>NW_024962265.1:1902358-1974752 GCF_019238085.1 Lagopus leucura | reverse complement strand
CTTTTCCTTTTCCTTTTCCTTTTCCTTTTCCTTTTCCTTTTCCTTTTCCTTTTCCTTTTCCTTTTCCTTCTCTTTCTTCTTTTTTCTTCTTTCTTCTCTTCCTTTTTACTTTTCTACATAGCATTTTTAACTATTAATGAAGATGTTCTGTACTATTTTGGACCATGGCTGTATCAAACTGAAGCTGGACTAATAATTTGGACTATTAATAGATTGTTAAAACATTAATTAAGAGAGCTATTTTTGCTCATAAAAATGATTTTGAAAGGAAATGGAAGGAACAAGTGTACTCAGGATGTGAAGAGCACAGAGATGGAGTTTGGTCAGAGAACAGACACTGAGAAGTGAACCAGGGTCTGAGGATCTTCAGGGCCCAGGAGATCTTCTTGCAGGATCTTACCATAAAATAGTAGAGCTGTGAAGACCTGGCCATGAACTCTGGTTTGCACTCAGCCACACAGATCTCCACAAATCCAGCGTGCTGGCTGGGCTTGGCCTCCCCCATCTCACATACTATCCTGTGGAGAAAACAGGAAACAGAGGCAAAGGTTTAGGGATGGTTTTGCAAACTGGGTGAGATGAAATCAGAACAAATAGTCTGTGTTCTTGGGAAATGGACTGTAGACTTATCACATTCTCTGTTGCTTTCCAGTCCAGGATCCAAACTGTGCACTAAGTCATTCTTTTTTTTTTAATAAATTGTGGCTTTATTTCTTTATTTCTACTCAGTGAAGCAGATGGTTGGCTGTTGGGCTGTTGCAAACCACCATACCATCACTTAATTATGTAGACAAATACTGGACAGAGATCTGGCCCCAGGAGTTCCTCTGCCCTTCAGTCTTGCACGGTGGACACCTTTGCATCTATAGGGCTTAATGACCATTCCTGCAAGGAGAAAGCTGCTTCTTGGAGCTGTGGCCTCACAGACTGCATTTGAACACCGTTGTGGTGGCTGCTATTTGAAAAATAGATAATTTTATGCCATACACCAATGATGATCACACGAAATATACCAAATACACTAATAAATGCATTATTAGCACCTGAGCTGTTAGTGAGGAGTGGCATCTTCTTTGGACTCTAGGGAGGCTAGAGGGAATGGACTCCTCAAAGACCACACAGGTAGCAATAATCATTATTAGATGTTCTGTGGCCCACTGTCTGCCACACACCCAACTTACTGCTCTGCTGGGATGTACCCTTCCACCAGTGGTTTGCACTCCACTCCAGCCACTTTAACATGAGATGCAATGTCTCTGAATTCCAGCCCCAGGTTCTCCCCACGGATGGTAACTTTAGTCCCTCCTTCACGAGGGCCTGTCACTGGGTTGATCTGGAGAAACAAGTCAGGAAAAAAGAGAATAATTTACCTTTGTAAATACAACATCATCCTATGAGGCAGTATGAGACCTTTTTGTCACCACTAAAGACGCTCATAAATACTCATCAACTGAAGTAATCAAACTACTCCAGATACATCACTGGGTCCATCTCTCTAGCAAATATACTGTATTTTACATATGGTCCAACCTCAGACTATCCAAAATTCTGCCTCTGATATCATTTCTCTCTCTTCCAACTACTCGCAAAACACATAGAGAGGGGTAGGAGATGTCTTCCAGGTAGAAGCAAGGGCTTCCAATGCTGCAATGCCACTGAGTTCTGCATTTTACAGACATAAACTACGAAAAAGCAGGAGTGGGCCATGGTGCAAATAAATGAGAGAAAGAACAAGAAATAAGTTGCTTTAGCCAGTCAGTTTATGATGTGAATTCCCAGCCCAAAGTTCAAGTTTTTGATCTGTTCTGGAGGGTGCTATCAGGTATGCCTCATGAACTCAGCTGAATATGTCCATCTGCATAAATAGCATCCAAGACACAACAGAAACAGTGTCAGATTAGGTGCAGAGTAGACTGACAGTGACAGAAGCAATAGCAGTAGTTGCTATACACCAATACATATCTCCAGAAGTTCTCCAGCTACCTTCATGGGAGAGCAGGGTCCAGTGGGAAGGCAATAATGGGAGCATGGATGGCTTGTTTGTAGGGTGGTGGACTATTGGCTGGGAGGTCTGAAATGAATGGATGTCCCAGTGCTCCTGGTGTTTGGTGACATGACATTTGCACCACAGTCTTGACCTTTACCAGACCTTAGGAGAGTAGGATTGCTGCATTCCATTCAGCAGCAGCTCTGTTGGGCAGCAGAGCCAAAGCACCCTCTGAGTTTCAGTACTCTCTTCTCTCCCATTGTAGAACTTCACTCAAAGCTATCAATCACCATGCAGTATTTCTGGTCCATGCAGAGGGAATGTGTAAAGAGGAGAGCACTCTGCATTGCATCCATCACGCTTGTTCAGAAGTAGGTGAAAATTAGCTTTGAAGACACCTACTCAACATTGAAACAGCATGGAAATTAGGGGGCTGACTCTTAGTTATCTCAGTTCTGCCCTTCTAATTATTTACTGCGTCCAAATGTTTTGCCATATGACTGGACGGCTGAAAGGGCCTTCTAATGGTATTCCCTGCCGCCCATTCAGGATGTCGTGGCTGCCATCTGCCAATCTTGGCAAGGCTATCTGTGCAGTGAGGAAAGGGGAATTCCCTTTCTCAGGCCCGTACCCTTTGGCCAATGACAACTGGGAATCCTGGGCTGGCAGCTAGATCCTTCCAAAGCAATCTGACTAGCAGGCAAAGTAGAGGGACTGGCATGAGCAGGGCTGCTCTTGACTGCTTCCCAGCCATGAGTCTGGCACCAGAGTTAGCTTAATTTTGACTGAGAGGCCAATTTTCAGGTCATAAAATCAGAGAATCATAGAACAGTTTGGGTTGGGAGGAGCCTTAAACATCATTTAGTTTCAACTCTCCTGTTGAAAGCAGGACAAAAAACACATAGATCTTCCACTAGATCAGGTTGTCCTAAGTCTCACCCAACCTGGCCTTAAACATTTCAGGCATGGGGCATCCACAGCTAGTCTGGACAGCCTGCTCCAGTGTCTTTCCAGGTACATCTTTAACAGTGAAAGGCTTTGGCACCCTTAGAGGATACTCTGTTTGTGACTGTTTAATATTGGACACCACAAACCACTTCCTTGATGACTGTCTTTGCTTTGACTGCACTGGGAGCTTACAAGCATAAATAATTTAATAGCACAGATGATCACATACGAGTACTATAGGTTACTCTGGTGTCGACATAAATTCTGCAGCACAAGTTCCCTACAGTGGCCCAGGTAGGAAACTGTGAGAAGAAACTTTAGTGTAAAGTGAAATTAAGCAAAGTCTTTTCAGCCAGATGAGAGACAGAGAGGGGTTCTGCTACAGCAAGGTGCAACAATTCCAAATAGCCAGAGTTGGAATTTACATTCCTGTTGTCTCCATGCTGCACCCCAGTCTGATACTTGCAGTGATAGGCCCTGATTATTTCTGATGTCCCAGTGCCACAGCAACTTCAAGCCTGCACTGAAGAAGATAGGCTCTAATCAGGTCAGGCAACCATTTCAGGTCCAAAAAACGGCCAAATTCCATCAGAGCTGTAGAAAGTTTTTTCCTGCTCTACAAGTCAACACGACACTTAAGTCCTAAAATCAAAACAGCACAACATTCATGAAACTGACATGAGATTTATTTGGGTTGGCTGAAGATTTCACCCTTGGATGACAGACAATGGGTAAAAAGTGAGAAAGTGGTTATCTTCCCTAAAAATAAAAAAATAAATAAATAAAATTAAATAATAATAATAATAAAAAAGGAACGCAAGGAATGTATCTTAAAAAATTAAAATTAAAATGGAATTTATATTCTAAGAAACTAATCCTGATGTACTTAGCTGGGGGCTCCGCAATGGAAACTTAAACAATCTTCCAAAAATAGCAATTCTACACTATTTTGATTCTGAATCACTAATAAATATCTATTCAAGGGAAGTTTTGTATTTTAAATAATCATTTTGCCAACATCGGTTAATCCTCTCCTGATAAAATAAAACTCTTTCTGTGAATGTCGCTGAAAGGCTCGCATTATCACCATACCAAACCAATCTAATATGTACAAAAAGTGAAAAGGGAAAATTAAATCACAATTTCCACTTTCTATTATATTTCCTTACATATTCAACTTTTTTTTTTTTTTTCCTGTAAGAAATGTCAGGTCCCTATGGAATATTTTGCTATCATTTTGTGGCATTAAACTTGCTGTTAAGTAGTTTTCACTTGTTCTAGCAAGGCAGGTGTCCAGATAGGTAGGTCTGTGGTTAATTAGGGCTCACTTATCTTCAAAAGAACTTGCTAGTATGTAGATGTATCTCATAGCAGGTCAAAAGAGGTTTCTTCGGTGGTATAACCACTGTTACTACACAGAATAGCAGTGGTAAAAAGGAACATCTTGTCAGAAAAGTCCCTCATTTTTTAAAACTATGGGAGAGTTTGAGACAAAAGTCTCAGAAACTCAATGGAAACATCATGATCCTCCTTCTGGCTCTGACTAAAGCCTGAGAATTTAAAAAACTTACAGTAACTCAAATAGGAATCTTCCTAGATTGAAGCTAGCTCTGAAAATCCCCCTTATAACAATGCAATATTTACATTTTTATAGAATCATAGAATTGTTTGAGCTGGGAGAGACCCTTAAGGCTCATCTGGTCCAACTTCCCTTCAATGAACAGACACCTATCATTCAATCAGGTACCCAGAGCCCCATCCAGCCTGACCTTAGATGTCTCCAGGGATGGGGCATCCACTACATCTCTGGGCAACCTGTTCCAGAGCCTCACTCCACCCTTGTCTTAAAAAAAACCACACCCTTTTCCTTTTATCTAACCTACATCTCCCAAAGGGAGGTTGTGGTGCGAAAGGGTCTGGCCTCTTCTCCCAGGCAAATAGTAGGACCCGAGGAAATGGCAAGAAGTTATACCAGAGGAGGTTTAGGTTGGACATTAGGAGAAACTTTTTCTCTCAAAGGGTGGTCAGGCACTGGAATGGCCTGCCCAGGGAGGTGGTGGAGTCGCCGTCCCTGGTGGTGTTCAAGAGGTGCCTGGATGAGGAGCTACGAGAGATGGTTTAGTAGCTGTAGTACTAATAGGAATGGGAGGGTGGTTGGACTAGATGATCTTGCAGGTCGTTTCCAACCTTATGATTCTGTGATTCTGTGATTCCCTTTTTTTGAAGGCTAACTTCAAAGCCAACTCAGTTCCTTAAAGCAGGGGGAACTGGAATTCCCCCAAATGGGTGCAGGAAATCTTTAAGCCTGACTCATCGCACTCCTTCAGATGCCTACAACAAGAAGTTGCTACTGCAATGTTTTCACAGCAAGAGAGAAGGAGCCTGTTTCTATCGTAGGTGCAAAAATCTGGAAAGAGACCTGCCAGTTTTTGCAGAGGGAAACACAAGCAGGGATGTGAAAGCTGCCAAGAAGCCTCAGCTTTCTCTTTAAGACCCAGAGCTACGACACTTCATCACAGTTTACGCCCTTGGCTAATACCAAGCAAATCACAGAATGGTTCGGGTTTGGAAGGGACCTTCAGATCATCAAGTTCCAACCCCCTGCTATAGGCAGGGATACCTCCCACCAGACCAGGCTGCTCAAAGCCCCATCCATCCAGGCCCTGAATTGTCACTCCTACAGAAGGTTCTGTGGCTGAACGAATCTGTAAGCCTTTTAATTTCACTTAGTGGCAATATAAATGCCGGAGCCAGGAAATAAATACAGGCTGTGGGAAGCTGTGCTCTGGGTTGCCACGTGCGTGTGCTTGTGCAAGTGTGAGGACACATGTTATTTCTCCTCCCTCGCCTGCACAGATATTTCCCTGGCTCCTCGCCAGGGTATGCACGCTTTTACCAACCTCTCCAGACGTACCATTAGCTGCAATATATATCCAGTCACTTGAGATTACTTCCATGCTAATGGCTCAGAAAAAGACTTTGCAAGAGCTACTTATGATCGCACCAGACAGTTGGAATATTTCATGAGCGAATATTGCAATAATCTGTTCGAGCTCTGGGAGCTGTTGGAGGAAATGCCAGCAGAAATGGAAGTATGTTCCTTCTGGAGCTGTAACGTGGAGAATGAGTGATTTTCACTTCATAAGGAGACTGTAGGTAACGCATGTGAGTCAAAGCACGGTACAGAAATGTGGATGGACCTTCAGAACAGCGTGCTATTGCATGGGAAGGTCCTTGTGGTGTGGACTTCTGTTTTAATTGGTCATCTGTCATCTTCTCAATACCAAATTCTATTAATCAATCTAAAATTTCTTAACCTTAAGTCATTCTTAAGGTTTGAGACATTAAAAGATTCATAAAGGTTTCTTTCCCCTCAGCTCCCTGTGATTTTCAAGGCCTCAGAAGTGAACTTTCAGGAGTAACCATTTATTCTGGCTGTCATTGGGCCTGGTTTCACAGCTTCAAGTGCATTCAGATTGACCAGCTGCAGACAAATGCAAGCATGGTGGAGACCTCCACCTTGGAAACGTCATAATTGGTATGGCACTTGGGCAGTCCAACTCACTGAGTACTTGGAGAGTGACAGACTACAGGAAGATGGACAGAAACAAAATCAGAGAAGCTCTTTTCAGTAGCATCTGATAAAACAAGACTCTACCCAGAGTTTGCTCTCATGAAATCATAGACATAGACAAAACCATTTCACCCATAGACACAGGTTTAGGGTTCATTTATAGTACCCATACTTTTTGATTCTTTGATTCCTTGGTTTCTAGAAAAGGAGTCCAACTTACGTTCCATATTAAACAATAACCAAAGAGGCTAGATATTCCTCAGTGTCTTTCCCCTCTTCTTTCCCATCTCATTTTCTTCCTTACCATTCTCAGTTGCAAAATAAGGCCCTATTCATTCTGCACGTTTACTCATCTTAATTAAGGTACAGTGACTGAGAAATGCTTAAGTCAGGGTGCAGTTGGTAAGGGTGCAGTTTCCCATTATTATGGCTCATATCTGTCACTCTATCTGCCTATGTCCTTGAAAATGATGCCCACCATTATGGCAAAAGCATCCTAAGAGCAGATAAAATCACTGTAGACTGGAGTCCTGATTCCCCCTCCTTGCTGTCTCTTTCTTCCTCTGTTTCCCTTCTTTATTTTCTTTCTATTTTTTTATCTCTCCCCCAGCTCTTCCTTTGGCCTGATCAGCATAATCAATAGGATACATTCCAAAGGACTTTGCAACTTTGTGATGTCCACCCATCATTGCCTTCATTCTCTTTTTATCACTTAATTAGACTGTTTCACTTAGTCTTGACTTGAGCTTGCCTCTTCCTTGAGCCTTCAAAAGGGGAAGGCTGATCTTGGTACAGGGCTTTGACTGATCAGATGGGATATCTTTCGCCTTGCAAAGACAACCAGGCAAACCCAAGAACTTCATTCTGCAGTAGTTAGTGGAGTCCTTTCTTCCCCAGGCAGGGACTTTGCTTGTGTTCTACTACCAGGAAGCATGAACTACAACCTGCCCTCTTTCTTTGACCTCCTGTCAGTAAATCTCAAAACACTCTGGGATCACTCAATATCTCCTCTCATCCAGTTTGGCCAGAGAGCTCCTTTCAGGAGAGCTGTGCTCCTTTGACAACCTTCACATAGTCTACTTGAGACACCCCCAAGTGTCTTTTTTCGCCTCCAACTTCACCTCTAGAAGGCCCAGGTCTCCTGAATGCTGCATGTCAGATTTGTCAACCACATCTGGGCCACTCAGATGCCCTGAGGTCTTCCACTAGGAGACTGTGATGCGCAAATCATTCATGTTCATATTGACTATGGTGAGAAATCACACCTGAAGCTGTGTGCTTCTTTTTGAAGCACACCATAGCCCTTCATCCCCACAGTCACTTGGGACTTTGCCTGATCCAGCAGAGATCAATCTTGACCTTCCCCTCACCAACCCAAAGACCAATCAAGAAAATAAACCAAGGGAAGGGTACAAGAGGGAATCTACCGGCTCTTGAAGATCCATGACTTACATCTGTGATCTTGGGGTTGGTACATTTGCCTTTGGTGCTGGACAACTCCAGCCACTGGCTGTCCTGGGCTGGGCAGTGCTGCTTCAGCGTGCACTGGTTCTGCCCCTCACACCAGCCACACTCGAAGTCCGGGTCGGCTTTCAGGCACAGGCCACAGCTGTCCCGCATGGCCCCACACTTGTACAGATGAACTGCAGGGACAGGAAAACAGAGAGGACTTCAGAGATGCAGACAGAATGGGTGAGCAGTGAGATGTCAGGGACAGCAATGAGGTGAGGGCTGGGATGCTCGTCCCAGAGGCAGGATGGGGCTTATGCAGGGGAATAAATAATACAGGATAAATTGCTTATACCCTCAGTGAAACAAATTACACTTGTCAGAGTTCATCTCCCATGCAAAATATCTCACTGAATCACACAATTGTAAGGGTTGGAAGGGACTTCTAGAGATTATATAGTCCAACCCCTCTACTAAGGGGGTTTGCTACCCCTTAGAGTAGGTTGCACAGGAAAATGTCCAGACAGGTCTTGAATATCTCCCTATTTGTAGAAGCTGAGAGCAGGAGGGATGCAGCCATCAGTGTAGAACGATGGACTGCAAGAGAGACATTGGGAAGAAAGATACTTGGCCAGTGACATGGCCTTGGCCCTTCCGTTTTCCTGAGAATGTCTGAATGGCATCCAGTGATGTTTCAACAAGTCCCAGCTCTCCATCTATAAATGGCTTACTACACCTGCTCTACCCAACCATCTAAACTCCATGTGAGGAATTTTCCTGGAATACCCTACCCAGAACTGAGCGTAAAGCTACTCAGGTTTTCCCCTAAACAGAAAATCTAAGACAGAACAATAAAATCACAGTAGCTCTGTATGTGAGGCTGAACGCAGAGTTTTACCATCAGCCTTTCCCTCTTCTTCTGCTCCAAAAATTCAGACTACTTTATACTTTGAAGTACTCAGTTGATCCCCTTCTAATACCAACAGCAAAGATTAGTGCTTAGCTCTGTTTTGGGCTGCTAATAAGTGATTATAGGCAGTCAAAGCTTTTTTCCAAATAAAGCCTAAAATTCTTGCAGTACTATGAAATGAGATCATGCTATTTATCCTTATTTTACAGTTGAGTAAACTGAGGCCTGAGTTGCACAGGGTGCTAATAGCAAAAAGCTGCTCCCTGAGGCTGAAGATGGCAGAACTGAGGCTTTCAGATTAGTTTATTTCTGTACTTATGTGGATGTTGGTGGTTTTCTTTGTAAGATATGGGATTTTCCCTTTGTACTTTTGTGCTGCCATGCCAGTAAGTGACTAAAGTCTTGTCTGTGGTTATTATCATGCACAATCCAAAAGCTCAAAGGTTTTTGAATCTTCTTGCTGGAAAGCTTTAGCTCTCACTCTATACACTATACCTATGCCCCATTCTCTCAGAAGTCAGCAAGTATTGACCAATGCAGGGGAAACCTTGGAAACTTTTTATTTCTCCAGGTTGGTTGCAAGAAAAAATTGTGAAATACTGTCAACCTCAGCATGCTGCAAGCCTCTTAGGGCACAGAGCTTTCCTTATTTGTCGAACTGCTCTGCTCACAATGTTTGTTTTAATGTAGGCTTTCAGTCTACCAGCCCAGCCTGTGAGTTGTTGGCTGTATCAGTGGTGGCATCTTGGTTGGTCTTGGAAGCAATGTACCTTTAGTGCAACTTCACTTAGAAAGACACTGAAGCTAATCATTGAATCATACGGTTGGAAAAGACCTCTCAGATCATCTAATCTAACTGCCCACCTATCATTAACATTGCCCATTAATATTGCCACTTGTCCTGCCTCTGTATCTCTCTCAATTTTCCAAAGAAGAAGATCTACTCAAAAGCTCTGCTAGCGGATTTTACTTATTCTTAAATACTACATCTGTGTTAGTAAATAAAGTTCTGTGTGTCTATGAAAGCATGTGCTATGCTTCCACGTGATACAGCCAAGTGTATCTGGCTGTTATCCTCCCGCTACAAAACATAATGGTATAATCCAAGCCATTTTTTGATGGAAAGGAGTCACAACATGGGATGAAGAGTTGCCTTCTGTATCGCTCTCCAGCTTCAACGAGATGTTGGTGGAAACCTCATCCATCGCGGCTTAGCTCAAGGTTGGGTGTGAAATGGTATGAAAAGAATTTGGAAGTACGTGACTGGGAGAGAGGAGTGGGAGAAGCAGTGGAAAGTGTCCAAGGAAAAGGAAGGTAAAGTGAGGGAGGGAGAAACTTCTGAGAGGTGGTGGTGTGAGAAGGAGAGGCTGCAGGTCTGAGCTGTGAATGCAAAGGCTGAGAGCAGAGGGAATCTGGGGCAAAATCTGCCATGTGGTTGAGGGTGATGGACAAGAAGAAGTAGGAGGACGTGAACGAACCTCCCATCTCTGGCAAAAACAATTGTCTCAGGGTTGGACAAGCAATAGCCCTCTGTGAGATGCACAGCAACTCTGTGCCATGCATGGCAATTAAACAGTCAGACTCCGGGCAGGAGGAAGATGTCAGTCCTTTGCTGTTAACGTTTTGTTTTGTTCAGTCTCTTCCCACTGACAAAGCTGCAGCCTGCTTCCTCCCCCTCTCCCTTCCTCTGTTCATTACCACCTCACCTATGAGCAAAGAGTGCCCACTTTCCTGGCGTGTTAAATTGAAGAGCATCACTCCAGGAGAAATAGGGGGAGAAGGCAGGAGGAGTAAGGAAGGAAGACACACACACACACACACACAAAAAAAAAAAAAAAAAAAAAGGGAGAAGCAGGATGCAAAGGTGATGAAAAATGAGAGAAAGCCATGCAAGTGGGAGGAAGAGTGGTATTTCTCAGAGGGAAAAAAAAAATCACAAAGCACAAAAAAATTGGCAATTTGCAGAGTGCAGAGAACAAGTCTGCAGCAGACAGCGCAGGGAGATGGTAGCAGCTTTGTTAAGTGTAGGGAGGGATGTGGCCCGTTGCTAAGGTTACCACTTCCAAGGACAAGTTGAAATAATTCTTTACCTTTGTTCTGTGCTGGGTTGTCAATGTTGAAATTCCCGTTCCATACAACGGTCAGCTCCACCGGCAGGCTGTTAATCTCCATTCCTTCGTATGAATACTAGAAGAAAAGGAAAAAATGAACCCAGAGTTAACTTCACGCCCAAAGGCTGGGTTCCACGGGGGGCAAGAAGTGGTACCATGAGTTGTGAACAAGAGAAATTGAGCTGTCACCTGGATCCCTACCTGTCATTACCTCCAAGAAAGCCAGGGGAAGCTCTCAAAGCTGTGGTTCTCAGTGAAGGAAGCTGTATCCATCTCAGTAACATGTGAATCCTAGCTGCTAGGTGAATATTCTGTACTTTAAACATACATGCACATGATGGGAAAAGTACTTTCTAGCTGTGGAGCACAGTTCTGAAGGATATTCTGCCAATGCTTGGGTGCACCTCTAAGGTTAGCAATGGGTTGCTAGAGTTAGGGTAGTACGGTTAGGTTGAGGTTGGACTTGATGATCTTGAAAGTCCTTTCCCACCTGAGCAATTCCAGCAATTCGAGCAATTTCAAGATTCTGTGATATTTGTATGCATTGTATGTATTTGGATATAGCATCCAAATATACCTCTGCTGTGTACTCCATAGGTGCTGAATAGATATCCATGTTTATCTATGCCAGTGTCATTTTGAAGAGCTCTTGAAAGCTGAGTGAAGTCTCGAGTATCTCAGAAATGCCTTAAAAAGGGGAAAATGAAGCTTCTGTGTAATTACAGACCTGTCAGCCTAACTTGGCTTCCCAGAAAGAAAGTACATCAAATTATTAAACAATCAATTTATAAGCACCTGCAAGATGATAAGGTGATAAAAATCAGCCAGCATAGATTTGTCAAGAACAAATTGTGTCAACTCAATTTAATTTCCTTTTTTGACAGGCTTAATGGCTTTGTGGATAAGAGGAGGCAGCAGATGTGATTTATCTAGATTTTTGTAGAGTATTTGCTACTGTCCTGCAGGAGAGTCCCATAAAAATAAATAAATATGTAAATGGAGAAACATAATCTAAAAGAAGCCACCATAATGTACATGTGAAAACCGTAAGTCAGAAAATTCATTGTGGGCTGGGAGGACTTTTCAAAAGAAGTTTAGTCCTGGGTCTGGCATTACTCCATGTTTTTACTATTGACTTCATTGATGGACTGCAGATCATGCTTACAGATTTTGTGAATGACTCTGCTCTGGGAGAGGGTGCAAGAACATCCAAAGGCTGAGTTAAGAATTCAAAACAAACTTGACAAATCGTAGATGCAAGCCAAAATCAACAAACTGAAATTCAGTAGAGGGAAGTAGTGAGCATTCTTCGGTATGAGAAATCAATGCAAACAAATGTGGAATGGGAGTGACTGGCCAGTGTTGCATTAAAGGGTCTGGGGACTGTTGAAGGTCACAAGCAGATTGCGAATCAACAGTGCCATGTTGCTGCCAAAAAAAACCAAACAAATCTCAATTGGAAATGCACTAGACAGAGTTTCCTATATACACAAGCCTCAGGAGGCAATTATTTTTCCCCATCCAGAACCAGAAAAGCTTCAGCTGGTTCAGGTGGTATCCAGTTTCCAGAAAACATGTATTAAAAAAGGCATAGAAATCTTCAGAGAAAGTGAGACAGACTTAAACAAATACTTGTCAGGCACAGTTGAGGTACATGGATCTGGTCTTAATGAAGAAAATGGAAGCTTGTCTCTGGAGGCATTTCCAGCCCCCAGCTTGATGATTTCTCTGACATAGTATTTAGGGCATTTTTTTCCAGCCAGATTTTGGTTTATTCTGAGTTGGTTCACATAGGGTTCACTTAGTTGCCCATCAGATCCCACTGCGCATCTCCATCAACAGCTTCCTTCTAACGCTTCACCAAAAGGCAAAAAGCATCCTAAGTGGGAGAGGATGCATTGTCACAACAGCTGCTTAAAGGACAGAATGGGAGGAAGTCAAGAAGGGAAGAAATGTGTCATGCTATACCGACTGCAGAACATAAGGAATTCTCCTGAGATCGTACTGCACTGGGAGCAGGACAAGCTCCCACACAAACAGAAAGAGAAGTTCTCACTCTGTGTGACTAAACATAACATTTCTGCCCAGATAGGTGGTGGATGCCCCAAACTTGTGGACGCTCAAGGTCAGGCTGGATGGGGCTCTGAGCAACCTGTTCAAGCTGTAGGTCCCTGTTTATTGCAGGGGAGTTGGGCTAGATGACTTCAAGAGTCCCTTCCAACTTCGATTCTATAATTCTATGAAATACACTTCAACAAGCTGCCTGGTTTTGCTGGATATGTCTTACAGACAAAAGAGTTCACCAGCACCAGAAGTCTCAGCATGGTTTTCCACAGAAATGTGAAAATTCTGAGCATTTAGAGGTAAGGTTTTTCTGTTTCCACTAATTGTCATATAATTGCAGAGTAAATCATGTATGGTGATTTCTGTCCATTACAGCAGAGTGAGTGCTAGTTGCACAGTAATTTCTCTTTGGACAAACTAAACATGATTAGCCACTAAACTGCAGAACCCTGTGATTATGATCTAGTTGTAGGGTATTTACAGGTATAAGCTTTGTGGTTACCATGGAAGTAAAGAGCTGCTGCAGGTTAGCAGAGTCCTGCCTGATAGGGCTGTATCCGCCAGCCTCATTCACTATTAGCATTTTTATGACACTTCTCAGTGTCACTGCCAGGAAGATGCAAGATGATGCAGAGCCACTTGGACTCACAACGGTGCCTTTTCACAGCTTTATGGAGCTAGGAGCAAGGATAGGAAGGCTGGAGTGGGAAGGAAAGTGTTTGAAAAATAGAGAATAATTAATCTTCTGTCACTTGGGAGCTTTGCTAACACCTGTGCATGGCACTTTGCAAATGTCAACTGGAAATGGGAAGGAGCACATATACAGAATGACTGGTCACCCTTAAGTAACAAGCTGAGTATGTAGGTGCCTGAAAAAACACTAATTTCTGTCTCAGCAGATCCTCGTGTGTGTGCACTGGGATTTATCTGTTAGCAGAGCATAGGCAGGGCTGCCAAGGGACAGGGAATGGGAGTCCCTCAGAGCCTTTCATCCCACTTAGGATCCCAAAGCCAACAGCAGGAGCCCAGCTGGGATTGTAGATCTTATCTGCCTATAGCACTGGGGACAAACACATATTAGTGTTGTTAGCTTAGCTGAATTGAGCCAGAACTGGAAATGGATGTGAGGGAATACGCAAGATCCCCATGGAAGAGATCCAAGGATGAAGCCAGATGGAGCTTGGAAGGAGGATGCTCATGTTGCCATGCCCAGATAGCTTGTGGGCTGCACAGCAGCAAAACAGAGCAATTTGCCAAGTACCAAGGAGTAGATGCTCTGACCTGCTCAGACCACAGGAGCTTCTAACTCACTGTGGTCTCTGTTCAAAGCCTGTTGAACTCAAGAGGAGTCTTTGAAAAGGATTTGCTCAGCTGTAACAATAAGATGGAAATACATTTCAGAGGAGAAAAAAGGGCTGATGTGGTTATCTGTAGAACTCACAGCAGAGATTCCTGGATACTCCTGCTATGAGCATTCAGATCATTAAGGCTGTTTCCTATGTATTGCCTTGCACAACTTCCTCCAGCACGGGCAAAATTGCTCAAAAAATATAAACCTGATCCTGAAGATTGCAAAATCTGGTTTCCCAATATGCATATCAAATGAAAGTAGAAAATTACAGGGAATTGAGAGGACCAAACTGAGAAAGAGACGCTGCTTTCCAGAAAGGAAGGCTGGATCTCATCAGGAAACACCAAAAAGCTGCTGGAAGGAGCTGTTGTAATTCAAAGGAACAGCACATTGTGTTTTGAACTCTGCAGCACCAGTTCTTTGTCTCTTGAAATATTTGCTGGTATCAGATATTCTTACAACAAGGCCTGAGCCCGTCACATTACTTGGCCACTTTGCCACTCTGTTAGCAGCTTAACATTTTGAGCACAAGCCACTATAAACACATCAACTGTTTGTGTCCTGGAAGTTCACCATGAAGTTTACTACCCTCAGGCTGAGAGTATAGCTGCAAAAATCACAGCTATCAGATTTATAACAGCTATGCAAACATTAGCTGACTGCCTAGATAGATGTTTTGCTTTTCAGTAATCTGCAAATTCCTAGCTCCTCTGGGCATCCAGTTAACAAGCACCCTACATTAAAGGAACTCAGTTTCACAGACCAGTGAAGCTGTGGCTCGTGTGACTGCACAGCCATGCATAGGGAGGTAACCTCTTGGTGCATCATCCTGAGATGTTATATCATAAAGCAAAGACTTCTGGTAGCTTGTTTAGGGCACATTTAGGACTATACATCGGATGGAGCCCTGGGCAACATGATCTAATCCCCGATCTAGAGGCTGGCAACTCTACCCACAGCAGAGGTATTGGAACTGGATGACCTTCCAGTCATCCTTGTGTCCTTCCAACACAAGCCATTCTATAATTCTAAAATTCTGTGGTTCTACGATTCTATGATCCTATGACTCTATGATTCTAATGAACAAACCAAGAGTGATTACATGATGTACCTCCAGATATATTGCTACATATCCAGCAGCAGGGAAGCATCTGCAAGCAAGCAGCATTTTATTATTGAGTGTTGCTTTGCTTTCCCTAATAGCACAAACACCAATTTTATGATTAGACCTTGGGCCTGGGGATTAAATTCTGTATCTGTCACTGCTACCAGATCTTGGTGTGACCCCATGCAAAGCATTTAATCCCTCTTTGCATCAATTTTCCAGCCATAAGCAGGAGGCATAAACCTTCATGCCCACTGACATCCCATTTCTTTGGACTCTTTGCTTACTAGAGCTAGGATTGAACCTCTGTGTTTCTGCATCACTCACTACAACTGAGCCCACATCTTGACTGGTAAGTTACATATTCTATTTGAGGTATGACTCAGCCCTGTTCTCATCTGCCTTCGGCCAGTCATAAGTGTGTTTTCCCATGATTTTTGTGAATAGATGCTCTTCTTTTATTTTTTCTCCCCAGCTCTGTCTTTTTTTTTATTTTCTCACTCTCCTTTGTGAGCCATGACACAGAGTCAAACACTTCTGAGATCTTGTAGTGCAACTACATCACATATTTGCTTTTCCTACTCCTGAGATATGCAGCATTTTGAGCTGCACCACCTTGGGTCTCACAGCACACAGACCTGTGAAGGGCTATGGGGCAAATCATCAGCAGGGATTCCACTGCTAGAAATCAGCCTGTGCTGCTTGTAAGTGCCAAGACCAGACAAGGGACAGGCTCACACAAAGCAAGCATGTACGCTTAGATCACTGAAGCTGGTAACACCAGTGATCATGGCATGGTCAGGCAGGTCATCTCTCACCAATCTCCCTGCTTCTTACACTGAAATTTGCTGACTGTATTGGACTGATTGTAAGTGCTGAGTCTACTAGTGCTTCCCATTGGGGAGACTGTTCTCTGACCTGATAGATCTAGCAGTTCCAGCCATTTCTGCTGACAAGTAAGTAAAAAACTTACTTATTTATATGCCTCCTTAGCACTCCTCCTTTTCATTTCCTCCCATCACTCTGTGTCCAGACATTGGCAGAGCTATCATAAGTGCAATAAGGAATGGCAGGCAGGGTCTCACTGAGTGATAATTGTGTGCCTTGGGTGGTGTGATAGAGGACAAAGCCCAGAGCTGAGAGGCTCAAACCACTTGACAAGAACAATAATTGTCCCGAAGCATGCTGTCTGCAGTGACTTACTGCTGTTATAAAATGAAACATCTCTGGGAAAGACAGGGAAAGATACAGAGCTGGCTATTGACTGGACCAAGCATCTAGGCACCATCAGTGCTGAATATGACGTTACCGACAGACCATCAGATAGGCTGGTCCCACCTGGGTATCTTTAAAACACCTCTTAATTGAGCTTGGAGCCACTTGGAAAAGCTTCTGCTTAAGATGGAAGGATGTGGTTCTGATCTTTGCTACCCTGGTTTAGGTCCTGAGGGAGCAGGCAGTCAAGAGCAAAAATAAAGGTTTTTTTCCTGCTCCCAGGAGGAAATCTCTTGAATTTTGCAGAAGATATTCTGCAAAAGCTGAATTAGAGCTCATTGGTGCCTACTGTGTGATGGGAGGGGATAGATTTGAGTCTTATGAAGGAAAACAAGCCAAGAATGATTGCTTAGTCTAGCATGCATCTCCGAAAGAAAGATCTGCTGGCAGGATAGCATCCCTTCAGGGACACAACATCACAACATATCCACCCACCCTGCTTTGGACCTTCTCCAAGCCTGCAATGCAGGTGCTACGTTCAGTTCTCATCTAGCAACTCTGCTGACTAAAAAGCTCTGTTGAAGGGGGCTGATTCAATTTGCAAACAAGCTCATACGTCTGCTTCTAAAGCCAGGTGACCCCAGAGCGGAGGCTCGCTGCAGCACAGTGGCTCCAGACTGAATGCTAATTTTGGCAGGAAAGAAAATAATCATGATGGAGACATACCCACAGTACTCCTTCTCTATTGTCTGTGTCCTTGGCTACCTGCTCAAACAGAGCTGGGGCTTTACTATTCCTCTTTTTTTTTTTTTTTTTTTTTGGTGTGTGTGTGCCTGTGTGAATGTTTCTTTCTTTTGTCTGGTTCTCCCTTCCATCTCTCTTTTTTTTTTTACTGTCTAGGAAATTCAGAGCAGCAATAAAACATTTCTCAGGGAGTAAAGAGACAGTTGAGTCAGAGAAATCAGATTACATTTACAAAAGGAGAGGAGAGGAGAGGAGAGGAGAGGAGAGGAGAGGAGAGGAGAGGAGAGGAGAGGAGAGGAGAGGAGAGGAGAGAGAAGAAGAACGAGAAAGCAGAGGGGAAAACAGAAAGGGGAAAAGAAGGGAAAAGAAAGAAGAAAAGGGAGAAAGAGAGAAGAAGACGGATGATGCAGGAGAATAAAGAGATGAGTTTAGTCCAAAATAAGATTATCCCCATTGACAAGACAGAAGCCCACCTGAGACATCATCTAACAAGGGACAGGAATACTACAGGCAATGCTCATCAGAGAGGTCATAGACTGCTTTGACATAGGTGTGACATTCTGTCCTGCCAAGCTGCACAGCTCAGGAGTAGAGTGCTCTGGCAGCAAAACAAATGCAAAAATCAACACAATGTTGTTACAGCACTCTGGCATCCCATTAGCAAATACATCCAGGAATTCAGTGAATCCAAATTCTCTGGTCCAAGGTACCAGCAGTCTCTTGAAGCGTGCAGGTAGTATGAGAACGGTCACCATTATGTCTCAAAATCAAGTTAAATTATTGAATAACACAAACTAGGAGGCTGAAAGAGACTCTCTAGGATTGTTGAGGCAGTCAGTCTCTCACTTAGCCCAATTATACTTAAAATCACCCTGTTTATGCCAGATAATTAATGACTCTGAAGGGTGGCTGCACTGACTTTTTGGACAGGTCTATACTACTGACTTCTTCTCAGGTCTGTACAATCTTCCTTCAGCCAAAGGGTTTCACTGTTTTGAAAAAAAAATTGTTTTTTAAGAAAGTGCAAAGCCTTCTCAATTTCTCAACCCTTTCATTTCTGTGGAAACTCAAATCTGGATGCTCACAGGCCACTAAACAGTAATGACAATCACGGAGGAGAGGGAAAAAAGAGCAAATATGACAACGTCACTGGGAACAGTGTTTTTTGCAACAGATCATGAAATGTGTGAACTGCCTGTAATCTTCAGCACGCTGCTTAATGCAGCAGAATATGTTGTGATGGATTTTAACAAACCCTGCCCAGCATGGAGTGGCAGAGCTGCAGTGAAGTGGCTAAAGCCTGTAATTAGCTCTTTGGCTAATAAATCATCTCGTAATAGCAATGAGAATGACTCAAATGCACATCTAGGAGACATGAATCTGATGGAGAAACCTCTGGAGAAGCAGTGTTAGGAGACCACCATCACACACACTCACAGCTCCTGGCAGCAATGCCATGTTTGCCCCAAGGACTGATATTTCTGTAGTGACAGCACCACTGTGACTCACAGAGGGCTCTGGTGAAGAGATTTAGTGGCTCTGCACTGCAGATAGGGAAACGGAGGTGTTAAAGGGATTAACCAGAGGTCATGGGATGGATCAGTGGGTGGGGAAGTTTTGGCTCAAACTTATCTTGGACCCATTGCTGGTGCCTGTTCAACTGTTTATGTGGATTTTTATGGGCTATCACCAATTTTCTCATTTAATAACATTAATTACCAGTGTTGACTTTAACATTTGTCCCTTCAGAAACCATCTTGAATACAGATAAGGATGTGCCACCGTCAGGATATGGGCAGTTTAACCATGAGATAATGTATATTGGTTGTGGCTAAGGAGCTCCAGCATGGCCAAATGCTGGGATATCCAAGGATGAAGCACTACTATTCGTTAACACAAGCCAAACTTAAGGAGCAAAAGAGGTAGTTTGCAATCTACCAACCAATCTTCCCCTGACTTTAGCTGGAATTGGGTATATGGGAAGACAGACAAGGTTTCAGCACTCATGGTCCTCCTTTGCCCTCCCAGACATGCCACAGGCAGCAGGGCTTGCTCACCGAAGTGTTCTGGCACTGCACGCTGGAGCTGTTGAACCTCAAGGCGGGCACCCGCTGCTCATTGCCCTGGATGTTCAAGATGCATTCGTAGCCTCGCTGGCCAGACTGTGGCTGGGGCAGGTTTTTGGCTTTCAGCGTGATCGGTTTGATCACTTCCACTGGCACCAGGATCTTGTCGGCCTGCAGCAGCTGTGGGCAGTCCTGGGGAGAAAGAATACCACGCAATAAGTCAACACATGATTTTCCCAAACCTGTGTGGAGTCCTCAGTCTTCTCACTTTTACAAAGCTGTTGCGCCTCCCTCCATATCAGCCTATTACAAAGGGTTCGTGGGGTATTACTGAGAAGGCTCAGATAAACACGTGAGGAAGGAGTGCTTTTACAGACTTTTCCCATCTCCTTTTTCTCACTGGAGACCCTTGACTTTCATGACCCAAGAATGCTACTTCTGGTGCTTCTTAATGCCTGCTCCATTAATGAGTTAGTAGAAAAGCAGTTCTGCCCTCTTCAGGGACTTTGCCTGGTCACGATGCCATGGCACAAGAAGTGAAGAAATCACAAAATCACAGCAAAACTCCCTGCCTCCTTCCAAAAAACCAATGCGCCATTGTGCAAAAGGCACAGATCCAGCTAGCTCAAGCATGACACTGTAAACCAGAGTCTGGGCTATTTAAAAAATAATTTGATTTGGCTTAGAAAGGGACAGAATAATTATTATATATAAAATAATACCTATATTATTTTCCCAAAAAACGATTCTTACTTAATATATGTGAAGATCTCCAGGAAAGATTTGCAATTGTTTCCAAAAAGGCTCAGTGCTTGGTGGATGTGGTTAACTCAGCCATGTAGCAGGCTGGGCACCCAAATCTGTGATGGAGAAAGCCACATTCAAAGTGAGATGAATTTGCACAGCTTTAGTTACAGCAGCAAAGTACTGCTTCTTCATGGCACCATTAGACCTGGAAGCTATCAATCCTTTGGGAAATTACTACAGTGTTTTTCTTGCTAATCCAAGTCATTTTTATGTAAAATGGGATTCCTTAAATAGTCGCCATCCCAAGAGCAACCCTAGTCAGATTCAGTTGGTACAAGCAGAGACAGGGAGAACTTCTACCTAAACAGATACATGCTTAACCTGTAGTTGTGACAGTGGACAACAAGAAGATACAAATACTGATCCAGGGCTGAAGAATAAGAAAAGGAATTTAAGGACTTGGAAATGGAATTTATGGCTTATGAGAGCCTGGGAGCTTGTTAGAGCAGATGGTGGAAACATTTTACTGAAGCAAACAGCTTAGGAAGATAAAGAAATGGATTAGACGTGTAACATCTGCACTTAGACCAACCAGAAACAGAATTACAAGAGATATCAATCATCACACTGTGGGTGTGAGCTGATCCATGGCCAGGGGCAGGAAGAAAATCCAGCATCCACCCAGCACACAGCTGTAATGAAGTCTGGAAGCCTTCCTCAGTGCCCAAAGAGTGTCTGTCTGTCTTTGCTACTGGGGATTTAAGAGCTCTAGGGCAACCTGATTTCTTATCTTTGCTTACTGGTGGATGCTAATGGTGTAAGTACTTGACAACTGCTGATGGATCTCAATTTGCCTTGCCCAGGCTAACATCAGAACACGGACAGCCCAGCACACAGTCACTGGAGCATAATGAAGGTGAATTATCTTGGATCTGGTTGCACAGTGATGAGTTCTAACACAGTGTTTCTCTGTTGTCTTGGAGCTCTGGTGTTGTGCAGCACTTCACTAACTTTGTGCTCCATCACAAGACACAAGACAGAAGCAGTGGAGAAGGAGGCTTGGTGAAACACTCAGGAATCCCTGAGGAGCTACACCTTGTTCCAACACTCCCTGCTCTTGCTGTTGTCCCGCGCCATGACAAAATATTCCCAGGGAACTGCTAATGCTGAGACACAATAGTTGAACTTGAAGTGTTTCTCTTAACAGGAGGACAATGGTGGACAGTGTAGAAAGTCCTTCTAGCCTTGGGTTCAATGCTCTTATCCTATCAAGGCATTTATGTACGTTAGCTGCAAGGTTAAGTAGCTATTCAGCTTTAGGAAGTGAGGCATAACCTAACCCTGTGTGATATAGCCCAGTAACACCCCAGAGGACAGGGGAAAGACCACCCCAGTGGTCTGGGCTATGTTAAAGTAAGTGTGAGATGTCCAGTTGTGATCACTCCACCTGACACCATACGGAAATACCTTTTGGGACCTTACATCTTCCACACCTGCATATTTTCTCTTGCACAATCCTGCCTATCCAACATGTTCCATGGTCTACAAATTAGCTCCCTTTCTCTCTTTGGGCATAAGAACAGACCTTGGCACCATCTTTTTCATTATTTTCTTCCCCCAGCTAGAGTGGTTGAGAGACAGAGACGCATTGGCAGAGTGAATCAGTGGGACAGGAGGATGGGAAAGCCCTATCTGCTGCTGAGCAGCCATGTCCCAAGAGTGGGCATTTTGCCTGATGTCTGTCAAATAGAAAAGCCTTTGAAGGGGACTGGAGGACGGGAGTTGAAGATAGTCAACTATGTTACCTGCAGGCCAATCCCAGCTCTGCAGGCTGGTCTTTCTTGTTTAGCTTTATCCCATTCCCCCCACCACTGGTGCTGTAACCTTTCCGATAACACTTGTTTCAAGTTCATTAACAAGCAGTGATTGTGGCAGCCCCAAAACAGGATTCGTTTGCATATAAAAAGCTTTGCAGTGCTGTGAGGAAGTTCATTATAGATAATTGAAGAGGCAAGCGCCATAAAGAGGAAATCCTCCCAATGTGGCTTTATCTGATTGACCTAATGTTCTTTCTAATTGAAACGGGGGGAAAAAGGCAATTTCATTAGGTGATGTGCTGCATAAAAGCTAAGAACTTGGACTAGGCTCCAGGTTCAAATTCAAACACAACTCATTTTGTAGCCTGTGACAAGCCCTGCCCAGTCAGCTCTGGGTGCCTGCTCAGGATTATAAATGTGAGGGTACAACATCAACCTGCTCGGAGATGACTCTGCTGCAGGAAGCAAGCAGAAGGGTCCTTGCCAATTTTGATCAGTTTCTCTTTGTCCTTTCTCTGCAGTGTGCATCACCTATGCTGGAAGAGCATTTTTTTACATCATGGATGGGAAGTAAAAGCACCCATTATCAACTACTGTATAAAGGAAAGGCACAATTCTATGCCATTTGTCTTTGGGATATAATAAATTAAGCCTTCCCCTATGAGGGGAGTTGGTTCAGATTCCAGAGGAGCTAAAATCCAGTTTAATCTGTAGCAGGGCATATGTGAAAGCTGACTCTTGTTGATTAATTTTGTGTGTGTCGCTTCATTCTATTCCTTAAATGCTTCCAAATGAGTCAACCCTTTAAAAATAATATCCTCCACTCTTGCCAATTACTCATATCAGCAGTGATGCACTCCTCAAATCACCACATTTTGCCAGTTATCAAGTCAGAGAGCTTTTGTAGTGAAAACACCACAAGAAATGAGCTGCACTCATTGGATTGTTGCTAGTTTAATTTTCCTTATTTATAACTCCTCATAGAATGCCTGCAAATGTGTTTTGCTGTAGCAGAAGTAACGAAGTCTCAGCAATATGAGAGCCTCCCATCTCCTTCTCTCTCATATAAGTGTTACAGCCCTCATCACTGCTATACCTGAATGAGTCCCCAGTGAAGTGCCATCGTGAATCATAGAATTGCCTGGGTTGAAAAGGACCACAATGATCATCTAGTTGCAACACCCCTGCTGTGTGCAGGGTCGCCAACCACCAGACCAGGCTGCCCAGAGCCACATCCAGCCTGGCCTTGAATGCATCCAGAGATGCACTCAAGAAGACTCTGCTGAAGAGTGGGATGAAATCTCTCAGAGGCTGTGTGGTCTTAGCCCTGAGCTAATTGCTTTGCTTCCTTTATAATGCCCCATACATGTCTAGTTATGATTTCTTGAGAATCTCATCATGTTATCTCACAGTCAAAACTGGAGACGGATCAGAAATACTGAGTTATTGTTTCCCAGGTATGAAACATGTAGATCATGTGATATTGCATGGGGTTGCTCCTAAAATTATTTAGTACAGTTTTAGTATTGCTATTTATGGCCAGTACCATGAGCCTAGATCTCACCAAAGCATTTTCCATTTTCTTGATTTATTTTCTTATGTCAGGGAGAAGATTTTTACTGAGAGAGTGATGAGATGCTGGAACAGGAGAGGTTGTGGATGCCCCATCCCTGGAGGTATTTAAGGCCAGGTTGGATGGGGCCCTGGGCAATCTAATCAAGCACATGATCTAGGGGTTGGCAACCCTGCCTGTGGCACGGGGGCTGGAACTTGATGATCCTTGAGATCTCTTCCAACCCAAGCCATTTTATAATTATATGAAATGCAGACATCCTATAGGGAAACAAGGGTTTCACAATGATCCATCCATCTGTTAGCAGCCTGTGCCCTTCACTAGGCTCTCAGTTAATGTGTCTTCTCCTGTGCACTTCTTGTGCACTTCAAGAAACATTTAGATGTTGTACTAGGAGACATGGTTTACTGGGGAAATATTGGTGGTAAGTGGATGGTTGGTCTGGATGATGGTGGAGGTCGTTTCCAACTTCGTTGATTCTATGATTGTATGATTCATCCAGAGCATCTACATGAGGGAAGCTTTCATATTTTTGCTTCATATTGCTCCCTCATGATCACTGGTGGCATTGAGAGGATCTCCACTTTCTACAGAAGGAAACTAGAGCCCAAGTTTTGCTGACTGCTCCATAGGCATGTTTGCTGAGAAAGCCAACTCTTCAAAACTATTTTTCATTCTTTTTTTTTTTCTTTTGGCCCAAAAGAGAATTCTCATTATCCAGATCCAGATATCTGGCATCAGTTCCTTCACTTTAAAACTCACTACATTTAGCTTACTTTTCTTCCTGACATCAATTTCCAGTTCTTCATCCTCAGTGTCATTTTGTTGTTGTTGCTGTTGTTTTGTTTGTTTTGTTAATAAAACTTTCCTTTATACAACCTTTGTTCATAACTGCCATCTCTGCGCTTGTCTAAGCCATCTTGCCCAAAAGAAACATAAAATCACAGAATCAGTAATGTTGGAAAGACCACCAAGACTCATCAAGTCCAACCATCAATTCATCCCCACCATGCCCACTAACCATGTTCCTCAATGCCTCATCTACCCTTTTCTTGAACGCCGTCAAGGACAGTGACTCCACCACCTCCCTGGGCACCCTGTGCCAATGCCTCACCACTCTTTCTGAAGAGATTTTTTTTTTCCAAATATCCAACATTATCACATGATCTAAGTGAGAACTGTTTATTCCTCCCTCAAGACCTTTTGGATCCCACAACAAATGATACTCAGATTGTTATTTACTCATGTATTATGTAAATAATAACTATTTTTTTTAATCCATCTGTTCTACTAAGATGCAACGCAATGGCTTTTTCACCCGCCCACTCTGTACTGTAATCAATCTAGTAAGGTAAGATTTGAGAGACATGGATTGGTTCTTTATAAAAACATCTAGGCCACAGCATCTGGACACCCCGTTTCTTAGATTAGATTAAAAATCATTTACAAAAATCAAAACTGAACCAATGAACAACAACAATAAGGAAAGAGAAAGGAAAGGAATGAAAAGAAGTAGGAAGAAATGAAAGAAATCATATACACAGACCTTTTGCCATTGATTTTGGAGTAATCAGATTTCTCCTGGATAAAAAGCAGGAAAACATCACATTGCCATATGAGAGGCAGCAGGGACTGCCTGCAATATGTTGCCTGAATTTCTCTCTTGCACCTTGATACAGTCGCCCTGGGTCAGAGCTGCCCAAGCAAAATCAGTCACTCCTTTATCAGCTGCCCTGCACTGCTGCAGAGAGCTTTGGATGACAAGTTGGTTCCAAGGATGAATCACTTTTAAACCCTCACAGAACTTCCCAGGCCCACGGTAATTTGGAGAACAAAGCAGCCACAGGCCTGGCATTACAGGAGCAAAGGGGTGAGTTATAGTCCATGTTGTGTTTACATTATTACACCACTAATTCCTAGCATCATAAAATTATATTTAAAATTTACACGAACAGTGCTGGGGAACGTTATTAGGTTATAAAGTGGAATCAGGTCAATGTTTTGCAGGCAGGACTCCAAGCTTCATAAATTTCTGGACATATTTCCCCCAAATTTACATCGGCACCAGCAGCAATCAAACCAGCTACAAAAAGCTTACCCAGTCAAAGAATTTTTTAATGCACCATATATTTTATCTTCACTTCTTAAGTTTACAGTGCTGTTAGTTTGATTGATGGTGTACTTATTTATTGGCACAGCAAAAGTAATAACACAGGGAGAAAATGCTCAGAACTTTAAAGGCAGCTGATGAGGAGAAAGTAACAGGATTTATGGAAAGTCTAAACATCTGCAGAGACAACAAAGGGGTAATTGAGTCCTTGCATAGCTGTCACTTCTAGTGGTTACTTTCTAGTTAAGAGTCTTCCATGCAGTTAGGATCAAAAAACAGCTTTCTTTTGTCAGATACTGAAAGTGATTCTGGTGCTTGGAAAAAGGTGGCTGATTTGGAAGCTGCAGCTCAGTCTGTGGGAGAGATGTGGCCCTGTTTAAGCTCTGCCCACTCTAGCAGCTACACACCTCAGTGGTGACTTGCATAGACATCACTGCTAAATAGAGGACTACCATCAGATCAAATTTGCTCATCTGCCATTGCCTCTTAGATCCCTGGTTTCAGTGCTGTGAAAGCTAGTGAGCAATGACTGAAGTTGGCCACCAAAGAACAGATACAGAGTTAAATGAAGATAACCAACCTCCTTTCATGTGGCTCACTGCTGAATCCCATTGATTGGGAGCAAAGTGATGCCCCAAGGCCATGCAGGCCGTGTTGAGAAGTGGCCCAAGTCTTCTGAGAGCTGGATCCTGACCTAAGACAATTCTGCCTCTGAAGTCAGTCCACACATCTCTGCTGATCAGCATTAATGATTTTACCCTCCTTTAATACTTCATTAATAGAGCCCTTCTCAGCTGGTCCATTATTTCACCAGGATCAAGGTCAGCCTGCCATAATTAGCAAAGCTCTGCATTAATCCTTTTTAAATAGAGACACAACGTTAGCTTTTCTTCAGCTTTTTGTCTTTTTGACACATATTAAGAAGGAAAAGCGATGATCAGGAGAGCAGGAACCTTCTGGTCATTGGATGGAGAGTGTGGACCGGAGAAAATAAAAGTAGGTGTTTAGGTGTCATTAGGTACATCTGCTCAAAGGAGAGAGATGTGGAAGCAATCTCTGTTCTGGTGTTTCCTGAGTGACAAATGCTTGGTTTTGAAATCGTAATGTAGTATCGTAATGAAGTATGAGTGTGTGCACTGAGGAGGGTGACACTTGTGAAATAAAAACCCTACCTAGGTAAGCCAGTCCTTTTAAGATATCACACATGGTAAAACTGTATTGTGCAAAGCCACGGAAAGCATGGGGCAGAGAACAGCTGAGCACAATCAGCTTACAAAGCATTAATGCCTACCTTCTTTATTTATATTCTATGAAACTGCATCCTTCTATCTAGCCGGACTTCTTCTGTCCTTCTGTAAGGACTTATGTCTGAGGTTCTAAAGATCTTTTATGCATAACAAAGCACTGCACATTCATACTCTGCACCACCATACCAACGAGTCTCTAAAGTGTCAGCATTACAATAGTACTCCTTACTGGTCATCTACATGACTACCGATGACATCAACATGTCATTTAACAAAATTAGGTTTTCCATACATTTCTGCCCACAAATGATTTCTGCATAAAGGAACCAACCAATGCTCCTTCTGAAACAACAAGTCACATGGCAGCACTCTCATAAGGGGATATCTGCTGTCTAGTTAAAGTGTTGAGCACAAACTATGGTGCTTTTTCATAAGAAAGAAGGGAAACTCTCTTTTTTAACTTTCCCATATTTTACAAAATTTGTAGGAACTTAATATCTTTGAAAGCTCAAATCTTTGGCCCAAGTAGGCTGTAAATGAATGAGTTCAGAAGTCAACAGAGGAGACTGAGTAACAGATGCACTGGATGAACACACACAGACCATGTTGATGCAATCCTGCTTCCTTTGGATACCAGGACAGAAGTCCAGAGAATCATAATACCCTGGCTTGCACAATGTCAGGACAGTGATATCATGGCTCTTATCACCCTCCTCCTCACTGAGATCTGTGACAGCATGAGATAACATCCAAGCCAAAGCAAATGGACAATGTGCAAAGACAAGACAGGGGAAAGAAGTTCTGGGCTCAGCCTCTTGGATGTCCCAGTCAAAGCAGGAGCCACAGTCCAGCATTACTTCTTATCTGTGGCTTCAACATCCTGACAATGTTTCCCCTTGGCCAGGTCCCAGAAGCTCACATTCCAAATCAGTGAATGCAGATGATACTGCAATGAAGAAAAGCAAAAATTTCCTTCTTGAGAGACATGCCACCCATCACCCTTTGCAAAGACTGAAGGGGAACTGTCTTTCCTCTCTGGTAACAATTTTTCCCTCCAATTTCAGAGTGTCACTAGATCACCAGCAGTCCTAACAGATGTCCAGATAGCCAGAAATTCCTGTAGTCACTTGAGGCTTTGCAATGGCATTGCACTGACTCAAGCTATCAAAACAACATAAGCTGTTCTTGATGTTATTTCAAGGGGACAGATGAATATTACCCTGTTGCATTCTGAGATCACTCTGTCCTGTGGGATAAATAATCTTGCATTACAAAGATGAACTGCCCAGCTGGTATGAATAACATGTTGTACTGAGTATCAGATGCTTCTTACATCTACATTCAAACAAATTCCCCTCACTTGCTCCAAGAAATTACACAAATATATCTCATGGTTGGAGAGGCTATATCCTAAGACCCAAAGTGAAAAAATGTGTGTATTGATGGAAGATGAACAGCTCACAGAGAGGACTTTATCCATCATTCATCAGTTTGTTGTGGTCTGGTTCCCAGTCTCAACAGAGACATGATACAGTTGCCCTGTATCAGGACAGATTTTCTGCAAATCTACCTCCATAAAACCTGCTAAAAGTGAATGCAGAAGTTATCCTTTTCCTCCACTAGCTGGAGGATGATGGAATAGAAAGTCTCAGAGGTGATAAAAGGTAGCCAGAAAAACAACAGAACAAACCACATACAGTCCTTCCATCTTCTTCACCAGTTTAAGTCAGTGCAAGCGATGGCTTCTCACGAAAGCAAAGTATCCAATCTGCAAATGCTCAGAGACTTATGAACAGCCCCCACTGAGACCACAGCTCCAGGTACTGTACAAGCACCTATTAACAGAAAGTGCTTAGCCAAATCATAAGAGGATTTGAGAGATGCAGAGGCACAGAAATGTGAATGTGCCCAAGCCAACTCAGAGCTAGAAATGAAACTCTCATCTGCTGAAATGAAACCCACGGCCCCAAATAATGCCTGATACTTCCTTTGAGCAGCATTCCCTTCTATTGCTATGCTTGAACAGCCTACATGAACAAGGGAAAAGATTTCTGCCTTGTCTGTAGTTTCTGCGTTTAATTTAATAGAAGGACTTGGTTGGAAATAACCTTAAAGATCACCTATTTCCAATGCCCATGCCATAAGGGACACTGGAATTAGGTGATCCACTTTGCCAGCAGTTTGTCCAAAGCCCCATTCAACCCGACCTTGAACTGCTCCAGGGATGTGATACCCACAGCTTATCTGGGCAACCTACTCCATAGTAATTTCTTCTTATAATTGTTTAAATGACTGCTTCTGAAGTGGAGGTATCCTCAACACATCACATTTCCGCTTCTTGAAAAAATGCTTAAACAATGAACAAGGACTGAAATTCCAAATCAGCAGGAGTCCTGATCTACAACCCGATCCAAACCAACAACTAGATTCCTCCTGGATCCCCTCTGCCACCCCCTGGACAGGATGTCAAGAAGACCAGACTCCATCACACACACTTGGAAACCCTCCTGTGAGCTAAGCAGCTGATGAACACCAAGCCCTCATGCTGCTTGCACGCAAATACTTGCACCAAATGCGTGCAGTGCTATGCCAGATCTTAGCTGCATGGGGTGCAGATTCTTTCTGTTAGGATCTGCATGCTCCCTGCTGCCTGCCTAGAGCTGCTCCCAGTCCCTTCACCTCTCCTGCTAGTCCCCTTCCCTCTCACATCGCTTGCATGCAGCAGGTTTCTGCAGTTTCCATAGAAACTACACCTCCCCTTAATGATAGACAGGTGCTAGAATAAGTGAGTGGATAATCAACAAGCAGGGAACTATTCGGTGCTCTGGTATTGACCTCCCTGCAGCTGTCACTAGTGCCCCTGAGACATTAATTTGAGCAGGGGTGGGCTTCCTCTCCCCAAACTGATGCCACCAGCAGCCACCTCTCTAGCCGAGTTAACAGAGGCTGGAAACAGAAGTAGGAGGGAAACAGAGCAGTTGCCACAGCAACAACTGAAGATGCATTGCCAGAAGGTTTGTCCATACAAGGGAGCAGAGAGTTCACCACATTTATCAGGTGGCCCGTGGGGTGTTAAACCCCACCTCTATGCAGCCACTCAGGCATTTATGCAGGGATGCATTTTAGGAAGAGCTGGGCACTTTCCTTTTGCTCCTCCCAGAGGACGGCATATGCCCAGAGAAGCTGTGGATGCCTCATCCCTGGAGTCATTTAGAGGCCAAGAAGGATGGGGGCTCTGGGCAGCTTGCTCTGGTGGGTGGCAACCAGCCTATGGCAGGGGGTTTGGAACTAGATGATCTTTTAAGGTCCTTTCTAACCAAAGCCATTCTATAATTTGGGGTCCCTCAAGACCTGCCTGTTCTGTGACAAGGTGACTGTCTAAAGCTTTTCCCTGAGCCATGCTGGGATGCACCAGTATGATAGGTAGGATGCTGCCGAGTTCCCTAAAACTCCATAATAGGGAAATATAGGTGTCTGCCAGCTCAGATCAATCTGTCACTATCTCTCCTTGCCTTCTTTTTTCCCTCCTGTCTCGCTCTTTTCCCCCAAGAGGAACAAGCAGCAACAAACCAGTGCATTTCTTTGCAGAGGCTGCCAGCACAGCTCTTCATTCAGCAAGAGGCAAAGCGAGCACCAGGCAAAGCAGCACTCTGCTCTCCAGCAGCTGCTCGCCAGCATGCAGCTCACACAGCTTTCTACCGCTTTTGACAAATTAATATTTGAAGCAGTTGCTTCTTTTATGTGGGCTTTACTGTCATTAGCACGTACAACTCTACATAAAACACTTTGGTGCGAGATCTTTTCTTCTCTTTTCAGGCAGCAGATGAAAATCCTTTTAATAAAAAGCTTGTTTGGGGGAGGAAGAAAAACACAGGCACACGCAAATCGGTTGAGCAGAGAAAGATGAAAACCTCCTTCAAGGTAATTAAATGATTATGTATCTTTTAAACCCAGCGGATAACAGATTTGTTATCGAGGCTTGCTTTTCGCTTTTGCCTTTTTTTCCCTCTCTTTCCCCTACACAAAGCTAAAATCCTTGCAAGGCCTAGAACAAGATAGTGTTCATCTTTCAGAAGATAGCACAAAAGAAGACTTAATATTTTATCCCACCAACTCAAGTAGGCTGTTCCGTTTTACCCCCAGCCCAGACTTGTGCAGATGTTTGGGAAATGCTGACATGAGAACTATGCCACTTGGACCAGGTGTAACAGACATCAGGCGTGATTAATTCCTATCACACTTCATATCAATTTGTATAATACTCTGTGCCTCAGTTTACCTCCAATACTTGTTGGCTGCCTTTTCCATTTACAGAGAGAATGAATGAGCTCTTACTTTGTGATTGTGTCAATAAGGAAAGGTTGATTTCATTGGTCGTTAGGCTGCAATGCAATGCTTCACAGTGCAACGCTGGATCTGCAGCATGACTTTTGCAGTGGTCAACAACAAATGTCAAAAGGGGAAACAGAATGTGCAAGAAACAAATATAGACACAGCCTGATCCCTTCTGTAGACTGTGATTCTCTCCATCTTTACTACCTGCTTTGTTTAGGAAAAAGAAAAAAACAAAACAAAACCAACAACAAAGAAATAAAAAAATTCACATAAGTATTAAAACATCTTTTTTTCATCCTTCACTCCCTTCCTGCCTCCAATAGCAATAATATCAGCTCCCTTTTATAAAGCAAGAACTCACACAGTATATTTCAAGTGAGTGCACTTGGCTTTCAAAAACCTGCTGTAAAGGGAAATTATACGTCAAGGTGTAGTATTTCTGCCACAAATCATCCAGAGACATCATCAACCCCATTTGATTGAGTTCAGCACCATAATCATAAATACTCTTGCTTTACGACCATGCTGGAGTTCTTCACCAGGAGCAAACACAGGTTTTCCCAAGGCACCAAAAGCAGTTGATTCAGCTCCATTATGGGCAGAGCTGATTCACCAAGTACTGAACAAACGACAGGTATGAAATCCTGGCTTCTTGCAGACAGTGTGGGATGCGCCTCTTTATCCTATTTGTCACCTTTGGTTTGGTTTTGCAGGGTGATAGAAAGGTTTGGTTTTGCAGCTGCCTTGTCCTAGCCCAGGACTGGCTGATCACAAATGTCCTCAGTATGGTTCAAAAGCTCCTTTAGACAGTAGGTCACTAACTATACAAAGATAAACAGCATTTTCCTTTCTGATCAGCATGGATAATGGCCAACATCCTTCTGTTCTCCACCAGGGTCAGTCTCGAATTCATCCTGTGTTCTGCACTAGTTGAGAACTCATACTTCAAGAAAAAGAGAAAAAAAATAATAATCAAGAATTTTTTTTCTGTGCACATGAAGAAGACTTGAAAGTAAGGCTGAACCCATGGAAATCCACAAGCTGATGAGGTATGCTAAGGAAATGGTGGAGTCAGAAGTGCAGAAGGGCATGAGGCTCCCTTCATTGTGCTTCTTGCTGGTCTCAGGGCGATGGGTACCAGCCCAATCAGACCATCTGGAGAGTGGGAAGCCTCAACCTACTCAAGAGTGAGATGCTGTACAGGCAAAGAGAGAAAGCAATCACCCAGAGGTAGGTGTGTCAGCAAAGGGAAAGTAAAAATCATAGTGTCAGAGAGGGGAGTAGGCTTGGCATGCCAATAACGATGATTACAGAGGGAGAGAATTTCTGGCCCTGATTCATGTGACAAAGTAGCACTAATATTTATTTGCTTGGCAGAGAGATTCATGGGACAAGCAGACCATATGATCCTGGAAGCCAGCCATGCTAATCTGCTCTGTAGTCTCAGGGAAGGACTGCAAATGGGATGGTCCAACCATCCCACGCTTGTAGTAGTTTCCTATCAGCATGTCCTCAAGACTTCCAGGTTTAAGAAGCACTCATATCCAGATGGTGCTGAACACACCCTTTTTGCATCCTTAGGGAGTCGAAGCACTTGCAGAGAAAAGGAGCTTTGCAGATGGAGATGAAAAGCCATTAAAAACAGACCCACTCACAGTTGTTGGGAGCTCTACTGAAGACAGCTTTGGGAGGGCTGGAAGTGCACCTCAGCCCTGTTAACCTGCCAAGTCACGTTACATCATCAAGAAGTGGGTGGAGGTCTGAAAGGGCAAGGGAGAACCAGGCTTGGCTTCAAGGTACCCAATGGTTTCTGCTGTTCAGGGAACTCAATGAATAAGCTCAGTATAGGGCAGAAGAGGAAAGAACTAAAGGCGAAACTGAAAAACAGTGGAGATGAGTCAGTGAGAAGATGGCTTCTTAAGAGAAGTGTGGGATGTATGCACAGCATTTATTTTGTAATTTGTCAAAAGTGTAAATTGATAAAGTTTGAAGTGTAATTTGACAAAACCTGTCTGGCCATGCAGAGAAGGCAAATATGCATTTGTCAAGATGTATTGGTGATGCTGTCCTTCCCCTGTTCTATTGTCTTTGAGAGCCTCAGACAGCAACGAGAACGACTCTAAAGGTACAAGACATTTCTCACATTGCCAAGCAGAAAGCTGTCACTGATAGCTTCAATTTTGCAAGGTCGTTATTTTTGCAGATACTGTCCACTCTTTCCAGTGCTGGGAAGTGTTTAATCTGTGCAGCAGATAGTAAAAATAGCTCTGAACTGAGCAGCTGACAACCAAATGTCTTCCATGAGAAAGAGGTTTGTGCCCAGATGTGTATTTGCTGCATCCAGAAGCTGAAGGGGCTGAAACCATCATTAGCAATGACCACTGTAATGTACCTGTATGTCACGATGCTGTCAGTCCTTGTAGATCAATAGTTGTCTTTTAAGGGTTTGAACACTTACTTGATGCTTTGCAAGATCGGAGTGTGAGTATTTGAAGCTCAGTAGAAACACATCTATTAAAGGGGATACAAGACAGAAAGCATCAGCAGACAAATCCTCTCAGATTTGAACTGTCTCTTTGTCTGAAGTTGGCTCCTTTAAGAAACCCAATGAGAGGTCATACAGTGATGGAAAAAGTGTGCTCAAAAGTGGAGGCCTAGAGAAGGCTGCAAGTCAACTGCCTCCTCCCCAGTTCTTCAGAACAAGATCTTAGTGGGAATAGAGTAAAAACCAGATGATTCTCTCCCTATGGAACTGGGATGATGAAGAGTTTCACACGATCTTTCTGATGGAAACAAAAGTCAGAAATACCAACAAAGCTGAGGCAGGTGGAGATGCACTGACATTTGTAGGTCTTTCATGCGCAGTGGCTGGAGGAGAGAAGAGATGGGAATTGGGAAGATGAGTCTTGTGCTTAGTGCATAAAGCCTGCCAGAGGTTTGCCAGAGGAGATAAATGATGAGACGGTGCCCCAGCAAATACCATCTGCTCTCAAAAGTGAGGTACCTCCAGTTCCTGATGTGGAAGATACAGAGAACTGCATCTACCAAAACTGACCAGATTCTGCCAAAGGCTTTACAGAATTATAGAATATTCAGAGTTGGAAGAGATTCATAAAGATCATCAAGTCCAACTCCTGGCTCCACACAGGACACCCAAATATCAGACCAGCTGGCTGAAAGCATTGTCCAAATTCTTCTTGAACTCTGGCAGTGACATGACCATTTCCTTGGGGAGACTATTCCAATACCTGACAGCCCTCTAATTAAGGAACATTTTCCTCATATCCAAACCGAGCTTCTCTGGTCACAGTTTCATGCCATTCCTGTGGGTTCTATCGCTGGTCACCAGAGAGAGGTATGCAAGGTAATAGATTCCTTTTAGTTGGAATAGGGCTGAACCCTGGACTGCCTTCTGCACCGCTTCACACCAAGCAGAGGGTATCAAATATCCACCCTCTAAGCTCTAAGTGAGTTTTCCAGCAGGTTAACAGCAAATGCTGAATCCTGCTAGACAAAGAGCTGGCAACCTCCCTGCTCGTGAATATTTATGACTTGTCCCAACGCCTGTGCAGTTCAGGATGTCTGCTCCAGGACATCTCAACCAGCACATATGTTAAGGGAGTAGTGGGAGGGGACAGTGGATGCCATAGGAGTGTGAAACCATTACACGCATGTCCTTTGGTGCAAGAAACTGGGTTGCCTGGGGCACAGGCTGGGGGATAGGCAACGGAATATTTTAAGAACACAAGACCCAGCAAGCAGTGCAGGGAGAAGTGTGGATTTCAGCCTCCAAATGCAGCGCACGTCGATGGAGATTTCAGCAGCCGCCTCTGTGCCCAGTGGTTCAGCAGATATCAGATCTATTAATGGGTACTGGTCCCTTGGGCCAGGCACACAACGAGCCATCTCGGGTCATTTACCAGACAGGCCAGGATGCTTTCAGACCATTCCTGACCAGGAAGTAATTAAGTGGCTTCCTATTTGTATTCTCCTGAGCTCCACTTGTCTGCAAGTGCTCATTAGTTACAATACAGCCAGACAGCATTTGCAGTGCAGCAGCCAGCTCTGTATTAAGCCCCAAGGTCCAGTTCAGCTCTAGCTCAGAGACTGGCAATGAAGCATTCCCTGGCTTCTGTTGGAAGCAGTTTGGTGTACTGGCCATTAGACACTAAACACACAAAGCCACCAACATCCTCGAAGCACTGCTGAAATACACTGCCATTGTTTTCATAGCCCTAAATACTCTCCAGATCTCAGTAGCTTGGAGATTTGCTTAGAGGCACCATCCTCTTCTTCTCTCTAGGTGAAAATGCATGACCAGTATTTCCTCTTGCTTCCAGTCAGGGACTTGTCATCCACTGCTGGTAGATGCAATGGCTTCCTGAGGTGGAACACTCCCTATAGTTGTGCCTTATTTTCGGATGGAAGCCACCACCAAGCCCTGCTAGTCCCAACAGCACACGGACATTGGCTATATCTTGACAAGGACTATGACCCAGTATATGATGGCTCTCAGCAGAGCTTGCAGGTATCAGCACTTCGCTGTTGACAGACAGCTGTGTCACTGGGCAGAGCTTCTCTGCATGATGTGCCAACACGCTGGGGATGAGCACCATCTTTCAAATGGGTTTCAGTATGAGGAAGAGGAGATCTGGAGGGAAAAGTGAGGGTTTTGTGGAGGGCAAGCCAAACAGGGAGAGGGTGGGACTGGAGCTGAAGAAGGCTTCATGGTTTGTTGGTCTGAGCAAAACAAAAAGGCTACATCATCTCATGATCTCTGAGAAGTCCCCACACACAGCATGTGCCCCTGCCTACCTCAGGCAGCTTGACTCGTCCCTCCTGGAAGGAGCAGGTGCTGGGATCGTGAGTGCAGACGTGGCGGTACTTGCACCAGTGGCACCGGTAAGGGCTCTCCACACATGACAGACACCTGGAGATGGAGGGAAAAAGCAGTCACTTGGACAGGCTGGCCTCTGCTACAAACAGGACAGACCAGTAGGTTGAGAGTGCTTTTCAGAGATAAAAATAGTCTGTCAAACATCGCTTTTACAATACTAGTGGAAAACCATAGGCTTTGAACTGGCCTGATATCATCAGGTCTCCAGATGGCACTTTGCCTGCTATGGCCTGAGCTGGGTTTTGCAGTGACTGATGTGTCTTATACTATTTAGAAAATTTAGACTGCTTTAATTTCATTCTAACTAGACTAATCATATTTTTGTTGTATTTTGGTTACCCTGTTACTACTTCAAAATGAAACAAATGAGATTTACAACAGGTCCTTGGCTTCATACACAAGTTGTGCTCCCCTTTTGCCCATAACAAGATTCTGAGTGTAACAAAAAAATTAAAAATCAGAGGATGTTCACGATAAGATGAGAAACTGTTATGGCCTCACTGCTTCTGTGCAAAACTGCAGCAATGCTCTGAGAGCTGTGAACACTTCATGAGAAGGTGCCCAAGCTGAAAGAATAGTGGTGCCCATGGAGGGCAGTCATGGTGCACCAGCACTCTCATCCTGCCTCCCTCAAATGTCATGCAGAGGACAACCAGAAAGTGGTATGCATCAAGCTCAGGATCAAGTAGGATATACTGTCCCACAGGCTTCTTCTTATGATTTGAGTCCAGAGTGATGGGGATCCTGCACATATTTTGGCTGTGTTCTTCCTTGTCTCAGCAGAGACAGGAAGACCCAACAGTTTTTTGGGTAGCAGAAGGCGTATTTATGAAGTTACCTATTCAGAGTATAAGAAAGAGCCAGTCCCACCATTTTGCAACCATTTGCCCTCCTACACCCATAGTCCTCATAGAGCATGAGCTGCAAACACTTTTTCAAGACTATTTTACAGCACTGACTTATACCTACATCACATTTTTTTATTTATTTGATATGATGTCTGTCCACCAGGAACCACACTGAGCCATAACAAATTGTTTACACAAAACAAGCACTAGATGGTAACAACTCCTGGTTGCTCACTGTCAGAGATCTTCATGCTGCTGCAGTCTCTGAAATACCTGAAGGGGATTTGGAAGGAAATTTTCCTGGTCTGTATGTGCCACTGGGTTTTTAATGGGCAGGAGTGGAAAAAAATGCCTCCAGGATAGCTTGGCTAAGCGCAGCAGGCAGACACACACCCTCAGCCCTGTCTTTCTGTGAAATCTCGTTCAACTTCAATCCACTCTCAGCTCTGGTACAGCGAGCTGTTCTTCAAATTGGTAACAAGTGCTTGCTCTGATACATCAAATTAAAAATGGATAGTGTATTATAGTTTGTCAAGTAAGGAACCAAAACATGCCATAAATATTTAACACCACCATCTCTCCTCCTCTCCCCCCCAACACTTGCTTCCTGACACTGTTTGTCAAAGCAGCAGGAACAAGGAAATAGGATTTGCCTTTGCTTGTGAATTGCTGAGCCACAGTAATTATCTGCTTTTGGCACTTCTGATGGCTCAGTGGTGGTGACAGAGCCCTCAGTTTTGCTCAGGGGTGGATCAATGTGCTGGAAGAACATCATCCTGCTTTGGCAGTCTTACTCTGGTGGGGCAGCTGCTGTGTACCAGCTAAATCCCATGATAATGTGGCACAGGGCAGGAAAGGAAATTGCAAGATAGAGAAGATGGGTTTGAAGAAATCAGCTGGGCAGTCCCCACTCTGTTCACATCACACAGAATCCACAACTCCCATCCTTCCAGACTTGGGAGCTCAAACCCATGCTAACGTCTGGGGCAGGACCCTGCTGGCAGGACTGATATGGGCTGAGAAGGGCTGGAGGTGCGGATATTTGGGCGGAATCCAACCATCCACAAACAACTGCTTCTAGGAAGGAAAAAGGGCCCTTTGCTGAAGTCACAGATTGCTTTTGACTTGCTTCAATGCAAACTCCCACTGATCCTCCTTTCCCTGAGGGACATGTGATGATGTACCATCACTCAAGGCAATGCTCTCCTCCATAGGAGGATCATAGTGGAACAAACGTTCACTACGCCACCTCTGGTTTTCCCAGGAGAGACAGCATTGTGCTGATCATTATTGATATCATTCTGACTGCTGCTCTCCTCCACACCTGACCAAACTCCTGAGGGACACACGCCTCCCTGGGTTCTGTGGCAGATCCAGGGTTGGGAAAAAAACAGGTATCAAAGGAACTTGACGTACGAATTGTGGACACTGCAGTTGTAGAAGACGAAGCTGGTGCTGGCAAAGGTCATACCCGTTTCCTTGGACTTGAGCTGGAGTTGGACTATGTGATGGTCCCCTAGGAAAAAAAAAAAAACAACATATACAACAGTTTGTGACTGCTTTAGCACAGTTAAACCCTGGCTGGCCATGCCACCAGTCTGAACAAGAAGCTGGTCCTGAGTAAACAAACTAGTTTATCTTCAGAGGGTGAAGGAATGGCAATAAAATCTGTCTACAGCTCAGACCTCCAAAAAGTACATCTGCCTCCACAATGGTATTGCAGTGATACATTAGGTCTTCACCACTGGAAAACTGCAAGCAAGGTCTGTGCTGGATGATATCAACAGGTCTACATAATAAATCTCTGATTTCAAAACTGTGGTAAATGAAGTCAGCGAGTAGGAAAGCTAAGTGCAAAAGAGTAGATGGAGATGCCTGGAATAAGAAGCTCATTCAAATAGAGCACTGTCCATAAGGTTCTTCATTCCTGTAGGTTCATTTAAGTCCACCAAAGGAAGGGGCCTGTGGGAGATTGGGCATATCTTCTTCTCACCATCATTATTTATCATCTCTGAATATAGCCCAATACCCAGGACAGGGCAGGGATTCCACGTCATTCACCCCAGTGTCCATGCACCCCAGTCTTTGGCTACAAACAACCCAGTTTAATGTGGGAGAGACATCCATAAGCCTCTGTATGCTTCTGGAAGTGTCAATCCATTTCCACAGCAGTCCCATCAGCAGCAAAGTTTGAGCCTCAACTTCTGGATACTAACTCCCCTTTCCCACTGCTTCCAAGCCAAACAGTCAAGTGCTACCTCTTCTCACAATGCTAAAGGCACCACTCAAAACTCAGCACGTGTGGGAAATGACTGGGTACAGTAATTGCAATAATTTAGTGGGGAAGGGACCCATGTTTAATTCAAGACTTTGGCTTGGCTAGCCCTTTCACCTCTATTATTTTCCTTCTCAACCTGAAAGATTCATTAATCAAACAGGCCAAAGTAAACTTGACAATTCATCTCAGCTCATCCACCTACAGGCATACACACATACATACCACATACACACACAAAACCACACACTTCACTGAGCACGTTTTGCTGCCAGTGCTCAACTCTGCTGCCCATCTGCTGCCGTCGGTTTTGACAGCTCTGTTAACCACTTCATATTTAACAACTTTGCCAGTGTCTTGCATATATTTTAAAACAGGATGTGAGGATTGGATGGCTTCGGGGATCAGATGTTCTACAGAGCCACACATCCCTTGGTTCAAATCCAGTTTCTGGCCCTATGCATGGAAGACTTGGTCTCTGCAGAGGTGCAGAGCACCAGCTGCTGAAGTTGATACAAGCTGCAGGTGCTCAGCATCTCTGGAAACCACACTTCACATAAATCTCTCTCTCTTGTTCTGCCTTGAGTTTCCATTGCTATTTTTGCTTGCTTGTCGATTGTAGCCTGGCCTGAGACAGATGTCTGTATCAAGGAAATAGTTCCTGGCAGCTATCTTGGTAAGCAAACATAGTTGATGATTCAATGGGACCTGAAAATGAGAACAGCCCTTTGGGGGCTTCTTTTGGGACCACAGTGGAGAGTACACGCAGCTGTGTGCAGCTTGGGGAGAGCAGGGGGAGGTGATGGTGACAGCTTGTGTAACTTCATTTCTGTGGCCTGTAGGGATCCCTGGAGGCTCTCCAGTAATATTTCACAAGAAGCCAAGGAGTATAATGGCTACATCCTCTCTGCACTTCATGAGGTGATCAATAGAGTTGAGGTTTTTATAGCAAACCTCTGCAAGAGCCACAGGTGCTCTTGAAAGTATCAAGAAAAGCATTAGAAAAAGGAAGCCAAAAAGGGCATGAAGCTGGGGATAAGGGGCCCATCCTGAGAGACAAGGTATTTCTACACTGAATCATTCAGGGGTGGAGCCAGCAACAAAATGAGCATGAGCACAGGAGCAAAAAATGGCCAGTGACAGAGAGAACAACTGAACATGCAGATCCAAAGGTAAGATGAATAGGATAAAGTTGTGGAAAGGATGTTCAGGTCTGCAGGATTTTCTTGCTGCTGTGTTGTGATGTGCTGAGAGCATTTCCAATCTCATTACTTGGGATGTACCACACCAGCCTGGGCAATAAGCAAGTGGAGATCCTTCATCTGACTCTCGTCTTTGTTAAGTATAGGCTACTACCACTCGGTGGCAGTCTGAAGACATGTACTACCATGCATATAGGCACCTAAAAGCAGGTACTGATAGTGTAGCTCAACACTCACACATAAACTCACGCATTCAGCTCACTCATGCTACAACTGTAGTAATCACTGGCAGCATAACCCTCACCCCTATGCTTTGCATAACCTGTTTTCAGGCTCCCATATGCCAAAATCTTGGAGAACAAGCAAGATGAAAGACATAAAGATAAGGGATGAGGAAGGGTGGAAGATCTGAGAGCTGTGTGGTACTCACCATTCTCTGTGATGATCTGTGGTACCTCTTTGGCAGCTGGTGAGATGCACTGGATCTGACTTCCCACTACCAAACCATCCATCTCTGACAGGTCCTCAAAGGTGCAGTTGACTCCTGCTGACAGCTCAGGGACATTGTAGGTCTCCAAGACCAGCTGCAAGTGAAGAGGGAGGGAGGGAAGAAGAGATAGGGGAAGAAAAAAAAAAAGAGAGAGAGAGAGAAAAAAAATACTGAGCTGAATAACAGAGCTGGGTCAGCAGGAGAGAATTACACTGGAGAGGTTGGACAAAGAGCCTCTTGCTAGAGAGAGCATCCTCCTTCAACAGAAAGCAGCGATTCAGGAGAGGGATGTGTGTGTGGAGGGGGAAGGGGATGAGATGCTGATGCCAACACAAGTGGTACGTGGCTATGCAGGGACAACTGCACTGCATCCCAGTGCTGCTGGGTCAGTGGAGGGGAGGGAGTGCTCTCTATCTGTCATGCAAGTGTAAGGTTAAACAGGGAGTCTTTGGAGCCGGCTGTGAAGACCAGGGCTTTGGTGGCCCCAAGGCACGCGGTTTCTGAGGAAGGTGACTACTACTCACAAGAGGCACTCTGCAGACTACAGAGAAACTGTAATGCTCCAGTCTAACTCTCTACGGCCTGCTCTCCTAGCATCAGCAGATGGGGGAGCGCTCTGTCACCAAGTTCCTGCGTAAGGAGAGTCTAGTTACAGGCTTCAGTTCACCACAATAAACCTCTTTCCCTAGAGGCACAACAAATTTCTCCTGCCCATCCCACCAAAGATGGCCTTAGGGGCATACTGCGTTTGGGAGCTATGCATAAACAAAGCTGTGAAGGAGGAATTGCCCACGTTAATTAATCATGTGCACCCACTGGCTTTGCTATGTCATTACCCACGGTCAGGAAAGGAAAGAAGCATGTGGCTGTTTTTCTCCTCTAGAGCAGGACCCTCATGCTGCCATTAGGTCAGCTAAGGTTCCTCTGCTGTCCATCATGGAATGTCTTGCCCAGCCTGCCCTTGGATCACAGACATGCCATGTCCAAAGGCAGAGAAGCATATCAGGGTACTTTTATCACCTGCTAATGAGCTACTATAGATTTAGAGCTATTGTGGTCAACCACTAAAGCCAGACACTTGAGGCAGGCACAAATGCAAGTACTCTCCACACTTGCCTCGGCTGTGAACAAGCTGAGGCCCCATCTGTGGTGACAGCCACTGAAAGGAGACACAAATGCATACTGAAGTGTTTTTGCTACCAGTACAAAGAACAGAAGATAAGCTGGTGATGTCCAGGTGATACAGCAGGAGAGGATGATATCATTGCTTTTGCTTACTGCTTCTTCACATTGTGTTTTCCTCACTAAGAGAAAGTCTGGGGCTATCCCTTAATGCTAGACCTTATGGCCCATAAGATAGAAAGGCCAAAGATGGGCCTTTGCTCTGCATAACATAAAGCCTTTGTGAAAACTGTTTGTTTTGTAGTGATGGGAACGGCAGTGGGAAAGGAAATCATGTCTTTGGTGGTGATTAGGAAAAATGTATGGGTGTTTGATAGATTTATCACTCGATCTAAATCCATTCTATCTCCTCATCTATATACTGTTAGAGATGGAGAAGAGGAAACTTCTGCCTAATTAATATTGTTGTTTGTGCACAGAAGACGCAGAATAAAGATGGGTCATGGAGAAGATATGGCAAAGGACAGAGCAGCAGTGCTTGGCCATAAACCTCATGAGCCAAGGTTCACCTGGAACAAACAAGTCCTACATCCTTCAGGCCTTTTCTGGAGCTTCTGCAATGAGGGAAGAACACAGACTTCACTCCAACAAATCTCTCTTCTCACTGATCCCCAAGTTACTGAAACACTCAGATAAAACTTTGCAAGTCTCTGTTAACAACTAAAAGATAGAAGATTGGCTGGCCACACACACCTTCTCTGCCTCTGCAGGCAAGAACTCAGTATCATCCCTTTGCCCAGATGAGACTCAGTAAGGACACCACCAATTCATCTAACAGTGCTCTTCTCTGGGTTTGCTGAGAGATTATCTGTGGTGATGGTGGATGAGCTGGGACACCAGTCTAAACAGGTCTGGGATGAGATTCCCATGGCAATGTTGCCCAGATAAATGGACAACAGTTAGACAATTGCAACTAAGGTCAGAAGCTCGGGGTTGGATTGCCCTGCCAGAGTAATCCAGAGACAAAAGTCTTTTATTCTGTTATCAGTTTCAATCATTCTGAGCCAGCTAGTCCCCCAGGATTTATCCCAACATAAAAGAATTCAAAAACTACTGAGAGAATAAGAAAAAGGAACCTTGAACTCCCAGAAGACCAAAGGACTTAAGATGTCTCAGATCAATTTTGTTTGAAGCCTCGGAAAGTAAAGTCATAGCAAAGTTAAGAGGCTGAAACAAAGCAGTAATGAATGGACATGCAGGCTTTGAAAGGCTGATTTCATTATCACTGAAGAAACCCTAGTACTCCAAAAACTATCACCTAGAAGATATCTGGCAGCTACGCCTTCAGCAACACCATGTAGACCTTTCAGAGCGTGGGACTAGTCAACAGCTTAGCCAGATACAGAGCTCTTGGTCTTCAATTATCACTTCAGTTCCAGCCCAAACTAATATGATCAAAAGGACAGAGCCCTAATAACCTGGATAAAATGGATCTCTTCTCCTTTTTGGGGAATACTGGAAATTCACCATGTAAGATTCTGCTGTTATGAGTAGGGAGAGAAACAATAAGCTAGTTAGAACTTCCACAGAGACTTCTTGCTTTACATCCAGATAAAGATCAGGGCCAGCACTCACTGCGTGGCTTACATTGGCTGCTTTCTTCAGTAGCTCTAGGGCATCAAGGCTCAACTTTGTGCTGAGGAAAGTCATATGCGCTAATTATGCTTGCTCAAATGACTTGGCAGACTTCAAGTTTATTGAAGTAATTCATGATAGTCCTCACTTGTCCTCTTTCTAGAAGGTCAGTTCTAACTGTGACAATGTCCCTTGCTTAAACTCCATTCCCAGGCATTCACAAATCCCTCTCCCAAGGAAGTAGACAACCTTACTGTGTGCTTAGAGCACTTGCAGGACATGTAGTCCCATCACATCTGCCCTCAGCTCCTCACAGCAAAAAGGGAAGTCTCTTTCCACACTTCCAGCCAGGATAACCAGGGACTGAATATGCCCTCCCATGGTGAATATTTCACTGTGCCAAGCAAGACATTGGGGAACTTAATGGACTGTGGAGCACCTTTGCATCATGCTGCCAGCCCTTCCCAATCCTGCAGAATCCAGGTTGCACATATCTGGGTCTATCAGACCATATGAGCAGATTAAACCTGAAGGAGACAGGGACAACATTCCTTACCAATACATTGTACTGGGAGACAGAGATGTTGTTGGGGTGCACAGTCAGCCGGACACACTGCTTCATCTCCGAGGCGAATCTCCGAGGCTCGCTGGAGCGCTCACACCGCTCCTTCCTTGTGCACCTGAGCAAACAGGAAAAGAGATGGACAGGGTTAACATGAAGTCAGGCTGGGACAAGGAGGACGTGGGAGAAGCAATCATTTCAGATGGAAAGTCAACACTTTTCCCTTTGGGACTGCGATGGTTGGAAAGCCTTCAAAATGTGGTACATCTTATGGAGGGATGAATGTCCTTATAGACTGGCTGTACGTAGTCTATGTTATTTGATCCTTCTAAGGATACTGCAAATTTGTGATACTTTTGAGCTGCTAGTATCACTTTGCTGAGAAGGAGCAGCTCTCCAATCCATTGCCAAGGAACTAAAGTGGTCCCTAGCAAATACAGGTTTCTTTGGCATCTGGTTTGAAAACACCTAATGAGAAGTTCCCATGGTCGAATCTGAAAAAGTTCCCAGTGAATGCAATGAGATGGGTGGATGGCACTTCAGCAGAAGTCCCTAAAATTGTTCATTCTTTACCACGAGTGCTGAAAGCACAGTCACCATCTCTGATCTTTTCTGCCAGGAGTAGACACAAGGCAGCAATGTGAACTGGCAGTGGTGTGTCCCACCTCAATCCATGTCTGCATTCACTTGGAGTAAAATACATCTGCACTGCACTCAACATGTGCTGCTAAGGCCACTGCTTCAAGGAGGATATCTGCCTAAAAATCCACAGGGTTAATACAAAAGGACAGCTCCAACTGCATGCCAATTACCTTTTGCCATTAAGCTAATGTTATGGACTTGCACAGGGTGTCTGCAATAGATTTTGTTATTAGCAGTGCTATTACCCCCCATTAAAATCAGCTATAAAGACTAAGTGCAGATGTTAAATTATTCACCCACTCCCAGACTTTGGAGTTTTAGTTGCAAGCTCGGAGGATTTGGTGGAGGATTAGCTCCATGATCACCCCTCACCGTGCTTTCTTCCAAGAGCAGAGGTTGCACCTCTATGCACAGGGATTTGCAGGCAGGAATCTAAGGCAACACATGTGAAACAAATCCAGCATATGGCAGACTCCAAATGTTACAAAGCTTGGAGTCTGGCCTTAAACTTTAGGGCTTAGCTTCTCTCTAGCAAATGACACTAGATAAAATGAACGTCTCAATTTAGAATTCATATTGCTCCATCTTTATGGTAAAGTTGTGTGTTTCCAGTGGCAGGCATCATAAAGAGAGATCTCTGCCGTTCTCAGCAGGCTCTTGGTTTGCTTTGCAGATATAAGAGAGCAAGAGCAGCACTGCAGCTCCCTGTGAGCATTCATTCCATTAAGTGTCCTTTAGTGCTGCCGCATGCTGGATCAGGAGTTTTAAATGCGCAGTCTCCAGAGGGCTGGATGGATAGGAGATTAACTGCTGTAAGTCCCCTATCACGGAATGAAAGCCACAGCAAAATGCTGACCTGAGAATTTGGTAAGCACTTCTGTAAAACAAATAGGCACAGCAATCCCATTAAAGCTCTGTGGGGCGTAGGAAATCTCCTGAGAATAGCTCAGATGGAAACTCGTTTGGGGTTCAGTGTCAAAGCACAAGAGCCTAAGTTCTCCAAGAAGCCCAACTCCCTCCCATTTATTCTCTCCCAACTGCAGCGTGACAGAAACATCTGGATTTTCTAAAAGTAACGGAGCAGTTCAAGTGTAGCAGCACAAGAAGTCACAAATGCATCCAGCATCTTTAAACAGGAGGACAACACACTGGTCTAGGTCAAGCTCCGAGGAGCTTGGTTTGTCTTCCCAGCCCCACCATAGAGCTTCAATATAATAATCATAGAATCATTAAGGTTGGAAAAGACCACTAAGATCATCAAGTCCGACCATCACCATCATGCCCACTAAATGATGTCTTTCAAAGACCTTATAAGACCAATCAAAACCTTATCCTGCTGTTTATTGCTCATAGACATCAAAGAGATGAAACTCTTCAGACCAAAGCCTCACTCAGACTGATGCATCTTACAGCCTTGACATCTGTTGAAAGGTGTATTACAATCCAAATAATGAAATGATGGAAAACTGCCTCAAACTAAGCCTGGTTTTAGCATGAAGATAAGGTTGCAGTGTCAGGCTCTCAGGAATTAGGTTCTGGCAGATTGAGAGTAGCTTCTGCATTCTTAAATCTGCTCCCCGCGCTGACACTCTGCAAGCCAGACTTTAATTACAGGATCACACGTTATTATTTCTTTTTTCCATGGGTGACCTCAGTTCTGCCACTTCATAACATTTGACTTTAACTGTCTGACTTTTCCAGTGAAATGTCTCAATTTAAAACAAAAGATAAAAGAAAAAAACAAACGAGCAAAAAAAAAACCACCTGGCTCTGCCTCACACCCAAATGTAGTGACAAGGGAGCTCTGCCACACAGAGCCAAACCAAGCCTGGCTTTGAGTAACTGATGGGGTTCAAACCTTCAAGTAAGTATCGCAGATCCTCTTCTTGAGCCAGCAGCATAATTGATTGCAGGTAACTGACCCCAGCTGCTGCCTAAATCAAGACTAAAGGCATAATGCCACCTGCCAGTGGGTTCTGCAGCTCAGAGCATGCAGGGAGGAGTGATTGAGGCTCTTCTCCAGAGTCTTTTGCACATGGTTACACCCATCTCCTCTTTCCTGAACCACTTCATCACATTCATCAGGGACACTACAGCTTGATCGGGTGCTCAGAGCCCTGTCCATCCTGACCTTGAGTGTGTCGAGAGACAGAGCATCCACCACATATTTGGGCAACCCATTCCAGTGCCTCACCACCCTTATCATAAACATCTTTTTTCCTAATGTCCATTCTAAATCTCCTCTCTTTTAGTTTGAAACCATTTCCCCTTGTCCTATCAGACCCTGCTACAGAGTCTGTTCCCTTCTTTGTTAACATTACACTCTCCCTCAGGAGTCAGGGAAAACAGCAGGGAAAATTGTTTCAGCATGTGAAGAGGAAATGATTGTCTTCTGACATTGATCTCTTAAATCCCCAAATGGTGTCACATGAGAAACCAAAGCAAATGCAGCAAAGCACCTGACCACTAAGGCAGCTGCCCAAAGGGGCCACTGTAGCCCAAAAAAGATCTGTGCTCTCAACTGCTGCATCTGTTGCCCTCTCTATTGCTGCTTCTGTCGAAAAATATCTTGTACTGCCAATAATTGCTTCTCTTTAATAAAATATCAGTAACTCCAACGTGCTGGCTCTGTCAATACGCTGAGATCACTTTCCACTGCCATACAACCTAATTCAGTGCTATTCATGCTATAATTAGCTGGTGTATAACTCCCACCCAGTAGCATCACATTACACTTAAGACACCTAAAAGAGCATATTCCATTCCTGAGCTTATTTGCATAAGATTACGGTATAGACGTGACACTTCTCTGTATATCTTAATAACACCTGCTATTTCATATCAGCTGCATCTTTAACAATTCCAAGTGTCCTGCTGCTGCCTAAACCATTAGTGCAAACACTAAGAAACTGGTTCTACCACTGAACCATGAGGAGTATTATTTCCTCCTCACCTCCCATAAAGAGTAAATACCGCTAACACCAACCCTCTGTTCACTATCCTCTAACCAATTATTTTAATAATGTTAAATTAATACTTTGCACACCTATAGCATCTCTCATCCGAGGATCTCAGAGGGCTGTGCCTGGAGCTAATTAATCTTCACAACACCTCTGTGAGGTTGAAACATTCAAATTCAGAGACAGGAAAGGGAAGTACAGATGCATACATGTCCAACAGCCAAGCAAATCCCAGGTTTCTTGAGGATGCCATGGAGACTTCAGTTAGGGATGGCAATTAAACCCCAGCTTGATCATCTGGAATTTAAAACAACATTCCAGGGCCATATTCTGCTAATACTTGCTGCATTGGCAGAGGTGTTATTCTACCTCTGCAATGAGATGTCAGTGGCTCTTCTACCTTGATGGGTAGATTCAGGTTTCGCCCTAAGTGTCCAGAATTAGAAGAAGTAATCCTATCCTTTAAGTTCCAGGCACCTGGATACATCAGACAGAAGAAGAGTCAAGAGAGGTACTCATCCATTTGCAAGCTCTTTGTTTACCCGGTACACAGCATGGAAAACAGATCATGCTGCTGAAGGGTTGCCAGCCTAGCAGAAGGCATGCAAGTCATGTGCATGCTTTCACCTGCCTCTGCCTCTCAGTGAAGACACATCTTAACTGATCAGATGTAGGGAAAAAACCAAACACAACAAGACAAACAACGAAAGATCACACAGCACACAAAGAATGCAAAACCAAAAACCCATAACCTTTGTTTTTCATCCTGGCCTCTTCTGGGCTATGTCTTTGTTTCCTCCATGCCCAACGTAGTGGAGCTCTTATACTTGCTGAACTGTCCCTGTACAGTCCTACAGACTATCATCTCCACCCTATCAGGTTACCCTCAAGAGTTTCTCTCATACATCTCTCTCCCACCTTAGGATTGTGTCTTTGCCATTCACACCTTACGGGTACCTCAGCTCATCGTGAAGAAGTGGATGAGATCACAACATCTGCTGGGGATGGAGCTTGGTTCAGAGCTGACAGAAACAGTAAGAAGAGCTCTTCTGACTGTGTAGGATCTAAGAACAGGGGAGAAAACTGAGGAAACGATGCTGACTGCAGAGATAAGGGTACATGGAAAGAGTAGTGCCAAGAAGTGCTGGCTGAGGCCAACCCTCATGAGAGCAATGTGGTGAGACAGGGGGAGATAGCTCTTCTCTGTTCCTTCTGCTTCTTGTCCATCTCTCCATCCTACCACTGACTGAAATGCCTGAAATGCTGACCTTTGCTTTGGGTAAGCAGAGGGAAACTAGAGGAATGGTGTTGATGCAATCTCCCCTTCCAAACAGGATGTTTAGATGCTGATCCAGATCCACTGTGTAGCTCTGCCAACCTCCTATTTCTTGCACCACAAGGGAGACACACTGCACCAATGCCTCTACAGACCAAAGTCTCCAGACCTCCTTTCAGGTTTTCAATGGGGACAAACTTCTTCCCATTCCTCTGAATAATCCTTCATATCCATACTGCCAGCAAGCCAGCCTTCTGTATCACCTATTATGAGAAACTAAATGCATTTAAAAGGCAGGATGGCCCTTACCACTAGCCTCTCTGGTGGTAATTATTTTCTGCAACCTATAAAGCCCTTATAAGATCATGCAGCGAGTTTCCCTTCTCATTTGGGCTTATGGGATGCTCAGCTGCTCGGTGCTGGTGCTGTGTTGTGTCCTGGGGCCACAGATCCTTGAGGCGAGGTGGGGAGTTGTTCTGCTAATTCACAGCATCAGTCAGATCTGCTGGAGACCAAACTAATTGACACCCTGAGCAGACAAAATAGACAGAGATAGATAGTCCTGGGAGGAGAAAGCCAAGGAGGAAGCTTCCATAAGGTAGGATTTTTTTTTTTGCTCTCTCTTTTTCTTTTTTTGTGGTTGGGAGGAGGAAATAGTGCAGTCAGAAAATCAGCCTATATTCCTGATGGAGCCTTCCTCATTAAACCTATAGCTGCTGATAGAGGACATAATCTTAGTTTTCTGTTTTCCTTTATTTTTCCTTTATTTTAAAGTTTTTAGAAACAGACTGGAACACTCAACTTTTTGAATATGAGACAAAAAAACAACGTCAGATTTCTGACAGCAGAAAAGGACAATCTGCAATTTTGCCAATTAAAAACAACTCTAGACAAATGAGTTATGATTGGATCTGATCAGAAATTGCTACTCAGAGATATTTTGCTTTTTTTTTTTTTTCACAGACTGCAGTTAGCACACTATAGATCACTTTATCCAGAAAAAAAGGAGAAACACGTTATTATTAAAAAACCAAACAAACAACAATCACAAGAATTCCCAGCAGTGAAACTCAAACAAATTATTTCTCTTTGTGGAAGCCTGCCATTTGATGGGCAGTGGCTGTCTTTAGGTTGCTGCTGCATTTCAAGACTTATAATGTGGCCAGGGAGGTGGACTCGCAGGGAAAAAGAGGAACACAAAGCATCCATACTTGATGCCAAGGGTGGGATAGCAGCATTAAGAGTTCAGTGGCTTGTATTTGCTCAGCTGATCTAAATGACACCTTGCTACCATCTCCAAACAGGTAATTTGTGGGCATCACTGTTTTGCAAAAGGTTTTGACATTTCAGCTCTCTTTTCTGATTCCAAACAGTGACATTTCCTTCAGGGGACAAATTCACTCACCCCTGGACAGAATAATCACACACACCTTTTCCTTACACCTTCGCCCCCTAGTGCTGGTGAACTCAACAGTGGTAGGTGACATCCAGACACCAATGCAGATCCCACTCACATCAGCTAGGACCAGCCATAGAGGCAGCATGGGACGGTTTGCTGGGGCACAGGCTCCATGCTGGCATCCACATTTGCTTCCCTTCAGCAACTCCCCATCTCAGTCTTTGTTTTTTGTCATGATGTTGAATGTGCAACTCCTCCATCCCCTTCATTTTCATCTTGAAAGCATTTATCTACACTTTCCACATGTGTCTTCATGTCCTCCTGTCATTGTTTTGTCCTGCCTTCTCTTCTTCTCAGGTTGTGTGTCTGCTTGGAATCTCATTACTGGGATTGTCATATGCCTCTTAATCTCCACATGCTCAACCCAACATAAACTAAGATATGAGGAAAAAGAATACGGTCCTGGGCAGAAAGGTGAGGACAAGGGAACCATCATGCACATCCCACACTCTTGATGAGGACATAGGTGTGCTGGACCAATGTGAAGACCCCTGCGGCCATAGGCACAAGCACTCCGACCTCTCTACTATCACAAGTGGTCTCCTTACCAGGTGCACTGAAAATATATGGGAGATTTAAAATAGATACAAGGGAAATGTTTTCACAGTGAGAGTGGTGAGGTAGTGAAACACATTGCCCTGAGAGGTGGTGGATTCTCCGTCTCTGGAAACATTCAAGGTCAGACTGAATGGGACTCTGAGCACCTGTTCATTGCAGAGGAGTTGGACTAGATGGCCTTTAAGGGTCCATTTCAGATGATTCTGTGATTCCATGTCAAAAGATTCTATGATTCTTTAATAATTAAAGGAAAATTGCCATGGAGGACAGAGGAGATAAAGGGAAACATTCAGGGAGATCTTACTTAGGTCTCAATTTGAAGACCTCCCTCCATTTCTGAGAAGCCCAGATGGACCCAGATGTCTCAGAGAAAGACAAAGCAAGAGAAATGATCTCTCACTTCTTCCATCATTTCTTCTTGAAAGAGAAATCTGAGATTTCTCAGCCCAGTCAAATTCCAAAGCAATGCAGAATGCACCTGTAAGTTGTTGAAAAGAGTTGAAGCATGGAAACTCCCATAGACCCAGTCCAGCACAGACCAAGAAACTGGGAACCTGAAATCTTGCAAGGGGAGCAGGTATGGCCCAGTAACAGCTCTCTTTGCTCCATAGGAGAAGAGGAACCTCCTCCAAAATGAGATAACAGAAAAGATCTCTGTTTCTCAAAACCTGTGGTCTTGTACAACGCCAATATTTTTGGTCTGACAAGTGTTGAACACGCTGCAGAGCCTGGGGGGCAGCGAGGAGACTTTTAGCATCACCACATCACCTCATATTTTCCTCTCTCTGCACCAAAGCAGGCAGCTTGTGGCAGAAGGTCATGTACCCAGGCATGCAGCAGGCTCAACACTGCTAGGTGAGGGAAGGAGTAGCTCCAGTCTGCTCTGCACTGGTGTGGCCTCACTTTGAGCACTGGGTGCACACTTGGATGCCATAACATAAGCAGGACATTAAGCTGTTAAAGGGCATCCAGAGATGTCCTCAGATACAGGGTTTGAGTTTTGAGTGGTTCTGTGTGGAGCCAGGAGCTGGACTCAGTGATTCCTGCGGGTCCTTTCTAACTCAGGATATTAAATTATTCTATGATTCTATGATTGCTTGGATGAGCATAGGCTGCTAACTTTGATGTCCTGCTAGTGTCCAGGACCTCCTGCCCAAATTCTTTGCTGAGAGGCTGGAGGGGATGTCTTCTCAAAGACCATCAGGTCTGTGATGCCTTTTACAAGGTGGTCAGCAGAGGGAGCTCAGTGGAAGCCAAGTGCAAAGTCTCCCAATGGCATTTGCAGCCAGCACTGGGAATAGGAGGCTGCAGGACACAGAGAAATGTGAAGCTGAAGTGGCTTGGCTTATTCAGGCTATACGGTGGTCAGAATCAAGCTTATCAGTCTCCCTGTTCCAGGATAGGATGCAATATGACAGCTTCATTTCTATTAGGGGAAAGGTTTTTGTTTTCCTCACTGGAAAGAAGGACGAGACAGGAACAGAACAATTAAAGAGACCTTCGGAGGTAATACACACTTCAGTGGAAGTCTGACTAACATGTAGAGTTGGCTTAGCATTTCTTGGGATCACTTTATCACAAGAGGGAAGCAAGGCTGGGGAAGGAGGGAGAAGCTGAAATTTGCCTTTCTCTCTGCTGGAGCCAAAGCAATTTTCTGGCTGGAGTTGAGGAAAGGAAGGAGATTCAGTCCCACTAACATGTAAAGTTTAAGGTCAGTTTTAGCAATGTTTTGACATTTCCAGGTTCCCTCGGGGTCCTAAGAATAGGAATGCCATAAATGTCGAAACACAGACATAACTGACCTTAAACTTTACGTGGTGAAGTAGTGAACAGTCATCCCCCCCCTGTGTATTCTTTCTGGCCTCTGGGTTGCCCTCCATCCCCTCTAGAGGATAACTGAAATTCAGCTCTCCCCAGCACAAAAGAGTTAAATTTTATCAATTCCTCTGGATATGCCATTTGGGACAAAAAGGCAGGAGATGCTGCAGGAAAAGAAGGATAAAATAGAGTTGAAATCATGGAAAGAATCATTCCTAGGAAACCTGTCCTGGCAGCGAGAAGAAAGGAAGCTTTCCCAGTAAATTCATCTGCATCCAGGGTCCTGCTGAGCTCAGCACAGCCTGGACATGGTCTGGTACATCCCTGGAAAGTACAACAGAGTAGGAGTAGGGCTACTGCTCTAATTTCTTAGATGTAGAAATGAGCCACAGAGGGATTTACATGATTTAGAAGACTGAGGAAGGAATTGGACCCTTGTTCCATGCTCTGGCCCTAATCACCAACAGGCTATCTTCTCCAATATGCTTTTTGGGCATCAAAGATGAATATGAGTGAAGAGGAAAGAAAGGATTTGGGGCAGCCTGGAAAAGCCAAAGCAGTGCTGTGGCTGTCATTGTGTTTTTAATCATATGTTTGAGGCCCGAGAGGGTTATGGACTCTCAGAAAGAGACCTGCATAAGAAGATTTGAACAGGCAACTGCAATCAGGAAGCTGAAGTCTGCCCTTCAGGGCTCTGCATCTTCCCTGGACGGAGTTCCAGGGACTACGAACCACAAAAAGTTTCAGAACAACAACCAAGGCTCACTTTCATCCCTGCTCCTTTTGGTGTCTGGCTCATAGCCTAGCAGGGACAGCCCTGGGGCAAAAGACCAAGTCTCCTCTGTCCTTGGGCAGCAGTTTGGCCTCCGTGCCAAAGCTGACTCTTCCCCACATGCCTCCTACCCGCCTGTCACTTGGCCAAATAGAGTGAGGATGCTAATTGCTCTGCCTGCTAATCTATTCTAATGCATGGTAATAGATGCCGAGTTTCTGCCCTGATAACTCGCCCAGCTTATGCTGCAGAACAGCAATTCCACCACCCGCCCGTTATCTCTGTCCCCAGGTGGGCTCCTCCCTCTATCACAGCAATTGAATAAGCCCACCCCGGGTGCCCCAGGGGGCGTGGATGCAAGGGATTTGCTCCTCCACCTCCCACCCTACAAAGCCATGCACTCAATAACCAGCATCCCTCCCCCTTGCTTTGGGGGATTTAGTAATGTTTCTCCTTCCCCTCCCCAAATTTCCAAAGATAGAGATTATCTTATCCCCACTAATCTTGCCTGGGGGGTCCTTGGGTTGACCAACAGAGCACAACGTGCTCCACAGTCTCCAGCCTGTGAACAAAAGTCACTGGTTCAGAGGTGGCCCAAGGACCACACCAGTGGGGTGCAGCCACAGTTGAGTGATTTGTGTGTACACATGTGTGTGTGCCTGTAGGAGAGATTCCTGATGAGCATTTTGATGGCTCATTCAAGCCTGAGATGAACAGGAGCATTTCACATGCAAATCCCTAGAAACTTGGAGCTTTTGTCCTAGGAATAATTGGAAATTGTTTGCTGGCACTGGTGGAGCAGTGTGGAAATGAGGGAGGGGATCTGCAGAAGGTGATGTGGACATAGATCCCTCAGCTGGTCCTGCTTAGCATTACAGAAGAGCACAGTTCCTCCCCTCCCAGCCATGTGGCTGCTGTCATGTTCAAAAACACCTCAAAATAAGGTGCTCCAAAGCTCTGCAGCATCACTCAGTGGCTGGGGCTGAACAACTCTGGGTTGGACTTCAGGTGAGCCTCGATTATGGCCAGGTGAAAGTGCCATTTTCAGCTTGGGCGGGTCTAGATGAATTTCATTGTGTTCAGTTTCCAATGAAATCCAAGCCATGAAGCTGGGCTGCCCTAAGGAGTTCTGGCATTTGCTGATTCCCACTTAACACTGCAGGTTGCCTTGAAGCAGGGACTAGCAGCAACCATGCTGGAAAGAAAGCTGTTCTCTGGGCCAACCAACACGTGTGTTTGGCAACAGGGAGAACAAGTATCACCTGCCTTCATTCACTGACCCTTTCCAACATCTTGCAAAGGTCAAAGACATAAGGAAAGGCTATCTCAGAAGATGCAGAGACCCTGCTATGCTGTCCCTTAAATCACAGATCTCTGACTCCTTTGTTTTGGAACTAACCAGGCATAACACAAGCCTGGAAGCTGAAGGCAGCAGGCAGAGCTCAGAGCACAAAACCACACGTGGCAGGCAGGACTCAAGCCAAAGGCATATGAACTGTGCAGTGCAGAGTGCTGAGGAACTCTATAAGAAAAAAAATCACAAGATTTTGTCAGCAGCAGTCTTTGCCATCTGCTCATAAAAGAGTGGGCTTCAAATAAAGATAGAAAAGCCCCTGAAGATTCAGTTGAAGGCTACCTGAGTAATACAAGCTCTCTTTCTGCCTCTGAGGAGGAAAATAACTTTCCCAGCACCAAATTCACTTACAGTCATTTTGAAGAAAATTAAAAAAGAAGAAACTGAGAGAAAGGGAACAACGTTGCTAGATAAGGCAAGTAATTAATGAACAAAATTACTTTTCCCAGAGAGCATCCTATCATGGTGCTTCCTATTCATGTTAATAATATTTGTGAGTATCTTCCCCAGAACCTAGGTAGATAACACCTACGCTATCCCTCGTTCTTACGAGCTCTCCTCAGCAAGGACTGATGCAAATAATTTGTTCAAAGGTGCTGAAGCTCTTTGTTCGTGGCCTGACTCATATGTTTGGGAACATCTTTATGAGACCTCAGCTCCCCAGCATCTCCATCTTTTCCCCATCACCACAGACTAAATGCCAAGTATCTGCTGGTGAAGATGATGGGAATTGCCTAAGCCTCCGTAATGGTGAGATCTGAAGTGTTTCTCTCAATACCAGCAGAGAGAGGGGCTAATCCAAATCAGTGGGCTTCCCTGTGAACCTATGCCAAGATCACAGCAAGACGCAGGAGTCCTAAGTGAAATCTGGGAGGGTCTGGGTCCCACTTCAGCCTCGCTGCTTAAACAATAAATGGGGCAGGAAAATTGCAAAGAAGAAGCACATCATCTGTGTCCAAGGAGTTTTGCAGGGAGCCAGGGGAACCATGGGATGCACACTGTAAGGGGTTCCCCACTTATGCAGATACTGAATCACAGCCAGGCTCAGTCAGCATGTGACTTCATTGCTCTTTCAGTGTTAGCATCTGCTGTCCTGACTTGGGGAAGCATAGTGAAAAGAAAGGAAACATTTTCATGGAATGGACCATCTGAACATCAACGCTGTTTACCTACTCCCATAGCACAAGGAACCCTTCAACCCAAACAGCCCTACCCAGAACGCTGCAGTGGACCCGAGACTACACAGAGCTTCCCAAATGAGTCTCTCCCTCCTGTTCCTTTCAACCTTCATCAACATCTCCTCTTTGACGTCACTCTTCAGCTCTTTCCCTTTCCTCTTCCTCCTGCCCATGTGCATCCATCCATCTGCCATGCCTCTGGCAGCAGAGCCAACAGAGAGTGACGTGTGCTGGAGCTCTGGTATTTGCTGCTAGCAGAGATTGTTCTTCCCTCTGGGCACAATTCTTCCCCATGCTCTGCAGCAGTACTATTAGCAGCTTGAAAAAACACGGAGTAGCATAGAGAGAATGACACTGAGTTACCATACAGGCCTCCAAAAGGGAATTTCTATCTGCCCTGTGGCTCAGGTTGAGAGAGACAAGCACTCTGCATTGAAAGTTAGCTTCAGTGGGGGGATTGGGGATGGGGGACAGCTTGCAATTTGTTTTCTCACCGCGATGGAAAGTCCTTGTGATGGGATTTGCAGCCTGGAGGAGACAGGTATCCATGCAGACTCACTGTACCCAAACCATGCCTGAAGTTCCCTATCTGTCTCCAGGGCATTTGGCTTTTTTTTTGGAGCAGTGAATAAGCCCCGACTGAGATGGATGTAAAGCCAAGTTAACAACCTCAGAAGTCGTAAATCAAAGAGAAAATGTGTTAGCATGGCAGTTGTCAGCCCACCATTGTTTTTTGTTAAAGGCATTTCTTCCCAACTACCTAAAATAGTATTTCACCCCAACATTGGCACAAATAACTACAAAAGCCCTGCTTCAGATATGCCTCATTGTGACTTTCAGAGCTCAGTTCCTTCTTGCTGTGCACTACTAAAGAGAATTTGGGGGCAGAGTAGTAAGAAGAAAAAGACAGTGGGAAGGTTTCTAACCTCAGCCTCACTGCCCTTCTCTCTGACCAGGCCTGCTCCAGCCAAAAATTCAGAGAACAAGTTCAGTTCCTTTTCACCTAAACAACTTCTCACTCCTGAACACTAAGAGCCATATGAAGCAGCTTGAGCTCCAGCCACAATGGTTTCCTACCCAGCAAAGAGAGCAAGCTGGCTGTGAAGTGAGTTCTGTGGGTTTCACCAAGAGATAACCCCTAAGAAGTGAGAGGACCAAGACTTCAGGCCACCACATGAATGATCCCTGCCTTATCACTCTGTTGCTTCAGCCAGAAAGAGGTCCTTACTCCTCTAAAACATGAGAAGCTCCTAGCATGGTCCAATACACTCCACTGAGACTCCTTCACACCACAAGGCACAGCAAAGCCTTCCTGAGTTGTGACTTTGCTGGGACTCTCAGCTAATGCTCCAGCAGCAAGGAAAAGGCTGTCAGCATGTGATCTATCAATTTCCCCTCTTCTGTGCATGGCTGGACGGGATGGGATAAACACTGACAAATTGCTGTGGCAGTATGAATGACCTCCAGCAGGCTGGCTTGTCAGATGCATAGCAGTAGAGCCATTTATTATATATTCCAGGTGTCCATCTCCTACACCTACCTATTTTTCTAGTTTCTTTCCCTTTAAAATTGAATAGTTTCTGGAGAAAACTTGCATGGTGCTCCTCTGGGCAATTCTGGGGCTGTCGGGTGCACAAGGTGGACACTGTGTTGTGTGTCACCCAGAAGTTATTGTTGTCTGTGATAGTGCATAGCAATGCTCCAACATGGGCTGCTGAGTCATGATAGTGTGGATCCAATGTGGCTGCATGAAGGGAAAGGGCTGGAAAAGGTGAAAATTCAAGTGTTTATTTGTGGAGTCAGCTTTTATGCCTCCATATAAGACACATCTCCCAACACAGTAATTAATGACAAGAGTTCAGCCATGTCCATCAAGAGCAAGAGAGACTTGCTCTCCTGTGGTGTCCTTTAGGATCAACCCACCAACATTCAACCACAGTCCTGCATTCAAGCCATTCATCTTATAGGTTGGTTCAGGACTCAAGGTTTTAATTGCAGTTGGAAAGCAGATAATACCCTGGTACTGGACACTGAGGGACAGAAAAGGAAGAAGAAAAAGAGCACATGCTGTGTTTGTGCTATCAGGTGGATTACAGATGAGAAGGAGGACTCTGAGGCAGCCTGGCTGGAGCTAGAGTTGGGCTTATTCTCTGTATGCATGGAAATGATGGAATAGAAAGGTCTATGATTGGTGTCGATGTTTTGGATGTAAAAGGCAGTTTTGTCAATAGACTGAAGCAGATTAAGCCCCATGACCTAAAACATCCTACTCCAATCTGTATGACTTGCTTAGGGAAGGCAGAAGTCAGGATATCAGCTGATGGGACATGCTGTGGCATACTCATCCTCACTCATCCCTGACCCACTGGGACAGCAAAAGCCTTCAGCAGCAAGGTACAGCTCAATCCCAGTCTTGTTGCAGAGCAGCCAAGCTCAGGCTGCATCTTCTCCTGAAGGTGCAAACATCGCAGCTGAGGAAGCTTGGACTGGTGTTTATCTCAGACTGCAGATGTATCCTCAGGAGCATGGCTAGGCTGGCAGAGCTGGGAGGAAAATGAGCTCGGTGCAGCCTCCAGCCCAGCCCTTCCCCTGCCCCAGTGGTCCCTGCAGCTTGGGGCATTAAGTATCATTTGAATCCCATGCAGCGCACGAGGTGAAGGTGTTATTATTCAAGCCACTGGTTCCAATGAGATTATCTACTCTAATGGAGCAGCTTGCATGGACCTCCTCTAAGCCAGCCTGAATTTTCACTGTCAGAGAATCCCCAGTCAAGTGGAAAATTAGAAGGAGAAGGGAAGAGGGGGCTGTGGAGGGGAGAAGGGAGAGGATGATTATGTTCTCTAGAAATTAATTCATAACTAGAGAAATGGAAATAATAACTCCCCAAGCCGATGGACAATCCCCAGAAAACACATTTCAATTTGGAAGCCAACTTTGCTACTGTTGCATCGTTTGCTTTCTGGCTTACACTGCATCACTGATTTAATTTTCCACCTAAGGTGTTGATTTTGTCCTTGGATCGTAGTTTTTTCATTCTCCTTGCCAAAGCTTCAGCAATTCTTAGTTTCCTCACTACCCCTGGCTGCCTGACCCATCGTGCTTGGCACTGGGAGTCCAATTGAGAACACAATGTGGAAGTTACAGTAAAAAGAAATAAAAGTGTTGGGTTGTTGTTTTTTTTTTTTGTTGTTGTTAGTGGTGGTTTTTTTCCTTGAAAAGGAAGAAAAGGAAGGATCATAGAATCATCACAGAATCATAGAATGGTGTGGGTTGAATGGCTCTGGGCATCCTCGTGTAGTGATTGGCAATCCTGCAGGGGATTGAAACCAGATGATCATTGTGGTCCTTTTCAACCCAGGCTATTCTACGATTCTATGAAAAGGACCTCAAAGATCATTCAGTTTCAACCCCCTGTTGTGTGCAGGGTCGCCAACCACCAGACCGGGCTGTCCAGACCACATCCAGCCTGGCCTTGAACGCCTGCAGGGATGGGGCATCCACAACCTCCTTGGGCAACCTGTTCCAGTGTGTCACCACCCTCTGAGAGAAAAACTTTCTTCTAAAAGGAAGGAAAACTCTCACTTTTTAGTTTCTTCAATTGTTTTTTTGTTGGTGGTGGTTGTTTTTTTTTTTTTGTTGGTTGGTTGTTTTTCTCCAGGAAGTGAGCTCTTGTGTATTGCATGGAGGAGTTCACATCTGGCACCAGTGTGTTTCACCCCAACACCTAAATCTGCAGGTATTTAAGTCTGTTTTTGGTATATAGTGATCTCATATACCGTTGAAGTGCAAGACGGGACTTGCTTAAAGCCTTTAGCTATCAAAGCTGCAACCTCTAGGACCACATTTATAGCAGTTTTGTCAATTGTATGAGATGTTATAGTGCAGGGCATTGTATGGCGTCCTATGGCTTGACTCTCAACACATCCTGTCTTCAGCTGTCAAAAGCCAGGCCCACTGCCCAGCTGCTACCTGGACACAGAAAATGGCAAAAGAGACATGCAGAGCTTTTAGCCTTGAATCATAGAATCACAGAATCATTAAGGTTGGAAAAGTCCATTAAGATCATCTAGTTCAACCATCAACCCATCACCACCAGGATGAAGACCAGCACCACGGGTTCAATCAAATGCCAGTTACTGAACAGAGATGTTGGGATGAACAGGCTGAATTACAGCAGGTGAAAGCTGATCTCCAGCAACAAGAGGTTCCTGAGCACAGACCTCTAGTCAGCAGTTTGACAGGGTTTACACACATAACCGCCCTAAAATGGCACTGAAATGGGGCTGGAGAGAGTTAACATTGTTTACCTGATTCCCCGGAGCAGCTCAGTAAAATGTTACTGCTTCCCAGAGGCATGAAATATAATTTTGCCTTAAAGGTTAATAGTATTCTACTCACCAAGGAGAGAAATGAGTGCTTGAAAAGCTCTTTCATTAGGATACCAACCCGCTGCACTTCAAATGATACCCAAGGCTCTGACCACCAAGGGGAGCTGGCCTCTCCCAGCCAAAGCCCTCCTTCCTCTCCTCCTGCCTGAAGAGCCAGCATCAGTAGCTCTGTAAGAAAGCACTCTACCAGGGATGCAGAAATGTCTAGCTCTGAATTTAAATTTAAGACAATTCTCATGACCTTGGGCAAGAGTGAGTCCCTTACTTGTGAAATGCAAGTGATGCTTCCCTGTGTTTTGGGATGGCATAGTTGGAATTTATTTTACATATTTCAATAAATGTACCAAAACAGTTGCAAAAAAAGGATGAATTCTTGTGTTAGGTCAAAAAGCAGAGAGCCCTCAGCAAGCAGAGTACGACCAGGAAGAACTGTTCTGAGCAAGCCTACTCCTCATTAAATCGCTGACCCTATCCAAGCATCCTCTGAGTATTCAGCAGTTGGGAATATGATTCAAAGTAGACGATGTATCCACAGCTGCTAAGTGGATGGTGACTAGGAAGCCTCACAACCCTCTGAGTAAAGAAATTTTTCCTAACCCATGTGTCTCTGCAGAGAGACCAACACAGTCTGGTAGATCAGCTGTGGGAGACATCAGGCTGACCTGAGAGGATCTGAGCTTGTGTTTAATTGCCCAAGTCTGAAGCAAATCAGAACTCAGAGAACTTTTACTTCAGTGTTGCTCTTGGTCTCTGCTGCATATTTCATCCCAATTTCAATCCCATATTTCACCCCATTTCAGCCCAAGCTTAGGTGTGCAATAGGTTGACAGTTGCCTTTCATCCATTTATTAGCAATGGCCATAAAGGAAGCAAATACAAAACATAGGTCTCTTCTCCAAGTTCCATGTCTTCTAGACTGAAGCAGGATGCACTGCCAGCACAGTGCCTCCTGTGCAGCCCTGCAGATTCATCACCTCCCCCAGTGGCTCAGGAAAGGATGTGAGCCACAATAGGCAGCAGAAAGCTAATCTGTTAGCTATATAAAACAGCCAATAATATGCAGGACATTTCCTATTAACCACCACACATCCAGACGATTACTCTGATTGATTCCAATCAGGTTTTACACCGTGCTTTATCTATCAGCACAAAGCTTCACTGCCTGTTAATACTGTGCGGCAAACCATTCTTAATGGAGGCTGCCAAACAATATAGAGTCAGCATTAGCAGACACAAGAATTGATGAAGTAAATGTGGGGTTAGGATGGCTGGGGTTTGGCAGCCTCTGCATGGAAAGCGCAGTAAAAAAATCTATCATTGCGTCCACACAACAGCAATAATTCTTACTGTGATCTGCGCGCATTCCTAACCTGATGGAAAAGATTGAAATGATACGTTGAGATCTGTGTCTTTTACAGTCAGGATTATTAAGCATGAATGATACTAATGTGATAGATGAATAGGAAGATAGATAGGTGGACAGACAGACATCTCCATCTAGAGATAAACAAACTACCACTTAGGGATGAACAGGCTGAATTACAGCAGGTGAAAGCTGATCTCCAGCAACAAGAGGTGGGGTTGAATGGGTTGAATCATATTCCACAGGGAGAGGAAATTATTTTTGCCCCTGCCCTGATGCAGCAGAAAATAAGGGTACACGAGGAGGATTCCATGAGCTGGAAAAAGCAAGAACTACACTACTAGGAGCAAACAGAAGGAGGCTATGAGCCCAGGTATGTCATGGGTGCAAAAACAAAAGGCAGTTTAGCATGGAGAATCAATCTTCTACAGAAATCCTATTTGCATCACAGTACATGAATGTGAGTTTACATAGCACTTGAATACAGTCGGTGCATGAGAACTGTGTATGTACATACATACACAACTTACACACAGACACCTCTCTCCATCTACCCAGGGGGAAAAGAACAAACTCTCAACCTTCAGCACTGACACAAGGCCACAATGAGGACAGCGAAGGAACAGTGGACAGAATGAAAGGATGGACAGAAGAAAATGAGGACAGAAGGAAAGTCCCATTGGGGCATTCTGCATGTTGAGAGCAACTGGGGCATTCCCAGTGGAGTCATAGAATCACTGAGGTTGGAAAAGACCTCTAAGATCACCTAGTCCAATCGTCCACTTACCACCAATATTGCCATAAACCATGTCCCTAAGTACCACATCTCCACATTTGTTGAACATCTCCAGAGATGGTGATACCACCACCTCCTTGATCAGCCCGTTCCAGTGCCCGACCATTCTTTTGGAGAAGTTTTTTCTAATATCCAACCTGAAACTCTGCTGGTGCAACTTGAAGCCATTCCTTCTCTTCCTAATATGGAGAGAGGAGAGAACTGAGACATTCATTCAACCAGTGCTGAAGACACAAGAGCCAACCCCACTCAGCAAGCTCAAGCACTATATTTTCTCATGCAACCAGCAAATGAATGATACAATAGACTCAGCCTGAAAGTTTTGTCTGTATAGACCAGATGCATTATCTTGGATGCCTTTGACTTGGAGATGTTGGAGCAAATCCAGAGGAGGGCCATGAAGATGATCAGAGGGCTGGAGCACCTCCTGTACAAGGACAGGCTGAGAGAGCTGGGGCTCTTCAGCCTCGAGAAGAGAAGGCTCTGAGGGGATCTTTTAGTGGCCTTCCAGTACCTGAAGGGGGAGTGCTGTAAAGCTGGAGAAGGATTTTTTAGAAGGGCATGTAGAGACAGTGCAAGGGGAAATAGTTTTAAACTGGAAGAGGTTAGGTTTAGACAAGATATTAGGAAGAAATTCTTTACCGTGAGGGTGGTGAGACTCTGGAACTGGTTGCCCAGTGAGGTTGTGGATGCCCCCTCCCTGGAAGCATTCAAGGCCAGGCTGCATGGAGCTGTGAGCAGCCTGGTCTGGTGGGAGGCATCCTGGCCTAAAGCAGAGGTTGGAACTAGATGCTCTAAAGGTCCCTTTCAGCACAAACCATTCTATGACTAACTCATTCAGCCATAAAATTTCAAACTGGGATATGTCTCCAACATCATTCCCTCTGTTCAAGCATCTTCTACAAGATTTTTTTCCAGTCCTCACCTACACACCTTGTTGATGTGTTCCTGCCTCTATTAGGAAAGCAAAGGAACCTCTGTGTCAGATTTCCACAATGGCAGTTTCAGGTAACACAATATTGCCAATTCACTTCCAATGATTCACACTGCTGAATCCTTATCCCCTCTTAATCTGTTAATAGGTTCAGCATGTGGATTTAGGTACTTTGGTCATCGTTTTAGTTTCATGGAAGTTTTCTTCAAAGTGTCTGGTATGATGCTATGCTTTTGTTCTAGGAGAAAAGCAATGTTGATAACACACTGATGTCTTCATAGCTGCACCTAAGCAGTGTGGTGCACAGCCAAGGCCATTCTCAGCAAAGGGCCTAAGAAGCTGGGATGGAACAGAACTAGGACACTTGATTTAAACTGGGCAAATAGATATTCTATACCATATGACACATGAAGGAGTTTTGAAGGGGATGGGAGGTTATCCCTTCTCTTCTGCTGTTTGGGAGCTAGTTGTGCATAGGTTAGGAGAGTGGTGTGCAACTGCTTGTTATACCACTTGTCATCACTTATTATACATATTCCTGTGTATAGTCATATAGTCACAACTATTATCTTTTCCCTTTTCTCTGTCTTGGTAAATAGCTTTCTCTCAACCCACAAGTTCTACTTTTTTTCCCCCGATTCTCTCTCCCATCCCACTGGGAGGGAGGGAGAGAATGACTGTATGATGCTGAGCCACCTGCCAGGCTAAACCACAACAGTCACAATCACAGAATGGCTTAGGTTGGAAAGAACCTTAAGGATCACCTAGTTTCAACCCCCAGTGATGACATGCTCATGCACACACAGCCTACAGTTAAATATGACTTTACTCAAATGCATGGTCAAATGGTTGGTAGCTGGGGAGTTGTACTTGTCCATTCCAGTTCAGATTAAAGGCTTGGTAGCACCAGAACAACTTGTATTTTGAACCAAACAGAGTTATACTTCTACTGTAAACCACACCTCGATCTCCAGTGGCCAACTGTGATCACCTTTAGAAACTGTCTTCCACCAACACCAAGATTCCAATTACTTTCTTTCCCTACTGGTTTTCCCATCAGATCATTTTTTATTTTTTTTTTCCTTTTTCTAGTAGGAAAAACAAACAACAACAACAAAAACCTCTCCAAAGTAGTATCAATAGCATGTGGGCAAAATACCTTTGACAAACAAAGCCCGGGGTTATTTTATCAGATGTCAAAGAAATAGAGGAATGGCAAACAGCCCAGAGCACCAATTGGAAAACCTGGTTCAGCTTATTAATTTGAACACCTGGCATTGGCTGTCTTTTGCAGCAATGCTCATGATATGGATTCCAAATAATTAGAGGAAGGTCATGGGCAGGTACAGACCTTCTGCCTTTACTGAGGCAGCTGGCTCAGGCACTCCAGGTGGGGAATGCTGACTTCAGATGTACGTGGAGGTTTTCTTTCTAGTCAATGATTCAATATCTAATTAAAGTGTGCACAGCTCCCATGCAGTGATTTGTTGGTGTTGTTCTGAAGATTCATCAGTTGGATCAGTGCTTTGTTGGAGAGCAAATCTCTATTCCCACCCAGTAATCTCCTACTCTCTGGTCTACAAGCAGCCCCTGAAATAGAAATGTTTTTCTTGTGCTTCTGTAATAACCTTAAGACATCCCTCCTTTTTCATGGACACACTGACATTTAAGGGAAATAATTAGCAATTTCTGGCCATGGTCTTGCAAAGGAGGAAATAGATCAACTTAGAATACCAGTCAGGTACAGAGAGCCCTGATTCTTTCCCTAGGCACAGCAAAACATGCTCTGTAAAATTCAGAACAGAAATCAATAAATCAGGTGAGGAATAGATCCTGTGTGCAACACATCTCTGGGCTCAAGTGGAGGCAGGAGAAAGAGACAGTTTAAAAACTTAACAATATTGGTGATGCACCTGGAGAAACAAAACTAGGGAGTTGTTTTGTAACGCAGGATGAAAGTCTGTTACCAGTTACACTATTGCTGATTGCTGACATCAGAGTAAACTATTTCTGGGTTTGATCTTGTTGCAGAAAATTGTTATGAGCAGACACTTGCCAGGGCAGTTTTAAACAGAAGAAATGCTTTTATCCATCTTTAACACCAATAACACCCATTCAGAAGGCCTCAGGATCAAGTCAAAACACACAGAACACCTTACTGTAGATGTCTCATTGGCAAGGGTGAATTTCTGTCAGAGAAGGATGAGAAAAACACACAACTATCACTCCCAAGAATGTGGTTAGAGAGCACAAAGAGAGGAAAAGCTAAAAAAGCAGCAACTACCACAAATGCTCCTGGAAGTCTTCTGAAGATGTGGCTGATTTCCACAAGTTTCTAAGAACTCTTCAGGTTTTTCAATTTGAAGATATCTGCCTTTTGGGAGACTACAGCTCTGACCTTTCAGAGCCTAGTAAATTCTATGCACAAGATAAAAGATTGCCAATTCACAAACAATGACATCTGTCCAGGAAATAAAATAAGTAATAATATAACTAATAACTGAAATTGATAATATGCCAACAATCAACAAGAATAATTGTGTCCAGTAAATATGGGGGCTGGGTGATGAGGCAGTCAGTGCCAATTTCTGCTACCTGCTGTTTTGTTTTTTCCTTCCAGTTTCCTCCATCCCTTCAGATACAGCTCAGTCTCAGTTTGTGCTTATTTTATAGATTTATTTCCTCTTTTTTCACACTCAAATCAGTAACAATTATCACATGGAAAGAAAGAGGATCCTCAGAATGAAGTAGCTGATGTCTGGAGGTAGCTGTGAAAGAGGAACCAGCAGCAGCAAGTCAGATACTTGTTTGGCACAAGAAACTTCTCTTTTTAAAATATCTTCCCCCATTCCCAGCCTGTCTAGAATTAAATCCAAACAGCCTATCCATCCCTGAGCACACAATGGACATGGCTCTCACATAACAAGTTGAGATACAGTAGCATCAGAATTCAGATATTTCTCAAATCTATGAGGCAATAAGACTCAGATCCTGAAGGACCTATTCGGTAATTCTCTGAAGACAGTTTGGGGATTTCTCAGCCCTCCTATCTCTCACGACCTTATCATGATGACTGGCAGGTTGGATTTTAGAGCATCTTGTGGCTGTGACACTGACACACCTCGCGTTAGAATCGTTTAGATGAGCGGATAAAGCTGTCCTTCAAAATCCAGGCTTAAAGCTTCACCCATCACCCATCCAGAAGAAATCAATAAAACAAGCATGTGTCCTCCCAGTACGCTTACTTTTGAGTCACCGTTTTTCAGAACAGAGGACCTGGGATATGCAGGAGAAACTTGCCCCAAAATCACATCAAGCTTTTAAATGAGCATGAGTTTTAAATGAAAATCAGGAATCCTGATCCCTGGTTTCTAGGGGAAAAAAAAAGCCAACACTCAACACTGCATTCACCATGACAACACAGTTACAAACTTCATCAACTGCTATCAAAGGAAAGTAAACGAAGGATGAGACAGGGGGAGACAAATAAAAAATTTAGAATGACTGACTTGAGATGAGCTGAGAGCACATTTTAATGGGAATTTGGGCTCCCTGCTGTTGCTGCTGAAAGGTTTCATTGAGGATCTTGGCTTCCCCTTCCTGTAGCTATCAAGCTAATCAAGCACAATTCAGCCCAGTGCTGGACTACTGTCCAGAAAAAGCCACAGCTGCTGAGAGAGAGCTGGGGTTTCTGAGCAGGACCATGGGTGGGTGAATGGAAGAGAAGCCTCCTCTCCATGCAGCATGAGACAAGTGCCAAATATTGTCTTGCTCCAACACCACACAAGAACCAAAGCCAACTCTAAAGCGTGCTGTGTGCTGGGCAGGATGAAAAACATTTTAGCAACTACATCTCTGAGAAGGGTTTCCATGCACATCCAGGCTGTTTCCACGCACATCCAAGCTGGATGGACATGGCAGAGATGTCCATCATAGTCACCCTACACCAACTGGGCTGTGATTATTTAGGGTCATGCCAATAAAGCCACAAGTCTTTATTAGCCCCACAAGTGAAGGAGCTCTTTATTGAAGACCCACAATAAGAAACTCACAATAAGAGGCCTTTGAAAAGGAAGTGACATAGAAATGCTGATAAAAGTTCAGCCCAAAAATCCATTCAGCCATTCTCTCTGCTTCTGTACAGTAGCAGATGCTGAGGTGGAAAAATAAGAAGATGGAGATAATAGAGTGAAATTCTTCCTGCTTGAAAATCCCAGCCTCCTGGCAGCAAGGACATGAAGACTGCCTGACTTGGAGCCTGTAGTGATGTAATTATGTTGAACAGCCCTCAACAGATCTTTCTTTCATTAATTTCTCTAATTGCTTTCCAGACAGTTGTATTTCTGGCCTCCATAATGCGTCTCACAATATGCCACAGTTGAGTGATACAGTATATGAAAATGTCCTTTCTTCTGTTTGTTTTAATATTCTGCTTGATAATCTCATATAAAGTTCCCTAGATTTTGTGTTATGAGAAATGGTAAGTAATCATCCCCTATTCACTTTCTTCATTACACTCATGATTGTCTGGATGTATTATAGTCCCCTCAGTCATCTCTCTTTTAAGATGAAAATTGCCAAGTCATACAATCTCTCCTTGTATAAAGATCATTAGAAACCCACATTTCTGCTTCCCACACTTCCCACTGCCTTCTTGGTTCAATATTATTCATTTTAATACAGCATGATCAAAAGTGCCCAGTGTATGCAGCATGGGAGAGCACCACGGATCCCCACGTGATGGTATTCTCCGTTTTGTTCTCCATTTCCATAACATCCTTCACATTATATGCATTGTTCCAAGGCTTGGGGCATCATTTCATGGTTTTGGACTGACTTCACTGCCTCATTTATTCATGGAAGTCACTCACTGTAGAGATAAAGCTGTCTGATACTCTGCACACATCAACCCTGAGCTCTCCTTGCATTTTTGTCACCCCGACACTCAGTTTTGTATTTTTCTTCAGCATCACTCTGTAAGCTTATTAAATAATATTGAAAAGCTCTGCATCACCAGTTACATTCTCAGCTTTTGTCATTACTCCTTTTTTTGTTCATTTATAACTGCACCAAACACACGCAGCAGAGATGCCCGTGGGACCCACAGTGTATTCCTTCCCCATCATGACCCTTTAATTCTGACCTTTATTTCCCATCTTTGAACTGGTTAATAATCTGTCAGAAGACTCCTCATCCCATGACTGCATAGTTTAAATTCTTTGCTATGGGAAAACGTTTAATTCCTCTGTATTAACCATATTATCCATATCACATGAACTTGCATTTATTTAAAGAGCAAGAATAGACGTGTGACACCCACCCCTCTCCTCCAGCAAGTCATATGGTTGGGTTGAGGTTTTTTTTCAACCTATTTTTTAAGACTGTTTCAACCAAACTGACAAGTAGAAAGACTGGATTCCAGTTCTTGGATCCTTCATGAGTTCAACTTAAAAAACAGTGACACATCCTCTACCTTTCACTCCTCCAGTATCAAGGACAGTGTAAGCAATGAGATGTACAGCAGGTTTAATGGAGTGGCAATCTCATACCAGAGTTTTTTAATGTTCTTTCAGTGAATAACACTTTCATGCTCCAAAACCTTATTTTACCAAACATTTAGTGGCAGACATTTCAGCTAGCTTACGCCCTTTAAAGAAAGCAAATTTCTAAGGGAATGCTGTTAATTTTTAATCACTCATTTTTACTGGGTTGGCCATGCTTTTCCTAAGAGGACAGCCTTTTGATTGTTTTGCAATTCATGTGATACAGTTAGTGATCTTTTTATTTTTTCCTTTGAATATAACTTCCAGTTCTCAGAAGTACTTTTGAACCTGTCTGCTTAAGCAGGCATTTTCCATTTGCTTTTACAGTCTTTCAGGTCTATTTTCATAGGTCGTATAACTTCACAATAAGCCTCTTACATGATGTCTTTATGCAGTCTCCAGGATACCATGAAGTACTTTATCCTTCTGGCTGCTCCTTTTAACAAGCTTCCTCATTTTTATGTTGTTTCTATCTTGAACTTGAACTTTGTTGCAATCTTTCTTTGTTTATCTATTGCTTTTACTTCTATGGGACACTTGAATACATCGTGGTCACTCTACATTACAGTGTGACGCAAGGCTAGCTTTACTCTGAACAAAGTGCAGATTCAGACTTACTTCTCTTTTGGTGGGCTTATCACCAAAAGGGTTTGAGCTACAAGTGTTGTGACATTTGCTTAGGGCAAGTGAGGCCACTTGAAGTCTCTCATTACTGCATTTTCCCCCATTACAGCCTTTTGGATTTCTCTCTGAGTGTCACAATCACTTCTGCCATCTTCAAGTGGTCAATAAAAGAGTCCTAACGCTGTTCCCTTCCCTAGAGATTCCTTGTCACTTGTGCACAGATTGACCCCATTTTCTTCCTTTGATTTTACATTTTCTTTAACATAAAAGCCCTTTCTTCATCATTTTGACCTCTTCTATTGTTCCTGTGTCATTTATGCCACAGATGAGCTTCCTTCAATCAGGTTTTGCCAATGTGTATCCTATTAGTATTTTCATTTAAAGAGGACTACTAGCATAGGAGCAAGCATGTATTTGATATTTTCCAATTCCCTATTTTCATGTGCCCTGAATAAAAGTGCATTTGTCAGGACTGAAATGTACTGTTTGTGGCTTGAATTTTATCAAGATCCAGTCCAACCACTCTCCAAGGATAAACATGCATTATGACTTCACCTTTAGACAATGAGTTTCGACTTTGAGAACCTCATCCAATTTGTATTTAACTGGTAACAGTCAGGTTCCTTCCTGTGCTAGCTACTGTTCTACCAAAAGGTTTCCTACCATAAATTTTCCCTACTTCTTTTTCCTTACTTCGTTTTCTTAACCGTGCATTAAGACTTTGTGCCTGTACCTAATTTTGCAGTTGAGAAAATGTTCCTACACAAACCCTGGTCTTTAGCCTGTTATCTAATAGCTTGTGCCTTTCCTTCAGGATTTCCCTCCTACTGTCTCACTGGCAGTGGGAGCCATAGCTATGTACCATTTGTATACCAAACAATGCCAGGAAACATTCTTTGATCCTGGGGCCAAATTACATGATCTGGTCACATTCATGCTATTAAACTCTATTAACTTCCAAAACACCTTGTGGAAATACTTCCTAACCCATTTAATTCCCCAAATATGTCCAGGAATTGTTTGAAGGAGCAACAGTTGGCCAAATCAAATTATATTCTAGTCATTTTGCAGTGCAGGAAAGCGATGTTCTTGTATCTAATGACACTCCCTCTAGTTGCTCTATTTGCTACTTGAAATGTTTATCTGTGGTAGCCCTGTGATGTCAGCTAGAAAATCAAATCCAGAGTTAGTTGGAGTGGGACACAGATGGCAGATTGAGGCTCTTAAGTTTATATGTCAGTCTTCCCATGTGCAAGCTGGCATCTGAATTTCTTAGATGAGAGATTTATTCAATACAGTCAGCAGAACCCAGAGACTGATTTGCCTGATCTGACAAAAAGGCTGAGTTGTGTTGACCACAGGCGATCCAAGATAGCCAACTAAGGCTGACAAACATGGGAAGCTTGGTCAAAGCAAAAAGAAGGCTGCAAAATGCCTCTGTCTGGGTAAGTGAATGGAACCCGGTACCTCACAGCCAGAAACCTTTTAACTTACACACTAAATACTACTAATCTATACTCTTTTGGGTTGGGTCAGTATGATCCACAATTTAAACATCCTTCCTCCTTCACAAGTATGTATTCCCTGTGTCTACACAAGAAGAAATCTTGCCACCTTTGTGCCCATCTGTTCCAATACTTAATGGAAATCATGTCAGTCTCTTCTCATGCAAGAGCCTCCCTGCTAGCCATGATGAAAGTTTGTTCTGGCTTCGTTTCTTCTACACACAGCAGATTTGCTGTGTCCAAGCCTGGTGTCTTAACCAAAAGAAACTCCATGCCATTAATACTGTAAAATGCAAATCAAGCCAATGGGGGGAACACCTGGTCTACATCTCCATTCCACAAGCATAAGTGTGCCTACCAGAGTAATGGCCCTGAGTCTGGAGTCCCTCCAAGGTCATTTCATTGTAATCCCAATCAGATTTTCTGCTCTGTTTGTGCCCAAACTGTTGAAAAAAGTGAGTTAACCTTCATGCCAAGTACCCCAAGGTGGAAGCTGCAGGAGTGACAGGCAGGCCAACAAATTGCCATCTCCTTTCTGAGAGACATTCCATCCTCAAACAGCTCTGACATGACAGAGATTAGCTGTTATTTCATATATTTAATTATTTCACGTATATGCTATAACACTGCTTGACCTTAATTTTGGGCTTCAGTAAGCTATCGATTTTTTCATACTTTGTATCATATTAATGATGTCATGATCATATCAGGGTAGCACTGAATTCCTATAAACTTTCAGAGAGTAATACATTTAATAGATACTTTAAGTATTAATTGATTTTGCTATATTTCATTCTATATGTGTTTTCTCTTTCTCTTTTTTACCATCTTTTTTTTTTT
>NW_024962265.1:1862797-1902258 GCF_019238085.1 Lagopus leucura | reverse complement strand
CTGAATAGTGGAACTGATATGCTCCTGAACAGCTCAAGAGGCAGCTGAATGATATTTTGTCAATTGGCCATACGAACTTATGCTTATGGGTCTCCTCTCCTTACGTTCTTCCCACCACCTGCAGATCTTCCATCAGCTGAAGCTGGAAGGGCCCATTTATTTTTGCCTCTGGTCCTTGAAAGCAGAGGGGGGAACTGTGAGCAAACACTCAATAGCAATACCTATACGAATTAACCCCCTAATGTTCAGAAAATCATGTTTATATCTAAGTATATCCTAGCCCCTAACCAGAAAGGCTGCAGCATTCAGATACCTGAAAAGAAATTTTATGAATCAACAGAATTAAGATGGAAAAATCATTTCACTTTCTGGGTTACTTATAATCTGAAAGTTAGTTGCAAGCTTGTTTTCAGGATTACACAGAATCACAGAATCGTAGGGGTTGGAAGGGACCTCCTGAGATCATCGAGTCCAACCCCCCTGCCAAAGCAGGTTCCCTACAGCAGGTCGCACAGGTAGGCATCCAGGCAGGTCTTGAACATCTCCAGAGAAGGAGACTCCACCACCTCCCTGGGCAGCCTGTTCCAGTGCTCCGTCACCTCACTGTAAAGAAGTTCTTGTGCACATTTGTGCAGAACTTCCCATGCTGCAGTTTCCAGCTGTTTCCCCTTGTCCTGTCTCCACACACTGCTGAAAAGAGTCTGGCCTCACCATTCTGCCCCCCACACCTTAGATACTTATAGACCTGGATCAGGTTCCCTCTCAGTCTTCTTTTCTCAAGGCTGAACAGACCCAGTTCACTCAGCCTTTCCTCATAGCAGAGATGCTCCAGGCCCCTCACCATCTTTGTGGCCCTCCGCTGGACTCTTTCCAAGAGATCCCTGTCTTTTTTGTACTGGGGAGCCCAGAACTGGACGCAGTACTCCAGATGAGGCCTTACCAGGGCAGAGTAGAGGGGGAGGATCACCTCCTTTGACCTGCTGGCCACGCTCTTTTTAATGCACCCCAGGATGCCATTGGCCTTTTTGGCCACAAGGGCACACTGCTGGCTCATGGCCAACCTGTCATCCACCAGGACACCCAGGTCCCTCTCTGCAGAGCTCCTCTCCAGCAGCCCATCCCCCAACCTGTACCGGTGCATGCAATTATTCCTCTCTAGATGCAAGACTCTATACTTGCTTTTGTTAAACCTCATCTGGTTTCTTACTGCCCAGCTCTCTGGCCTGTCCAGGTCTCTCTGAATGGCAGCACAGCCTTCAGGTGTGTCAGCCAATCCTCCCAACTTCGTATCATCGGCAAACTTGCTAAGGGTGGCCACTAGATTAGAAAGTTAGATCAGAAAGTCAGCCGCGGGGTTGTTTTCAGGACAGGGTGAAAAAGAAGAGGGGATCAGACCAATTCACTCTGGTCCATGTTTGCAGTTTCTCCCTGAGAACAGAATGGAGCTAAAGCTCTTGGCAGCCCTCCCAACATCATCCTACTACCATTATTAACTGGCTGGCTCTTCAGGGGCTCTGGGTGGAAGTGGGCCAGGGAAGCCTGCAAGGAGTTGGGAAAAGCCACCTCTAGCCCAGCCACATCTTAGTGGTGGCTCCAACAGAGATGCTCTGATAGTGCCTTATCAGGCCAAGCAATGCTCGAAGAGAGCAGGAGCAGACAAAAGAGGAAAGCGTTATCTGAACTGAAATCCTGCCCCTTTGCCCTGCACTAAATAAGCCAGTGCTCATTTGGCAGGGCTGGCTGGTTAAAACATCCCTTCCCAGCAGCCGTTGGAGGCAGGACGTGTCTGGCAATCTGTCTCCAGCTCACAGGGTGTCAAAGGAAAGGACAGTTCACGGGGGCTCCTCTCACTGCTGCCACTGAAAAAATCTGCAAACAGAACTCACACCTCTTCCTGGTGAAGGTCTCGGTCTCTTTTGAGGGTCTAAGGTGAAGAAAACACTGAAGTTCAGCTTGACTGATTATAAAATCACCAGGGAGTGATATGGAAAGGGCAGGACACAGAGCAGCATGCCCTAAGAATGCTTAAGAACCTGTTATCAGGACAGGACACAAGTACGAACTACTTGAATCTCCTTCTGCAACAAACTGTAAAATGCCTGGTTTTCCTGTGATCATCTCTTCACCTTGTTCCTGAGCCATCAGAGTGGGAACTCATTGACACAAGCAAGAGGCTAAAGACTCATTTCACCTGGTTCCTTTCTCCATCATCCTGCAGGCAAGCATCTGAAGCATCTGGTTTGGTTTTTTTTTTCATTCCTGCTATAGAGGTGCAGAGGGAGAGAGAATGCTGCAGCAATGCAACAGTGGTCAGCCATCCCTGCAGAACCCATCCCCAGGGAAGCAAATACTCAAGAGTCAGGACCCAACTGCTGCCATGCACTGCAATACCTGCTGCATAGTTTGGTGCGCAGCATGGCTTTGGGATTTGCATTCCACTGCTTTTTACAAGAGGGGGGTGAAGATCTAAACAATATCCTGCCATTTTCTGCTCTTCTCCAACTCTGTGCCATGCTCCTTAAACCTAGGAATGAAGCACGGCTGAAAAGAGGAGAGAAACAGCCACATGGCAAACACCCTCAGCCCCCAAACTCACTCAGCATCAGCACTGAGCTAACAAGGGAGAAGCCTCCCAGGCATGAGTGAGCTAGATTGAGATAATTTTCATAAGGTGTCTCAATTAAAATGTAGATCTGCTCTTGTGCCTGGGGCAGAGGGGCAGGAGGCCCTGGGAATGAGATATGGGAGGGAAAAGCAGAACACAGGGGGTTTTGCTCCATTCCTCTCTGTCCTGTCTGCCTTAACCCTTCTGATGCCATCTCTGCTCTAACAGCCACAGAAGGACATGGGGTGATTTGGTTATGTTCAGCGCATTGAGCACCTGGCCATGCCTGATCTTCTGTTTTAATTAAATGAACTCCAAATTTACTCAGCCACTGATGAGATGAAATTAATCCGGTCATGCTTTATAGCCAGCACTGTCTGGGAGCCTTCCATCACCACGTCTTGCTTCTTGTAGGACTTTGGTGAACTGTATTCATAGTCCAAAGTGCTCTAATGCTTTGGACCTCATCCTCCTAGAAGGGAGAGAAGAGCTGCTATTCCTCTCTTACAAACAAGTGGCTAAACCAGATGGAAATCAAGGATGGGAGTCACTATAAATTAGACATTTTTAAATGCAATTTTCCAAAAAGTGGTAGGAGAAACCAGTACTCCCAGGAGGCTACTCCCCCATTGTCAATAAACACCTGTGAGTTACACTGGTGTTTATTAGGTTAGAAGTCCTCTTGCTCAAGAATCAGAATTTTTTCTGATAAGAAAGCAAGCTATAAACATCCTTCTAATAAACTTGTCCAAAATCATGCAAAATCTTTCACAGTCCATATGTCTTCAGTGTGAATTGAAGACGAATGGGAAGAAAGCATGTTTTTTGTATCACCTGGTTTCTTACATCTCAACATTTCAGCCAACTTAGTTTAACTCTGGCTCTAGGGTTTATTATTAAGACTTAAAATGATAAAACTATTAAGACTTCTCATTACCTCTGAAATAAATTATTGTGGCCTAATCTATCAGTCATCGGAATGGAAGGCAAGAAATGTGGCTCTATCTCCAGATCTACCACTCATCTGTTACACAACCTAAGTCACGTCACTACGGTTTTGTTTTCCTGCTCTTTACATAGAATCACAGAATCACAGAATTGTAGGGGTTGGAAGGGACCTCCAGAGATCATCGTGTCCAACCTCCCTGCCAAAGCAGGTTCCCTACAGCAGGTCGCCCAGGCAGGCATCCAGGCAGGTCTTGAACATCTCCAGAGAAGGAGACTCCACCACCTCCCTGGGCAGTCTGCTCCAATGCTCTTCTGAGTGGCTGATCTGTGCTTTTGAGCCCTGCAGAGAACCATAGCACTGTGTCACATACAACTATGGCAAGGATTGGCATGGTCCATTGGCAAGATTTGAGTGTTTTGTTATACATCAGAGAGGGACTTCTACATTACCCCCATAAGGTCAGAGATCAGGCTGTTGTCTGGCTTCTGTAATTCATGGTCAGTAGACATGGAATTAAAACACCTGTCTGCTTTCGTTGATGGTCTCCAATTTTGATGTTATTCTGTTCAAAAGCTTCTGAAGGGGAAGTGTGAGATGGAAAGTGATGGAAGAAAAGATATTCAGGAAAAGAAGATGATGACTTGGTCAGTTCCACTCAGTAAATTAAAAAAATATGTATATTGCTGGGGGAAGGAAAAAGAGACTATGTTCATAGCAAAGCAATGAAGATCTCCCTACTAAAACAAAAGACCCAAGAGCAGAAGGAGATAATTAGCTTCAGCCTCTGGAGCTTCAGAAACCTCTATATCCAGGACCATGGTGCTTCAGGGAGTGGTGATAAAATATCCCTGGTACAGAAGCCAACTGGCAAAGGATCAGCCTCTACATCTCTGCTTGGGTGAATGACTGCAATAGGGAAAATTAGGGGCTGACGACATGCATGTTGATGGGAAACAGGGAATATTTCACAGAATCACAGGAGTTGAAGGGACCTGTGGGGATCACCATGTCCAATCCCCCTGCTGAAGAAAGCTCCCTAGAGTAGGTTGCATAGGACACTTGTTGGCATGTCACTGAATGTGGGAGTGACAGAAGATAACGAGTGAAGGAGTGTTTATGGGCAGACTCATGGAGAATGCATGTCCAGATAAACAGATAAAGATTTTCCATGCTCTCCTCATCAAGGAGAGCTTCCTGGCACGTGCCTCTTCCACATCCAATTCCCCTCTGAGATCTATCACAGGTTGAGGATGATGAAATGTCACAGAAGAAACAGCGGAAGGCAAACATGCCCCCACCCTGGGGACAACTCATGTGGCATGCCATTTTCCCTCACTGGCAGATCGTGGGCTGCAGACGCAGCAGGGAGCATCTGACAGCAAGACAGATGGCAGTTCCCTACAAAAACCCAGTGACTGAGAATGAGTTTACTGAGCCAGCCATATATCAAGCAGTCACCAAATCCACACCAGAGAATGGCACAACCTTGAACAAAGTCTAGCCATGCTTTATTGCAAATTAAAACCCTAGAGGACTTGAAAATTCAGAGAAACCAGACCCAGGTTTTGACCACATTCAAAGAACATGAGGAGAGAACACTCTGAGCTGATGTTTGGCTTCATTTTGCTGCTCACACATTGGAATCCAATGTCACTGAGATGTCCATCTCAGGACTAGCTTCCATTTCATCTCTACTACACATCTTGTCTGATATTTGGTCTCATTTTTAGGTGATCCTGTGTGGAGTCAAGAGCTGGACACATTAATTCTTATGGGTCCCTTTCAACTTCGGATATTTTATGATTCCACAATTCTAAGATATGAAAATAAAAGCTGTGCAGGTAGGTCATACAGCTTTCCCCTATCCTTGCTCCCTCTCTGTCTATTACTCTAGCTGTGTGCTGTGAGACGTACAGCTGCGGCTTGCACTGGTGTGTTGTATATCAGAGGAAGGCTGGTGCTGAGATAATGAGGATGCATCCCCTGTCAAGGATTCTGCATACAGGAGATCCTCTAGAAGGAGGTCTCCAGGTACCACTGGGTACCATTATAATTTTCTTACTGTTTGCCCTGGCATGAGACTTTCCTCCTAGCCCGTGACAGACCATGCAGCCATGTTTCACTTCAGAGGAGAAGAAACACAAGAGATCTTCCTGTGCAAAGGCCAAATTTTCTGCAGTACTAAACCTGAGCATCTAATATTTCTGTGGTGGAGACAAACCCCAAGTAGGACACCTGACACACAAGGCTTCATCAGCAGAAATCTTTTGCTGGAACCCGTTTCACAAACTAATTATCTTCCCATTCCTCCCTACTGCCCTCTAGCAAAATAAGCTAATCAAGGAAGAAAGTTGTTAACAAAACACATTTACCACATGCCTGCATCTTACAGTCCACAGTGCCCAGTGCTGTCTCTGAATTGCTTGAGGCAAGCACATCCACCAAGATAATCAGTCTGTGAAGGGCACAACTCTGTCCTGCACTGCTAGGTAGACCAGGACAACAAAAGTGCTCCCAAAAAGGACAGAATGGCATCTAAGGAATGGAAGGATGCCTGCTCTGCTGCATAGAGGGATGTAAGGAGATACAGAGATAGGTCAGCTCTCCAGGACTGGTGATCACCTGTTATGCTCAGATGCACAGGGATGGTTCAGAGTCATTTGTTTAATGTCATCACCCATCTGTAGTAATTGGGATTCCCAGGAGCCTCTGTTTCACTCGGGGCTTTATTGCAATCAATAGACATGCTCCCTATCCCAAGAATTTCCTCTTGCAGGAACTAAGAGCCCTGATCTCATTTCAAAAGGCCATTGGAGAGCTGTCACATTTGGGACTATTTCATCTGTACTAAAGGGGAGGCAATGCCCAGGTGTGAAATGATGGGTACTTTAGCTATACCTCAGCAGACAGACTAAAGATTATCTAGGCTCAATGTAGAATGCTTAATGGGACACTGCCACTCTACAGAGCCCCCCTGCTGTGTGCTTCCCTCTGTGCACAGGCTGAAACGCCATCTCCAGTTTCGATAACTACCTGAGAAGAAGTGGGAATCACTCTGTGCCAAGGCCGATTGCGGGCAGATGACTCCATTTCCCCTTGCTATCAGATGGAGAGGCTCACAGGCCATGTGCAGTGCTGTCTGCATGCCAGCTGTGACTGAAGAGGAGTCTAACCAAGAGGAGTATGGAGATAATGTACATCAGCATCTGGTTCGTTCCTGCTCTTGCCACCAGTGAGCAACATCGATGGCTGCACCACTGCTAATGCTGCTGATTGGAGACTATGAAACAGAATGAAAGATTCTGGATTTCTTGCTATTATTTTTTCCACTTCACTTATTCTTTTTCCCCATCACATAATAACAGCACATACCTGGCACTCTCCTGTTCCAGTGATCATAGAACATCCAAAATTGGAAGGGATGCATAAGGATCATCAAATCCAACTTCTAAATGATAAATGTCCCCAGATATCTCAGATACACAGGGATGCCAAACATTTGCAACAGCTCTGAGATTCCCTATGATCTGGAAAATCAGCCCAGCTGGTTACAGGTTGCCAAGGCAATGCAGGATTTAAATTGGAAATCATTTGCTCCTCATGTGCCTAGGACACAATTGACAACTGACCTTTGATTCCCAGAACTGGCCTATGTCAAAATGATGTTCAAACAGGAAAGGAGACAGAAATCTTTTGCTATGTAGAAAAGGTCCCAGCCATGGGAGGAAGCCAAGACTTCCTCATCACGCCAGGTAAATGCAAAGCACTTAAATGGAGTTGGCACTCCATTTCACAACTTAGGACAAAACAGCAGAATAGGAGAATATGGCTCAGATCCTGGTTTCTTACAGTGGAAGCTGAGAGCCTGTAAGATCACAAGGTCTTGCAGGAATCAGTAAATTACACTTCCACCACTATTGTTTAGAGTTCATGATGGCACAGGACTGAGTACAATATTCCAGCCTCCTGCCCTCCTGGATCCCAGTGCCCCTCTGTAGCAATTAGGAAATATTCCTTCCCCTGCAGAATTGAAGGGAAAGACTGGAAATGAAAAGAAAGGAGGGGAAGGGGCAAAAGAAACAATCTCACCCTGAAAGTCAGTCATAGTCAAGCAAGAAAAAGACCCTTCAAAAAAGGTCTTATTGCAGCATCTATAGGCGGCTTAGGTTACCTGAGCCTCTCTAGTGATTCAGAAGACTTTGACCAAGAAAGTTAAAGCCAGGGACGATCAATGAGCCTCTGCAAGCAGCATTGCATCGAGTTACCAGCTGAGACGAGACAGTGGGAGCTGCACTTCATAACGTTTTTTTTCCCTGGTCAGGCAGTGAGACTGAGGAGCGATTACAAACCTCCCTCCTCCTCCACTAGAAAACCAGTTTTTTGGGTGTCATTTTCTTCCATATCATGTCAGGAATAAGCATGGTAATTTCTGTGTACAGAAGCACCTTTCAGCTACAAGGAATCTGGGAAAGAGCAGGAGAGTAGAAGGGCACAGAGGGCATATTGCTCAGATACCGATGTATATTTCTATTGCCAGATGACAGCATAAAGCCCTTCCAAACAGGGCTTATTTTTTGTGGGAGAAACCAAAAAACCCTCATTTGGCTTCATAAACACCACCACCTCTGCCACAGTTACGTAGTTAATATGCGGTCAGATCAGTCTAATAAATGTTGTTGGAGTCAGCCAACCTAGAATCCACCAAAGGCATCCAGGAAGGTGGTTGGTAAAATCCACATGTCAAAACTCTCTGGTATCACTTCATTCATGAGGTGAGGATGACTACAGGGAACCATGCCATCCTAATCCCACAGTTCAGAAGTAGAGGAATCTCCTGCCATCCATTCTTCAGCTGGGGCACAATTGGGGTACAAAGCCAATGGAGACAGCTTGGTTCCCTAACTGTTTTTGGGTGTCAAAAGGACGCATAAAGGACAGCAGAGAAGTGTGGATAACAGAGCCAAACCCCAGATCTGCTCTCTCCTGGAATAAAAATCCAGAATAAGATTGACTGAGGTATAAATGAATTATTCTCCAATTACTAATTGTACTCCTCTTCTAAAATGGCTTTAAAAATATTTCTTATTAAAAAGAAGTTGGAAATAAAAAGTTGTGAAATAGCACAAATCCTCCCTGAACTTGGGATCATTTTCCTGTATGTCTGCAGCTAATAATCAGCTGGCCAAGGAGTCCCCTTAGCAGCAAGGGCAAATCCCAGAGCAGAAGGTGGCTGGTGCCTGGGGGTTACATCCTCCCTTAAGGACAGCTTGTGCATGCTCCTTGATTCTCTATCCCAAAATTAGAGGATGAAATGAGACAGCATGACCAAAATTTAAAAGGGGCGGTTAAAAGGACAGAGTCTGGGACAGGTTCCTTCTTCACCCAGCAAGGTCAGTGCCTTCCCCCTTTGTAAAGCATTCTCTCTCCTTGCAAGACTGCTGCTGCCTTTTCATCTCAAATATCCATTTTTGGGGGCAGCTAGGGTGTTAAGTATGACACAGAGGCTTCACATAGGGCTGAAACTTGTGTGGTCACCATGAACATATGGAATAGCACTTGTTTATGTCTGCTCTGGTGCTGGTGGTAGATCACAAAGGGATAATGAGGGCTCCATCAGCTGCAGAAGGCTTTGTCCCATCTTGGGGGCTAAGAGCCTCCCCACTCAGCCCCTGTGTGATGGGGGAAGGAGTCAGAGGAGGGTTTGGACACAGATGGAGACTCACAAGCGCTTGAATATTGAATGGTGTCTTTGGACACCCAGTAAGACCAGAGGATGCTGCACTTCATGTCAGGCTTAGGGAAGACTGCCCTGCTCTTGTCCCTCTCTGCAGCCTACTATTCAGGCTAGTGACATTGTTGTGACCTTGTGACCAGGCACCACACAACTCCATGCCAGCTATTAGCTTTTCAGCCTTGTTCCTCAACCGCCCTCCCCTCCCTCCAGTTCCCACCCTGGCCCCCTCACCCTCCCCTGGAGACCCATGCAGCAACTGAGTGCCACATTTTCAATTTACACCAACTAAATGATTCATTGCCGCCTAAAGAGTCCTGAACAGAGACCAGGAGGGGAGCTGAGCTATAACAGGGAAAGGGAGGAGGGGGGACAAGATTGAGACTAAAGATACTGAGATGAAAAGCTCCGGTAACCTGCTCTATATTAGCTCTCCTATTATCAAGGCAGGAGCCAATCAATGCCCCCCTCCTCTCTCCTGCAGCCGTCTGTGGGTCTGTCTGTCTCTTTCTCTCACAGTGGACTCAAGTTTCTGAGTGTAAGGTTAGGACGGCAGAGCTGAGGAAATCAATTCCTGAGCCCTGGCACGCAGCCCTTTGCACAGACAGCCCAGCTCTGCCGTGAGATACTGGGTGCAGACCTGTCCCCAGGTGTCCCCAGACCTCTTATGTGTTTGGAAATGGGCATCTGGGGAAAAGAGTCTGCATCAGCCCTTAAAGTGTGAATCCCAAAGTACGAGTGACCCATACGGGAGAAATAAAATGACAGATGTTGTGCTTGCCTTACAGTTTTCAGTCATTTCCCAGCCCACCAGTGTTTCTCCTGATGGTTTATACTGGAGGGGAAAGAAGTGTGAAATGGATGGCCTTGCCTACAGGATATCTGATTTCCAGTCCCATTCTGTCCCAGGTCTTGGACAGCCTATATGCCTCTTTCAGCCTTTCCCAAAAGCAGTCCCCACATCAGCAGAACTAGATTCAGCCAAGCCCTGAAATTCCTCTTAGGAGGAAAAAGAGAAGGGTCAGCACACATGAGGGGGAATATTAAGGCAGACCTCCCCAGAAATCCTTCTTCAGGATTTGCTGACCAAGCACCACATATGAGGAAAAGTCTGTTAATGAATCTTGAGGGGTTTTGAGGTGCAAAAATAAGAGCTATTAATGGCCTCAATGTTACGGCACTGTTGCAATGAATGTCATGCACATCTAAACATTGCTGAATGGGATGCAGATGGCTCCTCTGCTCTTAGGGATATCAAGAAGGACTGAAAAAAACTTAGGCCCAGAGAGGAACACAAGACTGAACTGAAAACCCCTGCCATACTTGAGCTGGAAATAGGATTTCTTATCTGCAAGGGAAAGAAAGGGGAAGGAAAAGATAGGAATGGGGCTGAAACATTTGCTTTCCAATTGCTTCAGAAAAATCCACAGGGATCTCAATGACCTTGCCACTGTTTTATAAATAAAAAAGCAGAAGTGACCAAATGGAAGAGGTCTTGAGGACCTTGCTGTCACCCAGATCAGGGTGACTCTGGGGACAAATTTCTGCTTGAAGGACTGAGTTTGCATGAAGATTTCTTGTCCTAGTACAGTCAAGGCTGCCATTCTCACTTATCACCAGCAACAACATTTCTGTCACTCTTTCACAATGAATTGCTGGGCAATCTGCAGTTGTCTCTGCCCCTTTTCTCTCCTTTTGGGAATTTACTGTTGGGTGTATTGATTGCTTGTTGCCACTGACCCTGGATGGTAAGAGATGAAATATCTAGCATTGATTGTTACAGTACAATCAATGGCCAAATTCATGCTTGCATACAGTCTGTACTGCTCTTCTATTAGCAACATGTAATGCTCCATAGGATGGATGCAAGATATGAAATGGAAACATACTATAGAGCTATATATCAGTTGAAAATATCCTCAGGTCAGTGGCACAGAGAATGAAGAATAAGGTCACAGTTCAGGATTAGTTTGCCAAGGATCCCTTGAAATTATCCCAAAACCAGAGAGAAGTTTGGAGCTGGGTCACCTAGGAATTATCTTAAATTAAGCAGACTGTCACTGTTTTGACTGAGGGTCATAGATGACAAAGAGCATCTGCAGAAGGTTGGGATATAGTACAAGTTTGTTCCTTTTTTGTCTGCTTCAGAAAGGAGAGGTAGAGAAAAGGATCTTTCCAACTGCATCACTATCTCCACAGGTAGAGTTTGCAGTGCAAGAGGAAAAGTTGTGAGGTAAACTCAGAGGAAAAAACAGACACTGCAATAACAGAGTTCATCAGAATAACCATCCATCGCTGCCAAGGATGCTGAGACTTGGAGTGACAGCACCCTGCAGAGCAATGCTCAGCTGGAGACATTTGGTTAGACAGATCCAGTGCACTTTCTAGCCACTGTCTCTGCCGAGAGGTTCTTGGCAAATGAGACCACTCTGCCACTCAGAGCCAGGAGCTCAGCCAACCTGACACCTCCTTTTGCACGGCTTTGGCAGAGGGCTCTCTGGAAGAGGAGATCACTGGCACTGAAGGCTGCAGAGAGGGAACTTCAAGATCAATAACATCATTAAGAAGGTCTACAGAAAACAAAGCCAATTAGTTAATCTCCCCATCCTGAGGATGCTTGGATACATTGCTCTTTGGGAGGCACTGAAGACGGCAGCACTGCAGAATAGTGTAACAGTGAAAGGAGGGCTCTTCTTGGCCTGTTGCAGAGAAGCCCAAGGATGTGGATACAGACAACTCTGCTCAACATCATGGCTTGATAAGCCAAATGGGCAGGGCCAGCACAGCTGAGATGACCTACAGAAGAGAAATGCTCGACTTCAGGATTAACATAATTCCACAGTGACGTTGGAAACTTATCTCTCCCCTTGAAATCTAACTTGGATCAGATCCTTGGGTGTTCTGAGAGAACTGATTCCCATCTAAAAGCACTGGAGATTATGACGAATGTGAAAGAGGTTCAGCCTCATAGTGGAAAGTTGCAGGTGCTGAGATAAGTTCCAGTCTGGCTGTTAGCTAGGGCCTAACTGCCATAATATGGAAACAAGAAAGTATTTGTCACACAGAGAGAAGCAGTTGGAGGGCTTGATTCAACACACATCAGAGTGGATGGGTATTTTCCTGTGCAGCCAGCACACTATGAATGTGGAAATTGAGGAGATCTGATGGGTCTCTACTGACCTTTCTCTTCCATTTTCAGCTAAAAAATGTTTCTTGATTAAGCAAAGACTCCCCCTTCAAATCCCAGAATCCCAACTGGAGTTGCCTGGGTGACATCTGAGTTCATCTGGCTAAGCTAGGGACCAAAACAGCTCTTTACTGCTGCTACCATGGTTGGAGAGGGAGATTGGCTGGGCATGAAGGAGGGCTGGGATGGTGACAAACACCAGCAGGTACTTACGTGTTGTGAAGCACACACCACCCACAGTGAGGGTCTCCTGAGCCCAAGCACTCGCTGCAGGTCTCGTATTGACTGCAGGACTCCACGGGCACCCGGGTGAGCTGCAGGAGGAAAGGGGACAAATTATTAGGATTTTCATAGGGCACTGCAATGGCCTTAATGACTTGGCAGAGGTGCCACCCTTCTTCTCCTTTTTCCCTGGTGCTCATCATCTGAAAGGACATCTCTGCTGAGCTTAGCAGGGCTAAGACAGATGCAGATATGGCTGCAGATTACTCTAAATTTCAACATGGTGAAAATCCTGTTTAGATCAGCATCTCCTCTGTGATCATGATCTCTCAGAATCATAGAATCATACAGTCACTAACGTTGGAAAAGACCTCTAAAATCACCTAATCCAACCATCCACCTACCACCAATATTGCCCACTAAACCAAGTTCCTCAGCACATCTCCACTTTTCCTGAACATCTCCAGGGATGGTGACTCAACCACCTCACTGGGAAGCCTGCTTCAGTGCCTGACCACTCCTTTGGAGAAGTTTTTCCTGACATCCAGACCTCTTTACGTGGTCTCTCACTTTTCACCTTACATGCACATTTTCACGGGGATTCAGCAAATCAGGCAGGCCTGGGTGCAAACTGTGGTGACAAGGCACCTCAGGGAAATTAAACGTGTTAACTTCTGTGGTAGTGAAACTAGATCTCCATGCTCTCCTATACTGTGGTTACAAATCACACCTCTTTCCTTCTCCTTATGAAACCTGAGATCTCATGATGTCTTTGTCTCTTTCCTATGGCCACGTGCATCTCCACTGCTCCCAGGAGAGTGCTAGGTTCACACCCCAACAATCAGTTGTAATCAGTCATAGAATATCCTGAGTTGGAAGGGGCACATAAGGATCACTGAGTCAAACCCCTGATGCACCCTGGGGTACTGTTGGCCCTTTTGGCTGCCTGGACACACTGCTGGCACACAGAATCCCCACACCCCTTTCCTCAGGGCTGCTCTTCAGTCTGGACACATACCCAAGGTTGCCCCATCCCAGAGAGGTTTCTCCCAGCTACCAGGGGCTACCAGCCTGGGTAGTGACAGAGCTTGCCATTACCCTGACTTTGCAGCTCAGAAGGTATCAGTTTGAACTAAAACACCCACACACTGCCAAAATAAGGCATTTTACTATATTCTTTCATCCTTCCTTCCTTCTTAATTAAAGTATTTCAGGCAGAGATTTCAAAGACAGAAAGGACTGTCTAGCTGACCTCCTGTTTAACGGACCACAGGCTTTTGATTCTATTAGGTTTCCTAAGCCCCTTACTTCTTTTGAAACCAAACATACAATTTGGGCCCAGTGACCTGATAGTCTTTTTTCCATTGAGTAAGCTTCAGAGAGCTTCCATAATACACAGTCAATTGCCAGTGCCTTCACCCTGGCTCATGTCATCAGGGAGAGTTTATTCCTTCGGATGATACAGGTTGATATTATACTGATGAAACACCACTGAGAACTGTCAAATGTAAACTGCAGAACAGTTACTCATGACAGATGACAAGGGAATACACCTAGATCCTAGTGACAATTTTTTACTTGGTGCAACATTCAAGGGAATTTGAACTGAAGATTCATTCTGATTGCATCTGTAAATGGAACAACACAAAGCTCCGTATATATAGGAGGAAGGTAAGGAAAAAGAAGAAAAAGAGATTCTGAACAAAATTCCACATATTTATGGAGATCTTTTCCATTTTTATCAGAAATGGGCTTCCTAACCCCTACACAGACCTCATGTAGTCTGTGAGAAGGTGAAAATTTGTATTTTACCTTTGGCTGTTGGCAATAGCTTTAGTGAACTTTAGATAGAAATATGATAGAGCCTATTTACCGTTGCACTACTGCCTGTATCAAGTCACCCAAGGAAATCAACGGTGGCTGCTGAAAGCTTTTAAGGACAAAGGGTGAATGTCAAGTAAAACCCACAAAAATGCCTTTCAATCCACTGCCACGCACATGAGATCCTGATCAGAACAGATCATAGAGCAAAACGAAAATGGGAAAATCAGAACAGCTTATCAAGTCATTCTAACTTCAAGAAGCTTCAAAGGCAAGTGACTTGGGCTTGGATGCAACAGCTCCACATTCCTTTAGGTGTGGACTTTAGGTCAAGAAGGAATCGTCAGTTCATCAAATACAAATTTCTATACGCTTGAAGATTTCGTCCTATTAGACTCACATTTACCTCAAAAATATATCTTATCTTACAGTTCAACTTTCAAAAAGTCATACAACTTCAGTGAGAAGGTAGCAAGGGGTGGAGATCTTATTATTTATATGTTGATTTTCACCACCTGTTAGCTCCACCTGGGAAAAATGTACTCATTTTTACTAAGTTATATCTAGCTTGAAACATCTACACTGCAAACATCAAAGTACTTGAAGAAGAGGCAGATAGTTCAGCTTGAAAGACTGCAAATCTGCCCTTCCTTAATCCACATGTAATCGATTGTGTAATCTCCACCTTGTAATTAGAAAGAATACAGTTGGTAATGGTTATCCAAACTATCCTTGGCTAACATATGGTGCAGCACAATTTATCCTCATTAGCTGTAGATAATTTTTTCGGACCTCAGCTTCTGAGCTAGTTTACATCTGCCTTACAGAAGCGAGTTTTGGTCAAAAAGTTCAAAACCTGCACTTTGCTTGAATGTAGTGATGTTGGATTTGAAAGCTGTGAGTCAGAATCCACTTGCGACTGTGACATATGAACAAGAATGAAGTCCTAGAGGACAGAAATCTACAATTTATTTGCAAAGTGCTACAAAAAGAGTGGATAGAAAGCTGTCTCTGTAGGTTTTATTGTTATTATTATTTAATTAGCCATCAAAGCAAAACCAAGCTCCTCTCAGAGGCAGAAAGCACCTACTGGGAACACAGATCTTCATTGAAGACAAACTTCTTTGTCTGTGTACTTAATTTTCCATAGGATACAGTTAGTGTCTTGTGTGTGCAGGAATGCACATTGCCTGTGTCTCTGTCCCAAAGAGCACAGCTATGCAGTGTGAGCTTACAGCAAGCCCCATCTTTACCCCATGTCTTGGGAAGCCAAAGTAGTGGGTGTCTTGAGTCACCATTTGCATTGCTGCATGTTATTTTTGCTATATAAGACCTTTTATGAGTTCACCTCAAGTAGCTTTATGGTGAGACTAATTAAAATTGTACCATGCTGGTAAATGTCTTGGGCTGTGTCACACCTTCTAATTAATAAAGGAAAAGACTATAAAAAACAAAGAAGCTGCAAGTGAAAAGGAAGCCGCCTAGGGGTCATCAGCTGAAAGGAGAAAGAACATCAAGCAAATAAGGCACATCAGAGGTCTCATTTTCCTTTGGAACATAAACTGTAATTAATTCAGCTCGGCTTTTCAAGTTGAAAGTTTTGAGAACTGACCATGCCCCTTGGGAGCAGTCAGCTTTTCATGCTTCCCCTAAGATATCTGGAAAAAGAAAGTCCATGCAACCTCTCAATTATGGTTGCCTTGCCATTTTTTGTAAGGATGAAGGGACTGGACAACACTGAATGTTGAAATCTCGACTGCAAACCATAGCGTGATTGCTCCTTCCCCCACTTTTCATGCTTGGAATGTCTAACAAGCATTTCAAGCTTGTTTCCCACCCTCACTGGGGTTCCACACATCTGATCTTTCATCAGTGAAACTTTGATTCAACATTCTGCAGCAAATATTATCAGGGTCTCAGCAGACAGAGGATTAACAAAAGCAAAGTGTCCTTCATTTTGGAACTCTAAGAGCCAGCTTGGAGACATTTGTATTCCTGCAGTGGTCACAGCTTAACTGATATTTTGGCCTCACTTCGCTCGAGCAAAATTTGGATGTGGTAAGAGACTGCTGTTGTTCTAAGGGCTTACAGCCCATAGTGATGTGGCACATATTCCCATTTTATCCATGAGAGCCACGGCTGCAAGAGAGGTCTCATGCAACCGAAGGAAGCTTTGAAGATGTAAGCCTAAAGCATCTGGGCAAGGTCATGCAAGAAGTCCATGAAAAAGTTGATTATTGAATAACAAGTTATTAAGTAAAAGCTACTTAGATATTAGTTGCTTTGAAATGGTGAAGAGATTAAGTTAGATCTCCTAAAGATCCCTGTTCACACAGCTGATGGACACCTAGGAGCTGCTGTGCTTCCAAGCCCTTGTCCATAGCACACTGGAGACCATCTAGCCTCCCCACTACTCACAGAACGAGATGCAATTCCAGTGCCTGGGTCAGACAAATGGATGTGACGTCCTTCTCAAGGGTAGCAAGAAAACAGTGAGCACATCCAGCTGCCTCAGCTGCAGCAGGATTGGAACAAATACTTCTCTTTGCCAACACATCCATTCAGAAGCCCCCAAAGAAATCATTCATGTGTTTCTGGCTCCCAAGGACATCTCAAAAAATCTGGCAAACCTGCAGACTGCTGTATAGTTTAGAGCTCACCTGCTATATATGACTTATGCGATTTTTGCACAACACCAGGGCCATCCTCACCTCTGATCCAGCTTAACTGCAAAACTTACTTTTACCCTCTACTTCTAGTATGAATGAGCTTCAGAAAGTCATTTAAAACAAAGTGATTGAGATTCTGGATCTGATAGACAGTAACAGTTAATCCTGTTAGAAATTTGGCTCTCACTTCTGCCATTATATATTCATAAAAGCTCCTGCTATGTGCTCAGTCATAATTTTCTGGCTCCCATTTTTGACTTCTTTATTTCAATATACATTACTTTTTTTTTTTTTTTTTTTTTCTTTTTTCTTTTTTCTTTTTTTCCCCTTAAACTGCCAACATTCTGGTCAAAACATAAATCATTGCTCAATCTCTTCTGTTATAATTGGATGTTAATACAGCATCAGGATTTATTCAGTCTGATGGACTAAGTTAATTTAAATGCACAAAAAGGCATCTTAAGTAGCCAATTTCCTTCCCAACAGTCAAAAGATACATTTCCAAAACACTGAACAGTGACTGTTAAGCTATGCAGGTTCTGTGAATGCTGCTATCTTTCAAGACTCAGCCAGTCCCAAAAAACTGCAGCAAGATTAAGAGAGGAGCTTATTTGATTTCAAAGTCTTGAATTGAGTATTCATGATAATACCATTTATTAAACAGAGCAAGACAAAAAAAACACCTAAGAGACCACTGGTGGATCCAGATTCTGCAGCCTTAACAAAGTTACCCAGGATATTTGGCTACATGTGGGGCATCCCAGGATGCCAGTTTTAATATGGCCTGAGCTGTGGACAAAGGGACCTTGAATTCTTCTGTTTTGGTCAAACTCTTGCACCTCCGACTGTAAACTCAGCAAAAAGCAGAAACACAGAAAAGACAAGAGCAGGGAAGCATGTCTTAGACTGAAAGAAATAGGAGATGTGTTCATGTATATGACTGTGAAGCTGGTGGGAGAGGAAAGAGATGCTCCTGTGGGGACAGAGGCGAGGCTCCGAGTTTGATTCCAGCCTGTCACACTAGCATGATGAGTAAATAACTGCAGTCCCTCTGGGGACATGGAATGTCATTTCTCATCAGACACTCACAAGCTCTTTGTCTTCATTGTAACACTCTTCCCAGTAAATCCATGCTTACATACTTGGAAAACTGGAGGCTTTAATTAAGGAGAGTTAATTGGGAGCAGCAGTAGCTGTCAAGGACAAATGACACAATAATTAAACTGGGGGTCAATGTCCCCCTGCATGGCAAGGTAAATTACCTATCCAAATATGCCTGTTCACACAAAGGGCTTCCTACCTATAGCTGTGTTTGTGCTGCTCCTCCACCCCTCCCCTTTGCTCCCTTGATGTTTTTGGCAAAAGAATTCCGTACAGCATTTCCAGAGCAAAACTCCAGCCACACCTACAGTTCACTGACACAGAGGCAAAGCAGAAGCAAGATGAGATACAGAAAGATTTAGTGCCCATGGCCTCTACGTTCCAAAAGCCCCAGATATTTTTGGGGTGAGGCTGAGAGATGTCTGTTCCTATTAGATGTTCTCACAATAAGCTCATTATTGATTACTCTTATAGCAGGGAAATTTCCACTGCACCCTTTGTCTTCCTCTTCCCCATGTCTTTCCTGGCAGGACCCTGCCTTATAGCAGTATCAAAAAAGCCAACTTTGGGATTGTGTATGTGAAGCATGCTGGACCCATCGAAACCATAAATCTTACGCTTTGTTGGGAAGAACTCTGGTACAAGACATATGCAAAGCAAGGGTTGCTCTCTCTCAAAGTCCATCTGCAGTGTCACAGCCTAGGCTAAAAACTCAGGGTCTGTCAATTGAAGGACTCTACAGAACAGGATCTGTCTGTTTTGTTTTAGATGCCTTCCCAGGGATAAGATAAATCATGCCCTGGATGTACCTATGTCTGTTCACTGAACATAAAAGAGGTCAAGTTGAGTCATTTACAACATACAAGGTGAATTCTGGGTGAGGCGAATCTCACATCACTGCCATACTTAAACTTTCTATTCCTCCAATTTTTTCACTGCAAACTGTCCCCAAACATGCTGAGCTCTCCTCTCTTTCCAGCTGCAGGACCCAAATTATGAATCACTGTGTGAAATATATATTTTTTTAATCACCAGAAGAGCAGTAGGAGATCTCCAAGGTGTTGCATAGCTAGAAAACTTCCAGGAACCCAAGAGATCCTGTGTGATGACACAGAATACATCTAAACGAGTGCTTTTCACCATCTTCTCTATAAACACAGCCCTCATGTTTTGCCATGTCCAAGCTCATTCCTGCTCTGTGTTCTGAGAAATAGACACCTGGATAGCAAAGAGTATCTCAGTCCTTAAAGGCCTGTCAGTTTCTTAGGTTCCCCCGTCACAACTGCTCAGCACACATCCTGTACAGTCTCTTCTTCAAGGAGGTCCACCATGCCTTTATGATTCCTCTCCCAGAAGCATCAGTGCTTCAAGAGAAATCGCAGGCGTACCATCCTGTTGCCATCCTACCGCAATATTGACAACAACCTGGAATTTGAAGAGCACATGTCCATATGTTTCAGTGCTATATCTCATACAGGATTCTGCTGTGTTCGCTCTTGTTCTTCCTTAACAGGAATACTAAATTCATCCTCAACTGGGAGAGCAGCAGTTCACTTTGTCAGCATGCTGCTGTACTTTCTCCATAAAGCAGTACACTCAGTAGGAGTACTTGCCCCTCATGAAAACAGCAGTTCTTCAGTTCACACGTGTGGAAGAACTGTCAGGTTATTTTAGAATCATAGAATCATAGAATCATAGAATCACTAAGGTTGGAAAAGACCTAAAAGATCACCCAGTCCAACCGTTCACCTATTCCCAATAGCTCCTACTAAACCATGTCCCTCAACACAACATCCAGTCTTTCCTTGAACACCCCCAGGGTCGGTGATTCCACCACCTCCCTGGGCATCCATTCCAGTGCCTGACCACCCTTTCTGAAAAGTAATACTTCCTCATGTCCAGCCTGAATCTCCCCTGCCGTAGCTTGAAACCATTCCCCCTGGTCCTATCACTAATGACACGAGATTTTACCCAAGCCTGATGAAACCCTCACCTTCTGACCAAACAGCAGGCCATCAGTTAGAATTATATAAAATCACAGAATGACATAGGTTGGAAGAGACCTTAAAGATCACCTAGTTCCAACCTCTCTGCCATGGGCAGGGTTGCTCACCACCAGATCATGCTGCTCAAGATCCCATCCAACTTGGTCTTGAAAACCTACAGGGATGGGGTATCCACAGCTTCTCCAGGCAATTCTCTGAGTAATTCTGGCCAACTTGTTCTACCTGAATTTCTCCCTAACAGGACCAGGTTGTTTCAGATCCATGCTGCCTTCTTTTCCTTATCCCATGGTCAAGCGTTTCAGCCAGTAAATTGGAAAGCAAAAGGATAGACTTTTGTCCTCTGGTGCAGGATGAGTTGGACTTGATGATCCTTATGGGCCCCATCCCACTGAGGATATTCTATAACTCTAAAATTATAGGATTATCCTACCCCTAAAAGCACAGTCAAGCTACAGAGAGTGTTAAAGACAATTTGAAAAACTGCCTTTTCCTCAGTTGTGGTCAGACTTAAAATCTCTCATGATAGCATATATATAATAACACAAAACAACTGTATTGGCTGGCAGAAATAGCCCACATAGCCCCACTCCTTATCTTCAGCCATTGCCATATGGTGCTAAAGGAAAAATAAGAACAGCTTCTCTCCCAGCCATGAAATGGAGCATTTGTTTTATTCCCAGACACCCTCACATACACCCTCCTTCAACCTCTCTCTTCTCATCACTGCCTCCTCTCCCTTTTTAAGTAATGCTCCACGTAGTGCCATCAAATCTCAGCTGACACAAGCTCCACTGCCTGCCACAGGCAGCATCAGTTGAAGTGATAAGATCAGCTGAAGAATTATGAGGTCACGCTGGTTAATCTGCAAACCAAAAACTTAAGATCTGACGCAGGGAGAGCCGTGATAACCCCTGCTTGCAGTTCACCCTGGGCTGCAGCAAACTTGAGAGACGCAGATTTGGGATTTTCCAAAGTTATTATAATACCTCTGCAGAGCATTCGCCACCGATGGCTTTAATGAGTGTTTCAGTCAAGAGTTAACTAAGATTCAGGAAGGAAATGTAAAGCAGGCTGTTCCCAAGCCCTTAAATGCGTGTCTCAATTTAATAAATGAGAGAAAACCAGACAGAGCTTACCGCTCAGCTGACGCCTGCGAGAGCTCAGAGCACTTCTGAGGTTTGGATGGTAATTAGTGCTGCCAAAAAGGCAATTACCAAGCAGAGACGTGGGCAACTATTTTGGGCCACATCTATTTGCCTTCATATGTCTCTGCTGTTTGTTTCAAAGCGGATAAGTGAAAAGAAGTTCCTAGCAAAGCCCAGCTCCTTCTCTGCAGCATTTTATTTCAAGGAGATGCAACATTTCTACTGAATGCAATGAGGGTTGCCCTATCCCATCCTTCAGTGTCCATATTTCACAGGGTTAATGGCATAACCCAGCACTTCAAGCACTACACATGTTTTTCCAGCTTTCTCAGATATTTGTCCTGTCGTAAAATGAAAGTTCAAGGACATCTGATTCAGGGATCATATAAATACATAACATTTAAGGTCAGAAGAGACATTTAGATCATCTGTTGTCATCCCCCTATACATCATAGAGTCATAGAATGGCCTGGGTTGAAAAGGACCTCAAAGATCATCTAGTTTCAACCCCCCAGCCATAGACAGGATCGCCGACCACCAGACCAGGCTGCCCAGAGCCAGGATGGTATCAGAACGTTTCTGACAAGGGCCAGGAGAAACTCTGCGTGAGGATACAGGCAACTGATCCACTCATCCATCTCAGTCATTGCTTTCTAGGACACAGCTCCTGCTTTCCAGCCTGACCTACATTCCTTCTTAGGAGACAGAGAAGTTTGCATTTACTTTGTTTGAGGATGCTGAAGACATTGAATCTCTCAGTCCTCACCACCATTGTTAATGCTGAGCTAATCATTGCACCACTGAATATTTTATCTGCAGGGTTTAATACCAACTTCCTGCTCATTCATGAACATTTTCAATAGCTTTGGGCCCAATATTGATCCCTGGAGAACACTTCTGGGAAAACCCTCAGGCCCTTTTTGCTATTTTTATCTTTTTTTTTTTTAACAGGAATAGGCTGTGTCTCAGTCGTGGTTTGGAAGGCAAAGGCAGGAAAATCACACAATAAAACTTAATTATTTTCTTAAAGAATGAAAAAAAAAACCCACATACTTTTCATAAAAAAAGATCCTCACCCAATGGCCATTTGGCCTAATTTGAGAGCAAGTATGACAAGTTTCAGACTTAACCAGGGACTTTAATACTTAATACTGCCTAATACCCCTTCTAACCACCACAAATTTTTCACTCACAGGGTGGTGACACACTGGAAGAGGCTGCCCAAGGAGGCTGTGGATGCCCCATCCCTGGAGGCATTCAAGGCCAGGCTGGATGTGGCTCTGGGCAGCCTGGTCTGGTGGTTGGCAACTCTGCACATAGCAGAGGGGTTGAAATTAGATGATTGTTGTGGTCCTTTTCAACCCAGGTCTTTCTATGATTCTATGAATTACTAAAGCAGGAGTGTCTCTGCACTGCAGCTAAGTTATGCATGTTGTCCCTAGGATATTTGATATGGGGCATTACTGGTCTTAGGTGGGCAAAAAGGGGCCATGCACTATCCAGTGCTTGTATGTCACTGCTGTACACAGTGAGGCTAAAGTTCCTCAATGAAGAACCTGAAAAACTGGAAACTTGCAGGATTATTAGACGTGTTTCCTGAGGATAAGATGACTACGTTGTGACTACAGACATCACAGAGATACAATACAGCAGCACTAATGCAGCTGGCTTTGTCAGCATCCCAAAGAATGCGTGGGTCCTCCTTTCTGTTGCCTCCTGGTGATTACTCTGAATTCAGGCGTTTCCATGAATTGTGCAATGGCACATTTGCCTTTTGTGCTCCTTTAATTTTTCTCATATTTTTTTCATATCTTTTCCTCCAGCCAAAGCAGAAGTTGAAAGTCACACTGCACCTTCTTTTGAATGCAAAGACATAAACAGCATCCACATGGCATGAGGCTCTGTAGAGAAACAGAACTTTTGTCCCCGCAGATAATTGATTCAAATCTGATTTAAGGCCTTCAACACTCCTCAGTACTGTTTTGGTACCATAGGAAGCAGAGATCTCATTTCAGCTCCCAGCTGCCAAGCACTGAACTTACAAAAGCTGCTGCTGAGCAGGAGTGCTGCCTGGGGGGGGTCAAGGACCGGGGCTGTGGGGTGACAGTGTTGCACGGCTGCTGTATGAACACTGCCAGCTGGCCCATGCATAAAGCACGGAGACCCAAGAGACCCCGTAAAGCCTCTGCCAGCTCCATCCAGGTGGTTTCCAAACTGGCATCTTGAAAGGGAGTGGGATTAACGCACTGAAGCATCTTAAAGGAGCCCTCTGCATCCAAGATCAAAGCTGCCCTAGCTTCAGGTCTCCAATTACACCTGCCCCCCTTTCAGACATCTCTTACAAAAGCACACAATATGATTTGAGCTGGGGAACTTGCTCGGGTGCATTACACAGTGCACACCATGCCGTGAAGAAAAAAAAAAAAAAAATCCCCAAACAATTCTTTTGTCCCTGTTCATAAAGAAGGGAGGCCTGTTTGGCACACAATGTAAGGGGAAAGAAACAAGAGCAAAGAGTAGGGTCAGATCCTCGGAGAGACTCTCTGAAACACAAGATGTGCTGTGCAGCTGGGACAGCAAAGTCCTCCTTGCTCCCAGGGTAGCTCCATATCTCCAGCCAGGCAATGTCTGAGCTCACTCACTGCAGCCTTCAAGAACTTGCAGGGAGCCTATAAGCAGGAGGGGGACTGGCTTTTTGCATGGGCTAACAGTGATAGGACAAGGAGGAATGGTTTTAAGCTACAAGAGGGGAGATTTAGGTTAGACGTTATGAAGAAATTCTTTACTTGGAGGGTGGTGAGGCACTGGCACAGGCTGCCCAGGGAAGCTGTGGATGCTCCAACCCTGTACACAGAATCACAGAATCACAGAATGGCCCAGATTGGACACGTTTAAGTCCAGGTTGGATAGGACCTCAGGCAGTCTGATCTAGTTGGGAGCAACCAGCCCATGGTAGGAGGGTTGGAATTGGATGGGCTTTAAGGTACCTTCCAACCTATGCCATTCTGTGATTCTGTGATGTTATGATTCTGATAGCAATAGCAGTGATTTCTTCATTTCTTCCCTTTACTCTTCTTCAACAGCACTTTTCACCTGAAGACCTCATAGCTATTCAGGGAGGGGACAGGGAGCAAAAAGCATCAAGGATTGGAAGAAAGTTATTCCTAGCCCTGAAGTAACTTTCCCAAGGTCCAGCACTATGTCTTTGTTGGCATGAGAAATTATACTACCTTTAAACTATCTGTTCTCTATTTCTAAATAGTAGGAAGGAACCCACAAGGATCACTGAGTCCTCACTGATACCTGTCTTTCTGTCTGCCCAGCAATAATGTACATCCTGGAGGAACAACATTACCTCTACTCCCTGAGGATTACCCTTCCTTTCCAGGAACAGGCATCCCTGTGATATTCTGTATTCATTTTCGTTCTTATTTCACACATTTCTTCAGAATCAGCATCTCCAAACACCTTTCTCTGACTGGAGACCTCATTTATTGTTTTGGAGAAAGAACGTTTGAAAAGGAAGGAAGCTCAGCCAGGTAGGAGCACAGATCCAGTCCTTCTCTGGCCAGAGACCCACACCTGAACATCTCATTTTACCTCCAGTTTATATTGCCTGAGAGTCTCTGACAGGGACAGGAAAAATATACTTATAATAAGGGTGGTGAGGCACTGCAACAGGTTACCCAGAGAGGTGGTGGATGCCCCATTCCTGAAGACATCCAAGGTCAGGCTGGATGGGGCTCTGAACACCTGACCAAGTTGTGGGTGTCCCTGTTTATCAAAGGGGAGTTGGACCAGATGGCCTTTAAGGGTCTCTTCCAACTCAGTGTTCTATGAGAAACACCATTCAGGACTATTTTTCCCCATTGCTTATGAATGAAGCCTTGTGTGATTATACAGGAGGTAGAAGGAATCTGGGCCACTTGTTTTTTTTTTTTTCCATTTGATGAGAGCATCTCTGCATCTCGCAGGGATGTTGTGAAGCTCTGGGACTAGGTAGACTGCCCATTGCTTAATGGTAGATGTTTAGAAAGGCGTGCTGAATCCCTGGAAACATTTAGCACTGATGGTTTATTTTCCTAAAAGATATGCAGCATTTCCAAGCTGGGGCTCAGAGCAGACATCTCCCTGAGCAAGTCTATGACCTGAGTTACGCAGATGACATCACACAATCACACCGGTTTCCTTTTGCTTTCAGTTCTATGAATTTATGAGTAGTTGCCAAACAGTTTCAACAATAATTGTCAGCCTGTGCTGAAAAGAGCTTAGCAAGGCATACCGACCTTCTGTGAAATGTAAACTTCTTTTATTATTATTATTACAATTGCAGGCGGGTTTCGTCTTGCTCAGCTTTAAACTACATTCTCTCCATCAGGATTTAGATTCCAAAAGATAAGTTGCCTGACCCAATGACCGGGCCCATAATGGGACTGCTACTGTAATTGCTGTATCTGCAAGACAAGTAAGAATTGCCACTTCTAGATTAGCCCCACAAACAGTGGAAATGAAGTTTATAATCATTCCAAATGTGTTTTGTTTTCCGCTGATGCATGAATGTTTCAGCAATTAGTTTGCTGTGTTAGGGTTCCCTTTTCCACGTAAGCTATTTTTCCTGTGTTTTTACGTTGGAACTTTTGGAAATTATTGACAGTACAGGCTCGTAAGGTAATTTGCAATGAAATGACTATTCCAACACCATCAAGTGATTGTGCATGAGTTTGGATTTTCTGCTGTTTTGTGGTGCATTGCAGATCTAGAGCATCTGTGATACTGACATCGCTGGGAAAGATGAGGATGTTAATTAGTGTTGTAAATGGGATTTACCAAGCTAAGATTAACTAATTGAATTCCCATCAGATTGGCCCAGGTAGCATGGCTTCAAAAGAATCCCTGATCCTCTCCTGCTGATTTGCTCCAAGATCTTGGATAGATGCCCTGAAACTTCTTTCTTTTACTTTGAAACCTTTTCCCCTTGTCCTATCACAGCAGGTCTTGTTGTTTTCATGATCCCATGCTGAATTCATGATCCTTCAATCATTTTACATGCTGTTTCCTTTTCTGTTTTTTGTTTTTTGTTTTTTTCCTACTGCATTTTTTGTGTTATTGCAATTGTGGTAATGTTATTCTTTTATATCCTGTGGCTAACAGGAATCCTAAACCTTCTCATTTAGGCAATCAGTGAGAAGGTTTCTGTATTTAAATTCCTTGTAGAGGGAATTGAGACTGCCACTGATGATTCCTACCTGCTATTTGACTGCTGATAAATTCCTAAATTTGAAATCAGAGTATCTTACGAAAATTCATCACAATTCTTTTATTTTTGAATAAAAATTAAATTTATTCAATGTCTTCCTCCACAACAGTTTTCTGCAGAAATCTTCCTCTTTTTGCAAAAGAATCAGAAGAATTAATTTGTCTCTGGATAGCAACAGATCTGATTTACTGATCTCAATAAAATCCTACTTCAGTAGAGAATTAAGTCACACTTTAGCATTACCTCTTCTGCTCCCCTGAATTTGTTTGTGATTCTTTTTGTCAGTTGTACCATTTGTCAAGTAGAAGCTGATGCATGGCTCTTCTTGAAAAGGCTAGCATGGAGATCAATTAGTCAACCTAGAAACTGGCAAACTCCTAATAGGACTGTTTGACTGCTACAAAACGGCAACTAAATAGAGATCCATCTAGCTTGTAAAAAATATTAGCCTTTTTGTTGACGTCTTCATTTGTCAGATGGTTTATGCATTGAATGATGAGATGGATGCAGCAAAAAGCAGAGCGAAAGGCCACCAGCTACCTCATCATCACACAGCCAGGCAGCAAATGCCCAGGGGTGCTTTTTAGCAATGAAAACTAACTCAGACATTCCTTTGACAAAATAACTGGGATTAAAGAATGAGTTAGGTGTTCAGTTTATATAGAACACTTCCTTAATTAATTGGGAATTGACAGTCTTAATAAAACCTCATATACATCCCTCTTTGTCTCCTATTTCTGTTGTCAAGTGAACGAGATGTTTCAGAAAAGGAGCAAATATCCTGCAAAAGTCAAGCTCATGTGTGAGGTATCTCCATATTCTGTAATACCTAGAGACTGGTTTATAACTGAAGAACTGTAGTTGGGACCTCTTAAATTAAGATTACTTCCAAAACCTCTAGAACATGCTTTTGGTTTGTTTTAATTTCAATTCAGAAATTAAATTTTAAGAGAATAAAGACTTGCATTCAAAAATCGTGGGTTTTCTTCTACATTTGCTGGCAAATTTTTATGAGTGCTTTGTTTACAACAGAGGCTTGAAAAGGAAAATAAATAACCACCTTATTCATTATCCTACAAAACTTGTCCTCTCTGCAGAGTCATAGAATCACAGAATCAATCAGTTCAACTGTCCACCTACCACCAATACTGCCCACTAAATTATGTCGACCTGTATGGACCCTACAGAGACACGTCCAGTGCCCACTGCAAGGTTTGAGATGCAGGACCAGCTGTGGTCTGGGATGGCTGGAAAAACACCAACAGGAGAAAACTGCAACAGGAAACACTGATTCACAGAATTCAATTCATCGAGCACTGGCATTTCGCAAGGATCTGTTATTAGGCTCAGCACAGCAGAGAGAGAATAGAAGACCTCCAGCAATTTGCAAGCTGTAGTTCTGAACTGAGAAATGCTGAGCTAGTTTTGGAGCAAAGAAAAAAGAATTATACTCAAAATATCTCCAGTTGCAGTCTATCCAGGAGAGATGCAGAGGTAGGATGTGAGCAGAAACTCAGACCCAAGTCGTTAAAGGGTGATGGCTCTGAGACAGAACTGTCTTACACAATAGATCATCATTTGGATAAACATATTTATGACAACCATTAATAAACAGAAGTCTGGGAAAACTGCTAGAGATCTTTCTGCTGCAAAAGCTGTTCTGTGACTGTTTGGGAAAGCATTGCCTCCATTACAGACCACAGAAAGCCAAAATAGCTTCATGCTGTCAGTGGCAAAAGTGGTGAATGAGAACAATTTATTCTTCCCATCATGAATTCAGGAGGCAAGCAGAAGAAAAGGAGATTGAGAGATGCTCTTCAAACTGTCCAGCAATGGGAGGGAAATCAAAACACCTACTGGTAGATAGAGCAATCCCAAGCCTGCTAAACAAAGCCAAATTCCCTGAGCATCCCTCAGCTCTTCTAGCTGCCAGCTGCTGATAAGCTCGGGACAAAACCAACTGACAATTGACTGTGAAAGAGATGGGATCAGAGTGCAATTCTACCCTTAATGAACTGTTTTTCATTTTTACCTTTTTTCATTTTGTTTTCATCAATCCACTGCAATTTCTACTTCTTTTTAAGGATTAGAAACTCAAGTCTTGGTGGCCATGCTTGTGCTACCACAGCCACAAGCTCACGTCACCTGTGGGAGTTTGGGCTCAGGGAACTGATAACCAGTCCCACCTTTAAAGTACCACTCTGGCACTGCTGTAAAGTGAGGGCAATAACTTCTTCCAGCAGCAGAGTACAACACAAAACACTTAGTAAGGTGAAGTTGCCACTGGGACTAGTAACCTATTCATGCCCATTAAAAATGCCTGTCTGTTTCAGGGACAGGGTTTAATAACTCTTCTGCAGGAAAAAGCTGGGAAATGATAGGAGATTTGAACACATGAAAGAAAAGGATTTATAAAACTAACTGTGCTCTAATAGCTCTGATGTTATCCAGTGACAACTTGTAGACGCTATAGGAAATCTCTTTATGCACCAGTCTCCAGGTCTCCTGGGGTTTCAATGTTTCTAAGCAACATGACGAAGAGAATAAAACCATTTCCATACAGGTGGTTGGTCAACAGAGAAAACAGACTGGCAAGGAAAATGAAGACTGAAGTCGTGGATAGCTTATATAAAAAGAAAGGAGTTCATCCCTGGTTCCTGCCATCCTGAACCACCTATAGCTGGAAATGGAGAGTGTGTCACTGCTCTGTGTTTCTTTTGAGGCTCTCTGCTGTGTGTTCATCACTCAGTACTATTAGAAAAATTGTTTCTGGGCTGGAGAAATCTTGGTCAGAGCAGGCAAGCTTCTCTGCCTGTTTTCACGTCAAGGAGGAAGGGAACAGACCAACATCGACATTCCTTCCTAGAGAAATCTGAAGAATGATATAGTGAGGTTTGAGACACTAGGAGAGTATATATAATCATAGGATTATTAAGGTTGGAAAGACCACTAAGATCATCCAGTCAACCATCAACCCACCCCCACAATGTCCACTAAACCACGTCCCTCAGTGCTACATCTGCCCTCTTCTTGAACACCTCCAGGGATGGTGACACTTCCTTGGACAGCCTGTTCCAACACTTTACCACTCTTTCTGGAAGTTTTTCACGAACTCCAACTTGAGAGATACAATGAAGTCAGCACTGAAGATGGATTAGGAAAAGTTTTAGAGAAAAATATGAATTAATCAGGTGATTTTGCAGCATTGATGTAAAAACGAAGGCAGGACAGGAACTCCTCTGTCAGAAATGATTCCATCTTGATGGAAACCTCTTCCATTATGTGGTAGGAGGAAAATCATAGCATGGAGAAATTGACCTATGGAAGATGTATGTTTGGATACCCAGCCAGGGTAGACGTGATACCAGTGCTTACATTTTGCCCAGTAACACCACAAATGCACTTCTCTGCATCACAGTTAAAGGTCACTTGGTTTCCATCATAAACTTCATTTTCAGCAGGCTGTAACTCAAGTGTTATACTGCATGGAGTTGGAAAAACCCACAACAAGATCAAACCAAACCAAACTAAAACATAGAAAAAGCCCCAAAATGATGGCTCCATCCATTCTAAACTATTTTTTTCAACATGAAGACAATGCTGAGGTAGGTATTGTTTAATATTTTGTAGAGGAGAAAATACCTAGACTTAGAGAGGAGTTGTTTACTACATAGATGGAGGAGCTCTGCTCTTTTCTTCTTTTTGATCTTTTTAGTTAAACTTTAAGGAAAGGCTGAAGATTGCAAATGTGGTATTTGTCTAGGAAAGATTCCAGCATGAGGAATCACCGTTCTTCCTCTTCGTTTTGAAAGACCAGTCTATTTAAGGTTCAAAAGCATATGCTGCTCCCCACTTAAATTCCATCCCTTTTGTTGTTGGCTGCAAGTGAAAGGATGCCACTTCTCTTCATCTGGCTCAAAATCATCGTGTTGCTAGATTGTACATCACGGATTATTCACTAAATCTTGGTTATGTGACAATGTGACATCTCAACAGAACTCCCTGCCAGGACTGTGTGAAAATATTCTCCACTGATCCTACCGACAGAAACCAAGTCATTTGCATCTGAAATTGCTACTGTCTTTGAAAACACAAAAATGGCAAGCAAATAAACCTCAATCTACCCTACTCCCATCTCTGATACTGCCTGTTACCTGCCAGAGTCCTCTAAATTTGCATCCAGCTTCCAAGGTCAGGTATACTGAGTTTTGGACCTGCTGAGCCTGAAAGAATTACACATTTTGGACCCTGTTCTGTGATGTGAGATGTGTGATGTGACGCACTTCTATCTTTTGTCTTCATTCCTTTTATCTCCCTATCAATCATAAGGTCCTTAGCGCAATGCCCGAAGTCATAGACTTGGGGAATCATAGAATTGTTTGAATTAGAAGGGACAATTAAAGCTCATCTGGTCCTACTCCCCTGCAGTGAACTGGGACACCTACAGCTAGAACAGGTTACTCAGAGCTCCACCCAGTCTGACCTTGAGTATCTTCAAGGACAGAGCATCCACCACTTCTCTGGGCTACCTGTGCCAGTGCCCCATCATCCTTATAGCCTTATAAACTTTTTCCTTATATCCATTCTAAATCCTCCCTCTGCTACAAGCTCCTCAAATCTTAATGAAGTCACACCTCCACCTGTACTTGCACTTGTACCACTACAAGTTCTCCACCTGTGTTTCTCACTACTTCTCAATCAGTCAGAGGGTTCAGCAGACACATGAGTATTAATGGCAATAAAAGCCCTTCAGAGCACCAATGCAGACTTGTTTTAATTAATCAAACTTCACCAACTTTGGAAACAACGAGCACGCAGCTGAGTGAAGTCTTGAGTAAAAACATTTTAGCAGTTCTTAGGTGACACAGGAACACTGCAAAAATGTCAAACCTGACACCATTATTCAAAAATAGGAGCACACGATTAGACAAGCAATTATAAACAGAGTAGCTTAACATAAGTTGTGGGTAAAAATATCAAAAACAATTTTTCAGGATTTAGTGAGGGAACACCTTGTAAAGCATAATTGGATTAGAGGAGACAGCTAGAGTGGATTTACAAGCAGGAGGTCTTTTGCTTAACTAACTTGTTTGAGTTCTTTGAAGCTACAGTATTACTGCCAAGGCAGGGAAGGGAAATGTAATAGATGTTATGCACTTAGATTTCCCAAAAGCAATTGGTGAGGTTGTACAGTGATGAGATTATCAGCTAATGGAAGAAGTTGTGTTATAAAAGCAGGCTGGCTTAGAAAAGTGACTCAGAAGCAGAAAACAGCCAGTGCGTGGGCTGGCTTGCCATGTATGTTCCCAACCTCAAAAGTGAGCTATTTAAGTTTGGCCTAGGGAAGAAGGAAATGAATGGGTTCAGGCTTGGAGGCCTCTTCTGCTTGGATTTCAGAGTGCTCCCAGCCTCTCGTGATGAGAAAATCTCCCAGGAGGGCTCAGCTTATCAGCCATGAGGACAAGAAGAGCCCAGGGAGATCATTCCTCTTCCAGACACAGGAGCAATCCAAATGCAGTTTGACTGTGCAGGCTGTCATCTGACATTCTTAAGGCTGCTTGCAGAAGGAAAACAAAACATTGCTTCTCCTGATTGAGCTAGCAAAAAAGCCACAAGCAGGAATGGAGATGTGCTTGGTCCCAAATCAATGTCATAAGGAGTTCGGAATTTCCAGTGCTGGCCTTCAGCCTCGGTTCAGGCAACCATGAACAACATCCAAAGCAGAGGACTTTATGCGCATGATGAGCACAGCCAAGTTCAACATCACAACACTTAATTTCTACTGTAGCAGGGAAAGGGTGAATTTTTTATGGGATGGGTACTTTGAGGAGTGGGCACATGGGGTGTTGGGGTGTTGGCAGTGGGCACAGAGCCCTCCAGAAAGCAGGTGCTTTGCTTTCAGCCCCCTGTCTGCAGCCAGTAGACTAAATTTTGCAGAGTTCCATCAAAAGCAAGCTAGGGAGAATACTTACGAGGCTGAATTCAAACCACAGCCCCCAAAGCATTCCCAAAATGCCAATTTCTCCTTCTGTTCCTTTCCCACATCTTTTCTCAGCAGCAAGTATCATCTCCTAGCTCCATCTGCTTTTCTTGGCCGCCCTTGGAGTTACCAAAGTCGACAACACTGGAGCTGGGGCTCACTGCAGTGCTGCTGCCATACAACATCAGTGGCAGCTCTGTAGGGGGGAGAGGTGTTCTTGTGGGTGCAGCATTGGTTTGGGGATCAGCAGCATCCCCAGGCATCACTGAAGGCTTTTGCTGGATGCTCCCCAAACAGACCCTGCTCCACCTTGCTGACTACCAGCTGTCCACCCCCACAATTTCATCTTGACATCCCCACTTGATTATTTCTTCTTCCCATCCCCATGAACATGACCCAAGTTTGTTACAGATCAGTGTATTTACAAAGCTTAAGCTGGAAATCAATTTTAATTACCAAAATCAGATTGCCATATCAATAAGTCACTGGGAACCTCTTGGAGACACAGACAGAAGGTTCCACCTGGAGGTGGAGGGATGGAGAAATAATGACTCATTTTCCCATTGGGACACTCCCTGCATTCAGTGGACAATATTCATCAATGTCATTATCTTTTGTATTATTGATGGCATTAAAGGGAGATGAATAGATCTAGAGTCGGTTTTAAACAAATAACATTGTTTGAAACTTGATTTCCCAGTGACTTCTTGACAAGAGATCTCATTTTTTATGTTTCAAGATACAGGGAAGGAAAGTAGTTGGAAGATCTTTCACAGTGTCCTCTTCATCAGGGTAAATGATTGATCAAACTTCATCCTGGTAAGCTAATTAATCCTCTGCAACTGGACTGAAAGGCGGCAAAACAAAGCATCATTCTTCTTATTGCACCAAGACTACCTAAATTTGTGGTTATTCATCACCATTATTACTAAAGGCACTCTTGGATATAGGTTTCTTCAGAGAGATCATTGTTTCAGGCCTGGGAAGAGTCACAGTAGCAGCACATTGTCCAGTTGAGTTTTTTTCTACGCCTGGGTCAAATGGCTTTCCATGAAATTTAGCATGGACTGCAGACAAGCCTGAAGTCAGTAACGGGAAGGGACTATGAGCCAGATAGGGATAGAATGCAAGCGGAGGCTTAAGCAGGTCCAAGTTCTGCTTGTTGGAGAAATAGTGGGTAAAGAAGGCATCTCCAAGAGAAGTCATCTCCAAGATAAGTCATTTCCAAGCTCTCAAAGGCAAAAACACGGTAGCAGCCAGCTCTCATCCCAGTACACTGGATTGTCTTAGATTTTAGACAATTAAAATTGCTGCTAGCCTGAGTGAGCCTTTCTACTCTGCTTCCCACATCTCTGCCACATTGGCTGGGGGGCAGTTGACTAAGTTAAAGACAGGAGAGAAATCATGGCTCATTTAAAGTGATTCAGCAAAACAATTAAGTAGCTCCACTGTGACCAACACTATTCACTGCAGAGCCGTAACTCACCCCCCAGAAGCTGGTGGGACAGACATGTGTTGATATCCCAACAAGAGGTTGACAACAAAACATATCAAGTACAGCTGGGTAGTGATTATCATAACTTCATAACTGGGCACTGGCTCCAGATCCAAACACATTTGGCCATTCTAAATGTCATCTTGGTAGATAAATCTTTTTTTTTTTTTTTTTTTTTTGTCAAAAGGAATGCAGTCCTTGTCAAATGCCAAACTTCAGGCACCTGGACAGGTAATCACAGTCACCTCAAGCCCATTATTTAGGTACATTCTTGTCCAGATCCACAAAGAGACATAGACACTGCTACCACTGACACTGGGGGGAAGAAAGAGCTTAATCACAAATTCAGCCTACTGCAAATGAATAGACAGAACGTAAAACCATAATCACACAGAAAATTTGAGACAGGAACAATCATTACACTCTGCTTGCTTGAGCCCTAGATCTACTTCCTGAGCACTGATCTACAGAACATGAGACATCGGGCTGAACCTTTTGACAGTCCACCCTCACACTAGTACTGAGCCAAACTCTACGTATTTCTGTAGATTTTCCCTTCTGGTTAACAACAATTTAACTGTCTATTGGGGGAAAGTTCCAGTAGAAATATGTGGAGCAGTCCCCAAAAGAGAGAGGTGAGACCTGGTGACTTTGGGAAAAGCATATAACTCAGTGACTTCCTCCATCCTGGATCTAGTGGCTGCATCCCAAACTCAAGGGAGCCAGCCAAAATCAGACTCAGATGGAGAAAATAAAGCACTGTCCACTGCCAGTGAAGAAAAAGAGCTTCCTTGGCAGTCAACGGACAATTCTTGCAAAGATACTTCTTTTTCTGCCTGCTGCACTATGAGCACCCAGATGAATACAAGGAGACACTGCCAAAGATATAGGGTCAGGAAGGGATGAGACAGACCTTCCTACTGGAGGTGATAACAGCTCTTTGCTGGAGCTCTGGCAGTTCCTTCTAGTGCTAAATTCTCAGGAGTTATTAGAGGTGATAACTTCCCACTCACACTCTATCTATTCATGCTGTCTTTCCCTATTTATTCTGCATCTACAACACACAGCTGCTCTTGGTAAATGTAATTTCCAGAATCTGTATCGTTGTGATCTCAGAAGGCCAACTTCAAAGATGTCTGGCTAACTCTATCTCCATTTGGGGCAGGAACCTGTGTATACCCAGTAAGTCAGGACCCACAAGGATAGGGAAGACCCAATCTTGTGTCAGTAAGATCCCACTGGAGCTAGAACAAAGTGACTTGGTGTGATGTAGTCGCTGGTGGGATCAGTGTTTAATCACAAACTGCTACTCTGCCCTTTCTTTGCTGTGGGTGGATGGAGGACTGCCAACAGTTGGAAGTGCCTATTTTCTACAGCTGCCCGTAGCCTTGCCATGTCCTCTCGCACACTTCAGACTGATAAACCAGGGGGATTTCCTCAGTTTTCAAGTGTTTGCAAGGGTGGATAACATTGCTCTTTCACAGATGGCCTCTACTGCCATGGTCTGATTTTAAAAGGAGCAGAGGGGATTTCTGTGCTCAATGCCCTTCCAAGATGCTAATATTAGCTGGGCACATCCTTCCCATACTTGCCCTGAAAATTTTATTGTAGACATCTACAGGAAATAGGTAAAGGGTTTCCTAGATTGCCGAAAAGAGCCTTGGACCAGAACATTGAGCTCGCAAACACACCTCCTGTACACTTGCACTCAGAAGTGAGAGCAATTCTTTCTCATCTCTCTAATATCCTTAATGCCTGGAAATGAAGCAGCAGGCAGAATAAACACATATATGTACTGTATGTATATATCAAAGCAGCGGGAAGGGTTTTTGGCCTGTGTTTGGGGAAAAGTAGAGTCTCCACTCATGAAGGTGGGCAAATGTGAAGTCAGTTTCTTCGGATGATCTGCATCCCCATCTCTCACCTCCAGAGGGGGAAAATAAAATGATCTTTCAGCTATGGGCAAGGAAGGTATACTGAACTATAATTTCACCAAAAAAAATGTGTAGAATAGATCAAATAAGAATAGAGTAGGGTTGCAGCAGTATTAGCAACACTGTGCATCCAGCATGAGCAGGAGTTAGGTACAAACATGTCTTGTGTCCACACTTGGAGCTAAACAGCACACAATTGCAGCAGTTCCATAGAGGACTTTCCTTCCTAGAAGACACAAGGTTGCATCTGTATATGAAGGTGTTATCTTAAATGTTTCTATAGTACAGACTCAGGGTACCTCTTTAGGGTGTAAGACAGCTCTGTGTTTCATGCATCTTACCCAAGACTCCATCCACTGGCAAAAACAGCTAACATTTACTCTTGGCTCACAGAGACAAACCTTTTGCTACAGCAGAATGAAACAATGATGTTCATCTGTAAGTGTTGGAGTGCCAGGGACAAATGGTGGCACTTTATGCATATTTTCAATTGGAAAATAAGTTTTTCCACAGAAAGGGGAAGTTTTTATTTAACCACACACATACAGACCCTTTGTTTTTACAAAGAAAAGTTTTTGGCTGGTTGTGTTGTTTTTTTAAGACACAGAAAAAAAAAATCCTTTTTTTGAATGAATCTACACACAGAGATGTTTCTCACTGGAAAAACAGAGAAGATGACTAAGAATGCACATAAAAGTGGTATTATTGTCTTCCCCAAACAATGGTGGTTAATTTACATGTACAAATAAAATACTGATATTAATAGAAAGAAGAATATAGTCATGGAAAAGTTTGAATGATACAAAAAAAAGTGCAATTGTGTCTGTGACAAAAAATATATATGTCTCTGTGGGTGTTTCATTCAAACTTCTTGGGCATCTTCCTTTGGCATATCTGCGCTTGTTTAATGCTCATGTAACTCATTACCCACAGACATCATGCTCAGTGTTTCACTGCACGTATTTTTTAACTAGCTGAGCATTTGACCCATGATTCATTATGAGTATAGGGTTCTCACATTTGATGTTTGGATCTTTGGTTTTAGAAGAAACTTCACCAAAAGAGTGGCGAGGCATTGGCACAGGCTGCCCAAAGAGGCTGTGGAGTTACCATCCCTGAAGGTGGTCAGGAAATATGTAGCACTGAGGGACATGGTTTAGTGGTATGGTAGAGATGGGTTGAGAGTTGGACCAAATGACCTTAGTCATCTTTTCCAACCTTACTGATCCTATGACTCTATGGTTCCATGCGTGGGCAAAACCCATTGCTGAGCATCCAGGATGTGCAGCTGCATTTGTTAAAATCCCCTCTGCAAAATCTTTAAGATCTCCAGGGTTTCTTGAAACAAGATGTCATGGTATCCTCTTACAAGCTGACCATTCTCTCCAGGATGTCTTTGGTTTCTGAGTTTAAACTTTACAGTAAGATTTGTTCATCAAGGCAAGAATTACATTGGACTTCATTGCTCAGGAAGGTGTTTTCTAGTCCAAATTAAACCATTTAACGTGTCCCCTCAGTGAAGATACATTGCTGTCATTTAAAAGATCTGCGACTCTGTTATCCCTTTGCGCTGTTTTAAAGAGGAAATAATTCAGGGAAGTCCCTGGCTTAATTTGTACTTGCTTTGCAGGAGATCAAACAAGGTGATTAAGTGACAGCCCACTCCCACTTTGCAGTATTGAAATCTCACAGAAACTGTAAACATCCTTGGGAGCAGGAATCAGCAGGTCAGGTTGTCTCAGTTCATGCCTGAAAAGAAGGTCCTTTCACATACTGTCCTCTGATGCATTCAAGTCTTAGTGGGATGCCCCAGGAAATTAATTCTGCAGCAGTGGATAAATAGAACGACCACTAGCTTCTGTTTTTACTGACAAGCAGGGGAAAGTGACTCAAATGAAATCTGATGTGTACAGACTGATAGGGGAGATCAACACGATGTGACACTGCGGTCCCAACCAGAAAACCACATACAGTGTTGTATTGCATGTAACTTCCTCTCACTTGCACAGCACATTCACTCCATTTTAGTGACAGGTCAGTTAGTTTGTATTTCTGGCCATGATCAGGAGGAAGAAATAGGCACTGCTGGGCTACTGATCTGATTTGGCAAAGCAGTGTGTGCCTTCTTAAAAACAATCCCCCAAAGCAGTCTGAGATTCTAGAGAACAAGTGGGCCGTCTGACAGCTGATGCTATTTTGTGTGATGAGCTACTCTTCCATTCTGTAGAAATGTATTACATTAAGATTTATTAAATTAAATTTATTAAATTAAGAAATAAACCTTAAGCAAACTTCCTTCATTTGCATAATGGGAGGCTGTGCAGCAGATGGAGAACGGAGACTGTAGGCAGGCAGCATAACACAGGAGCCTGTGTGTTTTGTATATGAATATCCTCCTGAATACTCTCCCAGTTGTCTCTAAATGTTAAATAATCACTATTTCCATGTACTGGATGTTAGCAGAGAGGTCAGAACAGAGGACACCGAGGGAAACTACTGGACCCCAGCAACCTGGTATAACCCTATCCATTCAGCAATGCTCATCTAGACCCAACCAACATTTCTCTACCCTCCAAAAAATTCAACTTTGGAGGACTTTCAGAAAAGCACAAGCAGACACTCAAGCAAAACAGAGCAAACATTCAAGGTCAGGCTGGAACAGGCTAACAGAGCAACTGTAGATGTAGATGTCCCTGTTCACCGCAGGAGAGGAGTTGGTCTAGATGTTCTTTAAAGGCCTCTTCCAACTCAAATGGTTCTGTGATTCTATGACATGAACAAATACAAATTTCCAAGGAGCCCAGGTATTCATACAAGTTCACGTAAGTAAACTGGCAGAGATTTCAGTTCCAATTCAATTAATTGAAAGATAAATACTTGACAAAGAAAGTCCTAGATCTTCTAATTAACTGATATGGATTCATTCATTTTGATACCTAGACTTTAACACCATCCACCAGATTTATATTTGCTGGTTCAGTAATGGAGGTTGGAAAACAAATAAAGGTGCACCAGAGAACAACTCCTCAGGTCACACAAATGGACGGGCACTTTACAGTTCTTAATCCTGCTATATTAAATAACTTCATGCCAAGTGGGGATTCCATTGGTGACATGAGTTTGTCAACAAAGACAGAGACAAACTCAGCAAGAACTTCAAGAATCCTAAGCAGTTATCAATTTATAACATGATTAACTAACTATTAGCTGCCTCATAATTGACTTTTTTTTTCCTCATAATTTAATGTGAAACCACCTAGGTTTTAAAGGCAATTATATTAAACTCAAATCAACAAGTGCTGCAGCATTCAGATTGAAAAATGTCTCATCTGCTGTTGAAACAAGGAAAGGAGGAGGGG
>NW_024962265.1:1795414-1803537 GCF_019238085.1 Lagopus leucura | reverse complement strand
GGAAAAGGAAAAGGAAAAGGAAAAGGAAAAGGAAAAGGAAAAGGAAAAGGAAAAGGAAAAGGAAAAGGAAACTAAAGGCAGGACAAATGCTCTCAAGTTGGATAATGAAGAACGAAGAGGCAGACATAGAGAGCATGGACTCAGCAACACAGCAGGACAACAGGCAAACAGGTAAGCGTACATGATGTGCATAAGTTGACAGTGCTGGGCTGCTTGCTGGACAGCTTGCAGCTCTAAGGAACAGCAGGTATAGAATCACAGAATCGTAGAACCATTAAGGCTGGAAAAGCCCACTGAGATCATCTAGTCCAACCCTCAACACATGTGACTTTGTGAGCCTGCCTGCCCCCTGGTACTGCTGAGATCATGAGTGGGGCAATTCGGTAAGGAGATAAAGGTGAAGATGACCACAAAGATGTGCTGGGCAAACTTCCAGGTTTCTCCCTGCCCTATTATCACTGTTTCTGCAGGCCCCTCCGTGCAAAGGGGAGGCTTTGGCTAGGGCTGGCTCTGCAGCTGCTGCTTTGGATGAGAGGAGTGACTCCCAACCCTGCTGAGCTGGCAGGGACCCAAGGTTTCCTCCCAGAAATGACAAAATCCCCGTTCCGCACCCCTGCAGTCTTCATTTAAATAGTGGATGGTGTTCAAATTAGCAGCCACCTGCACTGCAAGGGAGACACAGCACTCATGAGCGCATTTACCCACGTGCTGAACTCCCGGGTACACTGCACTACATCCCATTGCTCCAGGCACACATCCCATTTTTCTCAGTGCTACAGCAAAATAAAACATGCTTTAACTGATCTTTTCCTCATAGGTCATGGCAGATGGTCTCTTTGCTTTTCTGTGCATGCTGGGGGCAAACTTGGCAATGTTTAGGAGTATTGTGGACAGTGTTGTGACATCACACATGTAGGTTTGGTGTCACAAGTTTCTGCTTCAGTCTTGCCTATCTGCAGCCTACCTGATATGATTAAAAAGTGCCATGTCAACAAATGCCCATCCTCTGGAAGCATTCAAAGACAGGCTGGATAGGGCTCTGAGCAACTTGGCCTTGAGGGAGATATCCCTGCTTATAGCAAGGGAGTTGGAACTCAATGATCTTAAAGATCCCTTTCAATCCAAATCATTCTATGATTCCATGAAAGGGTCTTTGTTTGTGCCAGGGGATGTGAATTGTGTAGAGGATATGAGGGTGTGGAAAACAATTCCTAGAGTCCATTACAAATTGCAGCCTGCAATTGCCCTCTTTTCCACCAAGTACCGACATAATACAATCAAGTGGAAGTGGCAACACCATCTTCAAAACCACACTTTTTGAGATGTCTGCCTCATCATTATGTGTTTGTATCTGTTACCCAGGGATTGCATGACAATATCCTACAAACTATTCTGACCCTCAAACAACACGTGGCAGCAACACAAGTCCTCCTAAGACACATTGAAAATACGATGACTCCACCTGTATGAAAGCGCCTTTCAGGTGCTTGACTTAAGGATGACCAACCTGGTTAACCACACAAGAGCCTTGGCATACAGTATACCCACCCTGACACAAGAATGTGCCAACCCTCACAGAACTCAAGAAGAACGTAAGTAAATTAAATCTGAACACAGAGAATATGTTTTCTGTAGACTACTGGAATGGTTGGACTAAATGATCTTGTTAGTCTTTCCAACCTTAATGATTCTATGATTCTATGAATACAGCTCTGCTATTTTGCACTCCACACTGACCCCAGTCTGAAGTTTGCAGACCACAGATGAAGGAGGACTGCTGGGATCCATCCTCATACCTCTGTGATAATGGATTACAATAAGTTGGGTTCATTGTTAATAACTGTACAATTTACCTAACAAATTCAGAGCTTGTAGTACAGCTTCATTAATATGTTTAATTTATTGTTACATTTCCTTCAGGTCAATGGTTTGAGTGTCTGTCAGAGTTTAATCTCTGCAGTTATTATGAAGTGCTTGTTTCTTGTTAAAATGCAAAATGGAGTCAACCAAGGAGAGTTACAGATGACAAACCACCCAGAATAAATCTCTCTCCCAGGTGAGCTGAGGGGGGTGTGGAAGAAATGATGAATACTTCAGACAGAGATCATACATGTCAGAAACAAGCAGAGCTTCACAGCCTATCCCCTTCGGGTGGTCAGAAGGCCGAAAACAAAACTAGTTAACCCTGAGCTCCTGTCCTGGAGGGATGTAGGTCTGAGCACGAAGACTTCAAGTCTTAGGAGTTCCTCATGCCATGTGGTCATCAAACACCTCAATGACAACACAAACGTGGGACACAGAACAGGAAGAAAGGCAAGTATACTTTGAATCTTAGAGCATCTTCCTGAACAAGTCTTTTTCCCTTTGCTGGGAGAAATGAGGTGACATCTTTACCCACATGAAGGAATACCAGCACTTTGTTGAGATTGGAATTGTTCAGTCTGGAGAAGAGGAGACTCAGGGAAGATCTCTACAACTCACTGAAGGGAGGTTGTAGCAAGGCAGGGGTCAGCCTCTTCTCCAGGTAACAGCCATAGGATGAGAGGGAATGGGCTCAAGTTGTGCCAGGAGAGGTTCAGGTTGGATATTAGGAAAAAATTTCTCTGAAAGAGTGATCAGGCACTGGAACAGGATGACCAGGGTGGTGATGTAGTCATTGTCCCTGGAGGTGTTCAAGAAAGATGGAGATGTGGTACCAAGGGACATGATTCAATGGTGGGTTGATGGTCGGACTAGATAATCTTATTGGTCTTTTCCAACTTTAATGACTCTATGATTGCATGACCAACCATGTGTGTGGAAAAAAAAAATAAAGAGTAGCAAAGAGAACATGAGTTTTGACCCTCAGTGCTTGGAGGTAGGATCGAGCTGGCCTGACTGTAGATGGGACGCTGTACATGGCAGGCATGTAAAAAATCATCATTCAACTATGCTAAGTTTGTCCAAAACAAACTACAAGTCAGTAACTTTTCCTGTGTTACAAGCCATGCTGAATGGCCAAGTTGCACCTGCCCCAGTCCGCCCTCAACAAGCCAGTCGTGCAGTCAACCACCCCTGCCTCACTTGTATGGTCCTCTTATTAGTCATCTTCCTTATGGATATTTCCTTTAGTCAGTGTATAAGGATACCATAATGCCTATCACCATGTAATTGCTCTCCCTTGGTGTAAAAAGGAGAATGTATTCAGATGAATGAGCTACATACCTGAGTACATACAAAATTAATGCATTTAGCCCACCATGAGTATCAGCTGACATGCACTCTCTTTATAGAAAACAAAGGCATCAGAGGTAAAGTAAATGATTTTGGTAAGGACAAATAAATTCATTCAGAACATGCTAGAGTTTCAACTGGTTTTGCTAGCTGAGGAAGACCAAACCACAGATTCCCACAGCTGGATAAGTGATGTGAATGAGGGTATTTCTGTGCTTGCTCTGTTCGTACACTTTATCCATAACTGTTAATGGTAACACCTAGAGACTGGATATGAGCACAGATGAGGGACCTCAAGTTCAACTACTATGACCATTCCTAAGTTCCCATCTGCATGGAATTATAGGATCTTATACTTAATGTAGCAATGGGGAACGGTTTACTTCTGAAAGCTAGTAATAGGGTGGCTGTTCCAGATGTTCCTTGCATAGATAAAACAAATAGCAGTGAGTGCATGTTAGGAAATTAGGACCAATCTTCATTGATCATTGGCAATCTTGACTGAGAAATACAGGAGATGATGTTATTAACCTTGAACATTAACAGCACGAATGTGGACACAGCCTAATCTTGCCAGTAGGAGTTGAGGGCATGTGACAAATTGCAAAGGATGTGAAAGCTTCTAATGGCATCTTGCCTGGACCAAACCATGACAGACTACAGGAGCAAAACAGTTCCTGAAGGTTGAAACTAGCATCCCCCATCAAACCATCCCCACAAGCTTGCAACAAGCTGTGCTCTTCTATATTACACAGCCAGATGTCAAGAGGTCACCCCTATCCATCTCTCCAACACTGGGCTGGAGGACACACACCATGCACAGATGCAGTGAGTTACACCACGACTGCTCTGCCCAGAAGGAAAAAATGCTGTATTTCACAGGGGTGAATACCTTTATGAAGATACTTAAATTGCAACCTGGAAGCACAAGGTCTGTGCATTCCTCTGAAAGGCAAGTGAAGGATGAAGGGGAGCACAAGGGCAGGGAGGCTTAATTTGTGATAAACTGACAAGAGACCGTAGGTACCCAGAGGTGGAACAAGAGCCAAGAGGCATTAGCAGTGATACCTGCCCCCCTTTCTTAGTCGAGATACGAGCATACACATGTACAGACACACATTTGGTGTAGTCTTGTGTGGAAACAGGGGTTGGACTCGATGATCCCTAGGAGTCCCTTCTAGCTCAGGATATTCTGTGATTCTGATTATAAAGTTCTTCCCCAACTCTTTCACCTGATTGCACTACTTTATGGGGAACTTGAGGAGGATTATGAGTGGTAATAATTCAAGCAAGATGGTCACTAAAAAGACTAGATGTCAGGGAGGCTGAATAGATAGAACAAGAGAGCCTCAGAGTTATGCTGCAATGTACATCCAAGTCCCAGGTTAGACCATGGGATGGAGAAATGCAGTGATCTTATTTAACCTCTGCTAAATTTAATCCAGAGCAGATAGTTGGCCACAGCATACCATCAACTTAGTGTTGTGGGGTAATAAGACGCACGTGGAATCTTCAAATTAGGGCCCAAAATAAGCAAAGGACTGGAACAGCATGTCTGAGTTAAGCATGCACACATGTCCTCTTGCAATGAGTAATGCTTGGTCACATGCTCAGCTGCTTTGTCAAAAAGGAGCATCCAGAAGCAAGGCTGGAAAGCGGGTTAGCAGATCTGGGACAAGTTTGGCATTGCTGGGAGAGACATGGAGCAGATAGCACACATGGACTGAAAGTGTACTGAGGGGACTAGGATGGCCATGGGGTGGAGGACAAGGTGCTGTGATGCAGTCATGCATAGGGTAGATGCCACATCTCGAGGCAGGAAAAGGTGAGGTGCTTCAGCATGGCTCTGTGCTGGGATTAGGACACCTACAAGACATGGGTTGCATCTCAGCAAAATCAAATTAAGAGCATAAATGTTTACAGAGGTGGAATATCACTCCTGGTGTTGCCAGCCAGGAGACAATCAGAGCCAGAGAGCTGCAAACTGGCTGCTCCCAAAAAAAAAGCACACAGACAGCGGCACACGTATGAGACATAAACAGCTCCTGCTACTGCAGCTGCGTGCCTTAGGAGGGGCCCCAGACTGGCCACCTTCCAAGGGATGTCTCCTCAATGCAGACACATGGAAGATGTGCTGTTGTTTAACTTCAGGCAACTCAAAATTAATTTAACAAAGTGTCTCCTCTGAGCTCTCCTAGCTTGCGGTGGAGTTAGCTCTTGAAGGTGTTTGTCCTGATGGGACACCTGATGGGCTCTACACATCTCCCTTGAGAACAAATGGATCATAGAATCATAGAATCCCTCAGGTTGGAAAAGACCTTAAAGATCATCGAGTTCAAATCCATTGGCTAAAAAGGGAAACCAGAAACCAACGCAGTCTCAACCCAGAGCTTTTCATCACCAATGGTCATTGCTGTGGAAAGGGGAACATGAACTGGATTTGAAGCACCTGTGTAGAGATAACAGGATGGGAGAGCTCTGGTGGGACCTCCTAGGTTAGAAAATTGCCCAGATTGGACCAGGCAGGCACTACAAAGATGTGTAGTGGCATGTGCCATTATGGATGATGCCATGGGATGCTTGGGAAGGAACAGGAACGTGGGAACGGGGACCTGGCTGCTGCACAATTCTGGTCTAGCCCCTATTTCTCACCTAAGAAACTGCTTTGAGTATCTTACTTTCTCCCCGCCTACTGAAAATCTCCAGTAAAACAAGAAGGTCTGCAGAATCGAAGAGGAACAGGACTCCTCTTCCCCTCCGAGATTTTCAGTTGGGAAAGAGGCAGAGTACTGACAGGCAAGAGGAAAGTTTGCAATGTGGCAGGCAGAGCTTTCCCCTCTGCACTCCCCCACTCCCTCTGCCTTGCATGAAGTGCTATTTTAAGTCCCACTTGTGGCTGCCTTTGTGATTTCCTTGGCAAAGCTGCCTCCCTGACATCAGCACAGAACACTGAGCTGCTGGAAATCCTCGGAGCAGGGAGGCACCATTCCCCTCTCTGCTTCCCAGTTGCAGGGGATGGATAACAGCAATTGTCCCCCACCTGATTGCAGAAAATGAGCCCTGCTCCAGGAAAACACCCTATCCAAAGACTCAAGAGTATGTCATAAGGAGCTGGGGATGAAATGGGTCTCCCTTTGTGCAGGTAGCTATTAGTACATACTGTATGTATATTGTGTTCTCCCATATAGATCAGCTGGTTGATATGTGGCTTAAAAACCTATATCTGCCACCCTATTAACCCAGCCAGTGTGGGATGCTTTTGAATTCCAAGGAGCCTCAGCCAGTGACAAGGCACAAGCTGCTGAGTTGCACTGTGTTTACATCTATAAGTAATCAAAAGAGTATCTGGACTGGCTACTTGTTAGATGGAGTTACAGTCCAAGATCAGAGAATTAAGAGGTCTGAGTGTTCAACTCCTACAAACATATGACTTATACCAGCAGAGAAGGATAGCACACCCACCAGCACTGTCAGTGGAACACAATTCTGGCTATACCACGCTGATAATTCAGGCTTAGGATGCAGTACCTCAAGCACAACATGATGCTATTCATTACATCAGTTATTTTGAGCTTGTGACTCCCAGCCACCACTGACCCATTCTCTGGCTTAGCTCATGGAATGTGATGGAGAGACAAATCTCTTCCATTCTGAGTTTCCCACCAGCCCAAAAAAGCTTTGCTCTTTCCTTTGTTGCTTCCCAACTCTGGCCAATGCAACATACAAATTGTCAGTCTCTTACCAGGTCTATTATAACAAATAATATATATACTTTTTTAAATCTAAGAGACTACACTATTCTGGAGTAAGGAGAGACCATGCTCTGTCTAGTGATACTTATAGAAGAGATCCTATGAATAATCAAGGCAATAAATGGATAGGGAAAAAGGCAAAGGAAGAAAAAGACGACGTATGAGCAACCCCAAAGATCTGTGACTGCAAATTGACTTCACATCCCAAATGGCTTTGAAGCCAGTGTTTCAAGGACACAGTGATTTAACTTCAAAAGCAGAACTCCTGCCACTACAGTTGCAGAAGAGCTTTAGGGCTATGATACATAAGGGACAAGCAGTTCATTTGGGCATACTGTGAGGATTTTGCATCCTCTTGGTCAGTGTTCATGCAAATACACAGATGTGAGGGCATACGTTCTTCCAACAGAAAAAGGATAGCGCTGATTCCACACAAGGATCTGTCCTAACACTACAGTGCCAATCTGGCCCATCGTTATCCCAGCACAATAGTCTTGAATACACCCTGTTCTCTTCCCAGCAAGACAGCAGCCTAAATATCATGAGAAAGGAGAAAAGGGAACAGCAGCCAAGATTTGCCACTTGCTTCTTCTTTTCCTAGAAGGTACTGAAATCACAGAATCATAGAATCACAGAATGGCTCAGGCTGGAAGGTCCATCTCAGCACCACCCAGTCTTCCAGCAAAACAAAACACACATATTTTTCCACGAGTGATGAAACAACCCTGTGATCTAACACTAAACTGAATGATAGGTTGGAAATAACAGATGCACTGCACCAACAATAACAACTGCACGTCTTGTCTCTAGCAGGTCAAATAGCACTGCTGGAGGTGATTTTAAGGCATAAATAGTTGTACAGATGGTAAGTCCCAATCCACTGATGTCACTATGATTAAAACCTCCTGCTTCAGTATCAACTATTGTTACAGGTGACGGCAATGTTTCATTTACAGGCAGCACATGGCCACCATAACACATCTGGTCTCACTGCGAGGGGCTTTTGTTTGTTTCTCCCATACCTCAAAGATGTTGGTTGTGCTCATGGCAAGAACTCGTATCAGCGTGATGGACAAGCATATTTAGTGATGACACTGAATCAGTGGTGATGGGAAGGGAAGGGAAGGGAAGGGAAGGGAAGGGAAGGGAAGGGAAGGG
>NW_024962265.1:1777066-1795314 GCF_019238085.1 Lagopus leucura | reverse complement strand
CAGGGAAGGGAAGGGAAGGGAAGGGAAGGGAAGGGAAGGGAAGGGAAGGGAAGGGAAGGGAAGGGAAGGGAAGGGAAGACTGTTCTGTACAACATCATGCATAACTTTCTACAACAAACATTTCCACCGTGGAGAGTGTCATTCTCAATCATACAGTTACAACTGCATAAGGTACCCCACATAAAACTCAGTTTCTCCCATCCAGGTACAACCAGTTTCTATTCCACTTGGCCTCAGGACAGTAGGCATAAAAGAGTCAATGATTATGTGTTCCCTCCTGTTGGACACCCTTTGCAACCAGGTCTGACATCTCTTCCCCACCATCCTGCAGCTGTGGTATTGGAGAAAGTCTTACCATCCACCTATCACAAATATTGCTGAGTAAACCAAGATCCTCAGTGCCATATCTACATGTTTCTAGAACACCTCTAGGAATGGTGACACCACTACTTCACTGGTCAGCCTGTTCCAGTGCATGACCACTTTTTCAGATAAGGTTTTCTTAATATCCATCCTGAACCTCTCTTGACACAACTTGATCCCATTTCCTCTCATCCTATTGCTTGGAAGAAGAGGCTGATTCAGCCTCACCACAGCCTTCTTTTGTGTCATTGCAGAGAATGATAAGGTCTCACAGAATCACAGAATCACCCGGGTTGGAAGGGACCTCAAGGATCATGTAGTTCCAACCCCCCTGCCTAGCAGGGCCACCAAACATACACCTCTCTCCTGAGCCTTCTCTTGTCTCCCCTGAGCCTTGTCTCCTCCTGAGCCTTCTCCTGTCTCCCCTGAGCCTTCTCTTCTCCAGACAGACAACCCAGCTACTCCCCACAAGTCTTGTTCTCAGACCCTTCACAGCTTTTGTTGTCCTTCTCTGAATGCACTCCAGGGTCTCAATGTCTTTCTTGTAATGAGGGGCCCAAAACTGAACTCAAGGAGCGGCCTGATCAGAGCTAAGTACAGGGGGATGATCACCTCCTGTTGGCTGCACTGTTTCTGATACAAGCCAGGATGCCATTGGCCACCAGTACACACTGCTGGTTCTTGTTCACCCAAGCACTGCCCAACAACCCCAGATCCTTTTTTTCTTGTACAGCTTTATAACCATCTGCCTCAAGCCCATAGCATTTCCTGTGGTTTCTGTGGCCAAAGTGCAGAACTTGGTACTCAGTCTTGTTAAACTTCATCATTGGCCTCAGCCCATCAACCATGACTGTCCAGATCCTTTTGAGGGCTTTCCTTCCTTTCAACTTGGTGTCAGCTGCAAACGTACTGAGGGTGCACTCAATTCCCTCATCCAGATCATCAATAAAGACATTTTGCTTCTACCTTGCATCCAGAGGAGTTGCCCCACCAGCACTCAGCGCTCCTCCATGTTAATGAGCAGCTTTGTTCTGCATCACCTAACAGCGTAACAGCAGCAGGAGTTTATACGATCACAAATTAACAGTGTGGCAGAGCAAACAGTGCAGAATGAGATACATCCTAATGCACTCCCTGGAAGGGAAAGGGAAGACGAATGCAGGGGACACTGCTTGCCACGGCCTCTGAACTCTGCCAGCTGGGCTCTGCTAACAAGTCGCTTCCCCCTGCCAAGGATAACAGAGCTGCTGGCATCCCACACCCATTTCAGACACAGAGACACTCTGCTTTTGGCTGCCTCAGAAACCCAAGTCAGAAAGGATGTTTTTGCACTTGTCATTTCTCAAGGAGGGAGGAACACCTCTCCCAGCTGCTTCAGCTGAAATCCAGTCTTTATGCAATCAAATGTGACCTCTAGCTGTCTGTGTTTAAGGCCGCCATCGCTGCGGTATCATTCATATGGTTAGGGCTAAGTCACCCGTCTCCTCAACTATAAATACTATATAATCATCCCAAAGGACCTGCAGTACTTCACAGATGAAGCTGCCTGGAGAAAAGGGTGATTTGGTTCTAAGAATCACTTCACTACTGAAATGCAGCTGTCTCTTGCTGCGGTAAGAACAGATTTTTGACAGCTTTGAGCAGCAAAAAAAAAAACAAAACAAAAAGAGAGAAATAGCCCAAAGGATGGAGAGTCTCCTCCAGCCAGTATGCAGCCAGAACAATCTGAGAAGCACTTTTGCAGAAACAACATCTGAACCCTCTCTACATGTTCATAGAATCATAGAATCATGGAATGGCTTAGGTTGGAAGGGACCTTAAAGATCACTGAGCTCCAACCCCCCTGCCATGGGCTGGTTGCCTTCCACCAGACCAGGCTGCCCATCCAATTTTGAGCACCTCCAGGGATGGGGCATGCACTACTTCTCTGGCAGCTGTGCCAGTGCCTTACCACTCTCTGAGTAAATAATTTTTTTTAACATCTAGCCTAAATTTCCCCTCTTTTAGTTTAAAGCCCCTCTTCAGAGCAGACACAAAGGCCTTCGGTACAGGCGCATTCTGCAAGAAACCCAAACTGGTGACTCTTATTTACTGGTGCTATACAGTGTGATGTTAATTTGGCAATTAACGCTCAGGCTGATAATAACTTGTCCCACCTCCTCCCAAGTGTGCACCTGCTCCCCCTCCCGCTCCGTCACTCCCCTGGAATCCACAATGAGGTGAGACCACAACCACACTGTGCAGCCATTCAGCTTCCACAGTTTTGCACGCTGGGGACGGAAATCCTCAAGTTTGAGGGACTTCTGCAGTCACTGTCATCTGCAGTGTGTGACAGCAGCACTTTTACCACTTTGTTTCATTCACACACAACAGTGCCTGTTCTTTGGTGTCAGACACTTCTGCTAACTACTGGCACATGTTGGCTGGAAAGTAATTGCTTCCTCCTCCTCCCACAATTGTTGGGTGAGTCTGGGGAACTCTATGGGAAGAAAAAGAAGATAATCCCCTTCTCAAGAAGAGAATCATAGAATCACTGAATGGCCTGGGATGGAGGAGACCTTAAAAAATCACTGAGTTCCAACCCCTTGCCATGGCTGGTTGCCACCCACCAGATCAGACTGCCCAGGATCCCATCCAATCTGGCTTTCAGCATCTCCAGGGATGGGGCATATAAAACTTCTCTGGGCAGCCTATTCCAGTGCCTCACCACCCTCTCAGTAAAGATTTTCTTCCTAACAACTAATCCAAATTTCCTGTCTTTTAGTTTAAAGCCATTCCTCCTTGTCTTATCACTATTGAACCATGTAAAAACCTCTTCTGTTTATATGCTCCACGAAGTAATAAAAGGCCACAATGATGCCTCCCTCGAGCCTTCTCCAAGCTAAACAAGCCCAGTTTCCTCAACCTTTCATCATAGCAGAGATGCTCCAGTCCTTCTGAGTATCTTCGTTGCTCTCCTCTGGACCTGCACCAACAGCTCCACGTCCCTCCTATACTGTGGGATGCAGTACTCCAGATGGGGCCTCATGAGGGCAAAGTAGAGGTGGACAATCACCTCCCTGTCTTGTTGCCACCTCTTTGTTGCTGCAGCCCCTGACAGTCTTCTAGGCTGCTCGAGCACATGTCTGGCTCATGTCCAGCTTTTCGTCCCTCAGGACCCCCAAGTCCTTTTCCACGGGGCTGCTCTCATATCTCCGATTGCCTCAACCAAAGCATAACATCTTGCAGTTGGCCTTGTTGAACCTCATTATATTCTCATATTCTCACTTTTGAGCCCATCCAAGTCCGTCTGGATGGTACTCCTTCCTCAATCTCTGATCGTCTTCCTCCTTCAAAGAAGCAGAGGCATTGGCCTGTTAGTCACAGCCTTCAACTGCAGCTGTAGTGAAAGACTGATGTATTTATTGGCTACTTGACTGGAGGTTTGGGGCTTCTTTCTTTGTGAAAGGGGAGGACGGATTGTATTGCAGTAAATAAGTCATATCTCCACTTTTCTGTACAGATGCAAAGAGATCAAAGGATGACAACTGTCCTTCCAGAGCAAACCTGGAGGTTGGCCAGAGGGTGGATTAGCCATCACTCTTGAGGTAAAATGAAAGACCTTCTTTTAAGGATGCAGCACATCTTTCAGTGATATGGGTGGATAGAGGGTCTGGGCTACATCCAGGCTTTGGCTCACAAATATGTCAGTCTGCAAAGGTGTCTCCACTTTTCCTCTGCCTGAATGCATCTCAAGCTTCAGACCACTGCACAGCCCAAAGCATCTCCTTGGGATACAGCATCCGAGGACACTGTAGAGATATACGAGGAATTCCTCTCCTGGAAAGGAAATCTTTTAAGTTCTTTACTATCAGAGAGGTGAGGTGCTGGAACAGGCTGCCTAGAGAGGTTGTGGATGCCCCATGCCTGGAGATGTTCAATGCCAGGTTGGATGGGGCCCTGGACAGCCTGGTCTGTTATTAAATAGGGAGGTTGGTGGCCCTGCATGTGGCAGGGAGGTTGAAGCTTCATGATCCTTGAGGTCCCTTCCAACCCTGGCCATTCTGTGATTCTGTGAACAATGAAGGGAAGATTGAGCTGTGATATCCTGTGGCTGATATTCCCTTAAAAATGAGATTAGTGCCACATCTCATGGGTATCTAACAGCATCAAGGTTTTAGAGAAACCAGGGTGAAACTGGAGAGTGGTAACTGGGATTAAACCAAGACAGAACACCATGCTCTCTATGAGCTTCCAGATGCAGAGCCAACAGTGGCAATCACAAGCTGCTGTCCTGGCAGGAGCAAAGGCAGAGTCAGGGCAGGAAGAGACCACTGACATCAAGGAAAACCTCCTTCCAAACCAGAGGAACAGCCCTGTACACACCCTCTCCTAAAAGCTATCCCTTCAGCCTATTGCAGATTATTATGCATTGCAAGACCCTGAATGACATCTACAGGAGAGCATCCCCTCCCTGTCAGTTCTTTTCCCAAAGACTGTTTAAGGATTATAGTCTTCAATAATGAAGCAAGTTAGGACAACCATGTCCTGGTGAAACCATCTTTTACTCTCCATGCATTCCTACCAGTTCAACCCTTGTTTCTTTGCATGTAACTTGAGAGCATGCACCAAAATCTGTTTCTCATCCTACACTTTTATACTGCAATAGCTCACAGCAGTAACAGCACTGCAATGCTGGATACGCAGCAGAAAATCTGCAGCAATGTGACTGCAGGACACAAAGCATTAGTGTTCCTGTCAGGTCTCTGCTGTTCCTCACCAGAATATTCAGTGCAATGCCAAAACAATGAAAAAATTACAAGAGACTACAGAGGGAGAAGAGTTTTTTCTCATCCTAAACCAAGAGACTCAACGCTGCACAGCTACAGGTTGTGTGTACACATACACACTCCTACCTGCGAATGCTCAAAATAGACAGCAGCCCTCTGCAAACTCAAGGCTGCAGAATTATACTTCGTGTTCCTGCACTCTCACACATTAAGAATGGCAGTAGCATATACTACACATTTGCACACAGCTGCATTTAGCCTCCTACCTCCCCAAACCTCTAAGTGCAGAGGTAGACATAACACGTACTCCATGCAAGTGTAGATGGGCTCTCATAAATTCCCTACAAACACAGGCATGAAGAATTGTATTCAACTTGAGCAACAGTTATTTGGACATTAAAAAAAGACTCAATTCTTATCTCTCTCCAGGCACTTCTGTCCACCATAACATGTAAGCACAATACATGTCAATAGGAGAAGAGGCAATGGATTTAAGCTGCAACTGGGGAGGTTCAGATTGGATATTAGGAGAAGTTACTTCTCAGAAAGAGCAGTGAGGCATTGGCAGAGGCTGTCAGGGAGGTGGTGGAGTCACTGTCCCTGGAGGTGCTCAAGAAACACAGAGATGTGGCAGTGAATGACATGGTTCCGTGGGCATGGTAGAGATCTCAATCATAGGATTGTTGGAGTTGGAAAGGACCTTTAAAGGCCATCTATTCCAACTCCTTGCAATAAGAAGGGACACCTACAGCTAGATGAGAGAGTCCAGAACCGCAGATATCACAGAATCGTAAATTAGTTGAGGCCAAAGATACCTCTGCAGATCACCTAGTCCAGCTCCCTGTTCACATCAGGGTCAATTAGAGTTATTTGCTCAGGACACGCTGCAGACAAGCTTGAATACCTCAATATCTCAAAGCATGGATACTTCACAAACACTCCAGGCATCCTGATACAGTGTTCAGTCACCCAAACAGTAAAAAAATAAATAAATTACAGTAAAAAAGTGTTTTCACTGCTAGTAAGGAGGCAATCAGATGGGGTGAACAAAGGTGATGATACGTATATAGGTTTAACCATGAGACATCAGACCAGCTGACCAGCTGTAAACCACTGGTAAGTTCCCAAATGAGAAAACACTGACTGAAATGAAAATTAAACCCATGAAATAAATGCAGCTGTATGGGGGAAAGCTAAATGTTACAACTGTACACTCCATACAAATTTATAGTGAATGTCAATAAACCACTCCAGTGTTTCCCAGCGCGACAGGACCTGAAAACACTAACTGCAGCAAGGGAAATGGCTCAGGTGCCATCTTTGATAAGAAAGGAAATATAAGTGCTTTTTGTTTGGATATTTTCTTTCTTTCTGTGTAGTTAACATGATGAAACACCTTTTAGCACCTAGTGCAGATGCAGTTTAACACCTCCACGGTGGTATTTGCAGGTCACAGTCTGTCCCAGGAGGGAACACAGTGTATGGATATGGGTATGCACACAGGAGAAAGTGCTGGGAGAGAACACAGGGAGTGAAATCTGCATTTAAGAGGAAATGCACAGTATTTATTTTGCACCATTAAAATCCTTTTGTTTCTGTGCCATTTTAAGGCCTGAAGATGTATCCACAATAGCATACCCCATTTAACCCCAGCTGGTGCACACCAGGTGCACATGAGCTGAATACCTTTCAGATAAAGCACATCTTGAAGATAGGAGCACACCTGATGGTCTCCAACTGATAACAAGCAGCAGGTTATCATTTTCTGAAAGAGAGCAGGGGGAGAAAGGCAACAGTTGGGGGGGCTGATGCCCTGCTCCTTGCCAAGGGGCACATCTGTCCCATGATGGGCATCTGTGCATGCATCTGTCATTCCAGCCCCAACTCCTCCTTGCCATGTGGCTCAAGCCAGATGTACCACGTTGCCCCAGACTGGAGAAGCCTTTGTAGTTTGATGCTGCATAGCATTTATCACAATTAGAGAGACTCTGCACTGAAAGCAATAAGGGCTGGGTCCTCACTTGTGCCTTGACAGACCCAACACTGTGTTGTAAGCCCTCCTGCCTCAAAAATCTCTTTGAGGGACGTTGCTGGTTTCTTGTTTGAGGGCAGGCAGTTGGTGAGATCTGCTCCATAGAGGCATAGGAACACAAGAGTGGCAGTACATCATCAAGTAATAAGTCAAACTGGCACCTAGAAGTCCTGGGTCCTCTGCTAGCTCTCAACTAGTGTAAGAAATCAGTCACAGACACTTCTGTTGCCAAACTACATGGCGCTGCTTGGTTTTGTGCTCGCTGACACTTGCTAAATGCCCTCATTAATGTGGTTTGAATTTTGGGTTAGTCCTGTGTGCCATGAGTTGGACTCAATGATCCCTGTGGGTCCCTTCCAACTCAGGCTACCCTACCCTACCCTACCCTACCCTACCCTACCCTACCCTACCCTACCCTACTATACACTACCCTACCCTATTTTTATCAAACCAAGGCAACTCTTGATTCCTAAGGACAGGTCTTAGTGGATGTTAACCCTTGAAACATGCCCTTGAGGCACTGCAAATTGGCTCAGGCTGAAACCACACCAGCAAATGCACTGGGAATTAAACAATGCCAGAGACTGTACTTATTGTCCTACTATGGAGATAAGCTGCAAACTGTCTGCAGCAGCACAAAGCATCCTGGCTCCAGCAAAGGGGACGGAGGAGACACAACAGCCAGAGGCAGTGCCAGGAAACCCATTCCAACCTTCCAGCTTTCTTGTATGGCTGAAAGCCCAGAAGATGCTGTAGGCCTTCTCTGGATGCCGGCTGAGGAGTCAGTAGAGCACAGATGAAACTCTGACAGTCTGCCACATCCCTTCATGGTGTGCAAAATGTTCCGGTGGGCTGCTGACAGGTCTGGTTGAACTTTGTGTCCAGCAAGCACTTGGTGTCAGCAGCCTGGCATGGATTCTCTAGAGATATCCTTGGAAGATGCAAAGAGGACCCAAAGGGCAAACACTACCAGCGCTGGAATGGAAGATGACAGAAGACTGCACCCAGGAACTGCTGAGTGCAACACTCCATGGATATAGGCATGGCCATGCTGCTGAGTGAAAGCTGCTCTTGGAAATGTTAATGAACTCAGGGCTGTTCATTAGATACATCACAGTTATTTTGGTTTAGTAGCACTGTACTTGGCCTTAGGAGCCCCAAGTAGATCCTGGGCCTCAGCACGTTGGATGCTGTCCCAGCGCCACACCGGAAGGCAGTTTTCCTCAGAGAGCATCCAGCTCAGTGTAGTCCCTTGCTGTGTGATGCACTGCTGCCCACTTCTGACTCATCTCAGAGCCAGATGTTACATACACATGCTTTCCCTGAAACATCGTTAGAGAACTTGAAGAAAAACTTCAGCTCACCATCTTTCAGTATTTAAAGGGAGCTTATAAAAATATGGAGACCAACTCTTTGCATGGTCTGATAGCAATAGGACATGTGGGAACAGTTTGTAACTAAATGAAGATAGATTTAAGTCAGATGTTAGGAGGAAATTCTTTACTCAGAGGGTGCTGAGGCATTGGAACAGACTGCCCAGAGAGGTTGTGGATGCCCCTTTCACGGGGCCAGGTTGGACAGGGTCTCACCTAACATGATCTAGTAGGTAGCAACCCTGTCCATGGCAAAGGATTGGAACTGCATTATCTTTAATGTCCCTTCCAACCCAAGTCATTCAATGATTCTATGATCTTTCATGACTAAAGCATCCTTTATGTGGGCCTAAGTTTTGCAGTGAGTTAAGGCTCCCATAGCTGCAAGAGGTGGTCTCATCACATTGTCCACCCCTTGTGTCAGGAGGGGACTCTTTCTCTACAGTTATGGACTACCAATACGATGTATTACACCACATCTGTCTTCAGCTGTGGTCTCTGCTCAGTGACTTTGCTGTTTGGGTGCGTTCCACCCAGTTTTGGTTTCCGTATGTCAGGCCATTGCTTAAAGCATCTGTAAGCATTTAAGCAAGCGGTGCGCAACACTCGGCTTTCAGATCTGAAAGTGGCACTGATCATAAACACAGGGCTGTCAACATGATGTGGGCAACATCTGCTAATGCAGCCCTTCACCCAGTCATTATCGAAAGCGCTCTTCCAACTGCACAATAAAGTATGTTGAGGGGCGAGCAGGATTTTTTGCATCTCTACCTGTCTGAATGGACTGATGCTTTGATCCCAGATGCTGGGTCAAATTAAAAGAAATCCAGGAAGTGGACGATATAAAGGTCAGCCTTCTAACTACTTGCAGAACACACTGACACATGGTAAGGAAATAAAACGTATGCATATGCTGGAGTTTTGTGTCAGCATGCTTGCAACTCTAATAATATTAAGGGCATGATGTGCATTTAATGTGCCTTGTTACTCTTATGTCCTGCAGCTATTTAATAGCATTGTTTTTTTCTTCTTCAGTTTACCCAGAGGCCTTTGCAACAAGCTCAGAGAACCAACTGTTGCTGAACGAACTTTTGAACCTCAGCGAAAGCAAAATGTGTTAAATTTCTAGAAAAGGGGAAAACAAGTGTATGATGTTTTGTGTCATCCACAATCTGGGAAGCTTCACTTCTTTGGACTTCCCAAGGAGAAGAAAGGGATAATGGAAACAGTTTCTGTTTTAAACATCATGAGCCCTGCAATAGATCAAGAGACTGAGGCTAAGTGAAACCCTTCAGCAACCATTTGTTCAAAAGAGCTGCAAAACAGAGTCAGTTTGATATGATCAACTAAAGAAGGGATGCTAGAGCTACCCTTGCTCACAAAGGGACAAGGACAGACAGAGAGAAACCCCAGGATAAAGCTGGAAATGCCCTCCAACCCCAGTCCCCCACCACATTGGGTAGTGCCCCACACCAAGTCAAGCTGTGCTTCTTGTCTGTATCCTGGAGAAGCTTTTGTGAGCTGCATTCAATAGCCCTGAATAACTTCATCATTCACCTATTTCACGGGGCGGAGAGAAAAAAAACAAAAACAAAACACAACAACTCTTCAGATAGAAAGAAAAGCCCAACATCATCCTTGGGGGGTGGAATATGAGAGTAGCTGCTTCCCCACGTGACCCATCCGTGCCCCACTTGGCAAACAGACCCCCCTATGGCTCTCTGACAGCTGCTTCCCATCCATGCAGCACCAACCCCAGGCACCCCGCCAGCTCCCACCAGCATCGGCACGCCGGCCACTTGGCTTCTCTGTGTTGCCTGCCTGGAGAAGGCAAAGGGAATGTGTTACCACATTTTTCGCTGCTTATGGATTTGTTTTCCTATCGGGATGCTCTCCAAGAGCAGTGATTTGGGAAGAAAGAGGTTTGCTTCCCACTTTCTCCAAGCTGGAAAGGGGAGTGAGTGCTGTGCCTATCAAAGGAGCCTCGTGCCTCCTATCCGGTTCATAAATATGTGCTCGATCTCACAAGGTACTGCATGCTTTCATCTCCCACTGAATTCAATGCAGGCTTCCCTGCTTGTGAGAAGAGAGGTCCCAGATGGGAAAACAATTTGACAGATGCTTGCAAAGGATTAAGAGTTTCCAGTCGCTCAGAGTCGCTCTGCCTGCACCGCCAGAGAGAGACGATCAGAGGCAGAAACTGCATTCAAACTAAACCAAGAAACTACCTCCAGTAAGTGGATTATAGGAGCATTATCATCCAATGAGAGCTTCCCTCTGCCATCTCTCCTGGCAGGGATGGTAGGCAATATTATAATCATCTGTGCACCTGGTGCAGCAGGAGCTCTGCAATGAGATTAATGAACCTGCTGACTGGCACGGGGAACTCGGGGAAACAATTTGCCCTGCTGTTTCTTTCAATTCCCCTGGCTGCAACAGGAGAAGAATAGGTCTTAATTCAAGAGGAATTTGGGGCCTGCATTGGCATTTCCCATGCAAAGGAGACACTGGGAAGGCTGGGAAATTACTCAGAAACACTTAACTCCAGGATTTAACTTCTTTCCCTCCATCAAGTACAGTGAGGGGTATGTCTGTGCACTTGGATTCATGTGAATGCCAGGTTTGTTCCCAGGCTCTGGTTGCAAGCCAAGCAAAACATCTCTTGTTGCTCTTAATTTCGGCTGGGGTTAATCCACACCACTCCTTTCCTCGACTTTTCTTGCAGAAATGAAAGATTTCTGAAGGGAAACTGATCAGGTAAAACCAAACAATTTGCTTGACCTGAGCCAAAAGATCTTTTTTCCCCTTTTAGTATTATCACCAAAAATAATGTCACTGCTATATCAATATTATCCAGTAATACTACACCTGGTTGTTTTATTTCAGTGAAGTTTGAAGAAAAGTTTGGTTCCAAGAGGGATAATTTAGATGGTTAATTCCAGTGTTTCTTGGTGGATAGCAGCCAGACCAATGGTATTCTACAGCGGTTCTGCTTGCTCTCAAAGAGAAGAAACCCATGGTGAATGCACATGAAAAAATAATAATAATTAAACAAAGGAAACCACAAATGGGAAACCCCAAACCTCAAACACACCCAGACCATGTTTCTAGCTAGAGAAAGGAAAATACATGCCCAGAAATCCAGGTGCATTGTAACCCAAAGCCGAAGGCATCTCTCTTGGTCCATGACAGCACAATTCATGTGCGCGGCAATTGTGACGGCTCGTGCTGTTCCCCGCAGGCTGACACACAGTGAGAGGAGAACTGGCATTGTGGAAGGTGGGAAGTTTTTTCACTGAGCCATCACGATCTGGGCTGTTGGAAACATATATTTATCTATTTGTTTGTTTATTTTCTGATCTGTTGTGCTTACCCATGTAGTATTTAAGTCTTGACCAGGTAAATCAGACGCAAAGAGAAAGCTGGATGTTCTCCTCCCTGAGTTTTTTTTGGGGGGCACTAGGGAGATTTAGATTAGACATCAGGGGGGATTTTTTCACTCAGAGGGTGGTGAGGTGCTGCCCTGAGAGGTTGTGGATGCCCTGTCCCTGGAGGTGTTCAAGGCCAGGTTGGATGGGGCCCTGATCTAGAGCCTGATCTCCTGGTTGACAACCCTGCCCATAGCAGGGGGTTGGAACAAGATGATCTTTGAGGTCCCTTCCAACCTGAGCCATTCCATGATTCTATGACTGATTGCTGTCTGCTTGGGATGGGATGAGCTGTGAAGGGGAAATCGTGGTTAGGTTTGAGAATGAATGACACAACGGTGCTACCATGCAATTAGAAGTGTCTTAGGCTGATGCAAGAGAAGGTAATCAAATCACTGCCTTCTAAGTGTTATCAGCAACCTTGTAATTATTATTATTTGATTTCTTGACTGCAGTGGGACTCCTCCATCACATGAGGTGCTATACAAAAGCAAATTGAAAATTGCACTCCTTTAAAACTGCTTATGGCCCCAAGAGTCTCCTTGGTGCCACGTAGTGTCACAACAACCTCCTACAAGCCACACAGAGGTGGATGCATTGCTGTCCCAAGGCCCCTCATGCCAGCTTGGAGCATGAATGCCAATGGCAAAGCACCTGGCAATCCTTCCAAATAGCAGGACAGCATGGAGGCAAGGTGTTAATAAAGTGTCACTGGCTCCTTCGTCTGGAGCCCCGCGTCGCAAAGATGGCTGTGATGTCAAAAGCAGATGGCTATGTCGTCAGGGGGGAGGTAAGCCGTGCAGCAGATGGGCACTTCAGATACAAAGATCCCTTTCATGCAAATTGCCCCCAATGATATTTTTTTTATCCTTAAATTACAGAGAGAGAGAACTGGAGAAAACATCTGATGTGTGAGCAGTACCGTCTCTAAATAGAATATTTTCCCCTTTTCCCATGTAGCATCATGAGGTTTTTTAGCTCCTATGTATTCATTTAACTCCTTGAGGCTCTAGACTTACACTTCCTTTGCACTATGCTGCCCTAATACGCAGCACACTCAAGATTGCTATTTCTTTGAGTTTATTTCTAGGCAGCTAATCGTTTTGCACCTGTTTACACACAAAACTTAATATAGCAGAGATTTTTTTAACAAAACTTTCATTCCAAACTCCTCCAGTTGATTTACAGCCAACATACACACAAAGCTCGAAGTCAACCAGTAAGCACCAGGATGCCAGGCTTCAAACTTGCACATTATATTTGTACATTACGCATTATACTTCAGATGGGTGCATTGTAATTTTGAAGAACGTAATCAGACTGCTTTCCTCCTGTCAGAGCACTAAATATACCCAAGCAGATGGGAAAGTTCAGTGGATACAGCAACAGGTTACTCTTGCACAGAATAGAATATCCCAAGTTGGAAGGGATCCACAGGTATCATAGAGTCCAAATCCTGGCTCCATGCAGCACCAGCCAAAATCCAATCCCTACGTCTGAGAGCACTGTCCAAAGACTTCTTGGACTCCAGCAGCCATTTATGGTGACTAAATCTCAGGGCATCTTTGTCACCCTTATTATCCACGAATAACTCAAATGACAAAACAACCATCCATTTCCACACCATTTCATACAACAAACCCGTAGAATATAACTGGCAGTCTCACCAACACTACGCATGCCAAAAAAAGACACAATATGCTGTGGAGAACATACTCTTCTTCTCAACTTTATAGTTGAACCAACTAGGAAGGTTGTCTTCCAACATAAAGCACTCTTCCAAACTCAGCTCTAGTTTAAGTTAATAATATGCAGAAAAGCAAGACTGTTCCTGTTACTAGAATGGGAGAACTGTCCTTAAGTTATGCTTTCTTTGTTTGAAGCTTGGACATATGCTCCTATCGATTACTGATGTAAGTATAGGTACGGTTTTGTTTTTTTTCAAATTTCAATCACTTTTATACACTAGATTTAAAATTAGCTGTATGAGTTATGAAAGAAAAAATGCATCATTTACTCAAAATCACTTTGGTTCAGACTTAGGGGGGAGAAGCAGGACAGGGCTTAGAGCTATGCCAATCTTTTCTCTTGGTCTGAAAACATTAAGGAAACTTTTCTGATGGTTTTATCACATCCTACTCCAATAGGTCCATGATCACTTTATAGCAGTGTCAAATTAGATGAGAACTGAGCGTGTAAACAAGAATATCCAGACTGCTATAAAATACAGATTACAGAAGAACACATAATCCAATGAAGACACGTATGTTCTTCTAGGGTGAAACACAACAGCAAATAGAAGTGTATCCAGCATCCAAAGTTCTCCCAGGATTTTGCAGGATGCCTAAATGAGCAATGAATGCAAGGATATAAGCAAAGCTTAAAGTCATAGAATGGTTTGAGTTGGAAAGGATCTTTAAAGGCCATCTACTCCAACTCCCCTGCAATTAACAAGGACACCTAAGGTTGCTCAGAGCCCTGTCCAGACTGACCTTAAATGTCTCCAGGGATGGGGCATCTACCACAAAATCACTTATTATTGGTGATTTCATAAATAAGTAACTTATTAAACTTACCTATTCACACCACATCCACTGTCCCTTCAATTATATGTCTTGGTCAAGAAGAACAGGTGTATTTAAACATACACCAAACAATTCATACATGCTAAACACACTCCTGTGTGCCCAGTGAAGGGAAGATCTGAATCTCTCTTTCTCCCAAACTAGAGCAAGTCTCAAATCACAGTCCCAATTGCTTGGTCCTTCTCCAAGGATACACAAAGGCAAGGCTTAAAAGGGTGTTTTTAGGGAACACACAGGCATACACACGTACTGTCCTCCCCATGGGGCTCTGGCAGCTCTGCACTGTCCAGGTAGGAGTGATTTAAAAATGAGGATGGAACAGACTTCCTCTCTCAAAAGAACCTGCCCGAGCCATAAGCTGGCAATGAGAAATACAGATACTTACTTTGTACAAAGAACCTCAGCCCTCAGTGTCACGTTAGCTGTGAAAACAGCCTTTCCACTGATGTCAACACCACCACCGGTGAGGCTTTCGGCTCCTTCATTCACCCCGTCCATGTCCCTTTGCGCTCCCTTTCTGCTACGTGCGATGCACAGCCAAGGATGCTGCCATCCACCTCCTGCCCAGGGCATTGTCTCATCTGTGCTGAACTGGTTTCCCACGGGAATCTGGAGACTACCATCTGAATGGAGTCTGGAGATAATGAACCCTCGGCAGTGAGTAAATAAATAGTGGCTTGCCCATATGCCCAGCTGCACCCAGGACCCTGATGGCAGCTCACTGACAAGGGCAGCAATGTTTTCTGATCTTTTGCCTGCAAGGTATGGTACTGTAGGGCTTGAAACAGTGGGGAGTCGAGGTTCAAAGCTCCAAGGAGCATCCTTCAGTCGGTGATCCCTTCTGAAAACGCTGCCCTCATGGCAGACTGCACACCCTACTCCTGCCAACAGCAAGGAGGATGAAAGGGTAAAATGGGAAAATGTAAGAAGTGAGACAGATAAAAGCACAGCCATCAGGTGATCCGGAGATGGATGCGGCTCTGGGCAGCCTGCTCTAGTGCTTGGTGACCCTGCCTGTGGCAGGGGGGTTAAAACTAGATGATCTTTGAGGTCCTTTTCAACCCAGGCCATTCTATGATTCTGATTTTGGATATAGAGGTCCTGAGCAATTCCCTATCGACAAGGAGCTGGGCTCATGCCAAAAGTTACCGTCCCGAATCATCACTCATTTCTTTCCCTGCTGGTTCTCTCCCTGCCTCTTCCCACCTGCATTCCTCTGCCAACACAGCCAAATCAGCAGCAATGAGGTTATGGCCAGCAATAGCACAGCTTCATCCTACCCAGATGTTATCTGTGAGAGATGGACAAAGGGTTAACTCAAGTTCAATTAAGCTGTCATCTGAGATGAATTAATACACACTCACATCAACATGCAGAACCCTGCCAATTGATTTAGGATACTGCAACATCCTCCCAAAAGAGAAGGGTGAAATCTTGTCTCAGCCCCTCCTGACCACTTGGTCTTTGCCACCATCAATGAGATTTTCACAGCAACAATCACACTTTCAAAGGTGAATATGCCTGAAGATACTTCAAGGGCTGTCTACTCAAAACAAAAAAATGGCTGGGACTAAGTCCTGAAAGTCCAAATTTCTGCAGGCATCAGCAGACAGATGGTAGTTTGGGTACTAGATTTTGGTGTGGGACATTATTGCTGCAGTGGCCACACAAATAGCTCATGATTGAAAATTCCTTGAAACTGAAGAATATGAGATTTTGGGGCTCTGCTTTGGATCCACGATAGTTAATAGCAAAACCAGCACAGACCTTGGCCTCAAAGACCAGATGTTTACAGTAGGAAATAAAAAAAAAAAATTAAAAAGCTATGAATTTTTACTTTTCCACTCCACTTTTCTAAATTTCTTGTACTTTGTATAATCCACTTCATTTTCTCTTTATGAGATTTGACCGTCCCTTTAAGAAGAAATTATCCTAAGAAAGAAAAATCAAGTCAAACTTTCGTGATAGGTGATGGAGGAGGAGGATGGTCATTGGCTTCCTTTTACTCCACTGAGTTACAGACACTTAAAAGGGTGCTGAGTTGGGAATTCAATCATCTTAGTTTCCCCATCACCAGAAAAAACAGGAATATTTTTTTAAGTCCAGAAGGAATTACCTTCTGGAGTTTGCAACCACAGAGTCATTGGTGCATAGCTTAAACCATCGTATTTAAAACATATCTAGCAGCTGGGTAAATTTGAGTGATTTCACCTTCACATCCAGCCACGCAGTCTCCAAGGCAAGAAAATGGTTGTGAGCAGCCTGCTTTCTAAAGGGTCACGTTGTAAACAGGCTTAGAAAGAAAGATAGCTGATTCAGTCTCCCCAGTTTCCCAATATCACTAATTACACATGCTAGCAGTCTTTGAAAATGCAAATATTACAAGTAGCATCATATTTAAAACAAAAATACCCTGAAATCCTGACTCAGCAGTCTGAGTGCATGTCAAGACAGATGAAACTTTATTCTTTTCACTATTAAACATCAGGGCTCTCCAGTATTAACCTTAGAAGTGCAGAGCTAAAAATCACCCTACAAACCATGATTTTTTCCTTCCTCTCAAATGCTGATAGTGTTTTGGCTTTGTCTTCAATTGTGCCCATCTCATGTCTGGTACCAACAGCCAGATCCTATTATCAAGAATTTATTTTCATTTATTTGAAGGATGCATCAGAGATAGTTCTCACAGAACAAATTTCATCTGCACGTCTACAAAAACCAACCCTACAGGAATTTGATCCTACGAATTGCCTTTATCCAGTTGCTAATGGATGTTTAGCATGTGAGAATCCGTATCTTCCGAATTTTGAACATAATAAGCTTTCTGTGAGCTTTTCATATAAGAGATATCAACTGGAAGTAATTCCAAGAAGTTATTCAGCAATTGCTTGGAATAACAAAAGAGCTTGAAACAGATTTACTGCCTGTTGACAGTCTGCATGCCACGCTTGTATAGCCCCCCGCATTGACAGAAAGCTCCTGTCTTGCTGCCTTTGCTGGGCTGGGCTAGAGATACCTCAAAAAGGTAAAATAACACATGAGACAGAGAAAACTAGCCAAGCTGAACCACTGAACCCAACTATCAACTCCAGAACCAAGCGTCTGGCTTATTTATTAGAGGTCCTTGTACCTCTGTAGTCTCCACTCGCTGCAAGGAGACATTCATTCCGTGACAACTGCCTCAAAAGCCAGCAAGGAAAATGCCAGCAACATTCATATATGAGCAAGCACATTGCAAGATAATTTATTTCTTCTCCTGTCTTCTGACACTGGGATTGATGGATGTTATCCTACAAGCTCACTTCTCCTATCACTCAGCACTCCTTAGTGAAAGATTTAACTGGTTTCACTCCTGCTGAGGAGTATCTTATTCCAGTACCTGGTTCCCTGGCAGTTTTGAAGTGTTACAGTGTACTGCTGGCTCTGGGAGTTTCGAGCAGGTGCAGCAATGCTATTGTTTTTCAAGGATGCATTTTTGCCTCTTTGCTGTGTGACTCAGTGCTTCAGATCTGAAGCGTTTGTGGGCTTGTTGCCAGGGCACTGCTTTCAGACTGGATCCCAATTTAGTGTCCCTTGCTTTCCTGCCTCCTGCCAGCAAATGCCATTTTTCTTCTGAAAGGTCTTATAACAGCAGGTGAAAGAGGGTATAGCCTCAGCAAGATACGCATGGCAAAAGACGGGGGGGGGGGGGGGGGGGG
>NW_024962265.1:1599692-1776966 GCF_019238085.1 Lagopus leucura | reverse complement strand
AAGATGTAACAGGGGCCACTTCCAGTCTCAGCACCTGCTTTTTGTGTGAGTTAAGAGATCAGAGAAAATAGACCCAATGGAGTGGGTTTCATTATCACAGGGGTAGAGAGAGGAGAATGAGGAAAATGAGAGCCGTGAGACCCCCCACCCCCACCCCTCCTGCATGATGACTCCTCGCTGGTCCATTACCTGATCAGGAAAAGCCTCCTGTTTCCCATCAGAATGAAAACATTTTGTAATGATGGTGTGACGGAGCAAAGGCCTTCTATCAAGAAAAGGAATGACTAAATAAATAAATAAATAAATAAATCCGCTTCAAAGAGAGGACAGGAGAACAAAAGCTCTCCTTTGCTGATCCACAGTTGAGCTGGGCAGAGCTTATACAAGATAAATAACGCTGACATTACAAAGCTATGGCTAATTCATTTTTTCTCCTTGTCACCACTTCGAATAATTGGCTGACACAACAAGCGTGGGGAAAAGAGGTTGGCTTTTTTTGTCTTTTTTTCCTCCCTGAGAGGTACAACTAGGATTAGACGATGTGCTACACCACTGATAAAAAGAAAGAGAATGATCCAAAACCCTCAATCTTTAATCCGGAGAGGTCAACAGCGAATAGCACAGGTGCTAGAGGATAAAGTGAGACTTGGTTGTCTCTATGGCAACTAAACCATCACTAGTGTATAGACTGACCTGGAGCCATCAAGTAAGTTTGGTATTGTCCAAGGCACTGCGTGCCACGCACTATTATAAGTCCACTCTTCTGATCTCAGGGAGATTTTCATAACAGTGTAGAGTTTCTTTGGCAATCTCCAGCTTCTCTACCTGTGTGAATTATTTGGAACCTCAGCATTTACCCATTTGTGTAAAAGGAAGTTCTGAATCTTCAGGGAATTGAATCTTTGGGGGATAGAATCACAGAATCGTGACAGTTGGAAAAGACCACTAAGATCTTCTGGTTCAACCATCACCACCAGCGAGAGAAAGCCTTAACATGTACCCTCACTTACTTCAAAATGAGAATGGCTAATACTGAAACTGCCGTTACATACTGGCTTGGAGAGTTCAGAACACAAGATATGGGAAAGAGGATGAAAATTGGGCTCAAACACAGAGGAACCACCAGACAACAGAAAAAGTTCAGAGAGACACTATTTTAAAATATTCTTGAGGCCCAATTCTTTATTTTAGAACCTGAGGGTTTTCAGAGTAGCTAACTTCAGATAGCCACTGACCTTCAGTGCTGCTTTGTCTTTCCACAGAGAGTTTACTGAGACAACCATTGCTTCACATAGCTTCCCTCCTACAGAACGAAAACTGTCTCTAAGTCATGAGGAAGAAATATACTATCTATCAAAGACCACTTCTTTTCTCTAATTGTGAAAAAATTGTCCCTTCTTTTAAAGATTTAATCTTCTACCTTTGAGACCATCCTACCAGCAAATGCTATCCACTAAGCACCTAATTTCCTTCACTTCATTAATGCCATGAACCAGTTAAACATGAAGTCTGTGGGGAAGAACATTTGTTTGGTTGTTTTTCATCAGGTAGAGCCTTACACTGAAAATCTGGTTGGAATCTAAAGAGGTGACCATACATATAGAGTTAGAAACTTGCTTATCTTAGCAATCTATCCAAAATACAACGAAAAGCTATTATTAGCCTAGTTGCAATAGCACTTTCCAGCAGTGCTATCTTTAATGCCCCTTAAAAAGTGTGGGCACACAAAGGAATGCTGTTTGTTCGAGAGCACCAGTGCATGGTGGCAGCCCTTGGAAATATGGGGCGTGCTCAGTGCTGAGCTCAGGCTGAGTACTTGGGTCCTTCCGCCATGGGAGACTTGAGATCACTGGGACACCCAGCCCAGGCCATGACAAGCTGTGAGCCATCCTGAGACTCTGCTCTGTTGGGTCAGTACCGAGCCCACAGACTTCTGCTTGTGATGGCCACAATCACATTGACTCGGCTGGAGTGAGTATAGGTTGGCTCTAAAGCTCACCCTAAATTCATGAATAATTCAGATTACTTGTGAGTACTCAGGTTATTATAGAATATTCAAAGCCTCAAAATAGCAAAATGCCAAAAGGTGTGTAGTCTTGATTTCCAGACTGTTGAATGGGATCAGATCCATACCAAGTCCCAGCCTCGACCTTGTCTCCTCCTTGCCAGCCAACATCAGTTATAAATCAGGTATGAGGAGGTGGTGCTTGGTTTGAAGGGCAGTTTCCAGAGGTCAATGAGCAACTCTTCAGATGTTTGTCAGGACAGATCTCTACCTGGCCAGGCTTCCTAACCAGTTTTCCCTAGTATTGACCCAACAGGAGAGCAAGCAACAGAGGGAAAAAATCTTCTATTTCAAAACCTTCCCAGGGAAAGACTGGCTTTAAAAGAGGGCAGTGGCACACTGCAAACACTGAAGAAACAGAAGTATTTTGATGTGAAGTTAAAGTCACTATCCCCAAAGGACACTGCAGGGAGAACGATGGTGAGCAGACAGAAGATGACCCTGAGGCAGTTTGTCCCTCTGCACCTTTTCTCCATACAGAGCAGTTCAGTAGTGCAGGACTGGACTCTTCGTCATCAGGGAGAGCTCTCTGCCCATCCCTGTGCCACTGTACTCAGCTGAGAACTCCTTCCCTCCAATGCTGTGCTTTCCCTTCCCTCTGTTTTGGCTGACTGTCTCTTTCTGCAGCTATGTAATAAACAGCACAGGTATGTACCACTGAGAAAAACCCAGAGTTGTTCTGTCCCCAAATGAAGATGGGTTGCCTTCTGCATCATCTGCAAGGCAAGAACTTGCTGAGCACAGGGCGACTGTTTCAGATTGCAGGTGCTGCTGAAACAACCAGACAGGGTGGATTCAGCAACAACATCCATTTCTGGAAAGCCTTACTATTCACTGGAGAATGAGATATGTTCCTGTGAGATTAGCCTGCTTCAATAGGAATACCACCACAACCTTATGGTAGTATAAATTAGTGCACTGATTCTTATGTGATTTTTTTCTGACTTCCATCAGCTAAGCATTCAGCTACACCAGGAAATGTGGTGGGGTCACCATCTCTGGAGATGTCCAAGAAAAGGGTAGACATGGCACTGAGGGACGTTGTTTAGAGGGCATGGTGGGGATGGGATGGTGGTTGGACTAGGTGGCCTTAGTGATCTTTTCCAATCTTAACAATTCTAAATTTGGAACAGAGAAGTACAAGGTGAGCGCACATACATTAACAAAATGGTGATGCTAAACAAAGCTTGAACAACACGAGGATGAACATGCACTTTCCTAACAAGTGAAGCTCCTGATGCGCTGCTTTGGAAATTAATCCATTACCCCTCTCTCTCCCTTTATAACTCTATTTTTCCTTGATAAGTGAGAGCTATTTCAGAAAGTTCAGAAAGCTCTCAGGAAGTTCATAAAGTAGTTTCTACAGACGAGTATTCTTGTCTTCTATGCAACAAGATGATTGAGTCATCATGAGCTTAAATGTTCAGAGTAAAGACAGAGCCATGAAAAACTTGAAAAGAACTCTGATCAGCTTCACTACACACAAAAGTCACATTTTTTTAACTAGCATTTAGGTATTTCCAGGATAATAATTAAATATGACACATAGAATCATAAGATATCCTGAGTTCAAAGGGACCCATAAGGTCTTTTGTCTCTGCAGCCTTTCAGTACCTAAAGGGAGCCGATAAACAGGAGGGGAGTCAACTCTTTGAAAGGGTAGATAACAGCAGGACAAGGGGAAATGGTTTTAAGTTAAAGAAGGAAAGATTTAGGCTGGATGTTAGGGGGAAGTTCTTTAATATGGGAGTGATGAGGTGCTGGAACAGGCTGCCCACAGAGCTTGTTGGATGCTCCGTCCCTGGAGGTATTCAAGGCCAGGTTGGATGAGGCCCTGGAACAGGCTGCCCAAAGAGCTTGTGGATGCTCCATCCCTGGAGGTGTTCAAGGCCAATTTGGATGAGGCCCTGGGCAGCCTTTAATGTGGAGATTGGTGGTCCTGCATGTGGCAGGGGGGTTGGAGATTCACGATCCTTGAGGTCCCTTCCAACCCTGGCCATTCTGTGACTGTGTGTGATTCTGTGATCGCTGAGTCTAACTCCTGGCTACACACAGCACAACCATATATATGCAGACCCAGACCCTTGGATTTGAGAATTTCTACTTCTCCTATCCTCTTGTCCATGGATCTAAAGACATCTTTATATGCAAGAAAAACTGTAAAATGTATTTGTCTAGAGCACTCAGAATGGGCAAAGAGAGAAATGGAACTGCCGACTAGTGGGCCAGAGAGAGGAAGTGCTGTGTTTGGCAGACTGATGCTTTTCCTTGCATTTATCTGCTGAGGATGCACAAGTTTGGGGTGTCAGAATGAATTCATTAGGGGGATAGAGGAATATCCAACAGGGATGAATGGCAGTGCAACTAAATCATGTGCTTCTCAAGACCTGACTTGAAATTATCATCAATAGGGAAGAGCACTTGGCTTTGGGGTGGCTTTAGCCCAGCTCTTCCTATCCCTGCTGCCTCCACCCCCCTCATCCCAAATGCCCACTTTCAGGCATCCATCCCCCACCCCTCCTCCTTCTGCCCCCGTCCCCGAAGGATGGATGAGCTTTGCCAGAGCAATCTGGCCATTGCTGGAGAAACTGCTCAAAGCCGGCAGCCGGAGCGAGCACAGCAATCGATTGGACACGGGACATTACGGGTCTGCCAGCGCAGCCAAGGCGAGAAAGTGGCAGCTTTGTGAGGCTGAGCACACGTGTGGATTACAGCGTTAACAAAGCTCCCTGAACCGATCAGCCTACCCCTAGGTGGATGGGGGACCAGGCTGGGATGGGGAGTGAAGGGGATAAAGGAGCAGCAGCATGAAGTCGCCTTCCTCCCCTTTACAAAAGAGCATCGCGAATGAGAAGTCCCAGAGACACAAACAGCCGTGTGGGACCGTGGAGCTGTTGCACTTCTCTTCAGGGCTCTGGGCCAAATTTCAGTTTGTTTGATGCCAAAAGAGTAACCCAAGAATGAATTGGAGCTGATGGAGAGAGTTTATTGACTTCAGCTCAAGCAAGAGAGCAGAGTCGTGCCAGCTGGGGTGCCAGACTGTGGGACTCAAAGGGGCTTAGGCACCTAAACCCATTAGGTGCTCCAAAAAATGTGCCCTCTCTGATTCAAGGGTTGAAACAGTCTATTTTCTTTTTGACGACAGCTTTGAGGACCTCTGTTTACCATTGTCCTTAATGAAAAAATAACGGTAACAACTTGCAAGTACAAAGGACCTTTTATGTTTCTGATGATGCTTTTATCTCAATGTGTTTTAGTAAGTGCTGTATCAAAATCACTCCGCCCACCACCAAAAATCAGGCATCTCCAGACTGCAGAGAAGCAGCTGTTTAACAGTGTGCAATAATGCTGAACAGCAGTTCAGGACAGTGAAGGAAGGAGAGCTGTGTATGGAACTGAAGCTGACATCCTCTTGCAAATCAGATGGGCTGAGCAAATAGTTCAGCAGCAAGAAGCACACCCAAACGTTCAGCAACTTGGGGAAAAAAAAGTGTTGTTTTGACCACAGGCTGAGCCCATGTTCTTGTATGGACTTTGAGGTGATGCTCCTCCTCTTCTGGTTCCAAACCATAGAATTGTTACGATTGAAGAAGACCACTACGATCATCTAGTCCAGCCACTGGCCCACTAAGCATGTCACTCAGTGCCACATCACTCCTTGTGCTGAACACCTCCAGGGACGGTGACTACACCATCTCCCTGGGCAGCCTGTTCCAGTGCATTACCACTCTTCCTCAGAAGAAATTTTTCCTAATATTCCTGGCTGCTGCCCACTACAAGCCTTGCTCATGAACACAGGTGGGAGCACATCCTTACCATGTGGCCACGTACTGCCTGCACAACTCACGTCACGGAGATGAGCAGATCCCTGCCAAACAAGCCTCTCCATAGCATCTCCAGGCTGACTACTGTCTCTGACTACTGAGCATTTGGTCTTAATGTGCCAACAACACTGTTCAGGAACAGGAACTGTTAAAGTGGAAGCACCAGAAACTACAGACTTTCAAGGAAGGTCGTATTCAGCACTGGGACAGAGTGATATCCAAGGTGATGCTGTTGTCCACATTTAATAAGGAAGGTCAAGCACAGAAAACCTAAAAGAAAAACCAGATGCTTTGCAGGCTGCTGTTCACTGCTTTGCATTACAGATGCCAATCTGAGATGCCTTTAGAAAAACCTTCCATGGCCAAGCAATGAAGCGGCTGGAAAAGAGGCAACCTGCTGAGGTGTGCTGCCTCCTGTCCACACTTTGGAGAAAACCTTTTCTTTCCTAAAATGGAGAGCAAACATGTGGAGCCCCGTCTGAAAATAAAAAGGGGCCAATTCCCTCATATTAAGCCTGTTATTAAGCTCAGAATCAAATTAAACCACAGGGCTTTTCACTAGCAAAGTGCTATTTTAAGGCTTATTAGACTATATTAGGATTGGCATAAATTTCCACTGACATAATATAGGCCTTTAATTGGATTTAAGGGCGAGGAGGCTGCATTAAACTAAAATCAGTCCTCACAGGGGGAAATTGGGTATTCTCCTCACAACTCCTCTGCTTTCCCTTGGCACGAATCCCAAGCAGCCAAGCAGGCTGGGTAACCCATTCAAATCCAGATGCAATTGCTTATAGTCTCCTATATCAATCTGATAAGCAAGCTGGCTGCCAAAACGTACTACACACTTACCAATGCTTTGTTAGCCAAAGCCCCACTGCTGCGGCCAGAGCCCTGGTTCTCTTGCAGCTCAAGCACAAATGGCATTTTCTTGGACATGAGCTGCCTACTACACTCTGTACACCGTATTTGCCCGCAAAAGGTTACAACAACAAATCCTCAAAGCCAAGACCTTGACTTAACCTTCAAAGAGCAGAGAGCATCAGAGCCACAGGCAATAAAGAAAACATAACCCCACTGCTCCTCCTGTGCTGGAGATGGGAGTCAGAAGGCACTTCTACGACCCGTACCTTTTCACACATACCCTGATTAGACACGGAAGGCTTTCGGGGGCTCAGAGGTCAGGGGCTCTCAGCTCTCTCCATGTCACAGCCATGTACAATTCCTCCCCTCCCAGAGAAGCAGAGACCAGACCTGAGACATTCATAAACAGGTCTTGTGCTCATGTCATACAGCACTGGGGTATCAATAACCCTGCACGTGGTAGGGAGTTGGAACTAGATGATCTTTGAGGTCCCCTCCAGCCCAAGCCTTTCCATGAAGTCGTTTTTTGTGTTTACCAGTCCTCAAGTCATTCTCCACTGAAGGAGAAGAGCTACTATGCGAGCTGGTAATTTTTCATAGCACTTTTTTTTGAGTGTTTCTCTAATATTTCCCATTTCACAGGAGATAAGGAGGGAGGAAACAAAACCCACTTAAATATTAAATGGGGCACACTGCATCTCAGGTTTAATGAAGGTAGAGATTCAGTGATCATTCATCCTGTACCTTAGCGATGTCTCTTATTTGGCATGCAATGTGCCATGGTTGACTTCCAGTAATAAAGCTCTGTCAAGACTCACCCATGCTGTTCCGTAGCCCCACAAACATAGGGCCCAAACTTTCCACCATGCTGAAGTTACCTTTGTATCTGGTACTTGATGTTTCCAGCTCACATGACGCCAATGGCTGGACTAAATGACCTTAGTGGTCATTTTCAACCTCTATGATTCTATGATTCGTTATATTGTGACACACATTTCTCATACAAATGCAGCCTCTTAATATATCAACACCTTCACATCTGTCTGTGTCAAGGTTGAGGCTCTAACCATCTACATACTCTAAGTGGAAGCATTTTAAACCCAAGAAATCACGAAGTTGCCTTTGTTTCATGGCTTTTCTGGGAAGCTCCTTGGAGGTCCACTTTATTCCCATGGTCACAGAACTTATTTTCTCTCTCAACTCTTTTCTCTCCCAGCCCAAGGCTTCCTATGTCATGGGGGACCCTGTGAAAATATTCCCTACTGAACATACCAGGTCCTGTAGATCTCACGTACACATGGCCGTCATTAGCAGAAGTTGAAAAAGCAAAGACTTTGCTGCTACTTTTAGCAGAAAACTTCAAAGGATTCCAAAAATTTTAGCAGAAATTGTGGTATGGCACTTTCCACGTGCGGGTGCACACTGGGGGGAGTGTGCACTTATTAGTGTGTGTGTGGTGAGATCTGATATGTCACAGCTTTGCAGCTGCATCCCATTAGCACAAGCATTTAGCTGCCCAATACGGCGATATTTTTCATCCAATGAAAAGAGAAAAAACCTTTATCCCTTTTGTGATAGTTTTGAGATTACTTCAAGCTGTATCTTTGAAGCTCAGACAGGCCAAATGGGGTTGATAGTTTCGTGGTGGCAATGTACCCCAGCAAGAGTTTATGACTTTCAAGCAGTCTCAAACCTCCTGCTGTGCTGCCACATCCCTTGCAAGTGACCACAGTGGCGTATCCATGAAATCCTGGCGCTCTGATACTCATGCAACTCCGTCTGAAGTGTTGGGGATGCCAGCCATGCAGGGATGACTTGGCAGGAGAAAAGCTTGAGCTGGACAAATAGCTTTGATTATACTGAGATCTCAATATTCAAGCAAAACTTTAACCATATCTATTTGAAAAGCTCATATGACTTCATTGTGCAGTCCCCGAGGGAGCACAACTAAATCTGGGAACCTCATAGTGCTGCTGAATATCAGGAGTGATGCCAGCTTTGCTGGCTGCAATTCAGCAAGAATTGAGACCCAGAGGTCTACCTAAGCAGATCTCCCATATTCATTTACCTTGCCTCCAACCAACAAAGCAGTCTTTGTAACACAGATATCATGGAAATCATGCACTTGCTTTGGGGTTTTTTTCTTGGTGGTTGTCAGAATCTCTTTTTGCTTCAGCTGAGACTGAGAAAAGTCAGTTTGGGAAGTTGAGGAGATTTTTGTGACAAGGGGAGCTTTGCAGATAAGCCACACTGAATGGGCCCCAAATGCTTTAAAGCTATTTCTGCAATGTCTGCGCTCTCAAATGAGACTTTTCTGAAAGACATCACGGAAGGACAGTCCCACACCTTCTGGACTCAGTGAGAAATGGGTGATCAGAATGAGAAAAATAAGCACAAGACTGGAAGCAAGGAGGAGCTGGCTCCTTGGGGCTTTCCTGCTTAAAATGTTCCATGTGACTCTGCACTTTCTGGCTCCAGATGGGACCCAAATACCAACGGATCAGGGAAAATGCTGTTCTCATGATATTTCTGAAGTAGCCGAAGTCAGGGAAATTCTAGACAGAAGATGGATTTTCCAGCTGTAAAGAAACTAGGTCAAAGATTTGAACTTTTGGATGCTTAGCTGTGCTAAACATACTACAGTGCTCTGCTGCTGTGCACTCCTCATCACTGCCAGCTCTGCCAGGACTGCTCTAGTCCCATCAGAAAGCTAAACCAAGAATGGGGAGATGGTTTTCCAGTCCTACTGCTCTAACCCACAGCTTTGGGAGTTGCCTGACAAATGTGTTTCTCTCCTGTCCCCAGACATATAATCTTAAGACCTTTCTCAAGACTAGTTTGTAGCAGTTGACTTCTACCTTAGCAATTTTTTTGCAAGCACCAAAAAAAATCATTGGCTGAATATTAAGAAACATTTCTCTCAGTCTGAGGGCAGGTCCCTTCAGGGATATAGGAGAAGTCCCATTGCTTGAGGCATTTAGAGTTAGACTGGCCAAAGCTCCTGGGAGTCTCCATGGGGAGACAATCTTGCCCCCGCCGATGGTGAAGGCACCAGACCTAATGAGCCTTCTCTCTGTCTGATTTCTCTGATCCTCTGATTAAAGTGTGTTCATATCATTTGCATATGAATTTGCTTTTATCCAGCCCCCGATGCCAAAACATGTAGGCAGGCAATTCAGGAGATGATGTGTTTATGTAACTGTAAACTAGGTTTATAGCAGTTTAATTAGTAATATTAATAATGTCACCTAAGCTTAATGATACCAATTATAACACAGTAAATATTGCTTATTGGATTACAAGTAGCAATGTTGAAAGATGAACTTTCATGCTCGGTCAAACTTTCAAAACATATTATTTAACAAGAGAGATAAGACAGTTTACTTTTTACATGTGGGTAGCTCTTTTAATCTCAAAAAGGGATAATTACTGCAAATAAATATTTGCGGATGGGAGACGCTGTCCCGTTTGATGTATCATCATCTTTTCTCTCCCCAGTTTTGCTTCCACACCGAGCTGCTATAGTGGGTTTTCCAGCTGCACCAAGTGGAAATCACCTTTCTGATGCCCTAAACAGGTGATTATGAGTTGCTGTGAGTCACAAAGAAAGAGAAAGGCTTAGATATCTTCAAGAGAGGAAAGCCAAGGTTACATTAATCTGATTATCATTTTCTGCATCCTTTGAGGTACTGCATATGTAAAAGAGGCAGAGTTAGGAAAGACCCATTAGGTCATCTGGGACCGATCTTTTATACGACTTCCACTTTGACCCTAAGGCATCTAATGAAGGTGGCAGATGGAAACAGTTAAGACAACTGAGCGCTGTTCAAATTCCTATCACTACCACAGCCCCAGCTCTGCCCTCACCATGCGAGATTATCCTTGGCAGCATCCTGCCTCTCAGAGCTGCACAGTTGCTCCTTGGTATTTTCTGGGCTTGGTAAATACGTTGCATTCCTCGTTCCTATGGTTAGTGGACTAATACAGTCTGGACTTCCACCATTTGGGTACTGTCAGTGATTTGGACAGGATTTGGATTTGATGATCCTTATGAGTTCATTCCAACTTGGGATATTCTGTGGTTCTATGAGTTATATTAACACTTAGACCCTCAGTGTTAATGAAAGTGGAATGGACTGCCCATGGAGGTGGTGGAGTCACCAACCCTGGAGGTGTTCAAGGAAAGACTGGATATTGTGTTGAGGGACATGGTTTAGTGGGAGCTATTGGTAACAGGTGAGTGGTTGGACTGGATGATCTTTTAGGTCTTTTCCAACCTTGGTGATTCTGTGATTCTATGATTCTATGATTCTATAAAGTACTTAAGAACTGCTATTTAAGACTGTGAAGATCGGGAAGGTGAGAAATCATTAAAGAGGGAGGGAACACAAACTGCTAGTTAATGCAGAAAACCAGGAGAACTTTGAGTGTTGAGTTTTGGGCCCCTCACTACGAAGGCATTAGTACCCTGAAGCATCTCCAGAGAAGGGCAATGAAGCTGTGAAAGATCTAGAACACAAGTCTTAGAGGGAGTGGCTGAGGAACTGGGATTGTTCAGTCTGGAGAAAAGAAGGCTCAGAGGAGATTTCATTGCTCCCTACAACTGTCTGAAAGGAGGTTGTGGTGAGCTGGGGGTCAGCTTCTTCTCCCAGGTTACAGCAATAGGAAATGAGGAATAGCACATGAGGGAATAGGCTCAAGTTGAGCCATGGAAGGCTCAAGTTGGATATCAGAAGAAATTTCTTCTCAGAAAGAGCAGTGATGCATTGAACAGGCTGACCAGGGAGATGGTAGAGTCACCATCCTTGGAAGTGTTTGAGAAAAGTGGAGATGTGGCACTGGAGGACACTGGTTCAGCACAATGACGCTGAGTTGACAGTTGGACTAGGTGATCTTAAAGATCTTTCCCAATCTTAATGATTCTATGATTCTATATTAACAGGGACAAGATCCTTATTCTACAAAATGATGTAATAGAAGCAGATTTGCTGCATCCCAACTAGGTTCTTTCTTCCTAAACATGGATTTAGTCTATAAAAGTCAAAGAAAACTTGAGTTTCCAGCATGGAGCCACTCCTCAGACTGTCTACAGAAGCAGTCCAGTGTCATCTTCCTCCTGTCTCTTTAGTCCTTTCTGATCACTCTCTTCCCCCAAGAGCTTTCACATTTGTTCTCCTTACCTCCATCAGTGCCTCGCGTGGTGCCCAGTTAAGTAACGACAGCAGTCTTCACTCCCACTTGTCCTATGGAATCCCACTTGTCTTATGGAAACAGGGGCTTTTTCAACAGCAGTTTAATGACGCTGTCCCCCAGGAGGGGTGAGAGGGGAAGGGGAATCCAACATGAGATCTGCTGCCATTATAGTGATTACAGTACTGGTGAACCAGCAGCTTCCAGGCCTAGTTGGAAACCATGCCTTCAGGTCACTGCTTAAGATAAGATACTGTACATCACCTTCAGGAAGTGCTTTTCTACTTCCAGTGATCACACAAAAAGCAGAGGTTACTGCTGTGCCAAAGATGACAGCTTTCAGAAGTCTAAAATAAGAAGATGGGAATCCCAGCGTTAAAGCCACCTCTATGAAAGCCAGCAGGTCCTCCAAGGAAGCCAGGCAATGAGCAAACCTCCCATGTCTGCGTCCTATGGCAATGGCTACACAATATATCTGACATTTTTCTCTCTCTGATTAGTGGGTTTTTGATCTTGCCTGTGCAAAGGTGTAGAGTGAAGGAAGAAGGAGAGGAGCAGGAAGGTCTGTGAAGGAGTAGATAGGGGTGAGGGAGGAAAGGGAGTGAATATGTCTCTATCTACAGTCTCAACACATAATTTACAAAAAGGGGCAACTCATCATAAATAACCCAAAGCTCCTGGGAACAGTGACCTAATCAAGATGTATAATTGCATGCCTTATCTAAATGAAAGCATCATTTCAGAAATGATAATGTGCATCACCGTGGATTCAATTGCTATAGAGTTCAGCACTGAAGGGTAATTACAATGTTTAACAAATATATTCTCTTTGGGGGCCTGCAGTTAAAGATACCATGTCCTGGTTTCCCTTCATGCTTCATCCCTTCTACCAAATTATGAGGGTTTCCAAAATAACACTCCTTTATATAATTCCTCATTGATTTTCCGAATTTTTTTCCATTGTTCTGTCCAGAATGGCTTTTACGATGACAAGAGGCAGAGACAAAAAGTTACTTAACAAATTAAGGAGAAAAGCAGATCCTAAAAGAGAGGAAATCAATCCACTTCCACGCTTGCTTGGCGTTGTGCGGGATGCACAGCTAGTGCCACAGAGATCTGACAAGTTAGATTCTGCCACCAGGCTCCAACCACCCTGCAAGAAAGCACATTCTCCTCTCTAACAAACCCTGCTGACTGAATATTCATACGATTCTTCCAAATCCTTCTTGGCAATTTTCTCCCTTTCCTTCTACTCCTACCAAGATGAATTGCACTTGTCCCTTACAGGAGAAAATAAGCATAAGATAGCACCAGGATGTTACCGTACATAACTGATGTGCTACACTCGACATGATGAAACTCTGACACAAAAAGGTATGCACATTATATCTATGCAGAAAGGCAATATATGATAAGCAGAGGAATGAAAAAGCTTCCCAACAGGAGATGCTAAGTGGACCAGTACCTTTTAGCCTGGAGAAGAGGGAACTGATGAGGTGTCTGTAAAAACACAGATCAGAAAAGGAGAAATGCAAACAGCTATTCCCTTCCCAGAATGCAAGAGCAGGCAAAGCAGCATTAGCAGGCAGAGGATTTAAGGTGAAAGAAGGGAAGTACTTTTTCATACAGTATATAATTAAATTAGATAACTGGTTGGGGCAGGATGTCAGGCGGGCCAAAAAATATGAAGTTAAAAAAAAAAATAATTAAATGGAAGAGCTTGAAGGAGGATGGGTCCATTAAGAGCAATTCAACACTATTCAGGATATAACCTTCACCTCAGGAAGACCCTACACCGCTATCTGCTGGAAGATCGGAGGATATTCAGGACAAGGATTATTCAGCACATGCTGCTTTCCATGAGCATCTCCAGCTCCAGCCAGCACACTGCTCCATTGACAGCCAACTGAATGCGAGCCAGCAGTGTGCTCAGGTGGCCATGAAGGCTGATGGCATCGTGGCTTGTATCAGAAATAGTGCAGCCAGCAGGAGCAGGGAGGTGATTTTCCCCTTGTACCTGGCATTGGTCAGAGCGCACCTCAAAGATTATGCTTGGTTTTGAGTCCCTCACTGTAAGAAGGATATTGCGTTGCTCAAGTGTGTGCAGAGAAGAGTAACAAAGCTGGGGAAGAGACTGGAAAACAAGAGTTACGAGCAGCGATGGAAAGAACTGGGGTTATTTAATCCACAGAAGAGGAGGATGAGGGGAAACCTCACATCTCTACAACTATCTGAAAGGAGACTGCAGCAGGGAGGTAACAAGTGATAGGCTGCAAGTTGCACCAGGAGAGGTTTAGACTGGATATTAGGAAGAATTCCTTCGTAGAGAGAGTGTTCAAGCATTGGAAGAGACTGCCCAAGGTAATGAAAGAGCTCCCATTCCTGAGTGTATTTAAAAGACGTGTGGATGTGGCACTAAAGGATGCGGCTTAATGGTGGAACTCAGTCAGATGGTTGGACTTGATGATTTTAAGATCTTTTCCAATCATCAAGCTCTATAAGATGTAGTTCAGTTTATGCACATCAGCTGCTCAACAGTGATGTGTTTTGGCCTTTTCAGAAGAAGGTTTAATTGCTAAGAAAGGCTCAGAGACACAAGCAAAACCAACTGTTGCATGGTGAGGGCATAGGAAATATCTTAGAAACACGCTGCTTCATTGAGCCTGTTTGCCATGGATGCAGTGGCCAAGAAAGAAAGTAGCCCCAAGAAGTGGCCGTGTTGGGAGTGGGATTGTTATGGTGGGAAGGAGCTCTCACCACTGCTGTGGGAAATGACAAGCCTGCAGAACAAAACATTTTCATTCATTTATTTTTTATTATATTTTTTCGTCATTCATGATGGATGAATTCAGCAGGACAGACAATCTGGTTTAGAGGCAGATCCATCAGCTGCAAAATAGCTGATCCTGCTTTCAGTTATTAGCTAGGAAAACAAAATTGAGCTAGCCCTGTATTCTTTAATCTTCTTTAAACTCACATAAATAAAAAAGGAAGAAAAAAAAAAAAGTGGCAGAGAGAGACAGACAGCAAGAGAGAGGAAAAGAGAGAGGGGAACTTGGTTAGAAGAGTAATTTTTGTGTTGTCTCAAGCAATGTGATTAAAGCTGTGGTGCCTAAATCAAAGATACTAAGAGGAACCTCAAAAAAAGGACTGAAAACAATTTTGTGTGCTGCCATCTTTTCACTTGCCTGCGTTTCATTATATATAAAGTTTTATTTCATCTTTTGATCTTTGAAAGTAAAGAAGCAAGAGGGAGGTGGGAAAAAAAAAAGAAAAATTGACACCAATCTTATTTGCTTCCTTCTCCTTGCCTGCATCGATAACTCAATTGGATCAGAAGTAAAGTGCAAGCAGAAATGAACTGAGCACAACCACCAAATGAAAACCAAATGCTAGATTGCAAAAGCAATATTTCCAATAACGTGAAATTACTGGGCAGACTTTTCTCCCTTCCCCCGACATGCTGCAGCCAGGCTGTTGTGGAGCCCAATGCAAACTTTATCTGTTTACAGGGGGAACAGAGACACTGCCTCTAAGCAAACCTGAAGCTGCATTTACTGGTAAAAGACCAGCATCTGCTGTGGAAAACCAGAGCAATTTATGCTGAATATAAAGATTCGATCACAGGCTGCCTGATATGTATGGAAGTAGTAAGGGTTCGTGAAACTGCCTGCATTCACAGCTCAGATGCCACTTGTATTGGATGAGTCACAGCACTCTTCTTCACATACATCTGTCCCCAAAGCAGGAATCACAACAGACACATCTTTATTACATTTCTAGAGAGCAAAGGTGGAGAATCTGAATCTGAAAGTGTTTAGCCCCGATTCAGCTTGCACAAAATAATAATAATAATAATAATAATAATAATAATAAAAACAGCAACAATAATTATTTCAACATCTCTCACTTTGCTTCCCATAGCATAGTAATGGATGTCACAGTAGATCCTCATGTGTTTGAGAATGGCTTCTCAAAACCAAGACTTGCAGCCCTGCACAAAGAGTTAACCCACTGCAAGCCATCTGCTATTTGTATATGGTTCCCTGCCCTGGTAGGAAGGCTGTACTGGGACAAGAGTAACTGGTGAAGCACAAAGTTGTTGAGAGTCACTCTTTACCTCAACCCTATCCCCCCATAGCTGCTATAACCTGTCCTCTCTCCTACTTCTGCAGCTTCTGCTTCTAAGATTTATGCTTGCTAACTTGCATCTGCTAGCCATACATATGACCCACAGGTCTGCTCATAACCTGTCTAAACTTTGAATGACAAATTGAATGGTAATTCAGTGGGAGGACCTTATGCACTCAAGGACCTGCTTATCCAGTGGGCTGTATGAATATGCCCACCTTCAGGTTACCTACTTCAGGAAGGCAAGCATCCATAAATCATTAAGACTGAAAAGATCATCCAATCCAACCATCAACCTATTCCCTCAGTGCCCACTAAACCACGTCCCTCAGTGCCACATCTACAGCTTATTCCAATGCATTACCACTCTTTCTGAGAAGAAAAATCCAATCTGAACCTTCCCTGGCCCACGCTGATGTCATTACGTCCCATCCTCTAAGTGCAAAGCTGAACATTGCAGAAGCAAAACAAAAGTCTGTTTCACCAAATACGCATATTTTCCACACACAGTGGAAAAAAGGAGGCACAGTGAAGAAGGAGGATATTCACATATTCATATCGCCTGCACAGGAATATATCTTACCTATGCCATGAGGTACTCAGGATCCATCAATATCCAGCAAGAAACCCACAAGGTATGTTTGCCTCTACATGACCCAAGGTCTGAAATAACAACTATAACTTCCATATAACAGGCAAGGGGGGGAGGGGAGGGCACAGAGTGTCTTTGGGTTTCTGGTTCTAATAGTGAGCTATCTTATGGATTACTGTACCAAAGCCCATCCAACACTGTGGACAGCAAGCCTGCCGTTTGCACATGGCAAATATTATGTGATAAGAGCCCATCTACTTTTCAAGCTGAGAACTGGAAGGATTGGAAGGCTTAAATGCTGGATTATTAAGCAGTGATTTTTCCCTTCTAGACGGTGCTGGGTTTGGGTAATGCCTGGGCAATACGTCTGTGTGTGGGTTGTGAATTGTTTGTACATGCGTATGTGTAGGGAGGGACGTCAGTGGGAGGAATTCATTAGCATTTGGGTTGTTACATATTTATGCTCTGAATTGAGCACGTGGAACAAAGAGAAAACACATCGGGGAGCCCTGTTTTGCAAAAAGGCCTCTGACATTCGCAGCTGTTCAGTACGCTGGTGGCCAAACATGGCCAAACTGCCATTCCTCAGGTCTCACCAGTCCAAATCATGAGCAGAGAGAAACTCTTCACCCACCACCACCTTTATATGGCTCACCACCCATATAATGCTGCTACCCTAAGTAGCTGCTATATTTTTCCCACTGCTTCAACTACACATTTGCTGCAATTTGAGCCTTTGATTTCCCATCCCACCTGCAGTAAGCACAGAGAGTGTATGACTCCCTTCCTCCTTGCAGCACTTGCTGCTATCACAGAATCATTACAGTTGGAAAAGATCATTCAACTCTTTGAAAGGGTAGATTATAGCAGGACAAGAGGAAATGGTTTTAAGTTGAAGGAGGGAAGATTTAGGTTGGATACCAGAGAGAAGTTCTTTACTCTGAGAGTGGTGAGGTGCTGGAACAGGCTGCCCAGAGAGGTTGTGGATGCCCTGTCCATCCTTAGGCCAGGCTGGATGGGGCCTTGGGCAGCCTGATCTAGTATTAAACATGGAGGTTGGTTGTCCTACCTATGGTGGCAGGGTTGAAGCTTCATGATCCTTGAGGCCCCTTCAAACCCAGGCCATTCTGTGATTCTGTGATTCTGTGATTCTGTGATTCAGATCACCCTGTCCAATCGTCAAACCATTACCACCATGTCCACTAAACCACATTCCCATGTGCAGGTATGGTATGCTGTTTTTATCCCTGGACATTTCAGACCATCCCCATTTCTTCCCAACTATATTCAGAGGGTCATATTTTGAAGAAAACCCAGCCAAGCTCCACAAGCAAAAGGATGCAAACAAGAAAACATACCAATAAAAACAGTATCTGTCTCCAACAGCAAGTGTTCATCTTTATCCACGTTTTGGAGTTCTTTTAGGGGAAGAACTAAGAAGCAAGGGATAATGGCCAAGGAAACTGATTCAGGACCAGGAATAGCACAGATTCTCTAAAAGCAAATGGTTTTACCTCCTTTCTGCCTCACCCTTGTCACTGCTGTTTTGTACATAAAATACAGATCATGGTTTCTCCCTTTCCCTGGGCAAAAGGCACAAAGTGTTAGTCTGAGTTGCCCAAACAACAGAACTATCAAGGCCAGAAACTCCCAGAAACTCCACATTTTGCCTCCTACACCACACACCACGAGCAAAAATCTGCTGATATTTTGCTGCTCTGCTCTGCTTCCCTTCTCCTTATGGCAATATACTCTTCCCATTTTTTCTCCTCTGCTGAGCCAGGAAGTTCATTAGAAAGGAAAAGGAAGTGACCAAACAAGCAAATAAGGTCTTCTGGATCGTGCAAGTGAGCACTGAGGTCTCTATAGGAGTTCTATCATAGGAAGAGGCAACTGTCTCATTAGTTTCAGTTGTATGTTTGTTTTTCTGACCACTGCTGCTTCTTTCAACTCTCATCTTCCCCTCAGGCTAAAATCAGTTGCACAGGCTGTATTAAGCTTTCCACTAAGCTTCCTCTTTGATTGCAATTCCCAGCAAACCACCAGGGTGCAAGAAACATAATTAAATACCTTTCTTACTCTGTAAACAGACATTCCCCTGAGAAGGCAACCCATGACTCCCCAGATAGACTACCCAGAAAAAGTCTCCCCAACTTCAAGGTGAGACCAGGGAAGCCATAACGGTTGCATTTCTGTCCCTGAGACATTATCTCAACAGGCCGTGCAAAATGCAGTAATGGAGCAACCTAGGGAAGGATAAAAGAAGCCGTTTAAGCGATAAGTGACTTGGACTGATAAAAAGTAATAACTGTGCAAAGTGTAGAGCCAATGCACGTTCCCTGCCCTGAGTGCATTGCTTTGAACATAAAGCTCATCAAAGGCACTTAGTTTTCATATAATTTCTTTAGAATGAAAGATCTAATATCTATTCTGTCTACGGCAAAACCCTGGGCATGGTCTAAAAGGAGGCATAGATGTAGCCCAAAAGATATGAAAAAGCTTCCACAGTAGAGAAAAGAGAGTAATATTTATTAGTAAATCCTTTTGCAGATTTCACCTGTCTGGAATATTATCTGGGAATGCAAGGGGTTTCCCTGCCTCTGTCTCCAGAGAGCCTTCGTATCACTCCTTGCTCACACACGGCTCTCAGGAGCATAATTACAGCAGCAGTCTCAGGGCAGAGTGATGCATGGATCAGAGCCTATGAGAAGTGCTGGAGGGATGTTCTCTGGGGAGGGGTGAGGAGGCTCTCCAAAGACTGGGGTGTTCAACTGCATGGCTTTCTGTGAATTTTAGTGATTTCTGTAATTACGTGAATTAAGGAAGATGAAAAAACATGTTAAAAAGAAAAAAAGGCTTCAGGGAGAAAGTTCACCGTGATAGTTTAGATCACACAGTTGTGAAGACGAATTATGGAGGTTTCTCACTTCCATCTGCAACTTCTGACCGGGTCAGTGCTGAACTGGATGTGTCACCCTTCCTGGTGTGGTCCACCATTGCCTTCCACAGACAAAGAAAACTAGAATCTTGTGAAATCATTTTTTTTTAGAAGAGCCAAGACTGCTACATCCTGATATATTCCTGTAATAAGTGTTATTTCTGGATATGCACTGGCAGCTTGGTGAGGGCAATGTAGTTGGACTAGATGATCTTAGTGGTCTTTTCCAACCTTAATGATTCTAAGAAAACTGCATGCTTAGTTGTAAGCATGAAAGTCTGACTGTATGATGCTATGAGAGAGTGAAAATCTAAAAATCTAATTCATTCTCCCCATGAAAAGAAGAGCGTTCACTTTGTGGTCCAACAGATGTGTAGGATGCATCTTGCTCAGCCTTTCAGAAAAGTACCTGTTGTGCTTTTAGAGCAAACCAGCCAAAGGACACAGCATGTCTGCTTGACCCTAAAATCCCAAAGCACAGGCTGACTTATAGAATCATAGAATCATTAAGCTTGGAAAAGACCACTAAGATCAGCTAGTCTGACCATCAACCCATCCCCACCATGTCCATTAACCATGTCCCTCAATGCCTCATCTACCCCTTTCTTGAACACCTTCAAGGACAGTGACTCCATCACCTCCCTGGGCAGCCTGTTCCAATGCCTCACAACTCTTTCTGACAAGAAATTTTTCCTAATTTTTCCTATATTTTCCTAATATCCAACCTGAACCTCCCCAGTTGCTACTTAAGGCTATTACCTCTTGTTGCATCACAAATAGAACTCCATGAATACCTGCAAAAGTCCTGCCAAGAAGCATATTCAATGATACGAAAATGCAAAAGCAGAAGAAGTTCAGATACAGCACACAAGGCGAGCCATTCTCCGTACTGTACAAACCCATTTTGTTCTCCCATGTTGCATTTTCTTCCTTCTTGGAAAGTGGATCGCACGACCCATCAGACGCTTCAGTCAGTAATGGGAATTTTTGATGTCATTGTGTTAATGTAAAAAGCCTACAAGGCCTTTTGTTTAAATAAATAAATTAAAAAAAAAAAAAAAAAGATTTTGGATGGTTTTGTTATTAATTGCTCTGCCTTTTTAGCAGTTGCATGAAATAACTAGACATCCATGGCATCCATATGGAACTGAGGGGAGGGGGAGGCCACAGTAGCATAAAGGAAAGGAAAGCAGGGAAACGTGAAACTTTCATGTGAGATAAGAACCTCATAACACTGTTATTATATCCCTCTGCAGTCAGGCGGTCTCCTGGTTTTAATAAAATCTCATTTTCCTTAAATTTTCCCATGTGGCCAACGTATTATGTGTGGAGTTTAATGTAGCAGGATATGATCTAAACTTAGACTCAGGTGGTCCAGGCCCTCTGGAACAGACGGGCTGGATTGTTGAACCCTGGATGGGGAATATAAACAGCACTAGAAAGCTTCCTCTTTTTTTTTCTTTTTTTCTTTTTTTTTTTTTCTCCTTTTCCAAGATCTGAAGAGACCTTACTATATTCAATTAATGATCCAGCCAGCCAGCCCAAATCAAAGCGACATGCATGCAGTCATGAAAGGGTGGGGGTTGAGGGGAAGAATATAATCAACACTCACTTTTCTTTGTTGGTACTAACAAAGAAATTCAAACTGATTTAAAAAAAAAAAAAATAATAATAAGATTTTGCAAATGCTTAATTTGTATGGCTTTGTTTTTTGCTTGTTTGTTTCATATTATTTTGTTTTTCTGTTGCAAAGCTATCTGTTATTGAAAACCATCCTAGCTCTATTCCCTGCAGAACTCCTTAAGGTTTTCATTAGGATAGGGATATCACGTTCATTAGGATCACTGGTCCTGATGAATTCATTTTTGTTGTCACATACAATTCCATAAATGGACTTCACTTATAGTTCCAAGGGTTATCCTCTGTCACACGGCATCACTCACCGGATACTTAAGAAAGAAATATTCCTGAAATAGAATGGATTTAATTCAATAAAGAGAAACATTCTTTGCAGTAACTCCACTCAAGAACATTGGGATTTCTTGCTCTGGTTGTTTAGTTGGTTGGCTTTTTTTGTTTGTTTGCTCGCTTATTTTTCAATTAAAAAGATACACTATTAAATTGCATGTTCCTAACAACAGCTCATTAAGAGTTTTTCCTTGAGCTGATAGCACCAAAGTAAATTATTTGTTCTGCTTGCTAAGCTTAGTCCAGCCAACTTCTTATTGTATTTACAGTATTTCTTGCCCCATGCTATTTCTCTATGCATTTCCAGAAGGCACATTCAGGTTGTTGCTGCAGAAACCAGAACATGGGGATGGTTAAACAAGGCATAATGGATCTGTGGTGCCCTGCTGAGCATCGATTTAGAAATGTCTGTTCACGGCTGTAGGCTTCCAAATATAGGATCTCACAGTCACACATGGCCAGGATTAACTGGCAGGACTTCCTGGATCTACACTGACCAGTCATCCCAATCAATATCACAGCAGACCCTTCTCTTCTTACAGACTGGGACAGATGACACAGGAGACCACATGGAGCTCAGACTTGTGTGTTGGGGAGGTTAGCATGCAAGACCACCACTGCCTCCATCAGTGTGCACGTCCATGCAGCTCCAGGAAAGGGAACCCCATCAGTGCAAAAAACATCCTTGAACACTTACTTTCAGTAATTTCCCAAAGCAGAACCTTTACAAGGCAGCTTTGTAAAGGCTTACAAGACATATGTCCCAGAGTTTTGAAGACAGTAAGTGAGCAAAGGTGCAGAGAGAAAAGGACTGTCTCATGCCACAGACAGGCAACAGTGGTATCAAGAATGAAAGTCCAAAGGCACTCATCATCCTTCCCCTTGCAGAGCTACAGTAATTACTGCAGAACAAAAACCCTCTGGTTTGAGCTAGTTCACACCAATGTTGAGCTTGTGTAAATGGTCCCAGCCAGCAACTGATAGGACCTTCGGGGATATATCAGAAGCCATGGATATTTTACACCAGAACTGGGAATTGCACCTTGATCTCCTAAATTGCAGCCCAAAGCATTAACCATGGGCTCATCCTCTTATATTAAAACAGTGGAAACATTGCCTCCCTAAGGACTTGTCTTCTGGAAAAACGCTCTCACTTTAAATTCACACTTTGCTTTACTCTGGAAGAACTTTCATCTGTCAACAACTAAATGAAATGATTAAAGATAAGCTCTTTCCTATTCCCTCGATTTAAAAAAGAAAAAAAAAAAAAAGGAAAAAAAAAGGAAAAACAAAAAGGAATACAAAAAAGAAAAAAGTATTATCAGACAAAGACAACCTGAACAACCTCAAAATCCCTTTTTCCATTTCCTAGATCAATAGACACAATGGGGTTTCCCAAGCCCACAACAACACTGATCAACCTGCTGAAACACCTCATTCAAACTTTACTCTGGTTTCAAAATACTTTTTGAAGGGAAGAAAGCCTTTTTGAATGAGCACCTTTCAAGCTGTGTCAAGTGAAAACAGGCTTTGTAACCGAAGGGGCGGTAAGCAAGATGCAACTCATCAAAGCTCAGAATTGCAGTGGTGAGACATGAGGCCAGGAGGCAGTTGCCTTCCAGATAGAATGCTCCAAGGATTTTGATCAATCTCAGATAACGCTGAACCCCAAGAGGGAAAATTAGTAAAAACTCGTCAACTGATCTCCCCGTCTAGCAGCAGCATGAGAGCTTATCTCCCTTAATCTAATTCATTGGACTCTACTTAACATCCCCTGCCCTTTCATTCTTCATAAGGGAATAGCGAAGGATAAAATGAACTCCTTTCCGCTCTGATGCTGATGTTACATTTCCCCCTTCTCCCCCACCCACGAAGCAGAGCCCTACCCCCAGAACCCAGTATTCCCTCTGCCATCTCACCTCGCACACCCTGCTATGGCACCCCATGCTTTGAACTTTCTAAGAGCTAATTATGTCGCTTGATTTGAGCAGGATGTGTGGAATACAGCCTAGAGCAGCGTATGCTTACGGAGTAACTCATCCTGCCTGCGTGCTTGCTCTTCATCAAACATGAATGTCAACAAAACTTCACTTTCCTCTTTTCATGAATTTTGAAAGAGCTCTTTTTCTTCGTGTTGTTTTTTTGTTTTCTTGATTATTATTTCTTATGGCACTGAGTGACATGGTTAGTGGGCATGCTGGTGATGCCTTGATGGTTGGACTGGATGATCTTAGTCTTTTCCAACATTACTGATTCTACGATTCTATGATTCCATTTTTCCTTCTCTTCCCCTGGGATTCTCACAAGGGAAATGATAGCGTTTCATTACAGAGGTCACTACATGAGTTTGATGGCCCATAGCCTCCCTGGTTGCCATTTGACCCCATATAAAATTATTATAAAAGCCTGCCATGCGAGACTGATCATATAACAAGCCCCCTCGACAGAATATTGACAACATTTGAATGCGAACCTCAAAAGCAACAAAGAAAAGGAGATATATTGATTTCTAGGAAGAGGAAAAAGGCACACCTCACTCACAGAAATTACAAAAAACACAGCTCATGTTAAACACTATGCAAGAGGACAGCACCTGGACTAAGGGCTCTCCAAAATGCACCATAATGAGCCATAAACGATGAGAAACTTGCAAACAATCAGAGTGTGAAATTGCAAGTTTTGCATTTGAATTTACCCTATTTGCAGTGCTGGCACTGAGTCATTTTCTACACTTTGTTCTGGATGGGAAGGCCAGGCTGGGGGATTTCAGGGGTTGCAGGGTATTATTTTGATAGTTTTTGAGCTGTACTACTGTCAGAATTTTCCAGGGCTGAAGAAGAACATTTCAATTCCAAACAAGAAAAAAAAAAAAAGGAGAGAAGCCTTATAAAATCATTAGTTTTCTATAAAATACACCCAAACTCAGTAGGTATTTACCTTAAAATTATCTGTCAGCTCTGAGATATTTTCACTGCATACAAAGCCCTCATTAGGGGAACTTTCACTAAGCACTCACTTATTATTTCTTCTTAATGTTTCCTTCTCAAAAAAAAAAAAAATCTGTTCATTACACTTCTTTTGTAACCCTCTTTCATGACAAATACCAAAAGAAAGGCTCTCCACACACACCCCATTTTTCCATTACCCCTTTGTTTCTATTCACTTTTCTTTGTTCAGATATCTCTAAGCCTTACAGCCATACAGCACACAGAGTTTGAAACTGGTCTGAGCTCCTCACACTGAGTGGGCCAACAAAGATTTAAGCCGAAGGCTCCTGGAATCAATACTAGCCTTTGACTTGTCCTTATTTTATCCTTGCTGATGGTTGATGTCTGTTGTCAAAACTCCTGGAAAGTGTCTGCTGTGATTTGCTATACTATCCATGTAGGCTTTAATGAACGAAGTCCCTCTCTTATATTTGAGATCACCTTCAAAATCTATTACACTGTCTCATTAGAGAGCCCTTGGAAATCTCATGGAGAAACAGCCGAACACCTCCTGTTGCACTGTTTCCTGTTTTACTGTTGGCTTTATACTGCCCGAAATAGGCCACTTTGCAGCTCACAGCTCTCGAGACCCATTTTACCAGCCCAGGGCTTGCTCCCCACTACATCTCCTCTGGGGACATCCAGTCTCTTACACTCCTCAGTATCCCACATCCAGCTGGTTGGTCATAGGTGCCATAAGATTCCAAAGAGCATACCAAGCCAACAAGGAGGCATTATCCTCATTGCTACGTCATAGAGATGAATCAAAGGGAAAGATTTGCCCCAGGAAATCATTGAGTCACACAAGCCACAAAACTCCATTCCCAACTCCTCGCCACTGTCCACATGAGCTCATGTGAAGGAAGAAGACTTATAGCCTGCTTTTAAAGAACGCCCTAAAACCATCCTCAGTTCTTTCTTTATTCAGAGTGAGCAGCTCAATCTCTGATAAAAGTCCAACACAAAACTGGATCTTTACCATTCTTTTCGTCTATTTTGGTCTTTTTTGGTCCATAGATCTCAGAAAATTGAGAAACCACATCCTTTCTGGTAGCAGTCATCCAGCTTTAACTAAGCCATAAAAGCTTTCTCACCAGCCTGTCCACGAGCAGACCTGCTTTGTTGAATGGAAGCATTTTATGTAATTTACCTTCTGCTTAATCATTCTCATGCACACGTTAATTGTTCTCCTACATGAGCAGGATACTAATCGGAGCTCAGATAACCTCTCTACCCTACTTTACATGCTGGTTCATGCTTTCCCTTATTTTAACTGGAGCCGTTTTTAATTCCAGTTAGGAAATTGATTATTCACACTTTTATTTGCCTTCTTTATGAAGAAAGCACAAGGAGCGCGAGAGGAATTGTAAATGCCTAGGTTAAGACCAGAAATGGAAATCTTGCATGTCAATGTGTGTGCATGTACGTGTTGTACGCATGGATGGGCAGGAAGGAAAGTGTCCTCATCGTGTTCCTGATCAATACTTGGGAAGCTTTTTGCAGCAAAGGTGCTGAGGCCAGGTCATTGGGGCAGGGGGAATATAAGTCTTACTAAGCTGGCAGAAGGGCTGAATGCACAACTCAGGCAATCAGACAAAAAATGTCACAACCAATAACCCTGTCACTAAAGCCTTGACAAGGTCAGGGTCTGCCTTGTTTTTATGAGCAAAACGTGTCCATGTCTCAAGGGCTCTGACATTTGGGTAACAGCTTACCCTGAGACCATGGAGCCAGAAAGTGAAATGGAACTATGCAACAGATGGGTCAGTGGAAATGGTCCCCTGGCCTTCAGTCACCAGTAGGAAAGTGTGAGGCTGGTTTGCTCTCAGCTCTACCTGGTTCTTTGCTTGTAAACAGGTGGGCTTCCAAGTAGATTTGCTTGCTCAAAACCCTTACTGACACTATGAGATCTCTTAGGTACGTTTAGCCACACAAAAGGCAAACTCCACTGAGCTGACTGCTTCCAGCTCCTTCAAAACAGGCTACAGAGAAACAGGCAATTTCTGGATAACATCCACTTGGTTTTCTCTCCAGAAATTCCTGTTCTTCTTCATAGGCTGCAGAAGTGTGAGATGACCACATCCTTTGAAGTAATCGTGGCAAAACACAGTTTCAGACAATCTAGACTTCTCCCAGGGTATATATAAAAGATATATAAAAGATATAAAATCCAGGTATTTATAAAAGGGAGTTACTGAAAGCAGAGGGAGGCAAAAGGATTTGCTGAACACCACACAGTAAGAATGGACATCAGTTATGGCAAGGTGAGATATGCTGTCTTTCCTTTCCCAGTATTCTTCTTTCAATTCCTTCTTATTTCAGTGCTAAAAACAATCATAATAATAAAAGAAACTATTTGGGGCAGATAATACTTCACTGGTCTTTAACAAAACCTAGAGGAGGGACCCAGAGTTTGATTCTGTGTTCACATTTGTGAGTAGCCTTACACTGCTATTGCAAACTTGACTCCACTAATGTCAATTCCTATAGTTGGGTTGGTTGGATGTAGTGGTCCAACTTCATTCACAGGCTAAGAACATACAAAAAAATAAGCTTTCATATGACCTGTTTAAGACTCAGAAATCAACTGGCGGGTAGAAGTTAGAAGCCAGTATCATGCATTTAGCCCAGTATCCAATTATTTAATCTGGTCAGACATGCTCCAATGAAGTAACTACAGCAGCAGAGGCCAGATGCATTCAAGATAGGCTCTGTGCCCCAGTGCAAAATGCAGCAAACCAACTCACCAAGCCTGGCAGAGGCAGGTAGCATCTTTATTTCGATGTGGATTCAGTTGAATACACAGGGAAACTCCATTATCAGTTCCGAAAGGTTTGGTGCCACTGAACAGGAACCATGTTTCTAGTACAACTGACCAGAAGGAACTGGGCTTTGCTTATGGTTTCTCAAGTGCTTTCAGGTCTCTGTTAAACAAGAGCAGACTACAACTGGCAAAAAACTCCTGGGAGCTCTGGGGATTTGACTGCTGGAAATGGAGCTCCTGCTATGCCAGTGCAGCCAGGTAAGAGCTCTCTCTGCCTGAGTATTTAGACCATGCTTTAGGCTCCAATTCTAGCAACCCAGAAGCAAGCAAATTAGATGGGGATTTGCCTGAATTCTCATTCCTCAAAGATTTCAGTGAACAGCAGTGCTCAGACACTGCCCACCTCTCTCATCCTTCAATTTCTGTTCCCTTTGGGTTGTGCATTGCCAAATCCTATTAAGATATGATTGCTTTGCATGCAGGCTGAAAACTCCAGAACCAGGCCTATCTTCAGAGTGTGGGCTAGCAACATGGAAGCCAGACTCTATTGTCTTCTCTCCCCCCGAAATCTGACATTCATGAGCTAGAGCAGGATTGGGTCCATAAAAGAGCCACATATTTTAGAGGCTGTGCATACAATGACACTCTTTAAATAACATCTGCTCTGGTCAACATCAGCTCTGAATACTCTTCCTGGAAGTCTCTAAATAATACTGTACTGAAGAGTGAGTGAAACCTCATTAAATTTGACAAGCTCTTAGCTCAGGACACAGGCAGGAGAGTGCAGGAAAAGAAGCAACAGAGGGCGATGCTCAACCTTATCCTATGTGCAAAATCAATCAGGAATATGAGCCCTGTGGCACGGCACTGCTGCAGGGCTGGTGATTTGATGGAGTGTCAGAAACAAACATAAAGAAAGCAGGCTGGAATCCTGATAGGCAGCTAGAATAGAGGAGGGAAAGATTTTAGGCCAAGTGCTAACTAGAGAAAGGAACCACAAGCAAGTCTTCTCCTGTTGTTTGATCACTGAATATATTCATGGAACAGAACTTTATGCATCCTTTATATGAGAGAGGGATTTCATCAAAGGGATAATAACTGCATCATCAATTTCTCCTCCGAAATGAAACCCAAACGTAGCCCGAATGCAGAAGCCAAAAGCAGTAGCAATAACTTTGCTGGAAAGAACTCTGTAATTGAAACTCCGTAAACCATAATCTTTGTTTCAGAAATAACACCTGCTCTCCCAGTGACTTACTCTCTGTGGTACCACCTCCTGAAACTCCCTGCACACAGTGTCAGCCGGCTTAGGAGCTCACATAAAACGCTCCAGCATGGCCGCTTTGTGAAAACATATTAACTAAATGGAGCTGCAGGCTGCATTCCCCTTTGCCAGAAGATGATTCCTGCCTCCAGCTTCCCTCCTCTTCTCATAATTTATTTTCCTTTTTTAAGTGCTGATATGCTCTCTCATATTAAAAAGAACTGCTTTTCTGATTACCCTGGCAGAGGGAAGACTGCAGAGCTGCTTGCCACTCTGCATGGGAAACTTTAGTTCGCTTTTCTCCATTTCAGATTTCTTTTTTTTATCTCTTTTGGCTGTTTTCCTTTTTTTTTTTTTTTTGTAAGAGCAGACATACTTATTATCCTCTCAGTCAAGAAACCTCACAGCCACAACAGTCAGGGAAATGTAATTACTCCAAAGAGCACAAAGAGGGTCTTATTTAGAGCAAGGAGGCACGAAGGGCTGTGCAGCTCAGTGTCACAGGGGCCAGGGGAGACTATGGGGACAGAGCAGGCGACATATCTGAAAGGGACCAGATGGAGTCCATCCCACCCCATTGTTCAGCACGAAGTGAAGCAAGGGCTCGTGAAAGGTACCAGCTTGATAGGGTGGGATACAAAGAGCAAGGGGAGATGGTGCTTTGCCCACTCATCATTCATCTACCTGTGTCCATTATGAGAATTTAATTGCTTTTTTAATCCAGACTGTGATAAATCAAGGGTGTTTGTGTGAACTCACACCGTGAAGGAGCACAACCCCCATTCAGCACTTGGAGACTTTCTATTTCCCTTGCTTTTTCATCAGAGTTGCCTATGGGAACTACCACCCTCCCCTCATCCAAACCCTTCACAAAGAGGGCTTAGGTGCAAGGCATGAAGTACTTTCTCACCTTTTCTGCTGTGAGCTCTGCCAATACTCTTTATTAAACACAAGGCTAAAAATTGCGTTTGGAAAGCCCCTATGGGTACCACAGGGGGAAACTGGAGACTTTAATAGGATTCGCATGGACAACAACAAAGAGAGCAAAAGGCATGGTGGGGGAAGAAGGGAGCGATGGGTGGATGCTGGACTTTGAAGCAGGAGGAGATGTTTTCTGAGATGGAAACACAACTCGCCCAGTGCTGCTGCAAGAAAATCACATAGTGCCTGGAACCTCCCAGAGTAACATGAGTTTCCCACTGACTTCAAAGGACTGTAGACAAAGCCCACGAAGAGTTTTTCTCTTCTCTTCACTGACAGACAGCTGAAAATTGAAAGAACTGAAGCAAATCTTTTATTCTTATACCACAATTTGCAGGCACTCCCCAGATGGGCTGCTTCTACACGATAAAGTTTAGTCCTTGGTAGAGACCTCAGGGTAATGGGTTTGAAATGAAAGTTGCAGTTCATCCACAGACCATGTAAAGCAAAGGGGAGATGAGTCTGGAGCCACTGGCATGACTGAGACTTAAGATTTGGGGTAAGTCTGGACCCCCTGCCTCCATAGACTTATTATGTGCTTGCCTTTGGGTAGCATCATCCCTTCAGAAGGAGACAGTCCAATTAATCAGCCAAAATTGAGATCTAAAACAGACACAGGAAGCCTTTCCCCTCCTGAGAATGGAATAACAGTTTTGGCAAGCCTCATGTTCACGTACATTCCGGCACCATCCATTAATGCTGAATACTGGTGTGAGCCATATTGAGTCCTATGAAACAAGAGCATCTGTCTGGTCCAAGGGGAGAAGACCATGTTCAATGCTGTAGTTTTGGTACTCACGGCATTACACCAACAACCCCGAAGGTTTAGCTTCAGCTTTCTCCTTCTTCCTTTGCAGAGCTGATAAAAAGGAAGCGGCTTTTATCTGCCTCCAGACCCAGTGCTCTTTCCCAGCTCTGTTTGCAGGACTTTTGTTCCTTCAAACAAAGGAAGATGCTCTGTTCCTCCGCCAAGGATCTCCCTTACTCTCTGAGTCCCGATGAAAGGAGCGACACTCGAAACCAACCCGGATTGCTCGTGCCCTGTTTCTAATTAGCACATCATCTGCTCGCTTCTAAAAACAGCCATGTACATGTGTGCCTGGAAGGAGAGCCGCCTGCCACAGCACCTCGTGCTCTGAGCAACATGGAGCAAGGCTGGCAGGGCCACCTGGCCATACACCAGGGGTGATGCCACACTTCTATAGCTAGCAGAGAGGTTGGTGCCCCAATCAAATGTTTCTCTCAATGAAAGATGTTCAAACCATGGAGTGTTTGGTGAAGAAGAACGGGATGAACTCATCAGCCCACCTGTTCCCTTCACCCTGGGAGCTCTTCAAACCACCAGGTGTCCTCCAGGTTCTGTCCATGCTATGCAATCTCAGAGTGAAAACTCAGACTGTGACTGGATACGGCAAATTAAACTCTAAACCACTTGTTTGAGGGAGTCCAGGAACACAAATAATAAAACTGAGTGTGCTGGAATGTGGTTTTATGTAACTTCTTTCTGGAGATAATAATGTTTGGGGCCCCTCATTACAAGAAAGACACTGAGGCACTGAAGTGTGTGCAGAAGAGGGCAATGAAGGTATGAAGGGTCTGGAACAGGCAGAGACTGAGGGAACTGGGATTGTTCAATCTGGTGAAGAGAAGGTTCTAAGGAGACATTATCACTCTACGACTCCCTGAAAGGAGGTTGTGATGAGGTTGGGGTTGACCTCTTCTCCCAGGTAACAGCAATAGGATGAGAGGTAATGGCCTAAAGTTGTACCTGGGAAAGTTCAGGGTGGATATTAGGAAAAATTTCTTCTCAGAAAAAGTGGTCGAGCACTGGAACATGTTTTCCAGGGAGGTGGTGAATTCACCATTGCTGGAGGTGTTCACACTACATGTAGATGTGGCACCAAGGGACATGGTTTAGTGGGCATGGTGGTGATGCTCCAGCAGTTGTACTAGATCTTAGTGTTTTTTTCCAACCATAATGATTTTATAATTCTATATACATCCAGAATCTCACTCCATTTTGAACTTTTACCTCTCTATACAGTGGTGCCCTGAACCTTTCTTATTTTTTAATTCATTTATCAGTGGGGTAGGAGTTGAGCCATTGAGAAACTTTCTACTGTGCAAAAAGCACGTGCAGGCTGAGGGAACGTGTGGGAGAGAGGTAATTAGAGTTTTCTGTATCTCCCTTTAGCCCTGAAACTAATCCATTGAGAGCACTGAATTAACCTAAGAGCAGAGATATCTGAGGATTGTTTCTGGCAGTTTGTCCCAGTGATGCTGGACTTGGTGTGAGTCTTTGGACAACAGCCAATGCTGCTTGCAAGCCAAAGACAGGACTGCAGACACAGCAAGTCCTACTGGAACAGCCAGCCAGTCTGTGCAAGAGATAAACACAAGAAATGAGAGAAGATTCAATGTCCCAACCACCCTCCCAAGACGATAAGGACACCAACAGTCAGTGATGCTAACAGTGAGAGAGGAAAAGTCTATTTGGAAAATGGTAGAAGGGAGAGAAGAGTCAGGTCCAGAACAGCAAGGCAGTATATAGGACCAAGAAAATGACCGTGTTGTCTCCAGCCTGGATTCAGGTGTAGATGTGAGCTTGGTTTCTGTCAGCTCCTGAGTCTTAGTTCTGTAACAAAAGTGAAGCAAAACAGATTTCATTTTTGGCTATGAAACAGCACTGTGTCCTGTGAAACCTCTATGGCTCTATCTGGCATGAGGCAGGAAGGGGATACCAGGTTGAAAAAGCAGCTAAGATTCAAAAAAAGAACTGACAATAGTGAAATTCAGGAGTCAGCTGTGGTCCCTCCAAACTTAAGGTCTTTCTAATGCTGAGGAATTAAAGAGATGGAAAATATAAACCTGTGTCTATATTGGATCTTTAGGTAGAGTCTTGATTTGATGTTCAAGTCAACCGTAGACTTTAAAGAGGCCAGCTAAAAATTAAGTCTGATCCAAGCTGAATACCAAATGATTAAAGTTTAGCTTATATAGATGGAAGGAAGCAATATGGATGGAAGAAAGGAAGAACATAAAGCAAGACTCTACATCTTGCCTATGCCTTCTCCAAATCTCCAAATCTCCAAAGAATCCAAAACCAAGCTTTGGTTTGGCACACAACAAAAGACATAATCCCAATCTGCTCTTGGGTATGGGCTCTACACCTCCCACTCAGCAGGATGCAGATTTGTTTGGTCTATCCCTTTTTAAATGTCCCTCTTCCACTGCCAACATGAGATGCTCTACATACCCAGAGAGGTTGGCTGGGCAGATTCAAAGCACTCCAACTCACTCTGCCAGCACACTCCTGTGGTACTTCCAAAAGGTATTGGGGTTTTGCAAGCTGTGGGATTTCCTTTCTGAGCACAGCTTGTCAAAGACCAAGACAAGACTTCTCTGAAGCTCTGCCCAACCAATCTCTAGCCTGCTTTCAACCCCTGGAGACATTCAGCTAAACTTGGTCCAGATGGCACTGGAAGATACAAGACGTCAACAAATCACATTCTGACTCGGACAGTGATGTCTTTACCAGGGCTGCCCATACTCAGATGATGACAAATAAAATCAGAGATGACCTGAAAAACAAACTGAGCCTTCCTTCCCTGCAATACTGCCTCTGCTTTGTAAGACTGTTCCTAAATCAATCCATTACCTTGCTTTTCCTTTCACAGTTTCTTCACAGCTCAGTCTCAGCCAGAAGTTGAGCCATCTGAGCACACGAGAAAGACTTTTCAGACATGAAATCTGGCTCAGTGGGAGACCTAAAAAATCTCTGAGGCAAACTGGGCACATTTAGTTCACCAGCAAATGTCTCAAAGGGTTTGTGTGCTGCCAGAGAAGAGCTGAGTTTTGAACGCCTAATGAACCCTCTGAGATCTTCCTGTTGTGGCTCAAAAAACCACATCATAGCTCCCTTCTCTAAAACATTAAAATCTGTGCCTTATATAAGCTAAATTTTCTGTCCTTCCAGTTTATGATTTGGTTGGCAGTGCCAGCTTGGGAGGATTCAGTCCATACCAAAGGATCTCATGGCACTTCTCAAACATTCATGAATACCCATGAGGAAAAGGGATGGAGTAAACAGACTCTCTCATATCTCCGGTGAATTCATGCAGAATAAACTGTGCTAACTGACCTTCCCCACATACCAAGAGACCGTGGCAGCATCTAGCACGCAAGCTTCACCTCCCAGCACAAGATACAGATGCTAAACAGCTCCATCTCCATGTGACAGCATAGTTGGCACTTACTGAAACCCCTCTGGCACGAAATGCCCTCAGATCACCTATGAGCACTGACAACATCCCTCAGTCTGCTCCACGCTGCAAAGAATCTGCTGTATCAGTTTGCAGCCATTAGTCATCAGGAGAACTGGGAGTCACCTTTGCAATGCTTCCCCCCAAGCAGCCCCATCCCGTGCTCTGAACGTAAACACAGCCCACAGCCAGTGCTCGGTTTCCACAACAGTATCCACAGGGCTATTTATATCCCTGGTCCTCTCTGCATAAACAAAATCAAATAACTTATACCTTGCAGCAGCAATTGTGCCTGCAATTATTGATCAGACAGCCCTGGGTGTGAGCTTTCCGTAATAAAAACAGGGAAATACCATTAAGTGTTCACATCTGTGCCCTGTAAAATCTGCTTCGGTGCTTCCTTCTCTAACAAGGGTGATCACTCATCACCCGGGGATTGCAAACCAAGGGATTTGGGGAGGCTTATGCATGGAAGGGAGATTAATGCAGACTTGAGCCGTCTGGCTTGAAGATGGGGGAGGCATGATAGTGGCATTCACTGCAACAAACAGCCCAGCCCAGAGCTCTTTTCCTCACCTAGGAAAATTTCTGGTGTGAGTTTTCCTTAGATTTTGTCCTCTGGGGTCTTTCAAATTATTATTTTTTCTATTCTCAGCTGAACTGCTATGGATTATTTCCATGGAGGGGATGGCCATGCAGATGGGTGCTGTCCATCCCTTCCTGGAGAGAGAACCACTCGTAGGGATTACCTGTTCCCTAAGCCAGGTAAATAGAGGATGCTGCATGGTCAGAGCCCAGCAGATCTAGGTTAGCATCCTTCTGTGACAGGCTCCCTGTGTGACCTTGAACATGTTGCCTACAGGTCTGTCTTGAAGCTGATTACAGGATTTAACAATATTTTCCTTCAAACTCACAGGAGGGGTTTGCTTGTTTCAGGGTTGTTTTTTTTGTTTGTTTGTTTTTGTTTGTTTTCTTTCTAAATCTTAAATCTGTTAGGTGGCTTTAGCTATCTCAATCATAATCCCTCTGGGTTGCAGACACAACCATCCAGCAGATGCAACTGCTGTATGCACAGCAATAATTAATGAAACGAAAGCTCTTTCGACTGAATGCATGGCTCCTGTCTTATACTTTCTTCCTCTGACCAGATTAACTGATCTGTCAGAGGCCAGTAAAAATGAACACAAACTATGCTATCTAAAGTCATTCTATGCAGGAATAATGTGTCCTACTGGCAATTTTTTTTTAGTAGTCTCCAAACAGGGCAATTTAATATGAATGAAGTGTGAAGACTTGAACAGCAAATCACTTCAAGTGCATTCACACCAGCTATCGTTCATTGTAGGATCCAGTGACCTCAGCAATCTGATCAAGCTGTAGATGTCCCTGTTCACTGCAGGGGAGTTGGACTAGATGATGTTTTAAACACCCTTCCAACTCAAACAATTCTATGTCTCTATGAAATGACCTGAAAGTGGACAAGACTTACCAGTTCTCCTGGGCCCTCCCATGGGACCAGAGCTAAGCTAGCTATGAGACTGCTTCTGGTCTCCTCCAAATGGAAGAACATGAGCTCGTAAAAGAATAAAAGCCATGCAATCAGATTGCCAAGAGCTATATTTAATTTTTGTCTCTTAATATTCATGTCTCTTCTGTGCCCAAATTAAACCACAGGATTTTGTGATACTTGGGTGTGAATTCATATCTGGTATGAGATAAACAGAAACAGAGCTGTATGAGAGCTCATAACGTAAAATCCTGTCTTATTCCCAGTCGCTCCAGCTGTGACATTTTTGCCCTCTAGCTACAAGGAGTGGGTGATCACAGCCTTTATTTCAGCACTGCAAGAACTGAGTTTAGATCTCCTGTTGCATTGTGGATGCCTACTTTGCTCTCATGTTAGAAGAATGCTCCAGACAGAACAATAATCAATGTTCCCGAAGGAAAAGGATACCACCTTTCATGAACCTTACTGTGTGACCTCCCCAGAGAAGGCAATGTTCTCAAGTTCATATATTGTTAATATCCTCCATCAGAAGAGAAAAGTGAAACAGCTGATTTTGTGAGACTGACTATTGAACAAATGCTCCTGGCTGTGGCTTCATTAGCAAGCAATCAGGGAGTGGGGCACAGAATTCGTCTAAACCACCTCAAGGTTTTGATGGAAGAATTTCGTCAGGAAGTTTTCACACAGAGGGTGGTGACACACTGGAACATGAGGTGGTGGATGCCCCATCCATGGAGGCATTCAAAACCAGGCTGGATGTGGCTCTGGGCAGCCTGGTCTGGTGGTTGGTGACCCTGCAGACAGCAGGGGGGTTGAAACTACATGATCATCATGGTTCTTTTCAACCCAGACCACTCTATGATTCCATGATGTTTTTCATATGTTCTGAAAGTCCAGGCTGGATATTAGGAAAAATTTCTTTACCAAAAGGGTGGTCATGTATTGCATTAGGCTGTCCAGAAAAGTGGTGGAGTCACCATCCCTGGAGGTGTTCAAGAAAAGGGTAGAAAGATAAGTCACTGAGGGTAGGGTCCTGGTTTAGTGGGTGATGGGCTGACTGCTGGAGTAGATGATTTTAGTGGTCTTTTCCAACCTCCATGATTCATCCAGTCAAACTACAGAGAAGACCAATGTTGGGGCCATATGGAAGTATTAAATGTGCACAGAACTGGCACACTTTGAGTTTAAACTGAGACAGCTACATTTTTAATAGGGATGGTGGGCAATGGTGGGCTTGAGAATGAATTGATAATAAACACAAACCTCTTAGAGACAGAATAAGATGGAATAATGAACAACCAGTGCTTTGATGGCACCCAGGATTTCCTCTATGATGAATCCAGCACATCATCCCAATCATCTTCTGTAAGTCTTCACTTGTGCTCCTAAATTTGGCAGCTGTCATCTCTGGGAATTACGTGATCTGGAGCTAATGCAATTAGCTGTGACTTTGAAGGCACACAGCAGCTTCTCATCACTTTCTGAAGAACCTTAGACAACTTGGGGACAGCAGCCAAGCTCAGAATGACTGCCAGGAGTGTCATGTGCTGTTCCAGAGCTAAGATAGTGTCGGCAACAGCAATAGAGCCCTGGACAAATTGAGGGAAGGATGTAGGAGGGAGAGGAGGAAAGAATGAAAGAAGACAAAGACGAATCAAAATCAGAAGATAGATGGCCACAGAGGCACATATTCATGGGGTGAGGGTGCAAAGGGGAGCAAAGGAAAGGAGGAGGATGGTGGGAATCAGGGAATATGGGACACAATATGTGGGGAGAAGGAACCAGAAAATGAAAGAAAAAATAAGTAGATTAAAAATAAGGGCTAAGAGAAAGTAGAGGGGAAAGGACAGTGCATGGAGACAGGGAAGTTGAGGTCAGTGTGTGGAAATGACTGGGGCTGGAGCACAGTGCTTCATCAGTCTCAATGATGCAGTGTCAACACTGTCATCTCAAAGGAGACATTTCAGGCCAGACAGAACATGACCTTGATGGTCTGTCAATGCCCTCCCTGCAGCACAATTTAACTCTTGCCCAGCGTACACCATGCAGCACTCCTTTCATCCAGCACATCTGAACACTGCTGCCAGTATCCATGATGCTCTGCACCAAATCACTGACAGGACTGGGGACAAGCTTTACAAATGCTGTCACTGATGGGTCATGATTAAACATGGCCTGGCAAGAAAGGTGAGAGGATTAAAGCGTGATCAAAGGCAGAAGAGGTAGTCTGACTTGCAGGAGATCAAGCAAAGAAGAAATAGGCTCTGCTGGCCCATAAAGCTGCTCCTGTTCATGTGGTTCATATTTTTTTTTATTAGTCTTGATGTATTGTAAAAAAGTTACAATAAATACTCCCAAAGGTCAGGCTTTCTGCTAGATGCCTGTGGAGCTCATGGTCCATTCTTCTTCTTTCATGTTACTGTCAGAGAGACTGTGAGGGACGCCTTTACCAAGGAGACCAACTTAGAATCATAGAATCATTAAGATTGGAAAAGACCACTAAGATCATCTAGTTCCAACCACCAAGCCATCACCACCATACCCACTAAACCACGTCCCTCAGTGCCATTGTTAGTACACTTCTCTGAACCTTAGAGGTTTTCCAATGCTAATTAAGTCACATCTGGGGTAGGATGAGGAGCAGGGTCCCATGCGAACAGCCCTGGTGAGTTTTTGATCTTCCATATGTTTCCCACTGCTTGTCTACAGGACTACTTCCAGATTCCCATACTGACCCCACAGTGCCTATACATGCCTAGGATGACTTGCATAACTCAGCACCCCACATGCTCAGTGTGGCTATGAGTTATGCACACAGATCTGACTTACTGAGCCTGCCATGGGCAGCCACCACGTGCATACGCTGTGGACATCTGGCTTTCTTGGCCATACAACAGCCCTGGATAGGAAGTCTGTGCTTGCAGACAGTTAGTGTATGGCACCTGCAAAGTAGACACAGTAGGGGCCTTTGATCGTGATGAAGCCTGCCAGAATCCAGGAGCCACAAGTAAATGCAGGACTGCATCCAGCTCTATATATGGAAGAACATGCCTACATATGTCCCTGTATATAAAAGTTAAATGCAGGTGTTTTATGACAATTTTGCCCTAAGGAAGAGGTGATCTTTAGAGGCTGCAGCTCAACAGGCTATTGGATAAGAAAGAAGGGGACAGACTCTTTAGCAGGGTCTGTTGAGATATGATAAAGGAAATTATTTCAAACTAAAAGAGAAGAAATTTAGAAAAAGTTTTTTACAGTAAGGGTGCTGATGCCCTGGAAAATGTTGCCCAGAGAGGTGGTAGATGCCCCATCCCTGGAGATGTTAGATCAAGCTTGACAAGGCACTGAACAACCTGATCGAGCTGTAGGTAACCCTGTCGATTGCAGAAAAGTTGGACTAGATGACCTTAAAAGGTCTCTTCCTATTCAAATGGTTTTATGATTCTATGATATTTCTGCTCTGCACAGAGAAAGTCCTGCATGTTATTCTGAAGTCCACCAAAGAAGTGTGTGTGCATTCCTGTGCATTAGTTTTCAAGAATATAATATGCATATAATGCATACAAGGGCAAATATAGCCTGAATATAGAGAAGTCTACCAGTACAGCCGCTTTCTTCAACTTAGAAAAGTGACATGCATGAGCACTATTTTTACAAAGCAAAAGAAATTCCCACCCTATAGGTTGGCACCTTCTAGGAGAACAAATGTGTTAACATGAGTAGCTCCTTCACTGGGAGAGAAGACTGCTGTAATTATAAATCAGTCCAGCAGACACAGACCTTACAAACCTAAACTCCAGTGTCCCCAGCTTCTCTGCCTCTGCCAGTCCACACAAGTCAACACACAATATGGGAACCAAGAGCAGATGCTGAGAAGCGACTGCAAACAGATGCCAGTCTAATGAATGTGTCTAGGTTGGGGCAAGCGGGCACAGAAAGATAAGCAGGTGTCAACATCCCATCACCTATGAAAACATCTATCACACTGCCAGGGTGGGGCAAGCTGCCTTCAGATGGCTTCTAAGCCTGCCTCCAACAAAAACAGGGTTGTGTCAAAGTGCACCATAGCGATGCCACACCAGGAGAATCTGAAAAGGACTGATAGTGATGGGAGAGAAAGGCATCTAGCTGTGGCTTTCAAGAGAAATCTGCCTCTCTTCCTGCAAAGGAAGCTGGCATGTAAGCAAAAGGAAAGAAAGACAGCTGCTTGAGATGTTCTGGAGAGACCTGTGGTTTGCCAGTAGTACAGAGCTTCCTCTCCCAGAGAAGCTCAGGTAATAAAAACTGTGTAAATACTGTCTGTCGTGTAGGGAGACCAGGAAGCTAATCAGGCTTTGGTTGAAGCTTAGAGAGAAAAAGAATGCTTGGGAGCAAAATGTATTTTTTTCCCAGTGGGACACTGTGTGGCTTGTTGGAAGACAACAGCTCTGAGCCCAACCCTGGGCAGCATCAGGGAGTGACTGACTGCAGCTGGGGCATCTTGATGGGTACCATCCCAATATATATTAGAAGGGACACAGGAAAAACTGAAGCTAATATCCCCAGTGCTGCCAGGACTTGGAGGTTATTAACCCCAATTTTCTTCTGAAATTCTATCTTAGGCAATCATTTTTTTCTATCCGAGTGAGATGAGTCACTTCTGCCCATCTGCAGCTGTTAGTGCCACTGCTGGGCTGCTACCTTGAAGGAAGAGCAGCTTTTCCCTTCTGTGGAACATGATTGTCCAGGGTCCTCCTCTGTGCTCTATTCCATCCTGGGATATTTGTTCCTGTCTCTGTGTCACATCTCTCTTGTGCCAACACTGGGCTCACAGTGCTATACAGTGAACTTGACCCAGCTGAAAATTAACTTGGTAATAAATAAGTATATAATCTCAGCCCCTGCGTTGTTGCACATCCAGTGACCTGTCTGCACGAGGAGGGTGTAATGATGTGATAAGTGGTTGGGAGGTTGGGGCCAGAGTTTGAGGTGGGGTTTTTTTTGGAGTTGTTCATGTTGTTTGGAGCACACATAAAATGAGAATGTTACAGGTGCAGAGGTGCTGCAGCTGATAGTCTTCCCTATCAAACAGTGTTACTGTGCTCTTTGCATCTATTGTAGTTTCCATGGAAATAAATTGGAGGCATTACTTTTGGAGAGACCAACATACTACTACACCGTGGCACACGGTCACTCCAAAGCCTTTTTCAAGACCGACAGAACCAGCCTAAAATCTGCAAAATGCAATATGGCAAGGGAGGAGGGAGAGAAGGGCATTGCCAACACCTGAGGGTGGTTTTAGAGGAAAGGGAACTGAGCAGTACTCAATGCAGGTGTTCTGTGACATGCCAGCAACATGGTTCTCTAGACAGCCACAGATTTGTTATGCTAATATTCCCATCTCCTTCTGAGATTATCAAAAGGCAAGTGCTGTCACACACACACACAAAAATTACAGCTGGGGATGGATGGATGTGACTGGTGTTTATTGCTCATGCACTACGGGGAAGACACTAAAAAGAAAAAAGAATTTTACCATTTTCCTTCAGATCTGTTTATGAAATCTCTCCCAGCTGGGAGTCATCGGACCAAATAATCCTTCCAGGAATATGCTGAAGTAACTGCACTGATTTCTATGGAGTGCCTCCAGCCCAGGTTGGAGTAAAGGCAGCAGGAATCCAACCTCCCCTTTTTAACGTAGGCTGGCCTCAAAAGCTGCCAGCCCCAGGGATCCGGGCGGTGTGGGATGCTTCTGAGCCTGCAGGCACAGCCTACAGTCCTAGACAGGCTTCAGGAAGAGCTGCTTTAGTTTTCAAGCTCCTAATTGAACTAATTGAGCTTCTGCAATTTGCAGAGTTAACCCTCCCCTCACTCACTGCGGGAGACCAAAACCTTACTGCTGGTCTGCTTTTTGCACAGCACTTCCCACAACAAAGGGGAGATGGAAACTGTTGTTGCTCCCGGACCTCTCAGGGTCTCCCTTTGATTGCTCTATTTCCTACCAGTGTCAGCATTTGTGCTATTAATGATCATGACCATGGGTCATTAAAAAACATTCCGGGCAGCGGGGGGGAGGATGGGATAGACTGCAGCCCTATGAGGAAGGATTAGAGCCCTATCGCTATTAAAGAGTGAATATTCACCCCATCCAATTAAAGAGATCTTTGCCTAATAGCGGGAACACCACTCCTTCAACTCCCCTCTGGCAGGAAGGCAGCTGGAAAGCTGCAGAATAATTTTATCACCCCTGAATAAAGCCGAGGAGATATCTGACAAAGAAGCCTGTCTGTTTCCCTGCATCTGAGGTACCCACTCCAAAACATGAAAGCAATGCTGCTCGGGGAATCACAGGTTGTGGTCTGATAGCGTTCGTAGGGATGTTTCAGCCAAAGGGAACCAGTGGTTGCAGAAAAGGGAACCTCCAATTTCGGTGTCCTTTCATTTCCTTTTAAAGTTAATTGGATTAAAATTTCAATTGGTTGGAGGTGTATTTTTGCACGTGGGAGATAAAGATGTATAAATACCAGCCTTGTCAATGGGAGAATAAATCAAAAAAGAGGAGGAAGAGGCCATGATGGCTGAAACAGTGCTCACATTCTCGCTTCTTCCTTGGGCTTGGGTAAAGTAAGATCTCTTTGATTCAGAGCTGTGAGCTTGATCTTAGGACTGGAGTGGGAAGAAGTCTTTTCCTTTTCCATTAATTCAAGACAAAACAGCAGTGAGCTGTGAAGGTTTGGCAACAGGAGTTTGGTGAAACGAGCCCCGTGCAAACAGCTCCATTTCTCATGTCCAAGCTACCTATGGGGTATCTTAGAGATGAAGGAAAAAAAAAGCTCCAACAGCCATCATCCCCACCACTCCCTCAGCACAGCCTCCCCCAGGGCTGCTTCCAATTGAGAGCAGCTTCCAGTATTGCTTGTCCAAGAGATCAACCACCAACCAACCGTGCCTCCCTGTGAGATGCTGCACAAAGAAAAAAGATCGCAACTCACATTTCTTCTCTCTCTTGTCCTGCAGCCTTTGCTCTCCTGGCCTCCAAAATGAACCCAGTTCTCATAACTGGACTCCCATCTAGTTGGATCCCACTAACCTCCAAGCAGCTTTTACCTATGGAACTGACTTGTCCAGGTTACTGGCTTTAACCTCCTTGGATGAAAAAGATACTAGAGACCTATGACTACTTCCCCTACCAGTGATGGATTTTTAACAGATAAGTAACTGGCATGAGTGGTCTTTGTAAAGCAGACCTCTGTACCCAATTGTTATCCATTTGTTTGTGGACTTCTAGCAAACACATTGTCAGGCTGTCTACAGAAACCTACATCACCACCACATGGAGAGAGAAATTAAAGAAAAAAAGAAAAAAGCTCTTCTATTTATTATAAAACTTTAATTAGCTTTAAAGAGTGACTGTCGTGCTGTCTGACACTTTAAAGTGTTCTGTACGGTAGGAGACATAAAACATGAATCATTGCACTTGTTTTTCATCGTCTCTCTTGCCACATTTGCTAATTATTTAATCTTCCATGTCAGAAGCAGGACATTTGCTCCTTTTTCTGCTCATTTTTTTCTTTCCTATTTTCTCCCACACTCAAATACAGCATGCATGCAGTTTGGGCATGGAGGGCACAGATTTGGAAGAGTTAGGGTCTCAGAAAGGGGTCATACACATACATTTCTTAACACATATGGTTAAGAAATCATTTTCAACCCCCCCCTGCTGTGTGCAGGCTTACCAACCTCCAGACCAGGTTGCCCAGACTGCAGACTCCCATAAGCATTTGCTCATAGCCATATTGGGCATAAAATGTTTGACCCGTGCTCACAAGAGCTGCTCCTGACTCGTTTTGCCCATTAAGGTCTATTGCCTGCATAGGGGATGGGCACAGGTGATAAAGAGGACCAAGACTTGCTTGTGTAACAACTCCTTGAAGCTCTATATAAAATCATAGTATATCCTGAGTTGGAAGGGACCTCTGAGGATCATTAAGTACAACTCCTGGCTACACTCAGGATCAGCCAAAAATCAGACCAGAATCACACTACTACACTGATGTGCTACCTTGGTGGGACAGAACTGTTCTTCATTCAGATTAAAGGGAGTTCTCACTTCAGAATGGGGAGAGCAGTATTTTCATACATCTGTTTACACTGCAACCATCAACATGGGAGTTCACACACGTCCCAATCCACATCCCCAGGATAGTGTCCTCCCTAGAAATCCTATATCCACTAGAAATGCTTCCATTTTAGAGAGAAAAAATATTTTTTCCAATTTGCAGAACTGGAACAGAGGTCTTTAAACAACGAAAGACATCCTGTGGGCAGTAAGGAGAGAAAGCCCAAACAAATGGATCATGTTTTTATCCACTCTAAGAGATTGCTTGGGTTGGAAGGGACCTCAAGGAAGGACAGCAGCAAGCCAGCAAACCCTGTCTTCTCCTTCCTACTGTGCAGAGCAGGGCTTGCAAGGTATGGATCTGGATTCTCTCTGGTTGGGAAAATTAGGCTTTCTCCTTTGTCTGTAGTAATGAGATCCTAAGGGTTGGTATCCCATGGAACTGCTCCCCTTTGCAAGCCTGCATGCCCATGTTGTGATCTGTCAGCAATATTGCCCCTGGTAACAATTTTCTTAAATTCTCCACCATTTTTGAACATAGGAGATAGGAGGGAAGGAGAGGGATGAAAAAGAGTCTCGGATGTTAGCCGAGAACAAAATATAATATCACCAATATGCTTGCATAATTTTATGGCACTTTCTTCCCTTCTGTGGTCTTCAAAGGGCATCCCACAGCTTTTGGCAAGGCCTTTTGAAGCAGAAGCTTGTCACCAGCCCAATGCCAGCTCAGGCTTTAGCATTAGCAGGATTTAAGGTGACTGTTGATATCATTAATAAAAACGTTTGAATACAAATGCCTGCTGGCAGTCAGCAGCAAAAGCATGGGCCCCAGGACTGCCCACCAGGGGCAAGAAACAGGACAAGGACCTGCCCTAATTCTGGGTATTTTGGATACAGAGGAAGGGATTTGCTCCCCAGGCTGGCACTGCTTCAAGCAATCACCAAGAAATCCAAGGAAATTTCTTAGCTCTGCATCATATGGCGCCAGAGAACACATGATCCCCTAGTTCCCATGTGTGACAGCAGCATTGCTGCCACCCCGCCTATCCTTAAGCTCAAAGCTTAAGGAAGAAAAAAGAGGATCAACTTCAGAACAAGGCCAACCACGAGACAAATACTGAAGAGTTAATGCAAGGGAAATGTAGCAACACAAAATCTCCCCGAAGAACTCCAGCAATTCTCCCATCTCTGGCTTCAAGCTATCGACTTGCACAACCTGAGGATCCTTTCATAGTACAGCTTCCAGGTTGAATCAAATAACTTTTTAGGTCACTCCAGCCTGGGCTATTTTGGAACACACTGCCCAGGGAGGTGGTGTAGTCACTGTTGTGTAGGTGTTCAAAAAAGGGTAGATGTGGCACTGAGGGCATGGTCAATGGGCATAGGCCAACAGTTGGACTGGATAATCTTAGAGGTCTTCCCAACATCAATGATTCCACGATGCTAAGATGTTCTCTTGCAAATGCAATCCTTAGATGTGTTCAACTTGACACTCAGAGTATCTGAAGAAGAGACTTCTGAACCCATGAAGACTCTCCAGGTATTGCATCCCTCCCCAGACACCACATATTATAACAGTACTGTGAACAATGTGCAAAGCATTATCGCAAAGGGGCTGCTGGAACAATTTACTGACCCGCGCAGGCAATCAGCTTATGATATGAGGAATGGGATCGTGTCGGTTGAGCAGGCACAGCTGCTAATGTTATTCTTGTTCATCAGAATACTTAATCCGACTTTCTTTTTTTTTAATAAAAATAAATCCTCAATGACTATTTGCCCAAGGCTTTAGTTAGAGCAGCTAATAGGGCGGTCACATGCACTGAACCCTCTGCACGGAGTAGTGAACTGTATCAAGATAGCAGAACTCAAAGAGGGAGGACAGGAGGAGACCAAATAGGGTAGAAAAAATGTGTGCAAAACGCTCTGCACAGGAGCAGGGAGCCTGCGGATAAATGGGTGTGAGCAGTACTAACATATCTGTGTGTGCAGGCCTCTGAGGGAGCGGTCAGGAATTGCTACAGCCCTTAGAAAAATGCCCCCAGTAGAGGGTCACAGGCCCTGGGGATGAGAAACACGAGCCCAAATGAGCAAGCACCCAGGCAGCTGATAGAGGGAGCTCAGGAAGAGGAATGCCAGAAGGGCAAGTCCAGCCCTAAGCAGGAGGTTGCAACATGCAGTGGGCTTTTTTAGCCTTTTTTCTTTAGTTCTGTTTACAAACCCCAATTATCCATCTCTTCTGAGAAGTCAAAGCAGTTCACACCCATTCTGGCTCAAACAAGGACCATGGTCTGGGCACATCATCCCTCTGAGCCAAGTCCTGAGCCCGTCTATCAATGCCACACAAGTTCTGCAGCCAACAAGTTTCCAAGACTCACATAGCATACAAAGGAAAGCAAAGAAATGCTGGAAGATCAGACCCTGAGCTGAAACTAATTGTTCAATAAGCCATGAACAATGCAGCGTTCGTGCAGTTTGCTTTTCTGCCTTTCATCTGCAGGAAGGAAAAATAAACAGTTCAGAGAGAAGGGTGAGAGGTGCCAAGAGACAGAACAGCATTAAGAGCCAGTAGTACAACAAGGAGATGCAGTATCTGAAGCAGGATGGTGCTACAATGCTTCCCCAGCCCTGCAGAAGCACTGCCTGCCCTCTGAAGTGAGTTGTTTCCCTGGTACTGTCATTGCTTTGGTCAAAGAGAGCTCGATTCAGCTCAGAGTAAATCAGCTGTGTGATATCAGCCGTATCAGAGTCCAGTCCCCAAAGCAACTGAGAAATAAGACCTTCCATTCAGGGCTATTATTCTGGGAACAGCAGCATCTCATTCAGAGTAGATTAACTGACAGGAATTAAAAACATACATTGATAACTCCGGACATACAGAACATTTTTATTCATGTTGGAAAGAAGCCAGATGTAATAGACTTGCACAGACACCCGCTGCCTCTCCCCCCTCCTTGGTGCACTAGGAACTATCAGCAATTTCTTTCCCAATCCTTAATGAAGCAAGGGCAGCACGGGATATGGGGCACCCAGTAAGACAGCATCCCAGCAGCCCTGGCACAAGGCAGATTGCTGATCTTCTCCTGACCGCAAAAATTAACCATCTCCCCAACATATGGGTCCCAAAGAGTCTCCTGCAGAGCCCATTCCTCTCCCCACCCCTACAAGGAGGATAATCCCCTTATTGTTATTTAGAGACACAGAGAGTGATCTGATCCACAACTCCAAAATCCCAGTGTCTAGGAAGAGAGGAGATTAGAGATTCACCTCCCATAAAGGGGAAGAAACGAAGACTCAGACAGCCTTGAAATCTGTGAGCCTCTGAAATTTGGATCCAGACCCAAATTTTTCAGATGCAGCCCAGTACCATCAGCACGTTTGGTGTCTGTACAAGGGGCTTGCTGCAACCTAGCAACTAACATCCGAGTGCATCAATAAGCTCAAAGCTTAAGGAAGAAAAAAGAGGATCAACTTCAGAACAAGGCCAACCACGAGACAAATACTGAGGAGTTAATGCAAGGGAAATGTAGCAACACAAAGTCTCCCTGAAAAACTCCAGGAATTCTCCTATCTCTGGCTTGAAGTTATTGACTCACACAACCTAAGAATCCTTTTATACTAAAGCTTCCAGGTTGGACCACGTAACTTTTTAGGTCCTTTCTAACCTGGGCTATTCTGTGAGTCTATGCATGTATGTTTCCCTTGATTCTTCTGAATTGGGGTGCTCAGTTTTTCTCTGGGAGTAAAAGCATAGCACAATACAGAGCAAGTGAAATTACTGCAAACATTTGGCACTCAGAGAAGCTTCCTTGTAGACAACAGTATGGGAACAACGTCTCTGGAGAAAGTGCTGCCCTGCTGGAGGGAGTTCAACTGGATAAAGTCAACTGGAAAGAACATGGGTCTCACTGATGGAGGGCTCACAGAAATAAACAGGACCAATGCCATCAAGACAATTGCTAAATGTTTTTATCTCTAAACATAATCCCATTGCATGCTCATGTATGGAAATGGGGAATCTCTTTTGCATATGTCCCAGGGTCACACCAACCTGGGGCAATCCTGCTTCTTCTCCTGCTCCATGCCTCAATGTGCCACACACATCCAGGAGGCATATCCCAGGTCAGACCACCCATTTGGGACCTGGAAGGAGAGCAGGGAACATATGTGGTGCCACAACATATATCTATGTAAGATATCATCTGTAAAGAAATCTGTAGGGAATTTGGTCAGCTCTAGACAGGATTGAGATGGCCATGATGTGCTGAGATTGGATTTCGACACTGGGACACCAGCACACCTTCCATCATTTGGGACAATTTATGGCAGACCAAAGAGTCTCTCAAATGATTTATCCCACAAAATTAATCTCTCTTCCTTTCACATACGGTCTTTTTGGTACCAAGTAAGGACCAGTCAATGAAAAACACCCTTTGCCCCTTTCTCAGAGCTTGTCATTCCTTAAATAATAATGACAGTAATAAAAACACAAACAAACAACAAATCCTGGATTGTTTTGCCCATACTTAAAAATAAGGGCTGGGTCAAGAGGGAACTGAGATCCACTGAGATCTTTCTATCTTTCAACTCAGAAATGGTCAAGAAGTTTTTTAATGTATCAGAAAGCAGTGAAGAATATCAGGGATAGGGTAGGAAATGCTGGTCTGCAGGGTATTCCAGCAATATCTAGCAGCACTTCAGAAGTGGGATGTCAAAGCACTGCCGTGTGCTATCCTTGATTCAGTGACCAAACCTATTCTGAAGTGCGCATACTCTTTGCTATAATTAATATCCACCTTTTTTCAACTTCTCGGACTGAATTGCTGTGGCAAACCCATCTTTGCTGTCTTCCCAGAAGCCATGCTGCATCCCCAAACCTTTCCATGAGTCAGCAGGGAATCTTATTGACGTGCCTGTTGTGGCAGCAAAACTAACTGCTGGGGTGATTTCACCAGAGCAACACGTCAATCCCATTTTCTATTATTAGGCATCTGAGTGTTACGTTCATTGATCCTGGGCACTAAATTACCTCAGGGATTAACAATATTTTCAACACGTGGACAAAAATCCATGGAAGCTTAAAGAATACTCAAGCGCAAGATTCCCAGAGGTCCCTGAGGACTGTGTTTTCTTTAGTTTACGCAGACACATCAATATATCTCCTTAATTTCATTTCACTATTCCCCTCCCATAGTATGTACATTCTCCCTAGATTGACTTGAGGGAGTTCTTTTTATGAGACATGGGAAGAGACACTGCCCAACTCATTAGGTGTACTTTGTGTTTTGCAAGCTTGATGATCAAGCTTCAGGACGAGGTTGAAAACATGTTTAATTCTTCTGGTTTTCAAAGGAATAAAATGTAAGTATTAAGGCCTCTTGTGAATGCAACACGTGATGTGTGATTCCAAAGGGATCTTATTATAAAAGTCTAATTAATGTCCTATTACAAAATGAGATCGAATAAATATCCCCATTAGCTAAGCAAAGATGGGCAGAGATTTTAATATGCAAAACCAACAGTGAATAGGTAAATGGAATCTCAATGAACAGCCCAGAACAGATAAGAAGAGCAGACAGTCCAACTCTCACAATGCACAGAGAAGTACAGTAGGTTGATACTACAAATGGATGATACACAGATGTGTCATGCTGCCTATGGGCACTCTCTATAGGCTGTAGAAGGAGTGAAAGTTCCAAGCAGTTCCAAGAAAGTTCCTAGGTAGGTTCCTACTGTCATAAAACTCTGCCCTTGAATGTCACCCATCTACTGATATACTGCAAAGAATGTTTAAACAAGTAGTTAACAGCATTAACAGTGATGAGGTCCCAACTGCGCTGCCCACTCTAAACCTAGAAGGGTTTCTCTTGCTTCTGCAAAGTTACACCAGCACACATACAATCAAAATTTCGTCCATTAGTGCTCACATTTACCTTCTGTTCAGAATGCAATTTTCTTACATCTGCTCTAGCTAACAAGCAAATAGGAAGGGTGAGACACTGAAGGCAGAAAAGACAGGAGCAGTAACTAAATGATGGCTAATGGGCAGCTGATCGAGTAATAGGACAGATGCATAGGGAGATGAATAGAATAGATAAACAGGCATCAGACCCCAATCTCCCAGCAGTTACAGTCTGTTCTGGAAATCCTAATCTTCTGCAATAATTCTCTCCAATAATTCCAGTTAAATTAGTTATTATCCCCCATTTGTGTTTGTCCCTGGAATTATTTTGGTGGCATGGATCAAAGAAACACCACAGGCTTTAATGTGGCATGTGGTTTTAAAAAGTCAGAGCATTAGAAAGTGCTCCTCATGTAATGCATTCTTGTCTCGTGCTGGAAAGTGGCTCTTTAACTTCTAATTAGCGCATCTCAGGATCTGTCCAAACAACCCTGCCGTGTCTCTCCTTGCAAACACAAACAGATGAAGTTCCTCAGGGACCCTGAGCCAGCTCAACACCTATGAGGGACAGCAGTGCTATCACAATTAATAAAGCATGAGCAGGCACTAAACAGTGCTGAACCTAGCTCTGTAAGCGTAACCCAATCGTTCGTACTTTATTTTCCCTTTCCCATCTGATGGAATGAAAAAAAACCCTTCAACAACAAAGAAAAAAAAGGGGGGGAGGGGGGTATGAAACAAAAAGGGGAGTGAACAAACAAAAAAAGATCTAATTACATGTTTAATTCAAATCTCCACCAGTGATTAGGATATTTTATTGACTGATTGCCTGCCAAACGTTCTGGTTTAAATCAAAGCTGCTCCAAAGGTCTTCATGAGCCATAAAAGAGATACAGAGTTTGGAATTTTTCCTCTGCCTTGAAAAGTCACTGGCTCAGATGTGACACTGAGAAGGGCCGGGAAAACAGAGGACAGGGGAATGACAGTAAGGTGGAAAAATGAGAGGGGGTCTGATGGAGTGAAGAGCTTAAATCTTTGGCTGGAGAAAGACTCCTTTGAGATATGCAGCAATCAGCATGTGAAAGCAATCAGCGTATCTTTGTAGGTATAGCTATGATGTGAAGCAAACAGAAGTGTGCAGGAATGTTGGCTACTATCAGCTGGTCATGGAGGTGAGAATGGGATGAGTCCTGTCATACCACCACACACTACAGCCAGGACAAGAAGTGAAATGCAAGGAAAAAGTGCTGGGACATCTTTCTTATCAGCCAAACAGGGCAGGAGAGGCAAAAGGATCCCTCAAAAAGTGAAGTGAGGGAACAGCAGCAGCTCTGAGATCCCAAAAAAGCACCATTTTATCCACAGAAGTAGCAACATCCTCTTGTAACCACATCCACCCCCAAGAACACATTAGCAGCAATGAGGATAATGTCTTTCCGCTCAAAATTCAAAGAGCAACATGCTGTTATGAATGGAAGTGCAACAAGTGGAAAAAAAAGATGCTGGTTTGGAGGCAGAATAGGAACTGAGAGGATCATGCTCAGCAACATGGCCATGCTCTGCCCAAGCCAATCAAGTGAACTGGTGGGGTTGCCTGTACGTTTCCTTCCATTTTCAAAGTTTTATTTAGCAGACCAAATCAGGTTGAGGTTCAAGTCCACAGGAGGAAGAATTGATCAGAAAGCTGAAGACAAATACCCTACAATGCCCACCTTGCCCATATCCAAGACCAAACCAAACAGATCTCTACACCTCTAATATCCACAAAGTCCCCATGTGAAAGAAACTGGATTTCTGGATTAATTTATAGGTTCCTACTTTCAGACACGCACAAAATTAAAGCCAGTCTTGAGAAAACGGCCAGTTTACACCAACAGTCTACACGGAGCTCAGCAGCTCCAATAAACCCACAGTCCCAAGTGCAACTGGCCAGGCCCATCAAGAGTTGCCCAAGGGAAAGCCATAATCTGCTTTCTAACATGTAGAAGGCCCATAAACAAATGATTAGACTTCTGTGCTTGTGCTTCCCTAATTTGCAAAATGTTGATAATGATCGAGGCTAATTGAAAATTTCCCATCAAACATTATTAGGATGGGGAACAGGGGCTTTGAATGTACCAATGGCAAAAGGCTTGATTTCCCCTATATATCTGATTTCTGACAGTAAAACAAGCAAGCAAACAAAATGAAACCAAAGTATCCTCTTAAGTCTTTGTTAAAAGGGAAAAATGGAAAACACCTGCTATTTTCTGGACAATTCAATGACCTCCCAGACCTCCTGAAGCTTCTAAGGTTTCTTTTATTTCTCTTTTAAGTAACTGCAGATGACTAAACAGAAGGCTAAGTAGAGCAAGCTTTATTTTGGATATTCATACAAAAAAGTCTGGGTCAGTTCTGAGTTAAGTCTTTGGCAGTGCTGCCAGGGAAAGACACTTATTTGCCAGAGAGAAGGAGATTATGGTGATGAAGAAACTGCACAAGAATGGCCAAATTCTGTTGTTTTGGTGTTTTTTTTTAATCTGGTCTCATCAGATTTTAAAATATCAGTCACTGGCAGGGAGAAGTGCAGGCCAGGACTCTGCTATCACCATGTTTTCATGGGATCTGGATGGCTATGTCTGTGGGTAAATACATAAACCACATTAAAGCTTATTCCCTAGCCCCAGTACCTGTTCATATTCATATTCCCACCTGAATGGGAGCTGCATTGAAACTGCCAACTGGGGACAAACTCCAGCCCAAGCTAGGTCCTTTCCAACCTAAGCCATTTTATGATTCTAACCCAAACAACATATGGGAGCTGGGAATTAAGCTGTGGGAACAGCATGGACCAGATCTTGTGCCTGCTTCACTTTCTGACCCTGATGTACCTTGGAAAACCAAGCCATACTGGTGGCTATCAGCGTGGGTGGGAGCCCTCAGCAAATCATCAGCAACCTCAAATCTGGAGGTCAATGTACTTAAGCACCCCTCTAATACAACTCCAGCTGAGGCACCTGCCTTGACTTTTCACCCAGTCAAGACTGGACTTCGTTATGATTTAATTGCAGAGGTGAACAGAGGGCCTGGGGCCAAAGCTGCCACTTCCATTAAGCAAATTGCAGTGTCCCTTCATTGCCCGCACTTTGCCCAGGAGAGCAGGGCCAGCAAGAAACATAGAGGGCAGTCATCTGCCTGCATCATTGCACTAACAGATACACACACATAATGATGTACAACAATGGTATCGAGCAGTTAATAATGTAGGATAATTAGCAGAGCCCTGATGAAACACGTAAGCAGAAACTCACTAAAGGATATGGGAAGACTTCCATCAGCATCAGTAAAAGCTTTGGATCAGATCCCAAAATACTCATTCATGTATTAGTGAGTTTTAGACACCTAAATCCCTCCCTGCAGTGTGCCTTCAAACCTGGCCTTTAGTTTTGTTGCTGCCTAAAAGCAGAAGAGAAGCTGGAAAATCCAAGAAAAGAAATATTACTGACAAGGGTTGTGATTTCAAGGAAAACTGGCTCCAGCAGGACAGGATTTGCTGCTGCTGAGAACTCAGGATCCTTCTGTCAAGGACAGACCAGACTGGAAATCCCATTTACCACTTATCTGAGTCATAGGAAAGTTTAGGTCTGAAACCCTGCCCAAATCCTGTCTGTACTGTGGCTTGCAGAGTGATCATGAGACTTCCCTTGAGCATAGGAGGAAACTCAACATTGCCATTGTCTTGATCCATGTGAAAGCCAAGCAGGAGGACAATATCATCCACATTGCTTTGATTTTAGTGAGTACTGTTGGTGATAGGTAGATGGTTGGACTGCATGATCTTGAAGGTCTTTTCCAACCTTGGTGATTCTGTGATTGTGTGATTATCCTGATGCACAGTGCTGCACAGCTTTGGAAGAACCACGATGCTAAAGAGCTCAAAAGAAAGAAAGAAGAAAAGCTGAGGGATCTTGAACACATCTTGAATTAGTTTATGTCATTTATTTTTTTTTTTTAATGAAAAATACAATTGGATGGAGGATCATCCTGCTGGGACGCAGAGACTTAGCGAGGTGAACCCATGAAGCACAGGGAAAATCATCAACTCATAGAATCCTTAAGGTTCGAAGAGGCTAAGATCATCTAGTCCAACCATCGACTCATCACCACCATGAATGGTGCAAATCCCACAACTTTGGTCTTCTGCTTGTGTTTGCTCACTTAGATAAAATGTCACATTTGGAGAGATTCTGCAAGTGTGACTGGAGGCTTGTTTAGTATCAGCAGGAAGGCTCCACTTTGATTTCCTTTTAAATGAGCATGGTAGAAAAAATACTCCTTGCAAGGCAAAAAAACAAAAAAAAATCATTAAAAACTGTCAAACTACATGATCCTGATTGAAAACAAAGCAGTCTGTACCTCTCTCTACTTTAGCACAAAAGCCCTGCATCAAAATCGGTAAGCCCTCACTAAATGCTTTGACATGGAAACATGTTGTCTTGTTTTGAAAGAGAATCCACTGGAAAATTATGGATCTGCCTGAAAACACAGCAGCAGTGTGTGCCAAAGTCTAAAGGGAGTTTTTGAAAATGACACAGAGCAGATGCTCTCCACTCTGGCATTCCACTGGAAACCCAACAAATGCATGGTGGGCACACAACTCTCTCTCCTTGGGTGATGCTTACATTCGGAGAAGAGGAGGATAAAGTGATGTGCTTCCTTCTGCTGGCTGTTGTTGCTTTCCTTAGATAGAAAATAAACTCTTAAATCAGAAACTCCACAAGGCTGGAGCTGGAGGACCACCAAAGACTCTTCCCAACCTCATTAATTCTATGATTTGCACAGGTCCTTCCATGCCAAAGTAATCATGTAATCACAGCATCATTAAGATTGACAAAGACCGCTAAAACCATCTAGTCCAACCACCAACCATCCCCACTAAACCATGTCCCTCCATGCCATATCTTCCCTTTTCCTAAACACCTCCAGGTACGGTGAGTTCACCACCTCCCTGGGCAGCCTGTGCCAGTGCCTCAACCACTATCTGAGAGAAAGTTTTGCCCAATATCCAAACTGAACTTCCCTTATGCATCTTAATGCCACCACCTCTTGTCCTAACACTGTTACTCGGGAGAAGAGGCTGACCACCACCTCACTACTACCTCCTTTCAGGCAGTTGGTAGAGAGCAATAAGGTATCTCCCCTGATCCAGCATGCTGCAGGGACTGGCAAAGAGGTGCCTATTCTCATCCATACAAGAAGCAGCTACTTACAATTAATCACGATGCACAGTGCATGGTTGTGTAATACAAGGAGCTGAGCATCATCTGTCCTCCTAGCATAACTCACTAGCATAGCTGGAGACTTACAGTTCAGATTTGCCAGTACAGAATAAATTATCAGGCAAACTTGAAAGAAGACGTGAAATTTGCGGAAGGGAAAAAGTTGCTGGGGGGAGAATCAATTGCCAAACAGAAAAGCAGGGGAAGGAGCAGAAAGGTGAGTTGAACAGCAGAAGGGGATTAGCTGCAGTGCAGAGCTTGCTGGAGCCTGATCCGCCGCACTGGCGACCTGCACAAATCAATTTGATTCTCCTGCTCTGCCTGTCTTAAATAAAGAAGAACATGTTTCCCCCATGCCTGTGTCACCAGCCCGTGTCACATGCTCTGGGTGACATTTCAGACAACTATTATTGATCACTATTTAGGAAGGAAAGCAAGGAAGCACCCTTTCAAAGCTGAGCTCTAAGTGTAGGGATTAACCCTTGGCAATGCATTTGTCATGGAAATCAAATCCTGCAGGAACAGAATCCTGCACACTGATGATCTCCACTGGTTTCAGGGGTTCTGCAGTGGTTTTATGGGTCCCTCTATGTGTTTTGAGGAGGCCAAACAGAGCAGGGTAAAAAGCTGAGCAGGGAGAAGATGAACACAGCCTTTCTTCATAGCTTCCTGCTCATCACACATCCCTTCATCATCATCACTTCCATGCAAAAACTGTTGTTTCAGCAACCCAAAAAAATCTTGCAGTTCTGCACCATGATGCCTGGACATGGCAGCACTGGCAAGAGAGATGCACACTGTAGGAACAGAAAGAGAAGTCCACACAGAGCTCTTCTCCATGCCTGTTGGCTCAGGTGAGCTCTAATTCCAAAGCAAGGACTCTGTTAATGATGTCTGCAGAGACCAGAAACAAACAGTCTGTATTGCTTAGTCTGCATGCTCCAAAAGTGGAACAGCATCACAGAATCATTAAGGTTGGAAAGGACATCTAAGATCACCGAGTCCAACCGTCAGCCCATCCCCAGTATGCCCACAAATGAGTATCACTGCCACACGGAACATAGGGAAACTGAAGTACAGCTTGAGAGATGTGCTCCTCTGTGTGCCCCTGCAAGTTGTCTGCAAAAGTAGCTCCAATAAGAAGGGAAAATGCCACACTCCTAGCAGGTCAAGAGAACAGTAAGCATCCCGATGTGAATCAACTTCCTCCACTCTGCCTGCAGTAAGGGAAAAAGCTCCATCTCATCCTATCCCATCTCTGGAGAGAGATCCACTGCCACTGTTTTCCATGCACTGCTCTACTGTGTCGTAAGATTTCATAAGCTGGGATAGAGTTGGGGTCTTCACACTCAGGGCTTTCAGTTATATATATATATATATATATATATATATATATATATATAAATATGTTCTCCTGAGTGTCTGATGAAGGACTCAAGAACTCTCACAGTAATTCAAGAGCTTTACAGCTCTCATCTCCTGCTGTATGCACAAAGGCAATTTCTCAGCCCCAGCCTTCCTAAATATGAACAGCTGGCGACACATATATTAAGCAAATACCTGGGTGTGCAGCTTAGCTTTATAAATCCTGCTTCCTTGTGCCTTTCACTCAGCACACATTTTCTTGCCAGCCCCACATCATGCAGTGCCTCTGGTGTCCCATAACATGGTTGCACACACAGTAAGCTTTGCCCTTAAGTGCAGTGCAGATTCGCTTCTCTCTCTTGTACTCAGCCACCTGCTTTCATTAAACTCACATGGAAACCTTGGAGCCCCTTCTTTCTTAGCAGACTTGTAAATCAACATGAAGATAATTTCCTAATGCCTCTCCATGCACAGAGCAACCAGTGGTCAATTAACTGCGATCAGTGCAAGCAAAGAGGTGGGAGATGCTCAGAGCCACAATGGACCAAGGTTCCTTCCAGTTGGACATCATGTCTTTGGCTGATGCTTTAGGAGAGCACAGCTCAAGCAAAACACACGACATCTGACCAGCTGACCAACACTGTGCAGAGAAATGGGCAGAGGAGAGATTTCAGCTGCCTTTCAGGTTATCAGATGAGATTGTCAAGCCTTATCATCCAAGGAAAAGACAGACTGTGGGAGTCCTGGGACAACTCTCAGTGCCTCGCCTCTATAATGCAGCTTCTGCTATCTGGATGAAAGAAGCTTACATTGACTGCATCAAAGTGGACACCAAATCAGGTAGGACCAATTTTTGTTTTGGTGCAAATGTTCCATGTGATAACTCCAGAAATGTCTTCTCTACCTCTTATGACCCAAACCCTGGATACTGTAACACAGAGATACAGAACTGGTCCTTGCAGCATGAGAGCCCAAAGGGCATGGACAGCACTCAAAGGTCAAGCTAGGCTAAAGGAAAGATGAGAATATCTTCATTTACCCACTGGACAGCACAAAAGGGTTTGGTTAAAAAAAAAGAATATTAATGTTCTTAATGCATCTAAGTTGAAGTCAGTCCACATGGCAAACAGCACAGGATGGTGCTGGTTGCCAGTAGTGTGCTGGGATGGTGACTCAGCAACAAATACATTAGGCTGAATATCTCACACATGATCCAACTCACACTTAGGATGCTTAGGAGAAAAGGATGATAAAATCATCTTCATTTCCAAAGAGGGAAAGTGAAAGAAGGATCCTTCCAACATTAGCTGCAGTTGGAGTTTATCTTTGTAGGTCCCCATCAACTGAACTGTTCTACTCCATTCCTTTCTATTCTGTTTTTCCATTTCTGTTTTATTCTACCACCACCAAGCAAGGCAAGGACAGACCGAGAGGAGATGGAAAACCCAGGCTGCCCCAGGAGAACATCTATTCATTAGGCCACGCCGCTGTTCCTACCAAACCATCTGCAATCTCCAGACCAGTGTGTGCTGACAATGTGGTATGGATCCCTGAACTACTCACATCAGGTGGGATTTCCAAATGAATTCTTCTATAGGTATTGCAGACAGTCCAGACCCTTATCTCTGTGGTCAGTCAATGAGCTCTGATAGCCTTGTGGAGTAGAAAGGTCTAAACTCTAAAGGACTCTTCACTGTGCAAGACTAAACTGCCTTTGAAACCTAAGTGAAGATTTGCAAAACAATCATTATTGAAAATGGATAAGTAAATAAAAGAAATACTAGAGTTCTCTAGCCCAAAAAGGCTGCTTATCAGATATCACTGGATGCTTTAAATCCAAGAAATCTCATATAAAGAGCACGTTGTCATTCTCGCAGCTAAAATGTAGGCCAATTCCTTTTTAATAGAATAAGATCTTCCTCAGAGGAGATTATATCATACTGATAATTATCTAATGACATGTTGAGGTTTAGCAGATGGATTAATTTTATTTTACATTATATTGTTTGCGCCACTGGAGAGGTGTGTGGCTGCATCCTGTTGGGTATTAAGCTAGAGCTCTCGTTGTACACTTCACAGTCAGTGGCAACTGCTGGGCTAAAAACGAGCCTCCTCTGGCTTTCTGGGAAAAGCTGTCTGCAGCATCACATGCTGTAATGTCAATCATAGGGATATGCCAACAACAGCCTTTTAACTGAAGATGAAGGATACTCCAGGTGTCCAAGTACCAGCCTGAGTCTCAAGAAACTGAGAGGTGACATCAAACTGTGCAGCAAACATCGATGCCGACCGATATGAATCAGCCCAATATTATAAGATGCAATGTCCTTGACGGCTTCCTCCCACCTGTAGCACTGGGAACAGGGCAACTTTCTGCCCTCCACAGTAACTCACTGCCAAATAGCTCAGACCTCTTGATCTGCAGGAGCAATCTTCCGTGCACTCTGCTGCAGTCTGTACATACAGCAAATCAAATGACTACATCCACCACCATGCAGAGTGCATGCTTGTTTTAAAGATACCTCCCCATCTATCCACCCCTGCTTCCCAGAAGACTTATTATACATAGGCACATGCAACTGGAGAACCAAAAGGCTGCCAATTTCAGAATATTGAGCAAATAAATTGCTTGCCCTCTAACATACCTCTTTTCTCCCAGGATGACCCAGGCTACTGAAAATCTCATCCAGCTTTCTACAGGCTGGAAAAGGAGCGTGTGGAGTTCAATGTGCTACCAAGCAAAGCTGAAATAAGCAGCAAAGGTGAGAAACAAGAGGACAGAATGACTCTAATGAAGGATATTGACTGATTATCATGCAGGAAGAAATGTGAGTGGTAGCTCCAGAAAATATGCTGAGAATAGCATTTACTGCACTGTGAAACAATTTCCAAGGGATAAAAAGAGGGGAAACTTCATTACCTTCAGCAGAAACAGTCAGGTTGGACAAAAAAAACTTACAATGAAGAAATAGCCCAGCCTTGACTTTCAGTTCCCTACAAGCCTCACTGTGCTGCAATTGGACCCATGGAACCAAGAGGAGTTTGGAGATTACTGCCTCCCTGAAAGGGTGGGATCAGACTCATGGTGAGAAAATGAAGCAGAATCATTAATGATGGAAAAGATGACTAAGATCATCTAGTCCAACCATCAACCCAACCCCACCATGCCATATCTACCCTTTTCTTCAACACCTGCAGGGGCAATGACTCCACCACTTTTCTGGGCAGCCTGTTCCAATGCATTACTACTCTTGCAGAGAAGAAATATTTCTTGATATCAACCTGAACCTCTTCTGACTCAAGGCCTTCGCCTCTCATCTGAGGCTCTGATATTATTTTATGCCCTTCTGCTTCCTACCAGTCTGCTCTCATTCTTTCAGGTTCCATAGACTCTCTGTATCATCATGGAAAAAGCTACACCAGGAGCAGCATGAGGTGGTTTGGATAGAATCATTGAATCACAGAATACCTGGAGTCGGAAGGGATCTTTAAAGATCATCTGGTCCAACTCCTCTGCGATGAACAGGGACACCTACAGCTAGGTAACGTTGTTCATGGAGTCACCCAGCCTGATCTTGAATGTCTCCAGGGATTAGGCATCCACCACATCACTGGGCAACGTTTCAGTGCTTCACTACTCCTAAGGCAAAAATACTTTTATACAGTTTTGTTGGTTTTGCAGCTCAAGGTGCTTCAATAGACCCTGATAGTCCATTTCAACATCTTGAAGAGCAGCAGCATCACATGATATAGCACATAGGTGACACAGTCTATTCCTTAGGTTATTACACATCTTCACCCTAGGGTAGCCCTGGTTGAAAACACAGATCCTTTTTATTTATCTACAACCTAGAGCAAGATGGGACAAGGGAAAAATTCCACAGGGTTGGTCACATAATGGAGCAAATTTTAGAGGCAAGGACAATGTGACAATGTTGGGCCTTGCTGAGGGCAGCAGCTCACCACACAGAAGTTTCTTGCTTCATCTTAGAGTTCCCAGTACCTAGTTGGGTTTCACTGGACCTGCTTCCCAGACCTCCAGTACATGGAGCCTGGGATGTGTTTAAGCATTGCTCTTGAAAAAAAGAAAAGAAAAAAGAAAAAAAAAAATAAAAATGACAGGCCATGAGGCCCAGGCTTGCAATGAGAAATGGCTCTCATCTTTATGAGTGCAGCAGGTTCAGCCAAGGTCGATGGTAGCAGCGCCAAGGGAAAGCCACTGGAAAATGTAACTAAGTTTCCCATCACTCACTCTCCTCTTTCTTTCCTCAGCAGACTCTGGGTCTTCTGGAGAAAGCAAAACAGAGCCAGGTGAGTGGTCAGGCTCTGAAATTTGCTTCTGGAGCTGTGTATGGGCTGTAGACTTGAGCTCCTCTCCAACCAAATGGCTTTCCACCAAGTGCATATGGCACTGATACAGTAAGCTACAATATACATCAGCAATGATATACCCTGATATGTATATATTGATATATAGCCAAAGCAGGTGATCCTGCCCCTCTGCTCTGCATTGGTGAGGCCCCACCTGGAATACTGTGTCCAGATGTGGAGTCCTCAGCACAGGAGAGACATGGACCTGCTGGAGTGATCCAGAGGACAGCCACCAAAATGATCCAAGGGATGGAATACCATCCTTACAGAAACAGGCTGAGAAAGCTGGGGGTGTGCAACCTGGAGAAGAGGAAGCTCTAGGGAGACCAGAGAGCAGCCTCTCAGTATCTAAAGGGTGGCAATGAGAAAGAAAAAGTCAGACTCCAGCAGGGTCTGTTATGATAGGACAAGGGGAAGTGGTTTCAAACTAAAAGAGGGGAGATTTACACTGGACATAAGGAAAAAGTTTTTTACAGTAAGGATAATGGAACACTGGAAAACGTTGCCTGGAGAGGTGATTGGTGCTCCATCCCTGATCTTCAAGGTCAGCCTGGACAGGGCTTTGATCGACCTGATGGAGCTGTAGATGTCCTTATTCATTGCAGGGGAGCTGGACTAAATGACCTTTGAAGGTGCCTTCCCACACAAACGATTTCATGATGCTATGATTCAATTAGCTCACAGCAAAAATACTTCCACTGCAAAACTTTCTTATTTGAAAGAAGAAACACCCTCATCTCAATAATCAGTATATAAATAAATAAATAATCCTGTTGCTGTGAGTTTTTAACATTAATAATAGAAGGGAGTTAATGAGCATGATGACTGAAGAGTGAAGTTAATTGGATTAGCTAGAATTGCTCATTGTTGCTGCTGCACAGCCCCTGGTTACAGCTGACTCCTGGATGCTGTGAGCCCATCCCCAGCTTCTCAGGCACCTCAGACTTCTTGGGATGGGATCCTGTGCCAGGATGTCTGTTTGCCTGGGGCAGGATTTCCTGGCAGTCTGACCTGAAATACTACATGGAAAGAGGAAAGGGTGAATGGGGAATTGTTGCCAAATAAGTATGACAAAGGCCAGACTCAGAATTCTGGTCCCATGCTGAAGACTAAATCTTATTTCTGAGAGCAAGTGACTCAGCTTCTGTTTTCGGTTTGAGTTCCTTTTACAGTCTATTTGCTGCCATAAAGGCGACCACTACTAATACACTGTAATCATGTCTTCTTTTAATTGCAGGACCCTGACTCAATACAAAGGTTTCCCTTTTGCCTCAATGGTCCCTGAATCAAGTTTAGTATTGCATCTTTTTATTTGTGAATTCTCAAGAGCTGGGTGGGGAAGCACTGGCACTGCTGCCCAGAGAAGCTGTGGATGCCCCATCCCTGGAGGTGCTCAAGGTCAGGTTGGATGGGGCCCTGAGCAGCCTGAGCTGGTGTTTGATGTAGCAGTTGGCAGACATGCCCATGGCAGGGAGGTTGAAAATAGATGATCCTTGAGATCCCTTCCAACCTAAGCCATTCTATGATTCTATGAAGAAAAACATCCCTTTCGCTCCAATGACTTCAGTGTTGAAGGTACTCTGCTCCTCCGAGATGGTCACTACACCACTCCCAGCATTAATCCAAGCTGTATTTTGGGATTGGTTTGCATATGTGGAGGCAACATACTTTTGCATATTAAAATTGCATCCCTGCTCTCCTCTCATTTTCCTAACAACCACCCTGCAATGCAGCGGAACGATGGGCTTCAACACGAAAGCACTGCAGCACAACAAGAAAGAAGACAGGCAGCTCATCCTTAGCTGTCCAAAATTCCCCCATAAGAGAACACACCCCTACACAAACCCTTCAGTGACATTTTACCTGGCTGCAGGAACCTCCTGCCACATTTCTGCCAAGCCCTCATCAACCTTTCACATCATCATCTCCTTTCTGATAGTATAATTGAGGCGGAGCAGTGCTGGACACCAGCCAGGTACAGTTGGCACTCGGAGCCTGGCAGAGATGCAGGCTGTGCTGCCCGCTGCCTGCATGGCTCCAGCATCAACATAAATGGAAATAAAAAGCAATCCAACTCCCATCTGCGCGCCCATCACAGCTGCATCTACGTAGAGTATTGTGATGCACGTTGTCACATCGCTGTTTTAAGGTTGACGCATTTGGTCCCAGGAGGAGCTGCCATTAAACAGTCTGCTTCTTCTTCATTGCACGTCTTTTCATAGGGCTGGAAAGCCAACAGTTAAACCCCAGCACTGTTGAACTGAACAGTCACACCCTCACCAGACTCAAATCAAGATTTCCCCCAAAATGAACAAAGGGAAAAGTGAGTTAGACTCCAAGTCCGCTTTTCCCTACAGTCATCCATCTACTGAGATATTTATTTGATCTTCTGTCACAGTGGTATCTGAGCGTTTGCAGTACACCACCGTTTATGACAAAGCTGAATGAAAATCTTTAGCAGTGCTGTGACGCAGCCCCAGTGCACCTCCGGTGCATATGAATGCAAAAGAGGGTTCCTATCATCCCTTGTACTGCACACAGGGAGGGAGATTTGCTGAAGTCTCCCTGGACACAGATTTGTGATCTTGGATGAATAATGGTTTAGGTTATTGGAAATTCGCTTTTCATTTTGCTTCAATTAAGTGACCAGCGAAATCAATCACAGACCTTCTGCAAACACTAAATCTTCCAGAGGGAAAATATTTATCAAGTCCCAAGCCACCAGATTTAGCCCCTTTATCCATCTAGCTCTCTGGAATTGCTTCTTGAAGCAGAAAAATAGGGGGAAAAAAAAAAGTCAACTTGACAAACTGGAACTTCAGGAGATAAAAAGCAGATTTTGAAACAGCAACAAGAACAGCAAATGCAGAAACATCCTACGGACTTGAGCGGAGACAAAACCAAGAGGTTATGAGCATATGTCCAGGTGTCACTGAGATGACAGCTGAGAATGAGCCCCTCTGCATACAGCTATGTTTAGTTATATTAACATCCTCCAAGATCTCTACTGTTGGTATGAAACTCCTCAGGCCAGAAAGGTCCGAGGAAAACAGTTCGCTGTTTAATTCTGCAAGACTCTTCCATATGCCAGCAGCAGGAATCTGCCATCAGAGATGAAGTAGATATGTAAAAGCTTGGGCAGACCCCAAACAAACCAGTTTTGTCTCAGGCTTCAGGTCATAGTGAAGTCTTTTCTCATTATATCTTGCTAAGCCCAGCTCACACTACAGTGGTCAAGGATGGACAGGTTGCTTTGGCAATACCCAGGCCAGGATTTTCACCTCTGTGCTGTCTTCTCATCCCAAAGGCATTGCTTTTGAAAACCACAGGAATCCAATTCCCTTTCCACAAGCATACCTCATTCCCTGAGAACACTGAAGAAACATCACCCACATCCCAAACTGAGCTAAATGGGGATTCTGCAGTTGACTACACATCCACATTTCAGATTTATTTCAACCGAGATGATCAGAAACCTGGTTTTCCTCTTCAGGCCCAGATCCAGCTATCCTTTGCTCACAAAGCAGGGAATTTCCCTTTAGATTTGGAAATGCCACCATGAAAGTTGTCCTCGGGAAACTGTAGTGACCGTGATTGCCTGCTTGCCACCACTCTGGATGAAAGCAGACTCTAAATATCCTACAATTCGGACTTAGGAGCTCTGAGACATGTTAAGATCAGATGAAAGTTCTTCAAACTCCTTAGCACAACAGGATTTAAAGCCTCACTGTTAACACCCCTGGGAAGTAGCTTATTTATAATAACACATGCATAGGGAATTCTCTGTGAAGAGATGCTACTCTGCCAGCTGGTTTTGCAAGAGAAATGAGAAGTGCCAAGAGAAACCATGGAAGGGCAACTTGGCTACACGGCAAAGGCCACTAACCTTAGCTGCACATAGTGCCCTCTGATACCCCGGAGGTTTTTGCCATTGACATAAATGAGGCTAGTGTTTCACTCTGGCAAAGTGTGGGATTGCAAGGTGGAAAAGGACACAAGCCAGCAGAGATGGGATTCCTCCTGGAACCACCGGAATTACAACAGAGGAATCTTCTGTATGCAATCATCCAAACTGATTCTTTTTGAGATTAGGGGCGTTTTAGAGAGGGAAGTCTTTCTTAGAAGTCTCTTAGCAAATACTGGTGAGAGAAAATGGAGACATCTGGGGAGATTGTAGTATGGGTTAAGCATGAACATTAACTGCTAACACCATATGCAGACGACATCCAGCTCTCAGGAAACTCACAGGCCAACCTCCATGAGATCCAAGTGAAAACACGATGGGCAGACTCCTACAAGAAATCTGCTCCTGAGGACTTGACCCAAGGCAGAGAGAAAGCCAAAGGGAGGTTGTCCTTCAGTTTTAGTAGAGCTTAGTTGGCTTTAACTAGCCATGCAGCCATTGTGCTTAACTGCTCACAAGGAGTCGGTGGGCACAGATGTGACCTGAGATTACCATCACATGTTATGGATTCTCTTATCTCCCAATTAATACATTCCTAGGATGGATTATAGAAATGGACTAGCAGGACAAATCAGAGCCCTGGAAGGGATCAGTAGTCACCACCAGACAACATGCAGGCACCAACTTAGTTGGGATATGATGGGATAGAGGTTGACTAAACTGATCCAAAAATGGGCAGAAACTTGAGGGCAGGAACATTAGTTTAAAATGCTACTCAGTAATCAGAACAGGACTTTGGACAGGCAGAAATCAGTCCATTATCAAAGACAGCTAAAACACTCTCTGGTGTGGCGGTAGACAAGGGAGACCAGTCCTAGCAGAGCTCTTGACCTACAAGTGCAGCTGTCTGCAGTCCCACACTTACAGAAACAGAATCATAGAACACTCTGACGATATTCTGAGTTGGAAGGGACCCACATGGATTATCAAATCCAGCTCCTGGGATGTAAGTGACTCATGGTACATAATCTCATATGTAAGTCACTCTCCTCTTGCTTGCTTTGTCCTGTCTCATTTCCATAGTTCTGCTCCCTTCACAAACCACTTTCATAAGGCAAATTCTTGTTGCATATGCTACTGTGCAACAATCACTCCCTCACCAATAACCCCATCACATCTACTGTCCTGATGTTAACGCTGTATTTTTTTCTCTGAAGTTTCACATTCCTTAACCTCTTCTACCTCCCAAACCTTCAACCTGCCCAAGCAACCACCACCAACGCCTCAGAAGCAGAAGTGGTTCTGCATTTCTCATTAGATTGTTAAAACCCAAACTTGAGCCACAGACATTAATGTTTTGAATAGAATTTCGGTGCCAGATCACAGCCACTGGACTTGAGGGACCCTCAAAAAATGGAAATCCAAAAAATCTTTCTTCCAAACACATCCCAAAACAGTCCATTGCCTCTGAGAACATCTGTGATTTTTGCATTGGAGTACAGCCACTGCAAATGTCTGCTCTAAAACTGCCAATAGTCCACCAGCCAACTACTGTTCACCCATGGCAAGGTCCATTCCCGTCTGTGGGACTATCAGGGAAGGCTTCCCTACCACACTGACCAGAGCCCATGGAAGACCATGATGGTCTCCAAGGAGTAGGATTCTCAAGGAAGATTTGGCATTACTGAGAAACACTGAACACACAGACCACATTCAGACATGCACATTTTGGTTCTGCCTCCAATCCTTCCAACTGTCCTTTCCCTCTCCACAGCTCTGCCCTAACTCCCCTCTTCGGGGAGATGGATATTGAAGTAAACAGCCACTTAGTGAAAATGCTAGCTTAAATCTAAAGATATTCCAAATCTCAGCTGTGGAACACATGAAGACAAATTCAAATTCTTACAAAGAGTAGCCCAGAACTGGTCTTAAACTCTTTGTTTCAGCTTAATGTGCTCCACTTAATGCCCCTCCGTACACTGCAGCTGAAGCGCTTGAGAACACTATGACTGAGTGTTTACCAGGTTGTGATTCAGAGGTAATTTTTATAGTGGAAGAGACAGATGATGAAGGAAATGAAATTCATACATAGATAGTAATGAGGAAAACTTTGTGTGCAATGAAAGGAAAATAAATGGCATCTATAAATCCAAGAACTTTGAAAATGCCTACAGGACAGTTAATACCAGTTATGTTGTTCTGTAAGCCAAAGTTGGATTTGGCTGGGATGCTGAGGTTCACAACCTCAGTCTGCTGGCTTGGGCAGTGCAGATGTGTTGATTTAAGACAACCATAAAGAGGTCAGAATTAATATTTTAACCACTATTGCTCAATGCTGTGTCAAAACAGTAGTGAAATCCAGACCACCTTGCTCTGAGGAGCCAAGGCTATCCAGCCATTTCTTGCACAACTCTAACTTCTTGCACTTTGGAGGGCTTTTTGTTTTTTTGTTTTCCAAATACTAACCTAGTCCAAGCTTAAAGATTACAGAAAATAAATAAATAAATAAATAAATAAATAAATAAAATTTAAAATCAATGCTCTGGGATCCCTAACTTCAGCTAAGTTAGGAGAAAAACTGCTTGACTTAGTACTGAATAAATCACATTTTACACAAATTACACAACTCCAATAAAGCAATTCCAATGGGCAGAAAGACGAGAAATTTATCTGGTTTCAGGACAAGGTCATCTTTTCATGTAAAAATCAGCATCTTTCTTGTGAATCTCATTTAAGTTACAAGAGATTAACAATTCATTTCAATTCTTTATGGATCTTCATCCATCGCTTCCTGCAGACAGAAGTTCTGCCAGGCGTGTCCAGTTATGTGTTTTTATCAATGGTTATTGATGTTTTTCAATTACTTCTGTGACACTTTTTGAAATACATTTCTATGTGGAAAGCACTCAGTATAATCCCATTCCAGCTCTGCCTGGCTGGGATTCTCTGTTGCTGAGCTTTGCTCACATCTCTGCAGTTTGCAGCTCTTTGCTGCTCTTGGTCAACATATCTCAGTGCCATCCATGGATTTGCTCATCCTAACAGTAACCCCAACAAGTCTCAGCAGCTACAACTAATACAGATTTGAACTGGAGACCTTAGGTGATTCAATAAAAGATATTTTACTTCTTTTAAACCCCACACTCTCACGTCCTTCCATGTTTTTGGATAACAAATTACTACTGCTAAGTCCACATTACTCACGTGTATTCCTCCTGCTGTAACATCTCTGTCTGATATTTACTTCTATCCTTCATTACTTATTCAAGATTTTGAGACTGCAATTGAATTTTCTTTGAATAAGCGCTCCAGCAGGTAGGTACATCCATAGCATCATGGAAACAGAATCATTTGAGTTGAAAAGGACAATTAAATGTCATCTGGTCCAAATCCCCTGCAATGAACAAGGACACCTACAACTAGATCAGGTTGCTCAAAACCCTATCCAGCCTGACCTTGAGTGGCTCCAGGAATGGGCCATCCACTGCCTCTCTGGGCAACCTGCTCCACTGCCTCACCACCCTTATTGTAAAAAAAAACTTTTTCCTTATGTCCAATCTAAATCTCCTCTCCATGCTACTGTACTTAAACAAGTCTCCTAGTTCTCATAAGCTTCTTGTTACTGGAATTTATGCAGAGAATGCTAAATAATTACAAGCTCCGCTGAAAGAAAATCGTGCTTTGAAATCAATGTTCCCATAATCTCTGCCCCTAGTTTCCATGCTGCCCAGGAGTTTAGCCAAAGTGATCACTTCTTCCATCAAACTTACTGCAGACCAAGAAATGACAAATGAAACCAGACCTTGGCAATCTCCATTTTGCCTTGTTTCTCTGGGATGAAACTCAAAATCTTCTGTGACTGCTTCGCGAGATATCCATACAAACATCTGAATCCTATGCATGATCATTCCAACACTCATTTCATCCAAAGCACCAAAAACATCCTCACAGAAACTACACAGCAAGCACAAAAACACAAACAGCATATACTGAATTAAAACAGATCCCAAACTGAACATTTTCGAAGAAAATAATCCTTCTCTTGTTTTTATTCCTGAGCTTTACCATAAATTTGTGACATATATAATCTTAAAAAATATATATTGTAGAAGTCCTTAGTCCCATTGAAATTAAAGCCCACAAACTCAACAGAGCTACAGGCTTTATGGCTATCCACAGCTCTGCAGATGGCATCTCCCTTCTGCACTGGTATTAAAAACAGTATTTCTCTCTCTCCCACTATGGCTATGGACCTGCCTCCTCCACTGTTTTTACCACCCTTCTCAGCTTTTCAGATGCTAATTGCTTTTTCTCACTAAATTGAAGGCTTAATTAGATTAAATGAAGAACAATAATTGTGTCTTAACTAGTATTTAACTGGGATTTTGCTGTTTCTTTTCAGATCTCAAGAAGAGATTTCTGTACAAAAACATGCTCTCAATTCCTTTGATTTCCATCGGTTGATTCAATGAAAGATATTTTACTTCTTTTTGTAAGCCCCACACCCTCACATCCTTTCAGGTTTTTGGACAACAAATCAGTGCTGCTAAGTCCACATCAGCCATTTTATGAGGTCACATATATATTGCTACTGTACCCTCCAATTTGTCTCTGGATTATTTTACATATTCACAAATAAGACATCTCCAAGCAAAGTGGACACAAATTATAAAATAGATGATAATCATTACTGCATTCAGTATTTTGGACACCCCAGTGATTTCTTCAGCAATATCAGTGAGGAATGTTTATTTTCCAATAAATTGAGTCCAAATACTGGTGGCAAAAGAGTTACTGCTGAAACACGTCAACACAGCCATGAACGTCAGCAGACCCATTCAAATATCTTAGCCCCTCACCTCTCTGTCCAACTTCTGGACTCAGCGGATCCCAGTTGTTGGCACAGTTCAGACAAATGCCAGATGAAGCAGCCTTTCTAGGTAAGCCATGGCATTCCTGTCCTTGGCAAAGCCTGGCAGGGTCCATCAGAAGCTAGAAGCTACTTTCTAATACAGTTTAATTGTTAATAATCCAAGCTGGATGTGGTTCTGGGCAGCCTGGTCTAGTGGTTGGTGACCCTGTCCATGGCAGGGGAATTGAAACTAGGTGATCATTATGGTCCTTTTCAACCCAGACCATTCTGTGTTTCTATGAATAAGGAAACCAGCAACTGGCTGATAATCTTCTGGACTCTGTGCCACTTCTATGACTCTACCAAACTCGACAGGAGATCCTTAAAGAAGCAACAGACATTGCTTAGAATCCTCCTCCCAGAAATCTGTAAGGTTTAAAGGTGTCTTACTGAATAATGCAATGCATCAGCCAGATACCAGCGTTCTTCTCAAAAAAAAAAAAAGCCATAGGAAGCTTCTCTGCAGAACAAGTCAATCATTTGGTCTGTAACACTGCATACCGTCTTGTCATATCATCATTTGAGTAGGAAGAGACCTTTAAAGGTCATCCAGTCCAACTCCCCTGCAGTGAACAGAGACATCTACAGCTCGATCAGGCGCTCAGTGTGGGTCAGCCTGACCTTGAATGTCTCCTGGCACAAGACACCAACCTCTTCTCTCAGCAGCCTGTTCCGGTGCTTCACCACCCCTATTGTAAAGAACTTTTTCCTCATATCCAGTCTTCATCTCCCCTCCTTTTGTTTGGCCTTTCTGCCAGTGGCTCTAGAAATAGGGTACAAGGCAGAAGCTGTTGTCTGCCAGGAGAATTTGCTGGGGAATATGAGTTAAGAGAGATGGGAGTATTCTTCATGCAAGACTAAGTAGGAGTTAAGAGTTTTAAATCCTCTGGATAATCAAAGTTAGATGAAATTACTGGTGTAGGACCTGATTAAAAATAATAATAAAAGTAATTATAATGAAATGTTATACAGAAAAAGCATTTCTTACAGGGCTCTTATCTTGAAGCATTTCCACGTCACCAGTGTAATGTGGTTTTCTCTGGGATGGGACACAACAGATGCATGACAAATTTTCCCTCATAAGACAGATTATATTCTAGATAGAAAGAGGGGAAGCAGAAAGTAGAACAAGCAGAAAGCAGAACAAGTAGAAAGCTCCTACACACAGGTTAGCTTGGACCCTGGCTTATCCATCCCTGCTCTCAGTGCTTACAGATCAAACCATCAGGCAGTTCTGCAATATTTCAAGCAAATGGATTGGAGTAAAGCAGAAATCATTGCAAGTAGACATGATGTACCATGCCCACAGGGCAATGTTCTCTGTCTGGAAAATTGAACCTTTTGCTACCTCACCTTTTTACGAAGATATCTAGACAGATAGCCAACACACCTCATTTTGGTTAGCTATGAGACCAGACATGGAAACCTCAGCCCCATGTTAAGGCCTCGTTACTCTGCTTACTGCTCTGAAATAGATACAGAAAAGATAAACACGATGAATGGCCATCGCAGTCAATCTCTATCCTGTTATCCAGAATTGGGCAAAGCAACACAATAGAAAATGAGTTGATTTACCTTCTCTCTAATTATTTTTTACCCATAAATCTTGTCCTGTCCTCAGTCAACAAACTCACATTGAAGTCCACAGTCCACACACTGGCCCAACAGACATCTGTCCTTCCAATAGATCTTTGCCTGGTGTTGCCACATGAAAACGGATCTCAGTAAAGCTATTTTAGGCTTTGCCCAGCAGTGTTTTTTTCTGTGGAACAAACCACAGTTGCCATCTCTCCATCCATTGTCTGGAGCAGCCAGTGCTTGATTATACACAACTTTTCACACAGTCTAATAGGGACAGGACAAGGAAAAATGGCTTTAAACTAAATGAGGAGATATTTACGTTAGATGTTAGGAAGAAATTCTTTACTCAGTGAGTTCTGAGGCACTGGAACTGGTTGTTGAGAGAAGGTGTGGTTGGTCCATCCCCGGAGGTGTTCAGGGCCAGGTTGGATGGTGCCCTGGTCTAGTGCCTGATCTAGTGGTTGGCAATCCTGCCCATGTTAGGGAGGCTGGAACTAATTGATCCTTGAGGTCCTTTCCAACCCAAGCCATTCTATGGTTCTATACAAAATCTCTGCAGTTTTGCCTAATTATGCTCTTCTGGTGATCATCTCCACTTCCACTTGGCTGGCTTTGATGAGCAAAATGTGTCTGCTGAGAACAAAAATTTCTCTTTCAGAATACTCGGTTTCTCTGTGTCTTTCTCCCAGAAGCATCTACTTGGTGGGAGGAAGACAGAGGAGTCAACGCTGTCAGATCAAACAGCACACAGTCATCTGAAAGCTAGCCTAAGCAATGGGTCACTACTCAAGGCCTGAGCAACCACAGGCATTCAAGTCTTTGCTTGACAACAAAGAGCTTAAAGAAAAGAACTCTTTTATCTTCAGAGAAATCATCTTCAGTGATATCTCCAAGTCAGATGATTCCAGAGCTAGCAACATTCCATGCCCCCGGCCACAGAGCAAAAATGAATGTTTTTTCTTCTCTGTTTAAAAACAGTTTGAATCAAGGTATAGAAAATAAAGATTTGTAAGATTCAAAATCCTACAGACTTGGTGAGTGACACTCATACAGAAACTTCATCTCCTACTGTCTGTCTCATCGCTCATTGTTTCACATGTCTCTTTTTACACTGTCTGTATGGAGGTGCTATCACACTAAATGCCTGACATGGTGGCATTGACAAGGTCAATGGATCCAAGTCTCACGTCTCACATTTTCTTTACACTTGTTCCTAAACATAAAAGACAAGAAACGCAGCTAAAAGCAAGGATGCAAGACTTACATTTAACACAGTGACCTGTAAGAACCCACTTGCCTCTTTCTGCTCTTGATATCTGTCTCTATCAACATGGATTGCTGTTCCTCAGACATCTGTGTGTCCTGCACTGGAAGTACTGACTACAGAATCCCTTTGCTCTGGGATCTGGATTCCATCTGGATCCATCAGGCTGGCCTGGTCTTTGACCCTCTGCACAGATGAAACCAGCGTGTCAGGTCCCAGTGTGAGCAACAGGTCACACTGCTCTCAAAGATAAAATGGATTTGGTCTCCATAAGGTCCCTTGCATTGATCCTCCTCCATTACAGTAACTCATCCATAGCTCCATCACATGACTAAATGTGGTTTCCTAGTCTAAAAGAGAACAAATTTGGGTTTGCAAGAGAGAATAGCTGGAAACCGTGTGACATGAGCCAGCTTAGGGAACAGATCTGCATGAGAACAGATCAGGAGGCAGTCGTGTGGAAGGGAAGGATGATGGCAGGAGATATTGGCTGTTCCCTGAAGATTCAAGGAGCACTAATGAAGAGCAAAAACATGTCAGAAGCCAAAGTAACACGGCATCAGGAGACCACTGCTGTAGGCTGGGGACTTATTTGTTTTGAAAAGCTGTCCACCTCCACTGGCTTGATTAGGGAGTATTAATTAACCAAACAGTGAATACATTGACCAAGATTTGCCCGTTGTCCACAGAAGAACATAAAGGGATCTGAATCATTTGAGAAAAACAGTGTCACAGCTGGAAAACAGCATAGTTCTTTGTGGTTCTTTTTCCCTCCCTCCTCACTTCTTTCTCATCAAATACTTTAGTAAACCTCTGAAAATTGGTCTCCTTTTCTCCCCTCTGGCAGACTGCATTTCCTCTTTACTCACAATGACTGTAATTGTATTATTTCCATAACAACAAGCTGTGAGAACAGAGAGCTGCAGATGATGGCTTGGAAAAGGAAATCAGCCAGGTAGATGGTCTCAGCCTCACAGAGTATCATGTGAGATGGACAGGACTTCCCAGGAGAAGCAACACCTGATCTATGGAATAAAACATCAGTGGAGCTACACCAATATACTTCAACTTAGACTCACACTCACAAACACCTAAGGCAGTGTCTTCCTAGAGCTGATGTCAAAGCTAAAAGAGCTGCCAGGCTGCCATGTACAAAGGGTCTGATTTAGCAAGCATCACACATTAAGCACATGTTTTGATGTGTATCACAGTGAAGTCCATCATAGAACTCGACCAGTTACATAAAAGGTGAAGCAGGTCGCCATCTCCCTGGAAAGCAGCAGAGAATCTTTTTCCCTACAGTGGCAGGGCAGCTCGTGTGCTGCACTCACACCCCCTGAGCACAAGTGTCCACCTCAGTTTGATGGGTTGTAGAGCATCAGTGCTGTTTAAGGGAATGACAACTGACAGGAGAGGATGTCACCTTGCAAAGCAAAAGTCCTCTCCCGCTCTTACTTTATCTCTTTCTATTCAAAGCTTTGAAATCATTTTACACTGCCACTGGGGGAGAAGGGAAGAGGAGTTGAAGAGATACAAGAGCAATCAGAAGCTCTTTGAGGACAGGAGGAGCCCTAACGAACATGGTAAAACACCACAGCCCATGGCCAGAGGGAGAGAAGCTATTTTGTTCAGAAAAGCTATCCACCTGTGCTTGGTGAGCAGAAAATCTTGTCAGTAGTTCCCTGAGCAAAGATGCAGGAGAAACAGGGGCTGAGGTCTATTTTCTATCTTGTATGAAATCACTGAGGATAAGACATGCAAGAAAAACAGACCATGCTGGCTGTGTACCCCCTTCACCTTACTACCAAGCATCAACAAAAAGAATGTATTCCAAAGGCAGATCTCAGTGCCAAGTGGAGCAATCTGGTTGGCAATCTGTCACTAAACCAAATGTGGACACAGTTCCAAAGACCAGTGGCTATGACAGCAAATGCTCTTGTGTCTAAAGTGCAAGCACAAGATGCACTTGTAGCAAGGACCAGGCTCACAGACCACCTTGGAACTTCAACCATAAAATCACAGAATCATAATAGAATGGCTTTGGTTGGAAGGGACCTCGAGGATCATCAAGCTCCAACCATCCCCACTGCATGCAGGGCCAACAACCTCCTCATTTAATACCAGATCAGGCTGCCCAGAGCCCCATCCAACCTGGCCCTCCAGAGATGGACAGGGCATCCACAACCTCTCTGGGCAGCCTGTTCCAGCACCTCACCACTCTCATAGGAAAGAACTTCCCCCTGATATCCAACCTGAATCTTCCCTCCTTCAACTTAAAACCAAAGGGGAAATCCCTTTGCTATCATTTGCCTTTTCAAAGAGTTGAACCAAGTTGCTCCCTACAGCAATCAACAGCAGAGAGCTATGGGTGACTTGCAAGCAAGTCATGCAACAGAGTGTGGCTGTTTTTAACACTTTTGAGGAAGCAGAAAACATCCTTTTTCATAAAGCAGAAGAGGCAGGAAACTGACATGGCTGGGAAAGGACCTGTTGGTCAAACTGGGGGAAAAGGAGGAAATGCAATTAGCTTGAAAAATTAGAAAAATATCTCTGAAATGCATCCAGTAACAGAGATGACTGGCTACTTTATGTCTTTCATTTAGGGACCAGGAAAGGGAGAGGGGAGTGAGAGGTGTTTCTAATAGCTAATTAGGTTGCTTTCTCAAGCAGTCATTAAAATCTGCTAATTATCTCATGGTCTGAGTAAGAAGAAAGAAATCTCTCCCTCTGGATTATTCTGGTATTGGTGAAAAATTTTCAAGGCCAACAAGTTGCCACTTTCAAACTTGCAAAATAAACCCTAGGAATTAACCTTACATTGGAATTCTCACTGCATCACTTTTGCCTTGCAAATGCATCCAAAGCAGCCAGAGGTGAATGGGCTTCCCAGTGAGCTACACCATAAACAGATGCTATCTAAATGGCAAAATCATGGCATTTTCAAAGGTTACTGGTCTTTGTGACAGAGTTTAATGCGGGTCTCACAAAGTACGTGAAAGACTGTCCTATAAGAACATGTGTTGTGATGGACTGGTGACCTCTTTGGCAGGACCTGCACTAGTAGAAGTGTCTGCTGGAGAAGTGACTGCCAGTTCAGTCCATCTGAACTGCATTTCTCCAATAGAGGAAATACTTTACTGAATGGTTTTGATTCATAAGTCAATTTTGTACCAGGAAGATTGAGAATTTGAATACCCTGCATCGCAGTTCTGGTAGGTAGTACTTAGCCAGAGACAGTTTTGAAACCACACTTTCATAATCTTCCATTTTTTGGCTAGCACTTAATGTCTGAGAGAACAAGTACAGCCCAATCCTTCTCATGTTGTGCTTGCAGTACTACTGACCTGTGAAGACTATTTCAAACAGAAAATTCAAGCTCCTTAGCAATACTGACCCAAAGCCTCTTGGAAGATGGCCCTGAGCCCTCATTTTAAATCAGATAAGTAATTCAATATATTCTCATCACACAAAGATTTTCCCCTGTAAGGACTATAGTGTTTATGAAAGTCCACATCTCCCTACTCAGGGCACTTCTGTGAGATAAGAGTACCTGAGCATCAAGAAGATCATGTCAGTATTCAGAGAAGAGCCTCTTTCATTGCCCTGGATTGTAGATCACGAGAAGCCAATTAAATATGCACACCCAGGTGCGTATAATGCCAGCTGAAATCCCTTTTAGCTCTGGCCTCGACATACCAAGGTTTAGGAATCTTCCCCACGTTGCTGCTGATGTGCTTCAGACACAGAGACTGGCAACACTCAGCTGGCGGATAGTTGGCCCAAAGCTTCTTATCAACAGACACAAAAATTAACTTTGTCCTATATGAATGAGGAACAGAGCTAGAGGACAAACTCTGGTGAAACACAGAATCATTCAGGTTGGAAAACACCTTCACAACCACCAACCTGACCTACAGGGTCCCATCATGAACTATATCTTGTACTGCCATGTCCACACAATCTCTTAATTATCTCCAGGGATGAAAACTCTACCAATTCCCTGGGCACCCCTCTCCACAAAGAATTATCCAGCTTAAACTCCTCTGGCACAACCTATTTGCCAGCAGTTTCAATGACAAGGTAGAGAAAGGCACAGAAAAAGAAGACCACCACTGGAAAAGGAATCCCCATATGGATTTGCAGGATGGAGTTGGGAGCAACCTATGAGCATTGCAGGACCATTAGTAATCAGACTGGAATCAAAGAAGCAAAGCACACGGTGTTTGGCAGGTTGTTAGAATCTTCCACAAGGACAAAGTGAGCCAGCAAAGCTTACTCATCAAGGGAAAACAAAAAGAAAATAAAAAAGCTTATTTACTTTGACTCCCCAAAGAGAAAAGCATTAAAAGAAGCAAACAAATAAAAACATTGCTCTGGAAAAAATCCTCAGGATTTATACTATGTAAAATGAATTGCAAATCCCCAGACAGGAGGATTCAAGTAAGCAGAACAAAAGCAAGGTCCTACTTAGGAGCCTGGTTTGGAGAGAGAAGCTGTTTTTTCCTAGCTCTGAAGAAAATTACTCTGGATCTTTCTATGAGCAGAAGGTGACACGCTCATCTTTCTCACAACCAAAGGCTGCTTCCTTCCATGTTCCTGGAGGTGTTCCAGATCAGGCTGGATGGGGCCCTAGGCAATCTGCTCTAGTGCTTGAACTAGCAGTGGGCAACCCTGCTCATAGCAGGGGGAGTTGGAACTAGATGATCTTTGAGGTCCCTTCCAACCCAAGTCATTCTGTGATTTCTCCATAGCTTCCATTTGCTGAACATAATCCAAACAAATGAACTAACAGCTCATTAACATTTTTGGGCAGCCCTGTGAGGAGCCAGGAGTTGGACTCAATGATCCTCATAGGTTCCTTCTGACTCAGGACATTCTATGATTGTGTGATTAACACCTTCTTTTAGCAATGTCCACACATTCCTAAGGATTCTCCATTCAATTACTTGACTCAGGAAACACAAGGAGATCAAGATACAAGATGACAAGATAGGACAAGAGGCAATGGCATCAAGTTGTGCCATAGGAAGTTCTGGTTAGATACCAGGAAAAATTAATTCCCAGAAAGAGAATAGTGAGATATTGGAACAGGCAGCCCAGGGAGGTGATGGAGTCACTGTCGTTGGAGATGTTCAAGGAAGGGGTTGATGTGGCACTTGGGGATATCATCTACAGCAGTTACAGGTATGCACCGATGGCTGACTGGATAATCTCATTGGTCTTTCCAACCTTAATGGCTCTCTAATTCTATGAAGAAACATGGCTGCAGACTAGAAACCATTTCATCACCTGAGGGGAGCAAGAATGATCCTCCTTCTTGGACAAGAAATTGAGAAAAAAAAATAGTGAGGGTACTTCTCCAAGGAAAAGAAAAGCAAAGATGAGGAAGGGATGCCCACAGCCTGCCTTTCTTGCCAGAGGCAACAGCACACAAGACTTGCAAGAGAAGGCACAAGAAGGCAAAGCCTGGAGAGCTGCAGGATGAGGCTCAGGATCTACCACAGCAATCTGTCCAATAGCCCTGTCATCATCTCAGGATGTATTTGGGGACGGTGCTTAGAGTGCTGCAGCCCCAGGCTGCAAAGAGCCCATCTGCTTGTTTGCATTCAACATACGATGGTCCTCAGAGCAAACCAGGAGGAGAAATCAGATTCAGTGCCGTTGCCTTCTGCAGAAAGAAATGAGGTCTGCAGGGGGCAGGGGCCTGAGGGGGCAAAGGGAAGCTTGAACTGTGAAAGCATTAGAAGATCCCAGCCAAAAAAAAAATGCTGGAAAGAGGGAGGGAGGGAAGGAGGGAAGAAGCCCAGCAGAGCAGTGCAAGGGTGCCTAACCACGGCTGCTGATGCAGGTGAGCGGGTTTCTATTTTCATCTTTTCATTCAAATATGAGCCTGGAGTGGAATTCAACCTCTTTCATTAACGTCTGTGACCAATTCAGCATACTTCCGAAATGCGGATGACCCAGAAGAGTTCTCATAAACCTGCAGACTTTCTAAAATAGGTCTGTAAGAGGAGGAAGGGAGAGAGCTTGTTGAATTCTCTCTCTCTCTCTCTCTTTTTTTTTAAATACTCTATCAACCTGCAGGCTGAGAAAACAATAAAAAAATATAGACTCCATTAAGCTACTTAGAAGAAAAATCACTGCCTCTGGATCGTTGAAGCCTGCCAATTTCCTGCCAGTCGCACTGTATTTGTTCTAGTCTGAGAAAGAAAGGAGGAAAAAGCTAAAAAAAAAAAAAAAAAAAAAGACTAATAACAGAAGAAAAACAACTGTGTGAAACACACTGAAATAATAAGAGTTGTTCTGATTGCATTTCCCAGCAGCAAGTCCTTGGCTTGTGTGCTGCAGCAGGGCGAGGAACGTAACGCAAACATGTAATGAAAATAAAGCAAATATATACCTCACCAAAGGGGAAAAAAAAAAAAAAAAGAGAGAGAAAAGAATATTGTAATTCCTGGAAATAGATGTAAGAGGAATTTGTTTCTGCATGAGGTTTGCAGCTGGGAAGGAATAAAAATCCTTCCCCACTCAGCATTTGCATCCACCTGCTTTTGTGGCAGGTGGGGACTCTTCCAATGTCCTCATTGTGACATCAACCACATCCCAGTGCCAGATGCTGGAAAGTTTCATTTAATGGGGAGTGCACAGGGCAACACAACTCATCCAGCACTGGGTCTTCCACTGAAACAAACACTGCTGTCCTCTCAAAAAAGAGTCTTCAACCACAGAGCATTCTACAGGGTCTGCCCTGTGTGTCTGAAGGACCACAGAGATACCACCGTGAGCAGAATTGCCACCCACCCCCAAAAGGCCAAGGTCTGTCTAAAGATAGTCCAGAGAGCTGTGACAAGAATGATCAAGGTCACTGCAAACATTTGCTCATGAAGAGGGATTAGCAAGGGCTCCGAGACTGAACATTTCAGAGAGGAGATGAACGTGAAGGGACGATAAAGGTATATTAGAAAATGACAAAGGGATCTTTTGTTCTTTCTGCCTCATAACACAAGAAAAAAGACAATTTCACAAGAAAAAATAAATTAAAAAAAAAGAGGAAATACAAAGCTGATAAAAGAAAGTGCTTCTTCCCAATGCTGTATTATCACAGGAGCCCTTGGGGCAAAAAAAACTACAAAGGCGAAGGAGGAAGCTGATATATTTATGCATTTTAAAACAACAGCCAGTGCTAGAGGAATGGCCAGCAGGCTGTCCTACATGGCAGTATCTGTCAGGTGTCCAGTCATGTACCTGTAAGCACTGAGCAAACTCAGTATACATTCAGGATGCAACAACTGAACAAAACCCAATTTCACTCTCCAGATGCATAGCAGCAATCCATGATATTGCATGAGCAGCACACAGGGAGGCACTGGATAGGAACATGGACTCTTCTGTTTACCACTAGAGCTGCAGAGATTATCATAGAATCATTAAGGTTGGAAAAGACCAACAAGTTCATCTAGTTCAGCTATTAACTGATCCCTCCCATGCCCACTAAACTTGTCTCCAAGCACCACATCTACATGTTTCTTGAATGCCTCATCCTTACAGGTGATAAAACAAGAGAGAACTGTGCCAGAGAGATTACAGCCAACCTGAAAATCACACACTGAACCATTCCCTAAGGTAAGGAATAGTTCCCAGAGGGGACCATCTCACAGCTTGTACATGACATTGCATTTCTCAAATGTATTCCTGACTCCTAGTGTGTTCCCAGCACAGAGTAAAAGAAGAATCCATCTCCCTCTCTGAGACAGTAAAAGCAAGAAGTAATGGCCTCAAGCTGTGCCAGGGGAGGTTGAGGTTGGATATTAGGAAAAAATTATTCTCAAAAAGAGTGGTGAGGCACTGGAACAGGTTGCCAAGGGAGGTGGTGAAGTCACCATTCCTGGAGGTGTTCAAGAAAAGGACAGATGTGGCACAGAGGGACCTGATTAGTGGGCATGGTGAGGTTAATGGTTGGACTAGATGATCTTAGAGGGCTTTTCCAAGCTTAGTGATTCTACGGTTCTAAAACAGTGAATGTCACAGCAGAAAACATGCAGTGAGGTGTGCAGGACTGCAAAACACAAGGAGCTGTAATAGGGGTGAGGTCTGCAGCTGTGGAAGCAGGGTGAAGGCAGGTTGCCATCCTTCTCTCATTTCTAAATTTCTACTACTTTCCAGCTCTTCCTACTATCTGCTTCCTGTCTGCTTCTTTCAAAAGGTGACTGTAAACTGCCACAGCACAAAACCCTCAAATTCCTGAGCAAAGAATTCCAGCTCTTAATCATTCCCCAGCTCTGGTGCTACATGGGCCGTAAACCAACAAGTTGGGGCAGTGCTATGCTGGGGAGACCATATATGAAACAGGCTTGGGAGAGCAACATGTACCCAGACGCATCCCTTCTCTCCCACACCTCCCTCTCTTCACTGCCCTTCAGTCCAGCCAACCATTCCTCATTTTCCTTCCTGCTCTGCTCAACTCTCTTATCTTTTGATTGATGCCTCTGGCAGGACTTAACTCCCTGCTTTCTTAACCCTAAGCTCTCACCTTCTTCTCACCATAGGCTCTGTCTGCTCTCTGCTAACCTGCTACCAAAGTGTCAAGATAAGCAATGTGAGAAAGAGCCAAATAACCCAACCTCCCTGACCTTGCTCAGCCCAAAGCAGCAAAGCAGCTTCCAACCTGATACCAAGGGTGAGCCTCAGGCAATATTTCTTCTCTCCATCCATGCACAGAAACCAGAGAGGCCAGCCAGCTGGAATGGTGCTGGCAGAGGCAGCCTGCAGGCACATAGAAAAGTCAGTAGTGATGGAAAAACAGCAGAACAGGGTTTAGAGGAGAGGACAGTGCTGATAAATTCCTCCCTCTGCTCTATTGGTAACTTGCTGAGCAAGCAGAGCTGCAAGCATGCAGGAACCTGGGTAGAAATCGTGACACTTAGAGACTGGGATAAGGACAGCATCCAGAGTGGCCCAACGCCTTCCTCCAGTGCCTGATGCTGGTCTCACATGGATGAGTGGGGGCTGTTTCAAAGAGGCCTCCCATCCCATATGCTAGAGATGGGATGGATGCTCTGCACTTGGAGACAATCAAGGTCAGGCTGGACCGGGTTCTGAGCATCCTGATCTGGCTGTAGGCAGCCCTATTCATTGTAGGGGAGTTAGACTTTATGACCTTTAAGGGTCTCTTCCAACTCGAATGATTCTACAATTCTACAAATTAGCCCAGCTCATCATGGGGCCATGATGCTGGGGCTTGGGAGACCCTGCTCTGTGGGATACCACATCACCCCAGACATCTGTTCTCTCTCTGCCACAAGAAATCGATTCTCAGCTTTTAAGCCTGGAAGATCAGGGCTAATTTTTGTCCTCTCTAACAAAAAATAATAGCAACATTCCTATGTTCCCATACCAGCAAAATGAAACTGTAAGAGAAAGAGAAGCAGAGGATTATTAGACCAAGTCTCTTCTGGATCCCCAACCACCTCTGCAATGCGCATCATTGCAATATGTAAATAAATGAATAAATAGAACAAAAAAAAAAAAAGCCCTCAGCCACATGGGGAGAGAGCTGTGGGTAAAGAGCAGCAGATATCTGCAGAGCAAATGAGAGTTCACATTACTACAGCTGGCTCTTGGGGTGCTGCATCATTCCCTAAAACTAGATGCCAAACAGGGAGAAATATCACTGCAATATCTCCTCCAATCCATGCCATGGTCACCCCTAAATGCTACCAGCCAAACTTATCATAGAATCATTCTCCCCTTTATCTTATTTCTCCCCCTGCAAGCAAGCAAACATCCCAGCACCAAGGGGGGAGGACTGCAGTGTCTCTTGGCAATGGGCAAAGCCCCCCATGAGGGCTCAACCTTTGTCATTCAAGTACTTGAAAAGAGAGAGACGGCAAAACTCTGAGAGTAGAGAGAGATGTTCTGGGAGAGGTTGGGAAAGGCTTTATGCATTTCTTGAATGTAACACAGATCACATATGTATGAGTCTGAATGAGGCATCCCCTGCCAGCACCTCCCAGCCTGGCAGTGGTTCAGGTGTCCTCTTAGTTCAGGTCTTGGCATCCAAATCTCCACTGTGGATTTTTGGTTGTTTTTTTTTTTTTTTTTTAATTTTTCCTTCTCTTTTCTCTCTTTCTGGAAAGCCTTGTACTACGCTGGCAGCCTGCCATGTTCACGTCTGCCTCCCACTTCATCCCCGTCTGCCATTGTTTCCAATCAGTTTAGGAAACAGCACAGAGAACAATTAGAAAAGATAACGGGGAAGAATTACATAATTACAGGCCACCAAAACCAAAGAATTTTCAGAGGCTGAAGGAGGAAGGGGAGCTTAACCATGTCCTATCTTTGCCTTAACTTTTCAGTCTCACTATCATCATCAGAAGATGCCAGGACAGAAGTTCTATCTAAGGCTGCCCCTTCAAAACTGCCCCAAGGAAGGGTTTCCCCCCCAGAATTACTGTCCTGAACTTGAGGAGAGCGATATCTTTCTGCCTTCTATGCCTGATGGTGGTTTCAGCCTCAGCCCTGCACAGCTGTCTCCATGGATCACATCTGAGCATCAGACTTCACCCGCAGCAAGAAAGAAGGTGCTCAAGGAATAAATCTGCTCCTGAGGTCCCCAGTGAGGCTTATGCAATAGTTCCCAGCTGAGCAAGGCTCTGGTGTGCCAGCAGAAAGATATCACAAAACTGCTAGCAAGCAAAGATGCCAGAGGCATCTCTGCACACTGGAACAAGTCTGTACCCATAGTGTGCACATTCCTCTATAAAATCTGGTCAATCTGGTCCCACAGTCCAAACCTCCTTGCTGTAAGGAGCTGCTGTTCTGGTTACATGCATGCATTTGTAGCTAACCTCTCCTTGTTCCTTTACCAGTAGGACCAGCTATTACTTTAGTGCTCCTCTTTCCACTTCACCTGCACACCACCATTACACCACAGCCCAAGTTTCTCCAGGTGACTCCAGCTGAGGAAACCCAGCACTGAATGTCTGCTGCTTGCATTGCTCAACACCTGCCTAATTCCACCTATCTGATTTCCTTGTCCCTCTCCACACCATACGTTCACCATCTGCCACCTCTCGCATTAGAGCTACCAGAGAATACAAAGACAGCAAAGGAGACGTTTACCCAGGAGAGCACAGTCTTGAATGCTTTTTTGGGGGGGAGGATTTCAAAGCAATTCTGCTATCATCATCCTCGCATGGCTGGAGGCAGGGACTGCTATGTGAACTGATATTTGATCTGGCTTCACAGAGGCTCCAAGCTCACTGTGTCCTCTTTGCCATACACGCTGGGACTGATTTTCCACTCAGCTGTTATTTCTGGGAGCAGAGAAACATCTTCAAATTTAAGAATCCACTCATTTGGCTGTAAGCAACTCTTAACAAACATCAGAGTAATTAAAAATCTCCTGAAAGCATGAGATCTGGGAAATGCCTTTGATATTTGCTCTGACTATGGATGCTCTCATCCTGACTCACTGTGTCACAGATGTTAATTGTGAATTCCCCTTCATTCTTCATCCTCCTGAGCTCAGCAAATTCTCCATTACCACGTCCTTCCTGATCGAGGTGCAATTCAGATCATTTGAAATTAAACCCCTTTCGTGACATCTTTGATTGAGTCGCTCCCACAGAAGGACTGTAGGGCTTCTCTGTTCCCTTTTAAGTGAGAAACTGTCCAAGCTTTGCAGGAGAGCTTAAAATTTAAAAATCTGGCATGTGAAATAACACTGTGTGGGTGTACAGATGTTCAAGCAGACTTGGAATAGGAGCAAAAGGACTCAAGCAATGGCTTCTTGGAGATTCCCTATCCATGTTGGCTGATCTCTATGAATCTATTCAGGTTGGACATTAGGAAGAATATTGTCTAAGAGTGGTAATGCATTCCTGAGGATTCTCCATTCAATTGCTTGGCTCAGGAAAAACTAGGAGATCAAAATACAAGAGGACAAGATAGGACAGGAGGAAATAGCATCAAGTTGTGCCAGAGGAAGTTCAGATTGGATATTAGGAAGAGTTTCTTCTCTGAAAAAGTGACGAGATATTGGAACAGACCGCCCAGGGAGGTGGTGAATTCACCACATGTAGAGGTGCTCAAGAAACATAAGGATGTGGCACTTAAAGACATGTTTTAGTGGGCAATATTGGTGGAGTGTGGACTGTTGGATTAGATGATCTTAGAGGTCTTTTCCAACCTTAATGATTCTATAGTTCTTCTATGATTCTACGATGCCCCCCTGCACTCCCCACTTATTCGGTCTTGATGGGCAGATGAAGCATTCAGAGATCCTTGTACAAAAATATTAATGCTATCATTTAATATAAATCAGACAGTGCAATGCAAGCTTGGGGAATTGCACAGATAAGAGGAAGAGACATTTCCAAATTTACTCTGAGATTCATCACAGTGAGTATTCACAGAATCACAGAATTGCAGGGGTTGGAAGGGATTTCTAGAGATCATCAGGTACAATCCTCCCTGCTAAAGCACGTAGTCAATAGGTTGCATAGGTAGAAGTCAAACCTCAATTTCTATCATATAAATTTAAGATAACTTAGGTAACCCATCACCCAATGCTGCTGCGTTGGGCAAGAAATGAGGGCAGCACCCATAGAGAACGTTTCAGGTCTGAAATGGACACAACATACCTCTGAATGCAAGAATGGCTCTATATTGCCAGCAAAAGCCTGGGAAGCCAAATGATGACTAGGTAGATGACTAAGGTATCTAAAGTAGGTGGGACCAGGTTTCTTGAGGATGTGGGACTCAACCATTACATCAATAAGCTCTGATAATCAAACCGCTCTGGAGATGCTAATCACAGGATTTTTCAAATGGGGCTGAATGGACACTCAGTGTTTAGGGATCCCTTGGCCCATGCTCCAGCCATGGTAACACAGTCAATCTCTTGCAGGAAGAGTTTTTACAGGCAGAAATTGAAGCACTTGTGGTAGTTCTAGAAAGAGTCAGAGGACTTCCCAAGGAGAGTATAAAAGCAAAAGTGGATAAAACACACAGACAGGGAGGAGTCTGTTTTTGAATACGGCTCTGTGATTGAATAGAAAGCACAAAATAAACCAGGAGGACAGTAAAAATCAAAAAGCCAATGTGTGAAACGTGAGCTGAATGATCTGTGAGGAAAATGCTTCTCAGAGCTTTGCACCAGTTGTCAATGGCTCTTCAACACAGCTGCGTGATAACAAACTCTATTACTCAGACAGGCTTTGTTTTCTGCATGTACTTGAGCAAAATGAAAGCCCCTCTCTCTCAAGGTAGGGAGCCCAGGTGGAAGGAGAAGGAGGTTTCATAAGCACTCCTTACAGCACTCGCTTGATTTTCCATTGTTCAGAAGACTGCCTCCCACCATTGCCACTGGTGTGATGGTGATGGAGACAGCCATTAGATTCAATGAGCACTCCCTGAAGCCCATGTGAGCCTGCTGGCTCCCACAGAGGAGAAGGGCCCTTTAGATGCTAAGAGCATCCCAGCCAGGTGTTCTCTGGGCGGCGGATTTCCCTGGAACATCCTCTGCTTCTCCCTTCACTAATCAGTACCTTGCCAACATTGTGGCCCTCCAGGGACCTTTCAGACCCTGTTCTGTCAGAATCTGTTCCTACAGGCTCTGCCCTATCACTGGACCATCCGGGAGATGTCCCATTGGAGAAGCCCACTCTGCACTAAGCAGTTCTTCTCATTGCCTTCCAATCCCAAGGGTCCCTGCACATCGCACTGCCCCATGAGAGCAAATCTTCAACAAAACAACAGCAAGAAAAGAAGCCTGGGGAGGGGGAGAGGAGGGAAAAACAGTTTCAAAACTTGGACACATCAAGAGACTGTTTCCATGGCAACCTCTCCTTACAGTAGCTCAAGCCCATTTTAATCAGTGGCAGCATTTGCCAATAAAGTCTGCCTGGGTCTGCACTTCCTTCCCATGTATTCTCATTGGGATGGAGAGGGACATGCATCCGTCATTTGGAAAACAGCCATTATTTTTGCCATGGGGCTCTATTGGCAATTACAGCTGGAGCCACAGTGCTATGATGCCTACACACGCCATGGAGAGGGTGCAGTGCAGTGCTCTAAGTGTGTACATTGCTTCTTCTAAAAAATCTTCACCCGAGCAGCTTTCCATCCTCTTTGACCCCGCTGTTGGCAAGCTCAGCCCTTGGTGGCTTGCAAAGCTGCACAAAAAAAAGCAGGAGCTGCCAGTGCTGCCTTCAGACAGCAAACCATGGTGGGAAAGGTCACGAAGCAGCTGCTGTGTGGCTGCTGTGTGCTGGGTACTACAGTGTGCCAATGGGCGGCATGGAAGGGACATGCAGAGGAGATGAATAGCTCAGTCCTCAACCTTGGGCACAAGGGATTTTGTTGTTGGTTTTTTTTTAATTATTATTTCCACTGGTCTTGTTAAGTGCATTTTGTTCTTTGCTACCTGGAGCCTGCAAGGTGCCAAACTGCAAGACAGTTTCTTATTGTAGTTGTTTTGCAATGCTCTTATTTTTGAGGAGTCCAAAAAGCAAATGTTTAAAGTAAGTTCTGGTTCAGCTCCAGAACAGCAGGTTTGGTTTAATGGCTTTCGGCAATTTCTAATTCAAGTCCAGCTCAATTCCCTCAGGATGTTGCAGTGTAAATTTAAAACAGAATAGCCCAAGCCATCAAAACTGCCCAATATCAGCGGGCTCAGATCCCAAACTGCTCTGCAAAAAGAGGTCCTCAAGCAAAAAGTGCCACAGATTTGTCTTAAAAATATTCATGATTGCTACAGCATCTGTCACACTGTGGTCTGAATTAATATTGGACAGGAATTTTTGGTTCATAGAATAATTAGCAACCAATACAGTGCAAGCATTGCCCATAGCAAATGAAATCATCACAATGGTTTTGAAAATTCTGAGAAGTTTCTTTGTATAATTTCAAAATAGATGTTGATATTTTATTTTGATTATTTTAAATTTATTTTTAACACAACAGCAATGAAAATTAACAAAGTGAGGAAGAGAGAATATTTAAGCTGTAGATATATAACTGGGCCTTGTATTGAAGCACATTCTTGAAGCGTATTCTTTCACAGAAATCTGGCAGAGAATATTTTACGTCAACTGAAAGACTTCTCAATGTGTTTTCGCTTTCAGCCAGTGAACCTAAAATCAATTATTTGTACAAGTTTAGCCCTGATCCATGACTAGGACTTCTCCAGCAATTCAAATAAATACAAACTGACAGCAACCTCACTTTGTTTGGGTTTTCTTTCTGCAGATGTTCGAATGGACCAGTTTAATGCCAGGAAACGTTAGGAGCATAAACACAAAGGAAGTTTCAGTGACTGAATTTGGAACACACCCACCCATCCTGCTTCTAAAGAGTACACCCAACATACCACATAAACAAGGAGCCAATCACACCTGATCACCATAGCCCAGATTGCACAAGCTTGCCATGAAGTGTTTGGCAGAGCAATGGCTCACTGCCTTCCAACAGAAGAACCAGCCATCGCTCAATGGAGCTGATGGGTGCTGGGTTCAAAATCATAGAATCATTAAGGTTGGAAAGGACTCCTAAGATCATCTAGTCCTACCATCCACTACCAACACTGCCCATTAACCATGTCTCTGAGTGCCACATCTCCATGATTCTTGAACACCTCCAGGGATGGTGACTCCACCACCTCTCCTGAGCAACCTGTTCACTTTTTCAGGGAACTTTTTCCTAATATTCAACCTGAATCTCCCCTGGTGCAGCTCATGGCCACTCCATCTCATCCTGTCACTAGTTGCCCAGGGAGAAGAGGCCAACCAAAATTGCAGAAGCTATTTCTTAGCACAAGCCATGAAGCTTCCTGCCCCAGGCATTCTGGATGCTCAAGGTCTGGATGGTTTCAGAAAACATACATGTATATTTTGGGAAGAAAAATTCACTGCAGGCATTGAGAAAAAAAAAAAAATTAATAGCAGTGTATTAACCATCCCAGCCACTCCTCAAGAACGCTTCTTCCCCACTGGCAAATTTTATCCGTGATGCTTTTGTGCACCTTCACAGCAGCTTCTGCTCACTGTAAATATTTAACAAAGCTTTGTCTCTCAGGAGACCCCTTCCTCACATCGCTTGGGCTGAGAGCACTGTGCATCTGAACACAAGCCAAGGTTAACAAATTCGAGCAAAATGTCACGGCTGAGCCCTTCCTTCCTTCTCTGGCACCCTCCAGAGTGTAAATTCATGCTCCACAAGCCACAGGGTGTTGTTGTATTTGTTTTTTCTTGCAGGGAGCTATTCCCATTTAATGCTTTGCCTGACAGCTGCTGTGATTAATAGGTGATGTGCCAAAAGCCACATACTATTATTATTATTATGGCAATATTTAGAGGTCATAACCAAGAGCGGGGTCCCATTGTGCCATGCACTGTACACAGTTGGATGTAGTCTCTGACTAAGAAAACTTCCACCTAAGTAGTAGGGGAAAAAACATGCACAAAAATGAACGTGCTGTGATTTTCTTTCTGTGTTACCATGCACAAGGCAAGCAAGAGAAGAGAATAACTCTGCCCACTCCAGCACCCAATGCATTACCCACGAGACCATGCTGTTTAGCAGTCATGAATTAACTTTCATGCATAATTATTCCACCATTGCAAAGGATAGATGTTGATGTACAAGGTGTTTAGCAAGTGGGTTAGACTGCATCTTCAGGGTTGGCCTAGGACATTCATGAGGAAACAAAAACAGCAACAAATTCTGAAGTTTTAGTAGCTAGTGTTAGAAAGCTAGGACTTCAGCAAAGGTTTTCTCTTCCATCCAGAACAAAACTGATCACTTCTTGTGATGAACATAAACACTGGATCAAGCAATTTCAGCCAAGTTTCAACATAGTTTGGTTTCAGGCAGACAAATAAGACCCAAAAGTCCTCACAGCTTATCCAGTGTGATGTCACCTGGATCACAGCTCAGGAAGACATAACATCTTTAAAATTACCTGGTGTAGGGAACCTGCTTTGGTAAGGGGGTTGGACTCGATGATCTCTGGAGGTCCCTTCCAACCCCTACAATTCTGTGATTCTGTGATCTCTCAGCTCTTTATCAGAAGCCTCCAAGGTGGAGACTGCAGCTCCTGGTTGGCTTTTATTGGCTGGTGAGAAATGGAGGCTCAGGTGGTCAGTTAAAGTACAGGAAACATTATTTGTGTCCTATAGCCATGCAGATGAATTACCCAATTCATTCAATGACATAATAGGGCTGGGTAAAATGTTATCTCTAACCAGGCAAGGCTATTCGCTTGTCTTTGAATTCAGGTATCTTTCCATCCCCAGTAAGATATTTCTGTTCAGAGGGTGAGAGACTACAGCTAAAAGGATGGAAAATACAAGAAGAAAAACATAAATTATGTCCTAAACGATGCAATTCTCTGCAAACTGGAACCTCCCCTCATCCCAGATTATTGATTTGGTAGCTTCATTCAGGTTTGTGTCCAGGGGCTGAAAGTATCCAAACTCCAAAAAAGGAGAAGGATTTCTGAAAATACGTTTTGCGGCACATGAACAACTAGAATGTTGCTATTTACTGGTGTTCTTTTCTGTACCCAAAAAGAATAAATCCTCAGCTATCAAACAGTGGGATCTCTGTATGTTAGGGTTTTTTTTGCATATTGGCATATCATCTTTACATGGGCCAACAAACAATATGAGCTTGACTTCTAAGGAAAGTGCATTAAGATACACAGCCACCAACTCTGGAAAGAAAGGAAGTGGACAGCAAGAAACTCAAATTTGCTTTCTTTTTAAAGTGTTGTCTCTGGACTAACCAACCTGAAACTGCCTAAGAGTTTTACATATAATTTATACTACAGCAGAGGATAATAATTTCCCTTAAAGAGGAGAAATAATCAACTGAATCAGAAAATGCTTACACCTGTGGAACACTAATTTAATGTGATAATCTTTCTGGAAGAACGTGGTAAGTAATTCTACCTTCCCCCACTTCCTTTTCTCTTACATACTTCTGCCTTAAAAAAAAGAAATATAATAAAAAGACCCTCACAACTCCTTTCATGCAATGCTACTGCATGGAATCAATCAAATATCTCCCACATGGACAGTTATTAACAATCTCTTGTTTGTGAAAAGAACTTTCAAATAAGAGCTGTGCCTTGGAAGTGCTTCTGAGTTATTGGCTTTTCCATGCTCATGAAAAAGTCATCATGTTTATCTCTGGAGAAGAGAGAACCTCCTCAGAAAAAAAAAAAAAAAATTAAAGAAGAAAAGTGACAGCTTGAAGGCAAGAGCCCACGTGGTGTTACAGGAGAGAAGGAAATGGCATACAGAGCACAAAGCCATCCCCAGCAGAACTCGAGCTAGCAGCAGCCTGTGGAAATCCTTTCCCCTTATAGATGCAGCTAAATAGCATTGAAAGAAAATGAAAAACAACAAGAGAAGCAGGGATGGTTTTATCAAACCTCCACAAAAGTTGAACTGCTCTTGGGAGCTGTTTTTCTTCCCTCCTGAGCCATTCATTGGTGACAGGAAGGATGATTTCTCCTTTGCACACCACCCATAATTCCATCATTAGATTTGATGTTTCAAAAGGAAGCTTCAATTCCTATGAATAAAAGAGGCTGTTTGAAGGAGATTAATCACCTGCTCATGTAACCTAGATAGGAAGGAGCTGATGGCTCATAGTGGGTTTTTGATAGGCCAACCTTTAGCCCTTCAAGTCTAATACAAGCAAGGAGATCTATAATGAATTTCCACATAACGATAGGAAAGAATGAATCTACAGCTTTTTCCTCCCTATGTTGCCTCCTTATATCTTAAGTATTAACTACAACTCATGCCATCCTCATCTCCTATGACTGATGTGTTCTCGATTCTTCTGAAGGACCAAAAAAGAGAGATATCAAAGGGAGTCTTGTTTATTTTGCTCCTATGTGAGGCTCCAGATGGCAGAGCTCTAACCCATGGCTCTTAGAGGCTTCATAACTCTCTCCTTCGGTCTGAACTTCCCTCACATACTCCCTGCTATTTGTTAGTAGTTAACTGTGTTATGGATCTTAAATAGTCAAGTGGTGATAACCTCGGAGATAACTCTAGGATTTTCATCTACTGGGAAGAGAGAAAATAGCTTTACATAAAAGTGGAAATTTAAACAAGGAGGAGGACAAAAGGCAGTAACAGTGCCAAGGCCTTGCTGCCAAATAGCCTACTGTAGCACTTATCCTTCATATAAAAACACAAAATAGTCAAGGACTTTTGGTTTTTTTCCTTCATCTTGACGGAGTCAGCAATTAATCCAGCTTCAGTCCACCTATGCTGGTGTTGCTCTCCAAAACATGGCTGACAGAGACTGCAAAATCCTGCCTTCCCACTTTCACAGAACCACGGAATCATTTTAGTTGGAAGGAACCCTACAAAGACATCTAGTCCAATTTCCCTGCAATGAGAAGGAACATCTACAGCTAGATCAGGTGCTCAGAGCCTGGTCCAGCATGACTTTGAACAGCACCATGGATGGGGCATTTCCATCTTCCCGGGAGACAGAGCTATTCATTTCCCTGCCTTTAGGGATGTTGAGAGACCACAACAGACTCCCAAGGGGGAAAAAAAAAAGTCAAAAAACTAAGATTGGAAGGAATGCAAACCAGAATTAAGATATGGGGCCTTAGAAGAGACTCTGTCAAGAGCTGAGCTAGGGCTTCAATTTGTGTAAGGAAGCAGTTCAACCCCAGTGCACTAAAACAACAGCCTGGACAAATCCCACAGCGTCATATTCACCCCAAATCATTATGAAGCATATATAAAAAGCTTCTTTTCTTGTTTTTTCTTTGAAAAAAAAACCTTCCCTGTGGACCACATTAAAATTTCACCATGAAAACCGATGTTCTGAGACTGCTTTCCAACCCGAGGACCGAAGTTTGAAATTCTTTCACAACTTTTCCTTATACCACACACTGTTGGAAATTGGGGAAATGAACAATGAGGATCACCAAGAACCTTGAATTTTACAGCTTCCAACATAGATGAAATATGCTGCATTTTAAGCAATATACTTTTGCCTGAAATCAGAGCTTATTCCACAAGCTTTTTGGTTCCAGCAAGTGGAAGCAAAGGCAATTCCCCAGGACAGCTTATGCAGTTGAAATGTCTAGCTATAGGGGAGATTGGGATTCCCCTGATATACAAGAGTTTGTTTTCCTGAATTTTTCTCCCTGAGTGTTTTTCTATGTGTATTCTTCATCATCGGGTCTGTCCTCGTTGTCCCCTAGAATCTAATATCCAATATATCTAGGCTAGAAATGCACATTTTTCTTCATGTGCTTAGGGAAGCAGTGGGGAAAAGAGAAAATGTAAGAACCTGAGTGCCATGGAAAAATGAGACAGAAGGGGAAAGATACGAATAAAGATGAAAAGAAAGCGGAGGAAGAAGAACTATTTGGGGGGAAAAAAAATAAAACAAAATTAAATTATATAATTAGCAGAAACCTGCCCTGACACACAAAGGTCCTGCTCATCAATAAATGACATCTGGAAATTACATTTCCAAGGAGAAAAGAAGGGTCAGAGTGCCCATTTTTCTGCCTTCTTTGGATGGAAATTTCCAGTGGCAGGTGGAGCAGAGTGTAAGTTCAATTGCTGCGATTCTCAATGCCCCCATACTCTCTAAACACCACATTTTCCTTTGCATGTTTGCCTTTGCCTGGAAAACCTGGAGGGAGACTTTAAAAATGCTACTTAATGCAACTGAAACTGTTCTTCCTCTTTTTCTGAGCCAGGTATGAAAAGTCTTGGAAGATATTCAGGCATCCATGAAACTTACTTTGAAACTTACTGTATGGGGAGAAGAGAGCTTCACTGATACTGAAGTTATCCATGAAGGTTTTACATCACTCTGAAATACATATTTAGTGATAGAATACACATATTGGAGGGAAGAAAAGACTACAGATGCTCTGGGCCAATTTCACCAGGCATTTGTTTTTCAACTACTCACCAGTCCTTTCAGGTAGAAAGCAATGGATATCCTTTAAACTTTGAGTCAAAAATTAATAGATGTGGTGTGGTACATCATTTCAGCATTTTAGACTTGCATTCTGGTATACATTTTTATATACCAGTGATGGAATTAACAGACCACATAGCAGGACTCCCCTCCCAATGCATGCTTACTCCCAGTCTATCACTGTAGATCTAAACAACTAATCACAGGTAGTGACTTTCTTGAATCCTTCCCTAAGCATACATATTATACTGAAGTTATTAATGAGCAACTCCAGTCATGGCCTAATGGATGGGACACTGGTTGGAACAGGTTGCCCAAGGAGGCTGTGGATGCCCTGGAGGCATTCAAGGCCAGGCTGGATGTGGCTCTGGGCAGCCTGGTCTGGTAGTTGGAGACCCTGCACACAGCAAGGAGGTTGAAACTATATGATCATTGTGGTCCTTTTCAACCAGGCCATTCTATGATTCTATGACACCGTAAGATGTAGAAGCCAGATCACTCACCAATAACCTTGGTGCTCAGAACCAGCTTGCTCTTCATCTAAGGCACTTTTCCCAGAAAGAACCCAAATCACAGGTAATACTAGGGTTTCACAGGATCATACAACATCACAAGTTGGAAGGGATCCATAAGGATCACTGAGTGCAAGTCCCATGAGTTTGGGTTTTCTGGCTCATAAATTTTATTCACATCCCCCTTGGATCATCCCACATCACCTCTTTTCCTCCGGTGCCCTAATTTCTTTGTTCAGACTTGAAAGAAAATCTAAGTTTTTCTCTTATTACTGGCATCTGTATTACTGGAAATAAGCAAAACTTGCTTCTTTGCCTTCTTCATCCGTAGGTGACAATAAGTCTGCTTTCTAGCCAACAGCCTGAGGCTGAAAAACTGAGATTTGAGCTTTGGTTCAGATCTTAAGCTTATAAAAAGAAAGAAAGGGAAAAAAAAAAAAAAAAAAAAAGGAAAAAACAAAGAAACAAACAACAAAACAAGCAAAAAACCAGACAAGAATGATAAACTTTGCAGGAATGCATCATCCTCTTTCTCACTATTTGAAGACTGCTCTGATATATCTCTAACTTCAAAGAGACAACTCGGAGTCATAGCACTTGGGCAGTCTCATTGCATCCAGCAGAAGTTGCAAGGTGTCTACCTACACAGCCTTCACCAAGGAAAGAGAACATAACCCTGGATTTGAAGGAAGTAAGAATGGCTTTACTGGGTTCAGTCAAAGAGTCAGCCAGCAAAAAAAAACTATCTCTAGCAATGACCAACATCAGAAGCCAAGAGAGGAATAGAGTAAGCACAGAGTAATGTGTGCCCACTATGCTCTTTCCAAGAGTTTAAGGCTCAAGGATGTCCCAAGATAAATGTGCAGATTTTAAAGTTAATGGACCTCCAGTGGCTGGTGGCACTGAGGGACATGGTTAGTGGGCACGGTGGTGATGGGTTAATGATTGGACTACATTATCTTAGTAGTCTTTTCCAACTTTGGTGATTCTGATTCTATGATTACTTTGCTAGGCCTTTGCCTGGTTGCTTTTCTGAACCCAGAATATGCCCCACAGCATTAAGTTTTATCAGTCAAGCAGTTCTTATGAATGGAGAGATGGATTTATTTCCCCAGAAATGTCTGTTTTGAGCCTGACCCCTGCCAGTTCCTTGAGAATCTCTCTAGCTCTTGCACCAGAGAACTCAATGAACGATTGATCCCTGTCCACTTTATGTGGAAAGGATTCCTCCTAACTGAGCCTAAGCAAAACAAAGAAACTGTACAAAAAGGTGAATTTATCACCAGAAAAAAAAAAAAAAAAAAGGAAAAAAGGAAAATAAAAAAGGAACAATGTTGGGGCCATTTATTAGGCAATTTTTCAGATCATCTGTAATCCATTCTGTCTTTATACCAAGCTCCCGTATCTGCGTATCTGTTGGCCCACTCGTAACAACTGCTTCTTTATTAAAACCCCTCGCAACAACTGTCACTGCCAGCCTCTCCTAGGACTCTGTAGATGTCAGACCCATCCTTGCTACAAATGTGCACATTCAAATTTCAGCAGCAAAGCGTGAATTCAGATCCTCCTCTCCTCACTAGCACAGATACTTCGTCTCTCTCCCTCTTGCTTCTGCACATCTATTATGCGCATTTTCATTAGGAGCATTTTGCAAGTGATCTGTTGATTCATTGTATTAGAATTGCAAACAAATGGTATCATTTTCCCTGCATGCTCTTCTTTGAGAATTCAGCATTGATTTCCCAGCATTGTCAAGCTACTTGACTGACACTTCTGGTTGATTTGAACCCTTTCAAGACTTCTCACCAAAACCACTCCTGCTCATCAGTTCTTCTGCCAGGACTCAAGAGCTTGCAGGAGCTCAGACATCTGTATTGGCTTAAACTGGGCCTACATTTCCTTGTTCCATATATGCTTTATAATGCTTTACCTTGAAATTGTAATGAGACAGCAAAAGTAGGGAGCAAAGGGCCAAATTCAAATCTGTTCCTCATGTAATTCTATTGACTTCAGTGCCTGCTGTGTGTCAGATGGGCACGTGCACTTCCATCACATCCAGACCTTCAAAGGGCCCTTGATGCTGTAGGCAGTCAATGCACTATTTAATCCTTTAAGTGCTAGGTTTCTTTCTTTTTCCTGTATGTGTTTTTCTCTTTTTATTAGACAAATGTGATTTTTCCATGGTTGCTATCATACCTGAAAACACTACAAAATGCTTTCTAACACTGTTGTATTCTTTACCTGCAAAGAAACCTTTACTAATGGATCTTACACACTTAGGCAAATTATGGAATCTGAGATACCTGGCCTGCATAGTGAGGTTTAGCATCTTGCAGAGCAGAACAGAGGGTCATCAACAGTAAATAAATCTCCCACAGTGTTGCATAGCCGAGTCTCCAAACACAGGAGGAATCCATATGAAACTTTCAGAAGTCAAACTATCTTCTCATCAGATAAGAAAACAGGATAAAAAGCCCATTCAGGACCTTTTGAGTTCCTGTGGAAATCAGCAGGATTTCTTAGCACTGCCTTCAGTGGAACTTGCATCACATTGCAGGGTTCTCAGAACATTTCAGAGCATTAATGCTGCCTTTAATGAGTGAGATTTTAGCTCCTTAATTCATTAGGTGCCTTCACAAGCCTATTAAGCTGGTCTATAATGTTTGAGATTGACTCTCATAGAATCATTAAGGTGGGAAAGACCAATAAGATCATCCAGTCCAACCATCAATCCATGCCTCTAACAGCTCTAGACTGTTTCACTGAATGCAACATCCGCCATTATCTTGAAAACCTCCAAGGATGACGACTCCTTGCAAATGACCAACTAGAGATGCCAAGATCAAATCCAGTTACTAATTCAAGTACTTAAAACAAAGCACTAGAACATCTAGGCAATGCATACTCGATACCAGCACAGAGGGAGGACAGGTGATAGGGAAAAGGGCCTTTGGATGCCCAGGATTTAGGAAGCTATGCAGGAAGTAGTCTCTTCAATGTAATGTAAAATTATTTCAGATGTTTATAACCAAATTGTGTGAAGTGCTGGACAGCAGACTGATTTGGTGCTTTATGTGGTGTCTTGCAGAGGAGATGAATGACTTGTTTTCAACCCCAAAAGTCCTTGTGCTGCTGAGTGGACAACCAAGCCTTCGTTTGACTGGACCCAAAAAGGTCTTGTACATAGACCCAAGAGCATCAGAGTTCAAGAATGTGAGTCCTTCTCTGCTCATCTGCTTCCTACACAGATCTTCAGAAGCCTGGCCCAGTGCCATTAAACAATGATCTCTCCTGGGTGCATATCTGCTCTGAGTGGATGATTGATTTTATTGCTGTGACAGAGAATTGCAAATATGAAGTGCTCAGTGTACCAAAATGACATTTGTGTAACTTATATTGTAAATACATACTGACACACTGACGTTGTTGTTAATGTAAGAATGTTAAGAGGCTATTAGTTTCATTATTGCCTAATCAGCAGCAAGCACTGTGTTCTCCTCTCCAGCCCAGCTGTCTGGCTGGTGAGGTGTCCTCTGGAGAGGAGGCTGGAAATGTAGGACAGTGATGACGATGCCAAATGTCGATGCATGTGGGGCAGAACTGCACACATCTGTGCACATCTGGACCCTGGATGGAAGAACAGCTGCCTTTATGAACGCTGAGCAGATAGAACAGTTCAGTCAGGGTGTCCCAGCCCTGGGCTTTCCCCTTGGATGGGGGAAAGGGCCTTCTACCTTTTATTATTTCCTCAGATGAGCACCAGAAGTAATCCTTCTTTTTTGTTGTTGCTGTTGTTACTATTATTTTACTATTTTCTCTCTTCTCATCCTTAGAAAACCCTGCTGCAAATCTGAGAAACTGTTACACAGAATCATAAAAGTTGGAAAAGACCACTAAGATCATTGAGTGCAACCATCAGCTCATCCCCACCGTGCCCACTAAACCATGTCCCTCAGTGCCACATCCACCCTTTCCTCAAAAACCTCGAGGGATGGCAAATAACCCAGCTTTTCCCTAAGTCTCCAGAAATCCTGTGCATCCAGAACAGAAAAGACCCTATTACACCCCAATACTATGAGAGTGTCTAAACCTGTGGAATTTATGAACACCAGTGTCTCCATTGCTTATTCTAACAGATTTTTTCTACCTTCTACTAGAGTTCATCATATGTGAGATCCAAAATTCCTCAGACTCCAAAAAATTGCAGCAAGAGAGGGGAAAAAGACCTGTAAAGTCATATAGCCTGACCATGCTTTAGTGCAAGGAAAAAGAGGTTCCCTTGGGGAGACCAGGGCGAAAGGATACAGAGAGACAGCTCTTGTAATGGGAAAACTATTAGCCCAATGAGTTGAAAAAGTGACAGACGGATAAGAAGTAGCCTGTGCATGAGGAATAACTTCCTGACAGCCAGATCTATCAGACTGCAGGAGAGAGGCCCAGGGGAAATGTCAGGAGGCCCAGCATTCAAGCCACATAAAACAGAGCAAAACATATTTGAAAGCAAACCTGAAATGACCAGGAGACTAAACAAGCTGTAGTCTCTTAGCTATAAGTCTTTTCCATAGCTAATAATTCATGAAGGGATATCAGGAGCACAAAGTCCAAAGAGGAATGCAGTTGACTTACATGACTTCACCTAACAAGGGTGCAGTCGCTTCAGTCCTCTGGGACACAGGAAGGCCAAAGAAAGCCAGACACAATCCCAGTTCCCTCAGCCACTCCCCTAAGCCCTGTGCTCCAGACCCCTCACAGCTTCACTGCCCTTCTCTAGATGTGCTCCAAAGCCTCAATGCCTTTCCTGTAGTGAGGAGCCCAAAACTGAACACAGCGTTTGAGGTGCGGCCTCAGCAGGGCTGAGTACAGAGGAACGATAACTTCCCTGCTCCTACTGGCTGCACGGATGCAAACCAGGATGCCACTGACCTCTTTGGCCACCTGGACACACTGTAGGCTCACATTCATCCAACTGTCAATCAATACCCCCAGATCCATATTCTCTACACAGTCTTCCAACCGCTTTGCCCCAAGCCTGTAGCGTTGCCTGGAGTTGTTGTGGCCAAAGTGCAGGACCTAGCACTTGTTCTTGCTGAATTTCATCCCACTGACCTCAGTGCAGCTATCCAGCCTGTTCAGATCGCTCAGTATGGCCTTCTTTCCTCCAGGCAATTTTATTCTTCCTGCCAGCCCGGTATCTGCAGACTTACGGAGGGTGCACTCAGTTGCCTCATGCAGGTCATCAACAAAGACATTAAACAGGACAGGCCCCAGTACTGATAGAAAGCTTTCACCTGACTCTTCTCACAGCTTTCTCCCAGGATACTGAGTGATATCACAGCCAAATAGAAGCTACTCGTCATAACTGTCCCCATAGAGTTGACCCATGAAGGCCAGCACACTTATCAGTAGCTTCATGCAGGTCATGCTAATCCCAACTACGTCTGTTGGGAGCCTGTCATCTTTTCCCACAGTTGCACCCTTCACACAGAAACAACTGGGTTAGGGGATGCTGGGACCTCTGGTGATGAAGAAAGTGAGGGCCAGCTTTGTAATCCAGACAGCCCCCGAATCAAGACTGGCATTCATTCACTAGTTCTGCCTTTGACTCACTGCTTGACCTTGAAAAAGTCATTTAATCCCTCTATGTCTCAGGATCTGCATAAAAATAATTATTATAGCTGATGCTTTAAGGGAAAAGATCTCTGCCGTATAAAACATCATTCTAAAATGCCCTTTTCATTAGAAAAAACTCTATAGGGGGCAGAATTCCAGAAGTCCCAGTGTTTCAGTGTGTCTGACTGGGTCTCAGCACCCGCTGTGCAACATTTAGATCAGAATTTGAGAATTGTTCAGAAAGATATTCTAACTTATTCCAGTGGCAGCTTTAAGTTCTGATGATGAATTGTATCTAATTAGTTATTTTGTCATTTGCAAAGATAGCCGGATAATAAATCACTCTTTGCAGCTAGAAAACTTTGACTCCTCTTCTCCCCCTCCTTCTTAATCAACTTTTGAGTCATTCTTTAGTTTTTCATCCAGAAATATTTTCTTCCAGCAATTGTCAAACAACCAACATTTTTCAGGTTAAAACAAAGCTACAGACTGGGTAGTTACTTTTTTAACAGGAAGAAATTCCCTGATTAATGTCAATGTATATATATGTATATATACACACTCTGCTTAAAGCTTATCTTCTGTAAAATAAACACTGCTATGACTCTTCACCCTGCTCCGAGCCCTCCAGCCAGTGAGAAAAGGCAGGGTTTTGTTGACAGCTCTGTTTGCAAGAACAGTTTTCCTCTCTCTGCTTCAGGTTACCTTCTCTAGGGAAGAATGTAAATAAAATAAAAGAGGAGGGTCAGTGTGGAGAGTGGTGGGGGTATCCTGAACTTCTTTATATCAGCATTCCCCTCCAAGTGGGCATACATGCTCCCTCCACAAGGAATCATTATTAGCATCCCAACATAGAGCACAGAAGAAAAAATGAAGGAAGTGATTGATCTGCACAGAGGGCTCTGCTCTGTCCTACCTTATTATTTTTTACTCTCTCATGGCACAAATCATTAAGCAGATCTTTAGCTGCCACTCGTTCCAACCGCAAAGACAAAAGTCCCTTCTGCGTGAAGTCACCACGGCTCAGTTGGAACCACTCTGCTGCTTGTCATCTGCACTTCATTCATATTAAAGACCCGCTCAGATCTGAGGCAGCACAGCACCTTGACATCAGACGCCTCTCACACAGAAATAACAAAAGAAAGAGAGGGCTGTGTTTCATTTGGTTGCTTTGGAAGCTGCACACGACAGCAGTGGTGGTTCAATGTTTAGTGGATGAAAGATTTGTTGGTGCTACATGACCAAACAAATCTGTCTTTTTGTTTCAGTTTGTTTCGGTTTTGTGCAAGTTGTATCTCTGGTTATTTAAAATCAAAATATTGTGATGGAACAATGTTCTGATCACAACTTGGACTTCCTTCACTGAGTTTCCAGTGAGCTTTCCTCTCCTACAGCAACAGAGGATTTCTGAAGCCGCTCTTGATTTGAAGAAGGATCTTGAGCAGGACAGCCAACACCCAGGCTTCAGTAAAGGACCTTTCAGCCATCCCATATTGCAGAGAAAAGTCACAGAATATGCTGAGTTGTTAAGGATCCATAAAGATGATCAAGTTGAGATGGCAATCTTATTAGGAACTCCACTGGATCAGGAACTCACTGTAGTGATGGATGTTATGAGCTGTAGCATGTGAAGTAAGAGGACATTCCACCTTCTACCCAATGCTGCCTAATAAAACTAGACGTCAGAGGGAGTGCAGAGGGATCCAGTATTGGTGTGCAGAGATCACAGTGCATGCCACTGAATCCTGTCTGATAGGGAGGGAAATCATGGCAGGGGTCATCCTCAGTATTTACAAGGAGATCCTGTGGAATCTCCATAAGAAGGAGGCACATTTATGAACAAATGCACTCTATATGCCCAGCATGTTTACCCTGCTTGCCCTGAGCTTAACACCAACGAAATAATTCAAGTGTCAGAGTCTCAGAGTAACAAAAGAAGAGAGAAGCACTGTGCTGAAGTCCTCCAGCACCCTGTGCTATTTAATTAGTGGATGCATGGTTACCTTTAGGAGGAGGCCTACACCCTTCTCACTGATCTCTATGCAATATCTCCCTCGATACTGGGAATTTAGAAACATACCACTATGCAGACCCTTCCATGAGACCGATTCTTTGCAAAAAGCAGAATCAGTAAGATCACAGCAAGCCTATCTCAGGTTCAAAATGAGCCCTGGATTCACTCATATACACTCAAAGCATGGCATCTTTAACAAGCCTGAAGGTTTTACCATCTTCTAAGACTTCCACTTGAATTACAGCAGCAGTAGGAAAAGACCGAATGAGTCACAGTCTGGAGACTTGTCCTCTTCCCATCCCATTGAATCACACATAGATAACTTGATGCAAGCATCAGAGAGCAAAGGAGATGTGATTTGAAATGCACCCGACATGCAGTACTGACAGCTCAACATTCAGATCAGTGGGAGGTGGATTTGGATACATCTCAGGCACACTTCTAGTCCCATTTTCTTCTTGTCCTGAGAGATTTCATGAGCTGTTTTGCTGTGTCTATAAGGTAATATAAAGACATTGCCGTTCAGTTTTTCCCAGGGAGACAAGCTACTAATGGGTCCTCTCTGTGTGTGAACAACAGGGACATGGGGGAATGGAGGAACACATGCAGTCTAGGATGGACCTGAATCCCAGAATAGCTTCTCACATACAGCCCCTGGACTGACTCCCTCATTCATCTTCCACAGCTTTAGCTTATAGGAGTATTAACTGTTGAAAAGAAATACCAAGCAGGAGATCTACAAAGGACACACAGCTTCATTTTTCAAAGCGTAAACCAACTCTATATAAATAGGTCAAGGGGAAATATTCCCACAGGCTGGAATATCTCATAACTCCTTTCTGACAGCTTTCCTGCACCTTCTTCTTGGCCAGAAAAACACCAGATGAGCTGGACTACAGATCTACTCTGATTCTCTGTATGGTCAGTGATGATTTCTCCCCTGTGAAGTACTCAGGTGTCATCTTTATAATGGGAATTTTGGTCAGGGGGATGTGGAGCGGAGAGAAAGCAAGAGGCTGACACTTCTACATGCACCACATTCTAATTGGGGTCAAGGGATGCAACAGTTGGAGAGCAAGTTATTTTCTGCATCACTGGCCTGTCAAAATATGTTTCTACCCAGATATAAGGAAGGAAAAGGACAGAGCCCAGGAACAGCTCCCTGTCAAGCCAGTTTTAGGAAACATGGGATGCCAGCAGCTGCCACCTTGAGCTGGGCTTAGCAAGGTGCTTCACACTCTTGAAGGTCAACAGAGAATCTCAACCTGTTGCAAAAGGTCTGTGAAGCAGAATCATCCAGAAATCCTTCTCACGGGTCATTTTTCCCATGAGGTAATATGATGCATTGTTGACATTTGATGGACTTCGATTTACCAAGCACATTTACCCTAACGTCGAGGGCACTGGGTTCAAGGCTCCTGCTAGCAGAGTCAGGCAAGATTCCCAAGGCCCAGACAATTCAATCTGACCCAAAGGTAAAAAAAGAGCAGTTCCCTATGTAGCCAGCTCGCCCCAGGAGAAATCCTTGCTACGTGTTTGGAAAGCTCAAGTTCCATTGAGCGATGCAAGCCAAATATTGCTAAAAATCGTTGTTTGGAAAGCTAAGGACATAGCTGTATGAGCCCAAACCCACAGATGGAAAGGCTTTCTTTGATGGTGTGAACAGCTAGAGTAGCTACAGGCTCAGAGAGGACACAAGAAGGAAGAGAGAAGAGCTCCTCGTTTGACCATCACCGATGATTACCAGATCCCTTCCTTCATCTGATACATATCCCAAGCATGTCCATTCCAGTTAAACAGAGCAATTTGGGATATTTTCATCCAGCAAGAGCAAGTCCCCTGCCCAAAGGTGTGGCCAACACTTCTTATTCAACGCTTCTTATTCCACTAAGAGGCCTCTGCTCCACCTGTTAAGGATTGGGAGCTGAAGCAACTTGGGACAGTGACAGAAAGTTAAAACCCAGGAAAGGAAAAATATGGTCCTGTAAGAAAACCATAAAGCAGTACTTCTTTGATCAAATATCTAGACAGAAAGGCAAAACATGGGGATATCACTGAAGCTGTATAGACAAATGAAGAGGGTGTTCCAGGGGGTGTCCACGTCCCTGTCACCAGCCAGGGGACACTATGGAGGTACCCAGCTTGAGATAAACTCCCTTCCCAGCACAGCACACACAGAGAGGTTCCCCACCTACAGCTCTTTATTAAGCTTCCCTTCCTCATAAATGAATAATGAGGCTCCTTTAATTGAATTAATTCTAAATGCTGATCTCGGGATGAATTATCAATGTAAAACAGCAGCACAAGCGCAGGGTGTTTGCACAGTGCTGCCAGCCACAACGGCTCGTTGGCTGCTTGCAAACGGGTTTTCAAACAATGGGATGTGAAAGGAGGGAGGGCCAGAACCCCAGAGCTTCCCTAAAGGAAGCTCATGCTACGCTACTTCTTTTCTTGCTACCTGTTGTAGCACCATTCGGGATCAGTCTGTGCATGCTAAAAGCCTCTCAAGTTAAAGTACATTACAGTATAGTCTGTGGGAGGCTGAAATAAAAATCAGCCATATGTGAGACAGTCTGAAAGATGCTGCTGATGTCCAAAGAGAGTAAAGGGTTATGAGAAAAAGAAAGAGCAACCATGGCCAAGAGCTTGGTCACAGATGCATAGGGCAGCATAAGCTCGGAGATGCATCAGCTCAGTCCTATTTCTTATTTGCAGAAACACCTACTCTCAAGCAACTGAATGCTGAAAACTCTGTTCAAGCAGAAAATTCAAGCAGTATTCCCTGAAACACTGGGTCAAGGGTGAAGGATCTTCTCTGTCTTTCACCCATGTGCCGCCTCAGAATAGGATCACGTTGTATGAGCCCAGAAAGCAAAGCTGCTCCCACGCCTGCTCTCCCCAGCAGGCAGGTGAGAGAAGCCCAGCCATGCAGGAGAGCAGCAGACAGAAAGAAACGTGTCAGGCCGTGCTTTATTTCCTCAGCAGTCAGCACAGTTGGCGGGGAGGAGTTCGAAGAGGAGAAGAAAAAAAAAAAAGTGTAGTGGAGATAACTGAGATATGAGCAACGATGCAGAAAGCTCAAGGGAAACAGGTGAGAAAAAAATACCCATACCCCTCCTCCCACCTACACTCTCCCAAAAACACTCTCCCGGTGTGGGCAGACATCCATGGTGCTGTTTGCTCCAACATCGGTTTCAACAGGACCAGGATTTTCCCCATTTAGCTAAAACAAACACAATCTTTACATGCAGCCTAGACACTCATCCAAAATAAACAGCTCTGCTGTGATGTACTGGCACCTCAGCAGTTTAATCCCACACTTGAGAAGGGTTCTCCATCCTCCAAGTTCAGGCTGGCCCACCTGTTGGCTTAGGATTACCTTCCTTCTCCAGTTAATCCTTGGCAAAGGCACCAGCTCCTCCACTTACTCATCCCCTCCTCATGCACAGGCTCCACCCCTGGCTGTGTCGTCAAAGACTTTTCCTGAATATTTTTTTTAAAAAAAGAGTAGGTTTTCAAGAAAAAGGGATAGATGTGGCACTGAGAGACATGGTTTAGTGGGCAAGGCAGTGATGGGTTATCATCGGACTTGACTACCTTAGTGGTCTTTTCCAACCTTAATGATTCTATGATTCTGCAATACCTTTACTCCAAGACGATTGTAAGGGCTTCGCTTTCACTCCTCTGCAATCACTCAGCTCCACCCCTCTGTGGTCAATCACTTTTTTTTTTCAAACAAAAGTCAAACTAAATAAAGTTGAAGCAAGGGTCTCAGTCACAAGTTTAGAACAAGACTTCGATGATATTAAGTCCATCCAAGGCCTGTCTGTTAGGGGTTTTTATGGCACAAGGATTGGGTTAAGCACAGATTGATTTTCCTTCTGCTGCATCCCAGCTCCAGGCAACAAGCTCAGGGAAATCTTGTTGGACACATCACACCCAAACACATCAGGTTGGACATTAGGAAAATTTCTTCTCAGAAAGAATTGTTGGGCACTGGAACAGGCTGCCCAGGGAGGTGATGGAGTCACCATCCCTGAAGGTGTTCAAGAAGAAGGTCAATGTGGTACTTAGAGACAAGGTTTAGTGAGCTGTATTGGTAAATGGACAGTTGGACTAAATGACCTTAGAGGTCTTTTCCACTCTTCATAATTCTACAATTCTACAACAATAACAAGGATGGGAATAGATGATAGAGTCTTACAAATCAAAACTGAAGAGCTGGCTGAGCTGATACTGGTGAATAACGAGTGGTTTGTGTCTTATAAAATAGATCCTGCACTTAAACTGCACTTATTGGAATTTAACCCCCATCAAAACTCCTTCGATTCAAACACTACAGTCCGATCTTTAATCACTGCCATTAATTCCCATGATTACAGGCAGCAGTGATAAGACTGTTTTCCCAGTCCTTGCACCCTTACTGTGCTTAATATCACTGCTACTGGAGAGTGGGTTTAGTGACTACATCCAGTTAACGATGTGTTTATCCACATCTGTGCCATGACCTTTCCGGCTTGGAAAATTAGCAGCTATTATAGATAGCTAAAATAAAATAAGATGAAATAAAATAAAGTTGTCATAGCACAATTAAACTCTAATTATTATTAAATTGAGAGCTAAAAGAGATTCCATCTGCATAATAGCCTTTCTTTAAATACACAAACATATATAAACAGACAGATCTCTTCCTCCCTAGGTGTAATTGTGGAGCTCTATCATTTATTCACATAGCCACACTGTATGTACATTCCACAGTGCAGTTACAGTAGGCAGCATACACATAAGAAGAAAGTTATAAACTATATTTAAAACATGATCATTACTCAAGAGTATTTGACAACTCAAATATCAAGAGATGCATTTGCACTGAAATTATTTTTTGTTTGCTAATCACTCAAATGCAAGTTTCCTATGAGCTTCCCCTCCTCGACAGCAAGGTCCGAGAACCAGACCTAGTCATCTAAAAAGGCCAAGAAACATTTCCTGCCTGCCAATTAATAGCAAAGAAGAACTGGCTGTGCTCAAAATAATAAACAACACCAGTGCAAATTCCTCCGAGCAGTGACTGCATGCTGAACTGCTGAGTCAGCTCCTCCGGAATGCAGAGCAAAATGTAAAGCAGCCATCAGAAATGCACTGAGGAAAGAAAAAAAGAATAAAAATGGGGAGGAAAAAAAAAACAAAACATCCTCATCTTCAGAACAAAATCAGAGTAGGAGTACGTTTCCCGCTGTCTCTCCTAACAAACCTTTCCATCAAACTTGTCTGCTTTGTTAATGTGAGTGAGGTGAGCATATGTCTGTATTAAATATTTTTGGCAGAGGCAGTTCTAGGCAAGACGTGCCCAATACCTTTTTTTTTTGCTGCTGTTTATGGAGTGGCAGGAGGAGAGGCAGGTTCAAATGCTGCTCCCTAGCACTGGTAGGTGAGCACCGATTATCACACATCATTCCAAGGCTGCAGGCACATCCCACTGCAGCCAACAGCTTTGAAGCTATCACTGCAAGCCCTGTCAGACATAGCACTGCTTTTGAACATCTCCCTAATACTGTGCAAAATGCAGTCTTTGGTGGTCCTGGTTGCACAGCTTTGCACACAGAGATGTGACACGGATGTGACAGAGCAGTAAAGTAATTTTGACCCAGCTTCTACAATACGTGTGTCAAACCCTTTGGCTTTCCTAGGCCGCACTGAGCAAAGAGAAATTGTCTTGGGCCATATATAAAATGTTATATAGTTAATGCGTATTACAAAAAGTGTTGTTGCTTATATATACTTTTATTAAAACAAAAAGAGAGCAACAAAAACATAAAATGAGTGGGATACATTACCTGACCTTGTTGTTGTGAAACTAATGCATCTGTCTGGTTTGATGGAAGTAACTGCAATTCTCAGTGAGCTCTCAAGGTGTTCATCAGATTTCTACAGAAATTTTACTCTTCCTGTACTTCATCCTTGAATAGAGTTGTTCACAAAGGTAGATATTGCCAAAAAGTGATTGTGATTGTGAAGTGAAGGGTATTTTCCTCTAGTAAGAGAGGTCTTATAAAAGTCTTATAAAAGATATAGAGATACAATCACATTTTTGAGCTGAATATCTGAATGCAACTCCATAAGTTCCATTTGAAAATTTGCAAGTACAGTATTTATATCTACTGAAAATAGAGTCACAGATATACCAAAAAAATTGATGGTTTTTTTTTTTGGCAATCTGGAAATCTTAAATTCCTTTATCACAACAGAAAGCGCAGCTTTCTGTGTATTTTTCACTGTTCACAGGACTGTGTTTTGCCAGTGTATCAAAATGCATAAACTTATTTGCCACCACTTGAGTTAGCACAGCACTGCACCTTCCCCATATTCTGGTTTAATCCCAGACATCAATGTGTGGCTGTTGCTTAGTGAGCATCCAAAGCCAGACCAAAGTCACTGCCATGATGGTGCAGGGCACAGGGCGGTCCCAGTGTTGGCCATCTCAGGCTGCAGGCAGTCCACAGGTTGGATATGGCTGGTCCAGTATGTCATCCATATGCTCCAGTGAGGACACAGGTTGCTGGAGGAGGCACGTTTCTGCATCTGCCTTTGCTCAGCTGGAGTTTTGGTGTCTGTGGTTTAGCATCCTCAGTCCTTCCCATTTACCAGCTGTAGCCCATTGGAACTACCAACTTGTCTGTCCCACCAGCATCAAGAAACTTTGGGTCTGAACAACCAGAAAAAGTGATGATGATGTTTTCAAAGCTTTCAAACAGATTCCAGCAGAGTGGTACCAGCAATGTCAGAAGCCTGGATTTGACTAAAATGTCTCTTCTACTTCTATAGTGCTGTGTAGCATGGCAGACTTCTGCTCTTTGGCCCTTCAGCAAATTCTAATGTAACACACGGATGAGGTCATAAAGCTCATTCTCATGGAGTAAGTCATGTTTTGGAGAGGACACAGATGTACCTTCTTCCCTGCCCCGCTTTCAAGTGACACCAAGGAAAGAAATCAGGTGCTACTCCAGCAGTGCTGGAAATGAAGAAAGTGAGTTTTGGGTTTAATAGAATCATTAAGGTTGGAAGAGACCTCCGAGATCATCAAGTTCAACCATCAACACATCCCTATTAAGCCATTTTTCATTAGAAAACACCATCTGTGCAGAAATAACTGCAAAGGGATGACTGGCAAATGACCCTCCACAGTGACATGAGTGAAATCCCAGTGACAACAGACTCTGAAAGCCATACAGCAAGAATAGGATGAGGGGAGTCAGGAGGAGCAAACAGCTGCAGAGAAGATGACAGAGGTTCCACCAACCACACCAGTGTCCAAATGTGGGGAATGATGTGGCTGCCCATCAAAGATCAAAGATCAACAAAGATCAACAAAGATCAAAAAGGCTTCATCTTCAGAAACCAAAAAGCAAAAAGCACACAAAGAGAAAGAGAGCACAGATGTTCCCAGAAAAAGAAAAGTGGTTCCTTCTTTCAGTAATTATTTCACAATGACGGTTCTAGGAAGAGCACAAAGCGTATTTGCAGCATAACCTTGGAGATTTTTCATTTCCTAGTAAAGCCTCTACTTGTAAGACACAGAAATAGACACAGGGCCATGCAGGCTGGGCTGTTCAGGCAGTGAACTGAGATGACTACACCATCCATTGTGGCTTTTAAAGCTCTCTCCTATAATCTGGAGCCTTGAGCAATGAAAGGTTAAGATGGCAGAAGCATTCAGGAGACCCCAAAGTGAATCATAAGCAATCCAGTCTGTGGATATTGTGGTTGAGGCAACAGGTCCTGTAGATACTGGGCTGTCAAGACAGTCCACCAAAACACTCATAGGAGTCGCTGGAGGGACTGTAAGCCACTCATCGTAAGCCAACCATGACTCTTGAAACACCAGGACAGGTGGATCCATATGAAAAGTCAACATTTCAATCAATGCTGCAAGTAAAAAGGGTAAAAAACACCACTACACACACAGTCTGAGCACCAAGCCTGCTTTCTCCGCCTGCGTATGCTCTGAGCACCAGAAGGAGCTTTTCTCCTAACTTATTAATGATGTTCTGGAGGTCTCACCAAGTTCACCCCAACCCAGCTCATGCAAAAAACAAAAGCTTGGAGCATCACAACAGGCATTTCACCAGCATGACAGAGGGAAGAGAAAGTTCTCAGAAGTTACACTGCTCTTGCAGAGAGTGATACTGCTCCAGGAGCTGCAAGATGCAGTGAGAGAAGGGGATGAACTCAGGCCAGCTTGTATCTGCAGCTCCTGGGAAGTCAAGGACCTCCCACCAGGATGCAAAGCCTCTACAGGGAGCTGTTTCTAACTGATACTCAATAAGCACAGAAGGGGATGGTGTAGTCAAGCTGCAAAGCTTCTACTTCTATTACCCCTTCACATTCCTCCTTATGTCCTTATTTCAGACTACAAAGAAAAAATTCTTAGCAGTCTTCCATGCAAAAAGCACTCAGCTAGTTTCTACATACAAAAATAGAAAAGAATAGACATACAGTTTTTACATACGAGAAAAGTGAGATATATAATTTTTATATAGTAAAGAAGAGTGGGTATATAGCTTTTATATGCCAAAAAAGAATAGAAAAAAAAGTAGATATGTGGTCTTACATACTGGAATAGAATACTAATCTGGCCTCCGGTTACTGCCAGTGCATATGATCAGAGTTTGCATCTTCCAGATGAGTTGATATTCACCGAGTAAGGGACTGTCACTTGATGTCAGAGAAACATGAGGCAGCATAGAGGCAACACCAAAGGAGTGTTATGGTCACCTGTGCTGTTCTCACAGCTCTGGGACACAAGAAAACTGCCATTGAGGCTGGAAAGAAAAAAGTCAGTGGGATTCATGTGTTGGAGATTTGCTAATTTCCTACTTTTTTACTTGTCAACAACCCTGGGAGATATACTCTCATGTCAGCACCACAAGGAGGAGATGTGACAAATGTGATACTGCCAGATGTGGCTGATAAGGGGGAAGATGTGTGATAAACTTGTCTGTGCACAGCAGTCCACTACCATCACCAAGGGGAATCCTGTTTCCATGTAGCTGAAATCCTCTTCTCCTAACTTTCAGGTATGCTTAGCACTTATTTGCAGCACCCTTAACAGAACTGCTAGATCATGAAGAGGGCAACAATCCAAGATGTGGCCATATATGATGCATACTGTTAATATTATGAACAATAAAGTGTCTTGGCTTAAGGTAGATGCAAAGAAGAACAACATTCCCCAGGATGGTATCACCTTTACTCCTTAAAGGAAGTTTCCTACACTTCAGGCCCTGGCTACAGGTCAATCCTACTACTGTGACCTGAGGTGGGGATGGGAACAAGCACTGCACCAAGGACAGCAATGTTTCAGGGTCATCACCATATCCCCCTCTGAAATACAGCCCTGCAGCACCCTTTGATTCAGCAGGGAGGAACTGGGAATGGAGCAGGTGATGGTAACTCAACACTCTGGTTGCCTGGCTGTGGTCAAGCTGTTATAAATAACATCATTGGTGACTGTCGCATAAAGCTGATGGAATAATCACATTGGTTTGGAAGAAGGGGATGGAGATGTTCATAAACAAAGATGTAGTTCAGTGCAAATGAAGTCCACATGGGATCAGTTCTAGAACTTAGGCAGGCTGTTGGGAATTATAATCTATGAATTTCATTTCTGCAAGGAACATGCCATGATCCAAATCTGGGTCTACAATACTTTTAACATCCCCAGAAGGGAAGGTTGGAGATTCGTGATCCTTGAGGTCCCTTCCAACCCGGGCCATTATGTGAAGAGAAAACTGAAGCATTGTTTCAGTGAAGAACTGAGGGATCGAACAAGAAAAGTATCCTCTAAAGGTATTTGTGTTTGTATGGCACCACAAAAAGTACCGTGTGTTTATGTATGAATACACACAGTCACCTGCCCATGGTAGTGGTTGGCAAATACCAACAAACCTGAAAATCAAAGAAGGAAGGGTTTGACTTCTGTATCATCCAATTTTCATCTGCTTTCTCCCAGCTAATCCAGTTCTACCCACGATGCGCCAGCAGGTTCAGCACAGCTGCCATTTAAAATAAGTCTCCTCGAATTATTTAAAAATGCCCCATGCTCATGCCAACAATAACACCACCATCACAATAGTCCAGTATTTATAGCCATGCTTTCTTTGTGCTGCCCTGCCTCGTACTACCCCCAGCAGCAGAGCTAAGGAATCTCATCTCCATGGAGAGAGATTTTATTATTTTAACAAGCTGTGGCAAAAGCCAGACAACTTCCCCATTTCTACTCACAAGTGAATTTCAGCCACACAACCACATGCCACGTCAGCACAAGCAATACAGAATTTTAGCCCTTATCTTCACTAGAGATGACAGGATAAAGTCTCCTGAGAGTTAACACAAAGCTGCAACCACTTCCATTTGAGCAGTAATTGAAAATCAATATGATTGGTAGTTTGAATGCTTTTGCGCTTAAAACAGAGGCCTAGAAGTCAGAAGTAGAAGTGATTTCTTCTCCCTAATCTGAAAGAATCATATCATAGAATCAGAGTATGGCCTAGGTAGGAAGGGGTCTTAAAGATCATCTGACTCCAACCCCCAGCCACAGGCAGGATTGCCAGCCACTCAATCAGGCCTTTTAAGTTCTCTGTGCCTACGTTCTACTACCAACAAAATGAAGACAACCTGCTGTCGAGCTGTTATTCACTAGAGCTTAAAAAATGCTGAGGAATGTAGGAGTGAAGTACACATTCATGGAGAACAAGTTATTATCAATACGTTAAAACAGGAAGCAATGAGGGATGCAGAGCCTTCTTATTTCTCTCTCTTCAAGGAGCATCAAGAAATGCTCTGCATCAACAATCCTTGCTCCACTTGACTAATCCAAATCATCCAAATCCACATTTTCCACATATTACTACAGAAATTCTGATGTTCAAGTTTTAGGCCATTACTCCTTGTCCTATCACTACACACCACTGAGAAGAACCGGGGCTCATCTATTTGCCTTCTACCTCCCCTTAGATATTCATAAGTGTTTATCTGATCCCCTCTCAGCTTTCTTTTCTCCAGGCTGAATACACACACGTTACTCAGCCTTTCCTCATATGGGAGTTGCTCCAGGCCCTCAATCTTTTTTGTGGCATAATGGACATTGCTGTATTACCTGACCTCTGTCCTGTGCCCTAGGAATGGCACTTTCACGTCACATAGATCAAGGGCAGGCTCTGGAAAGGAGGGAGATACATTTTACTAAAGGGTTGAAAGACAGTATTGAAGGAGAGAGGAAAGTAGAATTACCAATGCAAACACACCTGAGACACAGCATTCAGATGCTGACTCTGCTCACAGCAACAGGGATGGACTTGCTGGTGGGCTCCCAAAGATGGAGCTGACAGTCCCACTGTCTATGACTGTTCCCCATCTTTGCTTGGTGTGAGTCCCCACCCCAAAAAAGCAAGAGGCACCTCTGTCTGTTTCAAGACTACTCATACTAAAAGAAGACCAAAACAGTCCTAGAGAGACTCTGCTACAGAAGAATAGAGAAACATACCAGTTTCATCTCCTACCTTCCTCCCCTACAGGAAATGCTGCATGCTGTTCCACAGCCACTCATCTTCTAGAAGAGGCTTTAAGCAAACTGGTGTTCCACTGTGAGCAGTTGCACCAAATTATGACTTATTTCAGCATGACACATTGTTCCTCTGTCTGGTGTACATGTATTTTAATAATACCAGTGAACACCAGGAGAACATCTTCTATCTTTATTACAGTCCAAGCAGCACAGTTGCTAAGTTGCTATAGAAGTCAAGGTTAGTGGTTTGTGCAATAACATCTAGCTCACACTTGGCCTTCATCTCCAGCTGCCAAGCAGTTCCAAAGCAGCTGCCTAGTTCCTGTTGGATCCAATCTTCTGCAAATGTGGGGTGGTGACACAAACCTTGTGTTCCCAAGGACAAGCAGCTTCAGTGGAAAGTCTCATTTCACCAAGCCCAGTTCAGAGCACAGCTTAGAGATGTCATTAAGAATCCAATCAATGTGACGTCATGGATGTAATTGAATTATGTGTATGCTCGGCAGACCCTTTCCACTTGCTACCTTCATTGGCTAATGGAGAATTATGATGGATCATACACAGGGATATGTGAAACATGCATGAATAACCCAACCATGCATTTTTAATGATGCAATCCCGATAACTTCCCCCTCCTAACGAAATCAAAATGAATTAAACACAAGTAGCTGTCAGTGGCTTTAAAAAAAAAAAAATTTCATCATTTAAATGGCAACATGAAATGTTCACTTGAATTGCAGTGTGACTAGGACCGTTTGTCGTAATGATACCAATTAACATATCCATTCATTTAAAGTTTCCAGTGCAAAAAAAAAAAACAAAAAAACTTGAGTAATATTGTGGTACAGAAGAAAGGTGGCAATAATGGATAGCAGGAAGTCGATAGGACTCCTCAAGTGAATGGATAGTTCAAGTGCGCTTTCTGACATTGGCTGGACAATCCCACAGAAGACTATGTTCACAGAATAATAGAAAGTCCCAAATTGGAATGGGATCCATAAGGATCACTGAGCATTCATTGAAATAAAACAAGCACAAAACCCACAAATCCAACAGTGAGAAATGTTAGATCAGGGACCACCAGACTGCAGAGTTCTCTCTTGAGATGTCACCCTAGACATGTTAACATGGACATCACCCCTCTATGGTTTAGCTACACAAGCTTTTCTTCAGGACAAGGAGAATCAGAATTCCTAACATCAGTTCTACACTTGCATTCTGCGATTTGACTGATCACAAGTAAAGGAAATCATCTGTAGAAGTGCCTTGCACCTTAGAATTGCACTTTGCATTGCTGCTGACCTCATACCAGATACAGTGCAAGAGCTACTTTGGATAGATGAGTGATACAGCTCAGTTCTCAGTGCCGTCACCTATCAGCACCATCTCAATACTCTTCCTTTTCTTTTCTTTTTTTTGACATCCTACGCCATCACTATATGAATTACCTATGGTGAGGATTATAGGCTGAACTACCCATGTTAAAACTATTCAAATTTCTAAGTATCTAAAAAAAACAGGAGGCAGTCCTGCTAATAAATAAATAAATAAACAGTAAATCTCTGGGGACTTCTGAAGAATTCAAGCCATAAAGAAGTGAAAAAAAGGAAGTTCCTGTTTTGCAAATCATGAGTTTCCACCACATTCAGTGAAAAACAGCCACTTTCGTCTCACTGAGGATTAGTATCAAACACAGTGTCACAGACCTTGTTCCTAATTGCAGACAGGCTGGACACAGTGGCAAAGGAGAGAGCCACTAGAGATACCAATATATATCACATAATAAGCTCATTAGCTCTAACACCAGCCCCCATGTTCCACAAAAACTGTCCCAGGGCCCTTCTCAAGATTTTTGCTGAGTATGCTTAAGCAACAAGTCTCTTGGAAAGCTCGTAAGAGAGGAAGTCAATATGCTTCATAACATCCAAGCAAAGGGTCATCCCTCGCAATTAATAGCAAGGGAGTTAAATAAATAAATGAGAGCTTGTTTATCTTCTCCAAGTGGGTGGCTAGCATGCCTTACTTGCTGCTGCAAGAATGTGGCACATCAAGCACTAACAGCAGATTTTGAAGATCTACACATGACCAGGGGTAAAGAAAAATACAGGGTCAGGCAAAACCCTTCTTTTCCAAGTGTGGCAGGATGATTTGTTAAAGGGAATGATCCCATTGTCATCCCAAGGACCCCAAAGTAATTCCCTCTTCTGTGCTACAAACCTCGTAGCCTGTGCAACTCATTGCCATCACTTGACTGCAAGTCACATTCAGCCTTTCCGCTGCAATACCTCACCTTGAGTCACATACTGCTGCACGTGTCTGGCAGGGCACTTCATCACACTCCTCTTAAGCATTTGAGTTATTCACATAGGAAATAGATGGTCAGCTATCTCCAGGGAATTACATAAGCAATGCTTTGAACTCCTCTCTATAGACATGGGCAACCTGTCTAGGAAGTGATCCAAACCATTTTCTTAAATATCTTTTCCAGGTAAATCCACTTCAAGCATTCAAGTACACAGCTTGAATGGCTTTGCCCTTTCTGCAACTCAGGGATAGTATCACTTCTATACCTGTCAGGAGAATAAGTATGTTATTGATTTGACTTACTAGGCAGCCAAAACCTACAGCAGGAAAATCTGAGCGGCCTCATTCAGTAGCATCCACAACATGAAACAGAGATGACCACAATCTTGGTTGGAGTGCCAAGATTTCGCCATCTTTTAAAGCCAGCAAGACTTTTAAGACTTAAGAAAACTGAATTCCAACATTTCTGACTCAAAGCCCAGCCCCTGAATTCCAACGTTTCTGACTCAAAACCCAGGCCTCAAAGCCACCATTCTCTTCTCACAACGGATGGTATATTTCTAGGAAGATGGAATTGCTCTTCCTTGAAGGGCTCATTACTGACGAGAGCTATGAATTGTTCTTTGCAAACAAATCACTCCCCCATATGCGTGCCTCCATCTCTTAGAAGTGTATTACAGACTTTCACTGAAAGAGTTCAAGCTAAGGGGATAATTTTTCCTTTCTCTATTTGCTTTGCTCAGACTTCAGTGCTGCATGTAAATGTTAAATCACAGCATAATTCAGAGATGGGTTTGTTTATTTTAAAGAGAGTTAATTCATCTTTTGTTACAGAAAAACAGAAAAAGGGGGGTAAAATAAAGATGCTTCAGCTTTGGTAAATTTCAAAAGCAAAATCACTTAATAAAAAGCTGCTCAGAAACTGCACATCGCTGGGAGATGTTTAAAATGCAAGCAGAGGGTTTTTTAACTGTTCCCGAGAAACACTCCTGTCGAATAGAACGAGGGCCAGGAGGTTAAAACACAGCCATCATAACCTTTATTGCTTCATTTTTGTGAAGCCATTAACCACAGGAGGACCACAGATGTGCCACAGCTCCAGCAGCTGGAGTGAAATTCAATACCCACATCAGAACCTAATTTATGGTCAACCTGTTGGGAGGGGGCAGGGAGGCCAAGGCTCGGCATTCCTGTCTTCCACACGGCGGGGAAATCACAGATGCATGCGAGTCTATGAAAAGCTGCGTGTTGAAAGAGCTCAGCCAAACCTCTTGCACAAAGAGGGAAGGTTTAGACTTGGATATAAGGAAGACATTCTTCTTACAATAAGGATGATGAGTCACTAGAACAGGTTGCCCAGAGAGGTGATAGATGTCTCATCCCTGGAGACACTCAAGGTCAACCTGGATGGAGCTCAGAGCAACCTGCTTTAGCTGTAGGTGTTCCTGTTGAGTACAGGGGAATTGGAACAGATGACCTTTAAGAGTCCCTTCCAAACTCAAACATCACATGGAAGCAGCCAGCGCTTGCACTGGTGGTGAAGTTTTACAAGTGGAAATTTTGCACGTGACAGCAGCTGAACCCCAACAGCACAGAATCATAGAAGGGCTTAGGTCAGAAGGGACCTTGAAAGACCATTGCGCTCCCTTTCTGTGGTGGGGGTCCAAACATCCAGCTTGGAACTGATGGTTCAGTTGCCCATGAAGCCTTGAGATGAACTCAAAGTGCCAAAGTGCGGGATGTGCTCATTGCCAGTGACAATCCATTCCCTGAAGAACTCACAGGCTACACAGGGAAGAGTGCAGGAGGCATGCAGAGTGAAATGTTTTGCCTGAGGTCATGCAACAATCAGCAACAGAGCCAGGAATAGATCAAGGGTTTCTTGCTCTGCCATTACGTCATACTAAGTCTTTCCTGACTACCCTTTGCACCCTCCTTCATACTGTCCCCAATTTGAGCTGCCCTTTCTGATCAACCACCTGTTCTCAGATCCCTCTAAGGAAGCCACTCCTTTCCACGCTTTCCTTTCTGACATCTCCCTGCTCCAGTTACTGTTCTGATTGCAAGTTCCTGGATATAAGGACCTCCTGCAACTGGGAATCATACACCTAAGCACTTTTGAAAATATCTTGATTGCACCTCTGCGTACTTAAATACTTCCTTTCTTCTTTAATCTGTCCCATGCTACTAACTTGATTCTCCAAGTCACCTGGAAGCATGATGAGCACTCAAGAATTTTACTGCCGAATTGTGCCCTGTCACCCTGAGTGCTGCTTGCACAGTGATATGATGATATGACACAAAGCCCAGCCTACATGCAATGGCAGAATCCTCCAGGAAAACACCAGAGCCAGCCCCGGGATCACTGTGGCTGTCAGATGTGCGATCCCAATGAGAGACTGAGCTGCTCATCCACTCATAACTGCAGTTGCTGACAGAGCCCCCGGTCACTGCAGATGCCATAAATCCTGCAGGCTCCCTTTCCCTTTTCAAAGGACCTTGAGGGGTTTTGTTGCTGTTGTTTAGGCATGAGGGAGCACTGCTTGTTTGTTTTCCTAAGCTTTTAGTATTTTCAGGGGTATTTGTAAAAGCATGAAAGACTCGATCTTTCAGGGATACGCACATGCCAGGCTTGTTCTTGGCTCCAAACCACATGAGCTGACATGGCAGCATGGTGTCCACACTCAATCTATCTTCTATACACTCTCTGTCACCTTCACTTGCATGGCCCACTGCCCAGCCAGGTAAGTACACATGAATTTTGCAGAAGTGGTTGGATAATTCACTCACATAAAAATGAAGAAAATACAGGATGCTGCAAAGAACCAAAAGAAATGCCCCATCCCCGGAGTTGACCAAAGCCAGGTTGGATATGGCTCTGGGCAGGCTGATTTGGTCTTTGATTTAGTGGCTGGCAACCAGACCAAGTCAGGAAGGTTGGAACTAGATGAACTCTGAAGTCTCTTCCAATCCAAGCCATCCCATGATTCTAAGATGAGATCAATCATATCCTACAAAAACTGGAGGTTTTTTGCTTCCCAGACAGAAAAAAACAGTAGATATCTCCATCCACAGGAAGTACTGTCAACATTTATGTTTCCTGCACTTCAGTCTAATGCTCAGATCAAACCACAGATGGAAATCCAAGATGAGCAAGGCCAAAGAGCCAGCCAGGAGTAATGAAACTGTGGAGGCTTGAACAAAGCTCCTTTTTGGAAAGGAACGAATGTGATGGAGAAAGGAAACACAAAATTTTCTAGAAGACTAAGTCAAAGGAATCACACAACGCGGCTATTGGAGGAAAGGGACCAGATGTCAAGAAAGCTGAGGAAGTGGGATCAAATGCCCTTCAAGAGGCAGGAAACGTGAGGAAAATTCACAAACATGCACTGAGTAGCTTACCGAACACATACTGGGCAAGTCTGGAGGACTCCTCATCCCCATTTCAGAGTGGGTTTGAGGAAATGAGTCCTTTTCCAAAGCACCTCTTTCCATCTCTCTCTCCACTTTAATAACTACAGGACAAACAGGAAGATCGGACACATGAGTCTACAGTTACCTAGACAGCTGGTGGCACATCGAGCAGCACCAAGAGACTCCATGTCCTACTGCAACACAAACCTTGTCATAAGTGGTGGGTCTGAGCTAAAATCCTGGAATTGAACTTTGTAAGAATTGAGCTCAAATTCGTGAATTTGCAGCCCCATCCTACTCAGCTGATAAATATAATAATCATTATTATTATACTCTGGGGTCTGTCATGGTAAGACATGGGGAAGAGGTCTCAAACTAGAAAAGGGGAAATTTAGACTGGATATAAGGAAAAAGTATTTTTGTGACAAAGATGGTAGATTCCCCATCCCTGGAGACATTCAACATCAGGTTGGATGGGGGAGCTGAGCAACCTGATCTAGCTGTAGGTGTCAACCCCTCTTCTGATAGAGCCCAGGATACCATTTGCTTTCCAAGCTGCAAGAGCACACTGCTGGCTCATGTTAAGCTTTTCATCCATCAGGACCAACAGGTCCTTCTCTGCAGGACTGCTCACAAGGGCAGCTCCTTCCAGTTTGTATAGATGCCTGGGATTTCTCTGGCCCAAGTGCGAAACCTTGCACTTTGCTGTGTTGAACCTCTTTAGGTTCACCTGGGCCGATTTTCAAGTCTGTTGAGGTCCCTCTGAATGGCATCCCTTCCTTCCACAACTGTTACTTTCACAGTTCCAACTCAAACAGTTCTGTGATAATAATATAATAGTAATAGCAACAACAATAATAATACACGAGTAGGTTTGGAAACAGGGCGACAACACCAATCTGTGCATCCTGGAGGAGAAAACTACAAGGAAGCCGTAGTGGGTTTCTGTCAGGAGGGAGAAAACAGACAAATAACGGCTGAGCTCTTCCCAAGCAATTAAAGAGCAGTTAATGAAATCACCTGCCACAGACAGAATCGACAAAACATAGAAAATAAGTCACATCAGAGTCTGCCAGAGCATCTCTGGCACTGACCAGGGGCCTGATGGCTGGTGTATATTTAGTGCCAATGATATCATCTTTCCTAGTGGGGCTTGCCTTCCGCAGTGAGGAGAAGGGCAGCACTTCTATTGCAATGTCAATGCAAGCTTTAGAGAGGAAAGTGCCTGAGATTTCCTTAACAGGGAAGAAAGCAGCACAGTGGTAGCCTGGGCTAGATCACAGAGTAGGAGACAAGCAGAGCATGATCAAGGTGAAAATCCAGAGGAAAAAAAATAATAACATCCACACTGGTATCTTTAGAACTGGTAGATGATATTCTAATAATTTTGTGGTTATTTGGGCTTTGTTGACTTGCTTCATCACATATTGGGACTGCTTATAGTTCTGCAGGAAGGATACAGCTCAGATTCCCCCCTAACGCTGCCCAGATTCAAGCTAAATATTAATCTTTGTTAGCGCTGTAATGCATATAACACATTGGTGAATGGTCCTGCATCTGCATAAACAAGCATTATGCCAACAATCTGTTAAAAGTAGAGCATCAGAATACTAATTGTGATAGGTCTTCTCATCTCTTGCTCCCCTCCCCCCATCTACCACTTCATGTCACTGCCAGTGCCCAAAATTCAAAGATGCAGAAATCAGACTCACCTAAAAACACAAGACTGGTTTAAAATCATGAATTAGCAATTAACTCCCAGTTTTAGCTTGTTATTATAATTACTAACAATTAGTGTCAGGAGGCATTTGGGGCTTTTGACATTTGGATGTTAAGTTTTCCTGCTTTCCCCCAGCCCAAGCAGCCCCCACCCCTTAAAATAAAGATTTCTCAGTCATGAAGCTCAAAGCTGAAGTAATATTACAGCTCTAAATGAACAGATGTAATTCACCAGGGTAGCCCTGCGCTACTCCACCACTCTAAAAATCTTTTCTTTTCCCACTATATTATGATAATTTATTTCACTACGGGGGCTCCCAGGTGAGTTCAATTCTCCAGTTTTCAAGCAGGCAGAAATGCTAACCTGGCAGAAGAAGTTTGACTAAGAGCTTAAATGCAAGCAGTCTCATAAGATCTTGCAGTTCTCCATATATTGCATGCTAAGGTAGACGTGTGAGAAAAACGAGAGCTACAAATTTGGAATTTCTTCCTTTCCATGAACAGTAAGTTAGCTAAAAATTCCCCATATAGGTGGGATTTGGGGAATTCATTTACATCATCACAAGGGGGAAAAGGGGTTCGAAAGCGTCAAAAGATTTTGACTTTCCCACCTTATGGCAGAAATATCTGTAAAACAAGAGCTAATTCAACAGGAAAAAGAAAAAAAGGGGAGGGTGGGGAGGTCAAATAACCGTAAATAGTTGTTTTGTAGTCCATAAAAGCTTTCAGAGTTGTGCAGATTTGTTTGTTTTGTGGAAAAAAGAGGAGGGAAATAGAGTAAGATTTGATTTGGTGCTGATGCGAGTTTGTTGGTTTAGAAGTTTTCCCCCTCCCCATTTTCCTCAGTTCTGTAAGGAAACAATAAAATGAATTATCCTCATTGTAAGAGGGAGAGAGAGATGCTCAAGCCTAATGTGATGCCAAGGCCCTATCTCTTACCAGCACAGAGATGCTGTCTAAAGGGCAGGGAAAATGCATTAGCATGCATGACATCTCCTTATCGCTCAGGTTAGCTCTATCATCAATATGTTCCCTTAGACCCCAAGGAGATAAATCGATTGCATACGAAATCCAAGAGAAGCCAACAGAAACTTGTAAGCAGTGGGGAACAAGATCAAAGTGCCCATAGTGTGTGAAACCACATCCATCCCAGCAGATATCACAAGCAATAAACTCCCCCCGATAACCCAGCCTTAATCAACCATATGACAAATGAGGCAAACACAGGGAGATTCGCACTGCTCCAGTCGCTGTGTTTAATTAGATTTCATTGGAACAATTCTGAAAAATTAATATGATGAGGTCTCCACCACTTTCAGCGATAACCTTTTGCCCGACATCGCTGAAATACATTGCCAGGATCAGTTCAGAAAAAGTTACATGAAGTCAAAGGGAAAGATGATTCCAGACTACAGCCACAAGCATCCCAGCAGGGTGAGACACCAGCATGACTGGAGTAGAAATAGTGGTTTGCATTTCCAGGATGCCTTAAACACAACAGTGCTGGGGTCCTATGCCAACATAGTACATCAGATCGAAAAGCAAGAACCCACAGAGCTTCTGAAACCCACTGAAGTCCCTTGGGAGTTCATGTTTTGTTACCAAAAGTGTCCCAGCCCTGTCAGGAATCATCAGCAGAGCATGCTTGGAATGAAGGATTGAAACCAGAGCCGAAACCCACAGATCAGTAGTTCCCAACTTTCCTCTCGACTGTGCTTCTCTTGGCTCTTCCAGGGTTCCAACTCATCTCCCATTGGAGCCTGTGAGCGTGCGACTCATTTCCAACCTAATTCCATGCTCACCACACCAAGGAGGATCCCAGTTTGGAGGTGATGGTGCATGCTTGACACAATGCTGCTGATAGATAAGAAGCTTTTATCAGGAGCTATATTCTGTGAGATGTGTCCCATAGATGGGATCTCTCCATTAACACAGTTCTGCTGTTTAGTCAAGTGCAAATACCAACACAGCCAGCACATCTATTTCCTTTCAAAGTCTCACACTGAAATCCTCATCCAACTCAATCCCTTTTAATTTAAGAAACAAATGATCTTTCTAGGGGTCAAAGCTGGTGTAACACTGGCCAGTACACAGAAAGCCAAGTGATGACAGAGGCAGGTTCATGAAAAAGGCATTAACCCAGAGTTAACACTATCAGAATATAGTGAAATCTACAGTGTTAACTGCTGCTGTCACAGCTACAGCAAGATGTTTTCTTTTCACCCTGGACATAGCATCCCAGAGGGACTTTGCTAGAGCCACAGCTTTGATTAATAGTCGTGGACCAGTCCTCAACCCATACTTCTACCCCTCACCCAGCAGTGAGCTTTTTTAATTTCAGGAAAGGCCAAGGACCTGAAGCTCTTCCGTGTGGTTTCATTTAGGAGAGGTGAAAGGCTACTGACAGGGTTTTAGCAGAAAAAAAAAATAGAAATGACAAGTGCCAGACCAAGCAGGAACAGATCCCTGAATCCTGCATAGTAACACACGTCTTCACTCCCACAGATGTCGTATGGGTTGGGGTCTACAAAATCCAGCACAACTCTCTCATGCTCCCCTCCAGGCTTCATACACATGGGTCCTAAATTCAGCAAAGTTTCATCGTTTTCAAGCCAGGCTGCCACCCAGACAAAATGACAGATGATGCAGTGTAGCAAGCCAAAGTCATTGTACCAAACTAAAGGAAGCACTAGGGGGAAGAGACCCTGTAAAGCTGTAAAGGAACAGGGAGATTTGATCTCCACTTTCCTCCTCACTGACTTCACAAACACCACAAGACTGGATACAATTTTGGAGAGACTTTTCCTTAACTGTATTTGACAGTGTCCCTTTGAAAGAAGCAAGCTAATGGTCTACACCAGTAACCACACATCAAGGTAGAGCAAGACTGAATTAGGCAGAAGTGTTCACAAGTAGTGGACATACAGACAGCACAAAGCTCCTTAATGGAGGTGTACAAACACCACAGTGATGCTGACAGGCTGCCTTGCGCTGCAGAGCCTGCATGTATGCAGGGAGAGGTCTTCAAATCAGCTCAAACTGAAAGTCATTCATTCAAACAAAGGAAGACACGCTCCTTTTTGCCTTTTAATTAAGAACTGGCTCATAAATCAAACCTCGTTCCTACTCCCAAGGTGTCAGCTGAGCGAAATGCTTTTTTCAAATAGCCAAGGGCTACCTTATGCAAGCCATGGTACCTTCTCCAGCTCCACTAATATGGCTAGTTATACCACTTTTATTTGCTGTTATAAATCCAACCTGACTTTACTAGAAGTCAGTTCAAGCATTTCCTGGATTTTGGAGACTATAAGAGGCTAACTGGCACTGGAACTCATTGCCCAGACAAGTTGTGCATGTTCCATCCCCGTAACTGGTTCAATGTTAAGTTGGACTTGGCTTTTGGCAAACTGATCCAGAGGGAAGTGTCCTTGCCCATGGCAGGAGTTTGGAATTGGGTGATCTTTAAGGTTTCTTTCAACACAAACTATTCTATGATTCTATGAATTTCTTTGAAAACAGGGACCACATGATGCATAAGCAGAGCAAGTGGGAATCTGCCCACTGTTCACCCTCAGAAATGGCCTGCTATGGGTCAGAGGCTGAGCAGAGCCTCCCCCAGTTTAAGCATCACCAGTGGAAAGGAGAGTTACTGTTAAACTAAGCATTTCCTTAAGTTTCCTTGAGGGCATCCACAACTTATTTTAAAGAAAAGGATTCTTTGAGGTGGGTTGGGGAAAAACTGCACAAAACAAATTGTTTTCACAGAGCAGTAGCCAGAGAACAAAGCCCCAAAACAACATCCTTTATGTGTACACACACATTATGTATTTATATGCAGCCTTAAATACGCGAGATTTCAGGGAAAAAGCATGGATCTCCATCAATGACTATTCTGTTCCTAGTCACTCTGATCCTGCTGTTGTCTGCACAGCAGTTGGTAGATGAGCTAACTGTACAGCAGACCAGCGCAACAGAGTCCAGTTTAAATTCTCAACAAAGGCCTGGACAACATAAAAAGTGAAGAGTGAAAATAAACATCTTTCATGCAATACATACCTCGCAGACACAACAGGATTCTGCTATGAGCAAGCAGGCAGATTGGTTTGGAGTGCACAGGGAACTGAACCTGGACCTTTCTGTCATACCTAGCATCTTCACCAGCACTCAGTTTCCACATTCTGCACAGATCTGCTTCCTTCCTAAAGATGGGAGCTGACCAGTGTTGATATCTACATCAATACCTGTCCAGAGATGAACCTGAGATCTTCATGTTTTGGGGCTGCAACTCTACAATCATAGAGCCATTTGAATTGGAGGGGACCCTGAAAGATCATCTAAGTCCAACTCCCCTGCACGGAACAGGGACATCTACAGCTCAGTCAGGTTCCTGAGAGCCTGGTTCAGCCTGACCTTGAATAAGATGCCCTCCAACCCAAGTCATTCTATGATTCTTTGTGGCCAAAGAAAGAAGATGAAGATGAGACAGATTGTAGAGGTGATTCTGGGCACAGACCTAGCTGCAGGCTGGTGAGGGGGGATAGAGTGAAGGACTATGAAAGGAAGAGATGGATGCACAGTGCCTTATCAGGGACTTGCTGTTCTTTCAACTGGCTCCCTGATAACATATGGAGCTTAATCAAATATGCAAATGATGTCCTATCTAGAGACAAGAAAAATAGAGAAATAAACCCAGACACCGTGCATTAAAACAAGCCAATGAAATGAGAAGCAAGTAAAAGGTTTCCTCTTTTTGATAAAATTATTTCAAAAGATTAAATTAAAGCAAAACTAATTAGGAGAATCGCACTTAAGCCGACTTCCCATAAGAAGGGTCAGCAGGCAAGAGGCATTCAAAGGCAGATGCAAGAGGCACTTCAAGGGCTCCCTGAGAAGTCATTATCCCAGTGAAAAGGGAAAGGGACAGAAAGAGGAAGAAGGAATGACAAGAGCCATTTTGGCTGAGCATCCATCCGGGCATTAGATGGAGTGGATGGGAGCTAACAGCCTCTCTTTGTCACCCTGGAGAGCACAAGTGGCAGGTGAGGATCAAAGCTGGTTACCTGATGTCCCTTCCAGAGGGCTTTCCAGGGAACAGAGGGATGAAGTCAAACTGAAGCACATAAAACTAAGGGCAGAGGGATGTATCTTTTTTTATTTTTCTCCCCCTCTTACGGTTTCCATGAACAACACAGCCACATCAGGTGTGGCAGCCTGAACACTCCACACATCTTGCACAGAGCCTGCAACACCGCACTGAAAATCATCTGCTGTGATGAGGCAGGTGACAACAGTGTCACTGCAAGCCATCCCCTGGGGAGGCTGCGGGACCCTGGATTTCAACAAGGTACCTGGCAGCAGGAACTGCAGTTGCTATCTGTCCCTTTGTGTCTGCTTTTGTCACAAACAACCCCTTTCTGCACATCCTCAGCCCAGAGTGGAGGAATCCAGCTCTGCTGCTCTGGGACTAGAAATCTGTCAAATTCAAGCTGCAGCCTCTTTGAGGAAGGCCTTGAAGAGCTGACAGTGCAGCCTGCTGCCTTCTCTGCTGCACCGGGTCTGCTGGAGTCCACTGCGGTCAGGAATAAAAACATTCAGAGCAGCACCAGCAAAACAGAACAAATGGCAGCAGCCAGCAAGCACCTCTGGGCTTTGAAGAGCTCCAGAATGCATCCGGAGGGATGAGATTCACACGATCCCATCTCTGACAAGGCACTGTTAAACCAAAACCTCAAAAACACATGTATGCAAGACACCCAGCAAAAGCACAGCTCAGCCAAACTCTGCACACCAGCATAAAGGTTGCTGAATAATCAGAAAGCAGGGAGAGGTACTTGAGGGAAAGACAGGAAGAATTAATTGCTCTCTGCCAAAAACCGTGCTCTTAACTCTTGTTAGAAACAGCCACCTCCCTAGCAGACTAAAGGGAGTGTTCCTGCTGAAGTTAAACACTGGAAGGAGCAATAAACTCACTGCAGCATAATGCCCTGAGGAGCTGTAGCTAGAAGTCTCAAGGCCATGGACATGAGGGGCGTGAGAGGTCAAACAACCATTTGCAGTGATAGAGTAATTAGCAAGTGTTTAAAGCAAATGTTCAGCAGCAGAACCCAGATACAGGTCCTGTAGTGTGGTTTACAGCCTGGAGTTTTGCAGCAGAGGATGAATCACAGGGTGATCTAGGCTAGAAGGGACTTTGAGATTTCTAATCCAGCTGTCCTTTAATCTCAGGAAGTTCCTGTCAACCCATTTCCCCAGCTTGTCCAGGTCCTTCAGGATGCCAGCTCTACCATTCAGTGTGATCTTTCCAGGTTGCAGCCCCGGGAAGGTTATATGCACTGAGAAACTTGCTTCCCATCCACTTTTTACAAGATGGACCTGGAGTTGAAGGGTAGAACAGAACAGTGCTCCCCAACAGGGCATCAGAGGAAAGATATTATATAGCACGACAGCCAGGATTTATAAGTCCTATCACTTTGATTTCACCTGGAGAAAGAGTACTGAACACCCAGCACCTTTAGGCTAGATATTAGACAGAAATACTTCACGGTGAGGCACTGGCAGCCCTGGCACAGACTGCCCAGAGAAGCTGTGGATGCCCCATCCCTTGAGGTGCTCAAGGCCAAGTTGGATGGGGCCCTGGGCAGCCTGAGCTGGTAGGTGGCAATCCTGTCTGTGGCAGAGGGTTGGACCTAGATGGGCTTTAAGGTCCCTTCCAATCCATGCCATTCTACGATTCTACAATTTATGTCATGCCAGACTCCACTATCACAAGCTAGTGGCTTTTACATAGCCCAGTATGGGCAGCTGTTACTGGTCCATGTTCACGTAGGTTTCCACCACCACCTCTCAGGGCACCCAACATGAGCACCAAGGGTAGCTCACACCAAGGCTAACAAAACACAGCTTTCTTGCTGTCACATCCAGAAAACTGAATACTCTTCAGGCATCTAAGCTGGCAATGACCTCTCAAAAAGTGACTGTACATCAATGCAGGACAAAGAAAGCTGCAGCCTTCACAGACGTCAGATACAGATGGGAAACTGTATCATTCCATCACAAGCGAGTGAAGCACTTGGACTCCTGCTGATTTAGGAAGCTGTGAGGAGAGGCCAGGGTGAGCAAGTCCCTCTTGCAGAAACCAGCTTCTCAGCAGGAGCTGGAGCCTCTACAGCATGTTTTCAGAGCAGTCAAGTCCACTTGCCAAACAGTTAGGAAAAAAAAATAATAATTTTTTTAAAAAAAATCTGACTCCTTCAAAGCAGCAGAGGGAAAGAGAAGGAAGCAGTTTCCCTGCTGACATTTGCAGAGCGCTGTCAGCAGCAGAATATCCTCCAGGGAACATCAAAACAGAACAGTTTCTTGTCTTGCGCATATTCAGAACCCCTTTATACTTGGAGAAACAGAGAGGATCTGGCTTTTTCTGCAGTTACCAGAATCCATGAAACTGTGCTCAACAAACCCATTAGCTCCAGCTTTTGGATGGGAAGTAATGCATGAGAGGAGAAAGAGGCGCAATTCCTCCTTTTGCCATGTGGACACATTGCAGTATCACTAGCCTGGCCAGAGCTCTTCAGGGTTACCTTCCTGAAGCATGGAGCAAGGAGCTTCATCTTCCAGCCACATGCTGAATCCTTCTGAAGCTCTTGAGGCAAGTAGGCTGTAAACAAAGCTTCAGCACATAACTGGAAGAGCTGTCAGCCAAAGCTGGTCTGACAACCAGAAGCCAGCAAAAGCTAAGACATGCAGTACTTTCCATCCCAACCATTCATTGGAGAAAGCCAATCTACCCCAATGCGACTGTGAGATGGGCCCAAAATTAGAACTGCCAATTTGAGCTCTCAAATTGAAAAGTCTCCCTACGGTGTTTTGCTTTGGATCCAAAGAAAGCAAGGTCTCAAGAGTTCAGGGTAATCCAAAGGGTGGTTCATAAAGCTGGCCGATGGTGAGAGTTTTCTACTAAATTGAAGTGATACCTGATGGGAAGTGCTAGACCCATTTCAGAGCTGTCTAATCTTGAATGAAAACCTTTACCCTAAATGTAAAGCCTCTTCAAAGACCTCAAACTGATGAGATTTCATGTAAAATGAAATATTGACCATAGAGTGAAAGAACTGACACTTAAGTTCAATTTCTTTCTTTGCAAGGAATTTAGCATAGGGAAGGCTTCGATTGAAATATTTTTATGGAGTAAAAAAATATTTCTCACAAAGCAGTTCCAAACAAATGTGAATTATTACTACTTCATTTTAGAGGAGACATTTCAGAATGGACAAAGCTTTGTTTTGAATAGAGGTGCAGCTCCTGGAGCTGTTCCCAAGCTGGTATTTTTAAATGTTAAGCTGTTCTTTAAACCCACACACGCACACAGAATAATGGCAAGTAAGTTGTTTTTGTTGTTTGCTTGTTTGGTTTTTTTTCCCTGAGTGGAAACTATCTGCACAAAAGCAGTATCCACACATTACACACCTATGGAAGATACACAATGAATACTGAATGCTGCCACATTCTCTTAGCCATGACATGTATTCATAACATAATTTGGCCAGAGCTTCCAAGATACAAATATTTCTCCTAAGTTCCATCACAGGATCTTCATTGCCCACAAGTGGTCAGGAGTTTTCTGTTTCATCTGATTTACCTGCTTTAGCTGTGTGATAGAATCCTCATGCTTTACACACGAATCTCTTGCAACCTGCAGAGCATTAATTTCCCCCCAGCTTCTTTAAGAAACAACGTATTTCCTTCCACGTGTAGAAGGGAAAAGCATATATAGGAGAAGAATAGAAGCTCCTGTTAGATTAAAAAGCTGAGCATGGCTGTCTCACATCTCTGAGCTACCTTCTCTATTCCCAAATTGACACCAACACCCATCAAACCTTTAATCCATGGACTGTGGTTTCTGCCACAAGATACAGACAGGGGGAGATTTTTCCTTTTCAGAGCCTAGCATTTTTATCCTATTTATATCATTGTTCTGCAAGGCCACGCTGTGCTGTGGACAAGCTGGCAGAATTGGAGGGCATATTTCTACAGTGTATTATTCAGAGCCTTCCTGTTGGTCTGCACACGTAGCTATGTGCATGAGCAAGGGCTGCAAGAACTATTTTGCCTGGGGCAGTGGAACAGCTAGGGCCAGCCTTGTCATTCTCTCTCACTCACTCTTTTCTTACCCTATCTCTATGTTGCTTTTTCTTTTTCTTTCTCTCTTTGTTGTCTTGGTTACGTGGGCAGATTCCTGATGTGCTGCTAGTTTTCATTTTAATGATACGTTCCTGTAAAGCACGATATTTTACTTCAAGTTTTGTGTGCCACTGGATACATTCCTTTGACATGTGACATTTGTATATCAACAGATATTGCTTTATGTCTATGGGTACTTTTCAGAGTCTCCAGAGTTCATTCTTCAGAATCTGATACACAGTCTGTATTTTTGTATATAAAAACACAGGGAAGATGACTGAAACTGCAAAAAAATAAGGGAAGTTTCTCCAAAACCATCTTCTAATTATTTCTAGTGAATCTTTCAGCAACAACTGAGCAGATCCTGCTGCTTTGAAGATAATATAACAACTCATCTTTCCGTGCTATCCAGAAATGCTTCACCGTGGCTTGATCAAGCAGCTGCACTGCACCACAAAAACAGCAGTACATGCCACGTGTGGTAGGGGCCCATCACGAAAAAGTGAGTCCTTGGGCTTTGTCTACTGGTACAGAGTTTCCTCTAATCTTACATAGCTGATTCCAATTTACCCATGTGCAATTTTTTTTAAACAGAAATCAAACTTCATCCCAACACAATGGATTTCGCAGGAGCTGCAATTACCAGTGTGGTATTTCCCTTTGCTTCCAATTCCAAAGCACCTGTCTAATGAGCCAAGATGGAAAACCAAGTCTTGAAAGGCCATGAAGCTTTGGCAGGGACCAGGTGAAAATCCTCAGTGCCAAACTGGGCTTGTGTGGCCCATGCAGGGGGAAAGCAGGCTGATGTCCTGAGCTCAGATACCCTCGGGAGCCCTGGAGGAAAGTAAATGATTGCAGAAGTCATAGCAAGGATGGGGCCAAACCTTCAGGAAATGCGTATTTCCAGGATCAGTTCGTCCAAAACAACCACATGAGTTTGGGGAAGCCTCATTTTGCACTGATGATCAGCTCTGCGTGTTGCTTTTGTGATAGATAATTATTCATCCCACGAAGGCCTTATTCACAGCTCCAGCCCTGCTCTGACACACAGACCCAGTGCTCTAACTACCGCAGGCAGAACATTCATCACGTTTGGAAAAAGAGAATAAAACACAGCTTTCTCAAGTTACATCAGTTGGTTCAGCACCCCTCTTCTCATTCTTTACCCTATAAGGATGTCTCTGCTCTCTACCACACTCAGTTAAAAAAAAAAAAAAAAAAAAGCTTTCTCACTCCTATTTCCCCCTTTTCAAAAGGGATGAAAGCTTGGATTCTGCATTGTGACCTGCAAAGGCAAAGACAGAGCTATGTCTGATTTTGCTTCTCCCAAAGCCAAAATTAAAACCAAAAGCTCACGAAAGCAGAGAAGCAATAGGCATTTTTAACTGTTTAGGTCTTTTGGATATTTACCGTTCAGATCTCAGTTACACATTTTCTTCCCCCAGTGAGAACGGCTGGAGAACTAAACATTTTATTATGATATCACAGATGACAAGGAAGCAAAACCTAATTAGTCAGGGGAGGAGATTATTTTTACTACAACTGCTTAAAAAACAATTTGGCTCCTTTTCCACGTGCTAGAGCAGACCATTAAAACAACCACACTCTGTACAAAAGCACCAGCAGCTTTTCCTCTGTTGAAGTGGTCTGGAGACATCTGTCAGTGGGCAGGATCCTATTTCATATGCCTCCTACCACATGGGTGTAATGCCACCTGAGTTTAAAACCTTGATGTTCTTAAATGAAGCAGTAGCAAGAGGAACAAAACCAGAGATCTCAGACCCTCCTTACGCATCCATGAACAAATGAATCCCTTTCTCCTCTCTGCTCTGCCCATCATATATACAAGACTTTTTAATAGCACATTCATCTCCTCAGCTTGATGTTATTTGCAAAAAGGAATTCAAAGAGGATTCAACATCCAATCCAAGCCTTGGGGTTCTTCCAACCTCCTGTAACAGCTTCTCACCCATCTCCTCACAAATCATATTTTGCAACATCCCCAGCCCAAGCATTTAAACGTTGCCAAACTGGCACGGAGGAGTTGAGATGGATGTGATGCCCATCATTAGCACAAGGCCACTTCTAATACCTCTTGCTGACTTAAGAAGAGCACCTACTAAAAGCACAACAAAGCTTCCAACTCTCAGGCTCTGTATTACTGCCGTACATGATGAACTACAGCAGCTGTTACACCACAGAGCTACAGCCGTGCAACAGGCTTTCATATTTTTTGAGAACGCAGAGTGAGGAACAGAAGCTCAAATTCAATAAAGAGTGTATTTATTTATGTGGCGTTAACCATGGTTGCTCCATAAGCATAACGCTCATTATCATTCACACACAGCTGTCTATTGATGAAAACACTTTTCCTTCAGAACAAGCACTCAGCCCTTGTGGGTGGAACACAATTTTTTGCCAACTGAAACATGTGCTACCCTCAAAGCAGGTGATGCACCTCACAATAAGGTCTGTACTCATATTCCGTTCAACACTGCCAATCTCCATAAATATGTGAAAATCTGAGTTAGAGGACAACATTTGGTCTTACCTTCTTGAGCTTTCCACTCTTGGTTCCCACAAAAGCTAGGGAGTGGTTCTTGTAGACATAAGCGATCACAGATGTCATTCTGTCTCCATCTTCAGTGTAAATGGGGAGCCCTCGCACCATAGATGATACTCCCAAGGGGGCATTCATATCCAGGCCACAGAAGTTGTCATCAATTGTTAACAGCTATGAAACAATAAGAAAGCATGAAAAACTGAAGCCAACAATTCTTAAGCCATCTTGGAAGCATTCATTCATCAGGGACACCATTATGCAGGCTGACAAATCAATGACAAAGGCAGCTCTGGAGGAATACAAAGGTGGAAAAAAATTGTCCCAAGTCTCTTGATGAGTTATAGACAGAAGGAGCACTGGAAATTTGCTTCTCTTGAAGCCCAGCAGGATATATTATTTTAAGCCTTTTTCCTAGTGCTTTACCAGTCAAGACCTAGCAATCAAAGAGAAAGTCTGCAGAAGGTGTCTTAAATGTATCTAATTCTGCCAAAAATAAAGCATGCGTGTCATTACTAAGGGATCCACGATACAAAACACTGAGATAAGTCCACACTAGCAAACAGACCATGGCCTGTTCTCTGGCCCTTACACTCACTACTGTGACTCACATCTATGAAACCTAAATTGTATCTCCCATCCAATTATCTGACTCCAAAAGCTGCAGCACCGTCCATGATACATCTTGGAAGCAGCACTAATGTACACCCTGGTCAGCAACAGGGATCAGGCTAAGGATTATACATTATAGTAGTGCCTGCACACACTTTCTATTCCTGGAGCTAGTTCACTCATGCAGTTATGGGTCTTTCTGTCACATCGTTTGGCCAGGGCACCTTTCTTCCAATGGGTCCTTATTTCCTTCCTGTGAAATGGAGATTATTCAACTCCACCCAGCTCACAAGGGGCACTCATTGAAGTCCTTGGAGAAGGCGAAGGTTTCACAGCTTTGCTGGTGCTTTATTGTGCTTGCTGAGGAAACCACAGACTCACAAAGACCAGAGAAAATGCCTGACTGTTGCTTGCTGCTGCCTAAGCCCTCACATCTACTGCATTAGAACTCAACAGGCTATCAGACGGATGCTCCAGTGGGATCAAAGAAGATTTGAGTTGAAAGGGACACTTACAGAACATCTAATCCAACTCTCCTGCAATGATGAGGGATACCTACAGCTCGATCAGTGCTCAGAGCCACATCCAACTTGATCCTGAGTGTCTCCATGAATATGATCCTTGGATATGAAAGCTCATAACATCTAGTTATCTGCAAAGGTGCTTCCTTCAACTTCAGAGTGCTGCAGAAGGACAACAGCAAAATCACAAGAACAACTCTTCTATCCTATCTCACTGCACAATTTGGAAAGTAAGGTTAATGCAAGTTCCCAGTGTGAAGATCCGACACAGCAAAATAAAGATGAAACTCCAAACATCACAGCACAAACTGCCCAAAAAATTAGACTTTGCTGACATCAGTGAGACCACTCTCACACATCTGAAGCTAAGTTTAAAACATTTTTATGGACCAAGGCTTAGGAAGGCAATAATTCAGTGGACAATAAATTTATCTAATTTTCTTCAATCACTAAAGAACGACCATGATTTTTTTTTCTTTTTATCTGAGACCTTCATAGAATCATGGAATGGCCTGGGTTGAAAAGGACCACAATGATCATCCAGTTTCAAACCCCTGCTGTGTGCAGGGTCACAGACCAGGCTGCCCAGAGCCACATCCAGCCTGGCTTTGAATGCCTGCAGGGATGGAGCATCCACAACCTCCTTGGGCAGCCTGTTCCAGTGCCTCACCACCCTCTGTGTGAAAAAAGAAAGAGTAAAAAAAAAACAACAGTGTGAACGGTTTACAGGCCAGTGACTAACGAGGCAGGAGACTTGTGGGGCGCGCCCGGGGAAAGGGGAGAAGGGGGATGGGCAGGGAGATGGGAAATGGGTCTAAAAACCGAGCCAACAGCAACGACCTGAGGACGAAGACGTTAACTTACTACTAAATATGATCTCAGAATGCAAGATAACACAATACAACACGATACACGTGGAATTGAGGCCAACGAATGAAACAAAATGAGAGGGTGTCCAAACTGAAGTCCTTACTCTAAAGCCTGGTGTGCTCCTCGGCACGGAACAACGCCAGGGGCTGGTGAGCTGCCTCCACCTTGCTTCATCTGGGCACAAAGTCCTCCGGGCAATGAAGCCCCTCCCCTGCCCCTCCGAGAACAAAGCACCCAGAAACGACGGTCCACAGAACCAGAACATTAACTCTTTAACTCCCAATGCTTTACATGATGTTATGATGTGGAATACCGACAACAGAAACATCGCAAAACCACGACATCATGTAACATGTTGGGGTTGCTTCCTCTGAGGATCATCTGCATGAAAAAAACAAACAAGCAAAAAAGAAAAGAAAAGAAAAAAAAAAAGCCAGCAAGTGAAAGCCTGCAAATAAACATCAGCCAGCTTCTGTGCAGCTGTGGCTCTCAGCTCGATGCGCAACATCTTTGTAAAGGCAGAAATACAGTCATCTTCTTCAGCAAAGAGAACCACATAAGTAAGCTTGGATTTATGATGAAACAGTCAAGAGTTGCAAACCCAGGTTTATTTTCAATTCCAGACACTCCTAATGGCAATATAAAGTAGCCACGTTAAACTCTCTGGAGCTTCTCCACTTGGCAATTTCACGTTAATGACTTTCCAGAGTGAAAGTGGAGATGAGAACATGAATTCATTCTGCCTGCAACATGGCTGTTGAAGCAGCTGGAGTATCAGAGAGGGTCAAAGGGAAGATCTGAGCAGACAGGAAGCAATCCTTGCATCTCGAGCAGTAAAAGTCTAACTCTGAAATTCACAGTGTAGTCTGTAGGTAACTCAGAAAAGGAGGAGGATTTTTTGATTGAATCATAGAATCATTAAGGCGGGAAAAGACCTCTAAGATCATCCAGTCCAACTATCAGCCTATCCTCACCATGCCTGCTAACCATATCGCTCAGTGCCACATCTGCCCTTTTCGCGAACACCTCCAGGTATGGTGACTCCATCACCTCCCTTGGGAGCTTTCAGGCAGTTGTAAGGAACAAGCTTTTGAGAACACAGAATGGTTTGGGTTGAAAGAGACCCTTAAGATCATCTAGTTCCAATCACCAGCTGGAGTGAAACCATCATCCCATATCACATTCCACCTGCTAATGAGGGAATATTACTCACCGCCCCTCTGCCCCAGGGAAGCTGCTAAACAGAGGTTTATTAGGTGCTCTACGTATCCAAAATATCTTTATGACAGAGTGATTGGCAGCTCCCAGGGCATCCAAGTCCCACCAGCTGCCTCTCCATCTCAAGCTGATGCACAGTAGGGATTCAGCTGTGGAGAGGTTGCTGTCCATTCCTAACACCAGAAGTTACATCTGCAGCAGTGACACCATGGCCAAGCGTCATGTTCACCAGTGAGATAGGAAGGATGTGCAAAGAATGGGCCTGATTTACAGAAGCATTCTGGCAGGCTTCTGCATTCTCCAGGATTAAGCTTATCAAATAGATACTGAACAGATCCAAGCTTTTCTGGATAGGATGGTTTTAACAAGGCTGGTGCTGGCTCAGCCCTCTAGAGATTCACTGAGCCCCCCAAACTCAGCAGAAGGGTCACAACTCTAATTACAACATGTCCTTCCCCAATTCCACTTGATTTCCCAGCAGAAATGAGCAATTTGGCACTGCAAAAAGGGCCGAAGTGCCAGCTATTAGGGAAGCAGTGCAAACAGTGCTCCTACTGAGCTGCTGTTGTCACTTAAACATCTGTTGATGGGGGTCGGCATCCTTTCCCTGGTAACTAGAGATGGGATGAGAGTTGCACCAGGGGAGGTTGAGGTTGGATATTAGGAAAAACTGGAGATGTTGAAGAAAAGGGCAGATGCATCATTGAGGGACACGGTTAGTGGGCATGGTTCGGAAGAATTGGGGTTGGACTTAGTGATCTTAGTGGTCTTTTCCAGCTGTAATGATTCTATGATTCTGTGGTTCTGTGCTTTAGCCTTTGGCCTCTGAAGCAGCCTCTTATAATCAAATACAGCCCAACGCACATTTGGGGAAAAGCTTTGATGAAGGATCAGCCATCCTCTTTACTTTCACTCGGATGCAATCTTCCTTCCCAATCAAAGCACAAGGGCCTTTTTTAGATATCTCAGCAGGCTCCAAAGCCATTCCACAGCCTCACCAGGGATGAAGGCTGTCCCAACAGCCAAGTCTCGGCTTTGATTTACAGCTAATACCTAACAGCCTTGTCTTTGTATAGTGGCAGATACTTGGCTTCTCACTCTTGTTATCTCAGGCTTGGCTACTTCAGATGATGAAGGGAATGCATACATTATAGCTGCCTGAGCTGCCAGCAGGACCAGGGAGCCAACAGCAGTAAGAAATCAACAGCGATATTTAATTGAATCTTTTCAAGGTCCCAAGGTCTTTTCATCACCTGAATGCAAGATCTTCTCATCAGCAAAGACTGAGCTTCCTCCTGAGGGTGTGTCATACTCCATAGGGTGTTTAAAAATGTAGGGAGATAGAAGCTCTAGGAAAATCCATCACCAGGAATTTTGTGGTATATGTACAGATGTAAGTAATGGAATTTAGGGTCTAGAATGCCTGAAGTGGGGGTAAACCATATATCCCCCTCCAGCAGGGCTGCTAATCACAGAATCATAGAATCATGCCTGGGTTGAAAAGGACCACAATGATTATCTGGTTCCACCCCCCACTTCTCCCTCTCCCCCCCGCCTGCTATGATGCAAACCACGTCCCTGCAAACCACAGATCTTTAAATTCCAACTTCTGCAGCAGCAGTTTGCTTCCCAAGGATTGTGCTTCTCTGAATAGCCTCATGATACCATCAGCATGGGCTTCACTACTTGGTTAACCTTCTGGTTTAGGTGCTCGTTTGTCCTTACTCTGGCATTAGCACCCTGCCTTCCTTAAGCTGGATTGCTTCTGCTCTACTGCATTTCTAGCAACATTCCTGCTTCTAACCATGCTGCCTCCAGCTCTCCCTTCTGATTCCACTGAGACCAGTGGGTTTGGTCCATCCAACCTAGTGATAGAACAAGGCAAACTGATTTTAAACTAAAAGAGGAGAAATAAAGGTTATATGTTAGGAAGAAATTCTTTACTCAGTGGTGTGGCCTCGGCACGGGCTGCCCAGGAAGATTCTGGATGCTTCATCCCTGGAGACAGGGTGGCAATCCTGTCCATGGCAGGGGCTTGAAATCTGATGATCTTTAAGGTCCCTTCCAACCTTAGCCATTCTATGGTTCTATGTCCTTCTCTCCAGTTTCTGTGCTGTGAACTTTGGCAGGACCATCAGATTTCACGTATCAACATCAGCCCATTGGTTGTGTCTAGCCATGAGATCCAGGTGCAGGATGGAGACAGCTCTTCTGATTTTCACCTCGTGCCACATCATTCACATAATTTAACGCCTTCCCATCACACGTGTTGCTGACAGTGGGTCAGAAGAAAGCTGTGGGCTTGCCCAGTGACCATCAACAGCCATAGACCTTTATCATCTGAAATTCTGAGGAAATTTTGTGGGCAAAAGGATGTGAACTCTGGGCCACCAACTGAAATGGAACAGATCACCAACCAACCCGCTTTTCAGCAGTAAGCCTGCATTCTAATGACACACAAAAATATCCAGTACCGTTTCTCCAGGGTGCTTGGTGATATAATGAAAACTATATAAAGAGCCAGCATTTGGAAATACATTATAATTGCACACTGCTTTTACTTGTGCAACCAGAGCAGTGGTTACCACGCAATTACATGTCACCATATACAAATGACAGTGCAGTTACAGTAACTTCACCAATTACAGGGAAATTGCACCCACTCTGCTAATAGGTTTTCACTCAAACATAATTCAGGATCACAAGACCAGTTACCCAAATTGACTTGAACTTGTACAAGCATTTGGTTTTTAGGTCTACAGTTTAAGCATCAGTTCAAGGACTGGTGTCAAGTTTCCAGAGTGCTGCAGAATCTTAACATGGTACAGACTTGTTACGCCTGCATTAACGTTCTTTCTGTACTGTGAGCATAAGGCTTCCCATCTACCATCTACCTCCACATCGTAAAATTTGCAATTTCCTGAAGAGGAGTCTGCCTTCCTTATGGAGACCAACAGAATTCTTTAGTCTTCATGCCTTGTGCTCAGCAGAGCTGGTTGGTTATTAGTAAGAAGTAATTGTTGCCATAAATTTAGCATCCTCTGAGTTCTGAATTTTGGAATGATTTGTGTGCCAAAAGATATGCACAATGTACACTGATCAGTGAACTCCTACACATATTCTAGATCCAAAAAATTGCAAAATTTAAGCAACAGTGGCAATAGGTTTCTTCTTATTATTTGTTGCTGCAGACCCAGTGTTGCAGCCACAGAATCCATAAGAAACAACAGCAGATGCTTTTCAGCCCATTGCTTTTTCTCCAGCTCTGGTTCCCACTTTTGCTACACACACTGTCCTACTGCTGGCATGGGGCTGCTCACAGCAGCATTTTAGTCCTGGAGGCAGCACTGAGCTGTCTGAGGGAAACAATTAATGCCCCCAAAAGTACTGATTATGTGCTTCTCAAAAATCATAGAATTTTGATATGCAAGCTCCCAGGCCAAATACAAAATCAGAATCACTAAGGTTGGGAAAGACTTTTAAGACCATCCAAATCAACTCTCAACCCATCCCCACCATGCCCACTAACCATGTCCCACATCTGCCCTTCCCTTGAACACCTCCAGGGACGGTGATTCCACCAGTTCCCTGGGCAGCCCGTGCCAGTGCCCCACCACTCTTTCGGAGAAGAAATGTCCCCTAATGCCCCCTAATATCCAACCTGAAATACTGTCATCAATAGTGTCATCATCAAAATGACATCATCAAAATGACATACTGACTTTTAGTCCGCTTGCAGAGAACATACTCCTACTATTACAAGTAAAGGTGCAATTACCAGCCTAAAACACCTCCAGGTTAACGAATCCATGCTACTGGCAAACAGCACCCTGATGGTGTACTCATATAACCTCCACTTTAAGATCCTTCATCAACTTCAACTCCAAGTGTCTGCCAAGGAAAAACGATGCCAGGATATACAAGATGCAGTGCAGAACAGATTCAGATACCTGGGAATATATTTCAGTGGGATATTTAGAATCATAAAATGGTTTGAATTGGAAGAGACCCTTAAAGGTCATCTAGTCCAACTCCCCTGAAATGAACAGGGACATCTACATTTAGATCAAGTTCCTCTGAATCCATCCAGCTTGACACTGAATGTCTCCAGGGACAGGGCATCCACTACCAAACCTGTTCCAGTGCCTCACTCCCTCTGTTTGGATATTTTAAGTTAAGGGATATTTCAAGAGCCCAAGAAACTGGTACAGGCAGGGAAGAGGGACAGCAATGCCGACTGTCAAATTCAGACAGCACAACCACTCTGGTTCATAGTGGCCATACAATGATGTATGTAGTCCCATACATCATTGCTATGTCAGCCAAGCCTCTCTTTTGCACATCACTCACACAAAAATGCTGGCAGTACTACTCCAAATCTCTATATTAGCACAACAAGCTATGCAACTGGGCTGAAAGTCAGATCACTGAGCTGTGTGGTCACTGAGGTTCCTTCACTCCCAGTTGGGAACTGTGTCTGTGCGCGGGAAGAGTGGATGGGACCTAAAGAGCAGAAAATGTGGCTGTAACAGGAAGCTGAGCTTTTCTGCAGTCCCCAAAAAAAAGTTCACTATGTGGGCTGAGAGGATGCAGAACCGTGTGGGTGAGGATAAAGAGAGGAATATGATCTCTGCAGCTCTCAGCTTGCCACTTTCCATGAGCTTTAAAAAATTCACTTAAAATTTTTCACACCCCCAATAAAAGAGATTATTGAGTGTGGAGACTCTGCTTTTGAAACTACCATGGTCTATTGGGTAAATAAGCATTTAGGGATTTTTCAAAAGTGAAGTATTGATCAAATAAGCTGCTAGAGCTCTTCTGTAAGAACATATTCCAGCTGCAAAGCTGTGTTACGCACCTGAAACACAGCTGCACTGACTTCCCCTGGGGACTAAAAGTCACAGGAAAATCTTAGGTGAAAAGGTTTTCTCTGTACAAAATGGTTTTGTCTGTACAGAGTGAAAAGAGTTTATCTAGATAGGCAAAGTCACCTTTGGGAGAGAAGTGCATTTTGTCCTAAAGGACATTGGATTTCCATGATCAGCTAAAGGCTGTTACATCACAAATTCCATCAACAGCAGTATTGATAGAGGTGTAAGAAGAGAGTGGAGCTCTACCCTCTATATGCCTCTGTAACCCTGACCATCCTTGTCATAACTTCTCCCAGGTGTCTCCATCTAATAGAGATACCTAACAAGGAGACATTCCCCACATTCATCTCTCACATTCATCTCTCACATTCATCTTCACCAGGCCACAAAAATCCACCCTGCAGGACCCTGGTAAGGTCTCCATTGCAAACATCACTGCTGTCACATTCAACTTTGAAGGGTGTAGGAAAACTTGCTGACTTATCTTCTCTTTCACATGCTTGACCCATTATCCCCCAATACTTGTTGGCAACAGAATGGTTAAATCTGAGCTCAGATGGAGCATTTCTGGCAGCTGCCAGGCACTCCTTATTCCTATTCCACTGATGCACACCAGCACCTTGCCGAATAGAGTCCAGCTGCCTCCCTCGTGTCGGCACCACCAGACATTCCCTTAATTACTATAATTATTATTTTGTTCCACAGTCAAAATTATCATTTGGGCTGCAAAGTGCCACGTGCACCAGCAGCGCTATACAAATGAAACAACAATGCTGCTTTGCATGCAGGCGACACCTCCCAGAGATCCCAGAGCTGCTTAAAAGCATTAATTAATCCTCACCACGGTCCCACAAAGGTAAGCTAAGCGTTGTGATGAACAACTTGCATGTGTTGTTGGTCTTCAGCACGGGGAAAGTGCTCTGTTGGATGTGAGAGTTGTGTCAGGGGAGGCTGAGGTTGGATATTAAGAAAAATTTCTTCTCTGAAAGAGTGGTGAGGCATTGGAACAGGCTGCCCAGGGAGGCGATGGAGTCACCATCCTTGGAGGTGTTCAGGAAAAGGGCAGATGTGGCACTGAGGGACATGGTTAGTGGGCATGGTGGGGATGGGTTGACAGTTGGACTGGATGATCGTAGTGGTTTTTTCCAACTTTAATGATTCTATGATTCTATGAGTGACCTTGGCTTGCTCACCAAATAATGAAGAGCCGAGGGCTGCGCATCTGCATCAGGGAGAATTGAGTTGTGTCTGGTTTTATCATCTGATGGAAAATGAATGCAAGGGAGCCCGGTTGTCACTTTAAACAACAAAATACAGCACTCGAGTTCTGCAAACCAACATCCCCCACTTGCTGCCTCTATCGGTGCAGATCTCAGTGCTTGAGGAATGCAGAGCACAGCGCTTGTGTCAGCCTCTGTATAATTCACTCAAGCCTTTCGCTTCCAACTCTTTGCATTTGAAAGCAGGGCTGTGCAGTGGATGGCCCTCCGAAGCGGGGATGCCATGACAATTACAGCCCTTTGTTTCTTGGCGTCGGATCCCGACCAATAGCCCCGACCCACTGATAAGTGCTGGGTCATTCCCTCATTAGGAGCAGCACGTTTTTATTATTCCCTTCTGCATATTCCCTCGCTCTGCCTCTCCCACTCTCTGAATAGACGCCTGGCTAATATCACTTGTTTACAGAATAAATCAGCTGAACAAATCCTATTATATTTTGGAACAGTGACAAAGATGGGGTAATGACATTGAAACAGGGAAAATGCGATGTTGTTCCTACTGATCTAATGTCACCCACATGTTCTATCAGCAATGCCAGCTCTGGTAATGCATGGAGGAAACATAAGTCCTTCTGTTTGCCCACAGCATTACCACTTTGATGCACATATACCTGAGTGTCCCACCTTTCCTGTGTTTCAGGCACTTCTGCAACTACTTTAATTATTAAACAGGCTACCCAGGGTGATGGTGGAGTCACCGTCACTGGACATGTTCAATACAAGGGTTCCCCACCAAGGTGTATGGTTTGGAGGGCATGGTGGTGATGGGTTGATGGCTGGACTGGATAATCTTAGTGGTCTTTTCCAATCTTTTTAATTCTGTGATTCTATAATGCAGCATCTCACACACACTCAGAAAAATCACAGTGTACTCTCAGGAAGGGTCAGTGTGAGAGCATTCTTTCCCTACAGGAGAGGGATACAACAAAGGTCTGTGTTTCAGCAAGCACAGTGAGGTGATGCTCCTCCACTTCTTGATCTTCATCTGTGCAAGGGAGCAGTTGTGAAGAGGATGGTTCATACATAGATGAGTACATGACACCCACATCTCCAACTCCAGCCTCACTCTGGGCACACAGAATCAAAAATTAAGGTTGGAAAAGATCTCTAAGATCATTTACTCCAACTATCAACCTATCACCACCATGCCCACTAACCGTGTCCCTCACTGTTACATCTGCCATTTTCCTGAACACCTTCAGGGACAGTGACTCCACCATCCCCCTGGGCAGCCTGTGCCAGTACCCAACCACTCTTTCTGAGAAGAAACTTTTCCTAATAGCCAACCCATCCTCTCAATAGCCTCAATTTCCTAATAGCCAACCCAACAGCATCCCCCGTCCTCACATCTTGCTCGTACCTTCATGGTAGAAAAGTGCAGCATCTGTATTTAAGCTGACTGATATATTGGGGATACATTACAATTCAGGTAAAAGTGGAAACATGCTTATTTCAGGAACAAAAATAATGCCTTATGTTTTATATGTGTTGGAATAGAAAATCAATACAGACATGTGCATCAGGCTGTTCCCAGAGGCTAAACATCTTCACTGACTCCCTAAGCACGAAGACAGACCCTGCACTGTTTTTCACCCCGACAACTCCACTTGCATCACGCAAGGAAGAAAGTGTCTGTGCAGGATTTGTCCCAAAACCAATGCTGAATCCAGCAAGCCATTACCCCCTCCTCAACAGAACGGGTATTGTACAAACCCCAGCTGCCCCCAGTCCGGAGGTGCTTTAAATAGCATTGGTGTCATGCAGGGAGCCGAAATCACTTTGCTTCTGGCTCATGCAGGATTTTTCTTTTGCATGCAGCTTCTTTCTTTTTCTGTTTTCTTTTTAACGTTGTGTAAGCATTCCCCTCAGCCTGGAAGGCAATCTCCTGGCGAGGCAATCCGAGGTCAGGGATGTGATCACCCGGCGTGGAAGCGAAGGCAAAGAGATCATCTGGAGCACTCTGAAAATGCAAGGCTGAGCCGCATGTGACCGCAGGGCTCAACCGCAGAGAAAAACAGCCTGGGTCGCTGGCAGGGAAAGCAGCAAAGATCACTTCCCAGAAATAAAAATAATCGTCCATGTGGCGAGGAGCATGAAGCAGCAACGTGGAAGCCAGCACCTCGCTCTCCTGTGACAGCATCTATCTGGAATCCAGCAGGAGCAAGAGATGATGCTGAGGGATGCCGAGAGATGCTGAGTGATGCTGAGCTGCGCAGGCAGAGTCCAGGGCTGGGATGATAGTGGGGGAGGGAGCAGTGACTGAAATATCTCAGACACAACAGCGAGTCAGCAGGCTTGGGCCCTGCTCTGTCTTCAATGAACATTTTGTGTGAGCAGGGTTAGGCAGACGTGAGGATCCAAGAGAGAACAGCACAGCGTGCACGGGGCTGGCACCCGGCCTCTTAAAGGCATAGGGTTTCCTCTGATGCGTGGGAAGTAAAGAAATGGTTCCATGCAGGATGTTGTCGGGTTGTTTTTTGTTTGTTTGTTTGTTTGTTTGTTTCCCAGAGGTTTCTCAAATAATTACAGCACAAATAATAAGCATTCTGGAAGGAGGGCAATTAATTACAGCCAACATTATTTCTGATCTGGAGGTATCCTTTCAAGGGCATGGTTTAGTGGGCATGATGGTGATGGACAGACATCAAGACTGGATGATCTTAGTGGTACTGAGGAACACACTTATTGCCTTAAACATAATTATCCTCTGCTTTTTGTTAGGCCCTGATTTACAGCTCTTAAGTGCAAGCTTCTGTTAATGCAAATGCTTAAGACTTTTTGTTTCTCTCTCCCTCAGAGCTGCCAAAGTTGGGAAAAAAGACCAGAACCAACAAAAAGTGAAGATGATCCCATGTAATGCCTACAAAGCCTCTGCAAATGAGTTTTGATCAGATTTTAGTATCATAGAATCATGGAATTGTTTGAGTTGGAATGGGCCTTTAAAGGTCATCCAGTCCAACCCCTGCAATGAACAGGGCCATCTATATCTAGGTTAGACATTCGCACATCCACCTGCTGGTGGGCACAGGCTTTGGAGGATGTCCAGAAGTCAGGAAGTTGACAACAACTACACCCAGGCCTTAAACACCATGCTTGCTAGACAAGAACTAGTGCTAATCATCTAATGGTCACATCACAGTGGAAGAGAGGGGGAGACTTTCCTAATTCCAGCTACAGAGGGGCCAGGACCTTGCTCAGTCTCAGAGACTAGAGGTCTGAATTCAGATGCTCCCTATTAATCTGAAGAGCATGGCCTCAGCCATCTCTGGTGACTTCCACCACAGTCAATATTCATGAGAAGTAACAGCCACATCACTGGAGAGAGCTCCTTGCTCTGCTTTTGCCTGAGCTACCTCATATAGTATGACAATATGACATTTTTCTCTAATTATGTGTCTTTCACTCCCAGAGCACTGCTTTATAGAGGAGGCAACGATTGGGAAAGAGATGGGGGAATGAGGAGAGGGAAGGTTCATGGGGAGATTTTCAAATGACAGCTCAGCTGCAGAAATCCTAAGCCAGCACCTTAACCCTTGTCCATCCTGCATCCCAACTAACCCCTTCATCCCCTCCAGCTCCCACCGATGGCAGAAATTGCTGGTTAACTATTACCAAAATTGTTGGGTTCAGTGAGTCCCTCCAGCGAAACGCTTCACAAATACACTACAATCCAACACAAACTGATGTGGCCAATTAAACAAATACAGAGCACACAGTAAAAAGCTTGTTTGCTCCATCTCGGAGTATCCAGTAGGCATTGCCAGAGAGGAAATTCTGTATTTCTGAGACCATGCTTCTACACAGGCTGCACTCTGACTTTTTTTGGGGGTGCTCTTGCTTACATCTCCAGAGGAAGAAGAGGAAAGCACCGTTAAATGTTGACCAAGAATGGTCTTCAGCTGACCATGAGCTCTTCAGATGAGAAACTTAAGTCTATGTAATTTGGGCTAAAAGCTTATCTGCAAAGCTTTTCTGCATGGTATATCCATGCAGAACAAAAAACCCTATTGTATGACCACGAGCAGCAGTGACCTCATACAGATTTGCTTAGGATAGCCCTGCTGGCAAGCAGTGACATGATGAGGCCTCATGAAACCGATAGCTTGTTCCTGTGACTGTGAGTCATTCCCCAGGGAAAGTGGCAGGCTCATGTACTGGACAGTGCCGCCAGGAGAAACCAGCGTGCTCTCAAAATGTCAAGGCATCAACACTGCATGGACCTCTGTCCACGTGCTCCTCTCCCCTAGGACTAAGCAAGAGTTAACACTGCCTTTCACCCCAACCTTTCCCTATTATGGGAATGACAATTCCAAGTTTTTTTGATTGATAAAGTGATATTTTTCTTTGAAACAGACTTTTCTTTTTCTTTTCAGCGAGTCATTTTTAAATGATTGTAGTAAAGATTTATTCCGTCTTCTTGCAACAGTTGAGAATATTGGGTGCAACACAAGGATTCAGGAGTTCCTGAGCTGCAACCAAGCAGCAGGTCATGTTTTACTGTGCCTTAACTCCTGTAAAAGAGAAGTAAAGCTTCTCGCCATCTTAGTGTTGTTGAAGAGGAAAACAATGAAACTGTTTGTTTGGACAAAAATATTGGAAGTTTTTTGATAGGAAAATTATGGCCTCATCATCAATGGTTGTCTCACCAGGAGTCAAACTGTCTTTGTTTTACACCAAGCTAGAAAAGGCCTTTTCTAATCTGATGGTATGGAGCAGTAGAGAGCCTAGATGTATGAATCAGTCTCAAGGGCATTCATCCTGAGGTGAGGTGCTCATTCTGATAACACAAATCTCCTGGGCACACAAAAACCAGTGCAGACACATCTGACAGCCATACATGGAGAACAGTGTTGAGATTAATCAGCAATGTGCACTCTACAACCTCTTTCCGTATCTGTCTGAACCTCATGGGTAAAGCTTGGTGGGCATGAAGCACCTGGGATGGGCAAGGGTAAATAGGTAAATCAGGAGGGAGTAGGAGAACAAAGTCAACACGAGGAGTATATATGGATGGAGGAGACAGAGAACAAATAGGGAACAAGGCAACCGTTACCACTGTCTGGGTGAATTACTGACTTAGATGTGGCTTGGATTATCAGAAGCAGAAGCTTTTGTAGCTGAGTTACTTGTCAGGCAGTTCCAAATGCCCCACCTTGCCTGCCTTCTATTAACAAAGCATTGGAAAAATATTGTCCAAGTCTTTACACAAAGCCTTTTGTTGGCTGGCCAACTTCAAAAAACATTTCTTTTCTCCTCCATCTGACAACATTGCCATGAAAAACAGGAAGAGATTGAATGCAGTACTTTAAACAGTCAAACTCCATTTCCTGCCAAAAGGAAAAGAAAATACCGGCAAAAGGCAGAAGCCAGGCGATAGTTGGGGACAGACATTCTGATTATCTCAGACAGATATTCACACTGTGTATCTGGTAAAAGCTGCAGTGGTGGAAGTGACACCTTTTCATTTCAGGGAATGCAGATTGTTAGGCTGCAGAGCAGCAGGTGATGCTGTGAGACAGATCAGGCTGGGATCAGGGTTGCAACCAGCTCCTAAGCTAACACTTAGGATTGCACACTAACAGTGCAGTCTGTGTGAGTGTGTTGCTGCCAGGGGGGTTGGAACAAGATAGTTTTCAAGGTCCACTCCAACCTAAGCCATTGTATGACTCTATGAGAATTTATTGCAAGCCAATGTCCACCAAGGATCCCCGGTCCTCTCACATCTCCCCAGCAGGCCCTGGCACATTCACAGTTCCCTAGAGGCAGTCTCCAGTATCTTCCTCTTCTTCATTCATCCTTACATGTCCCACATAGCAGTTCATCTGCTTGTTCCCTAAGGTTCAACTTCTGCGCATCCCAGTAATGTAATTTCCACTGGGCTTCAAAATGTGCCCACTTGTAATCTTATTTCATCATACAAAAAGCCAACAAATCTACCAATGATCAAAACCAGTACCAAAATGACCCATTCCCAACTCTATCCTCCTCTCGAGCCGCCTCTTTTTAAAAAAAAAAATTCAGCATGTTGATACAGCTTGATGTGTATTTAAATCACTGTCTTTTTTATCCAACATGAAGATCATTTTCTGCTTAAAAAAACAAACATCCTTTTCACTCTAGAGCAGCCTTTCCATCTGCCAATACTCTGCATATCTATACAGCCTATCGCTCTCTGCTCCACAGAATCATTGAATCATTAAGACTGGAAAGACCACTGATCAATCCATCAACAGATGTCTATGATCACTCTAAACTCAGTGCCACATCTATCCTCTTCTTGAACACCTCCAGAGTTTGTGACTCCATCACCTCCCTGGGCAGCCTGTTCCAATACCCCACCACTCTTTCTTCAGAAACTTTCTGAATTTAGACAGATGAACCACAAAAGAGGTGGCATTTTGGTGGCACACATCATTCCTTGTAGATACTCAAAGGAAACAAAGGTGCTCTCTAAGGCTGTGTACGTCGTAATGGCTCCAGTATCAGGAAATGAGATTAAAAGTGAGGGAAAGCTTCCTAGCAGCAGAGATAGATCATGTAGGGAGAGAGGGGAGCCTGCCTCACTGGAGGTTAAGAACAGGTGAGACAAACATCTGTCAGAAATGTTATAAGTAAGGCAGGAGGGCAAATCAGATGACCTCATAAGATTCTTTTTTTTTCACAGTCTCATTTTTCTCTGATTATATGAATTTCTAAGCATTTGGGGTCAAGAGTACTATTTAAATATAAGTTATTATTCCGCATTTGGAAGGTACAGAGAGGAGAACCAGAGATATTACCTGCAACTATTCATCACGAGGGTGAATTTGCAAATCAACTGCCCAGACATAAAAATCAATCTTTTTTTTATGCTGAAGTTTAAGAGGAGGATAGCTATAGCACAGGAGAGGAATGTACATCAAGGATTGTCCATTCATCTCTGGTCTTTCCCAGGCCAGATTTGACCAAGGTGCAAGGACAGTGTGATGAGCCCAACTCCAGGGTCCAAGAGTAAGTATCTCAAGGAAGGACTGACATATGTCTTCTTACAGTGTTTCTCTGCGATGTTCAGTGGGGGTTTCCCACAGCTTCTCTTTACCCATCTGCTCACTGAGTAGCATATCAGCTGTATCTGTGGGATTTTGGCTGCTGGATACACGGCAGCAGAGCTGAACTTCAAGTCCACCCTTTATCATGGGCAGGTTAGGCTTTTATCCTGCACTAGCAGAGACACATTTGACATTCAAATTTAATAATAATAATGATAATAAAAACATATGAAAAGTCACGCTGGTAGCTTTATAATTGGTTTTATAGCTGTTCCAATCCACTTGCAAAAAGGCAGAGCAGCAGTGCTGGTGGACTGCTGGCAAGCAGGACATCCATCAGCAACAGAGATGAGGCCCTCACGGACATATGTCCAGGCTCCAAAATACTTCACCGACCATCAAATATTTTCCAAGCTTAGCAGCTGGACTCTGCAGCCCGTACAGCAGCCAAGTCACTAATACCTCTTCCCTCGGGCAACACAGCTGATCTCAGGCAGGGCTTGCCAGCAGCTCTAAGTAGACTCATTAAAGGAGAGCACAGCCCACTTAGTTACACTTTTCAGACTCTTATTTTCTCTTCAAGGATCTCCGGGCTCTTTTTCCAGATGGGATGCATTAGCATCTCTGATTCACAGTCACAAAGATGCTCTTACAGTTTTCCCTGCTGTGCCACACAGACCCCAATTTGTTGTCCTCTCCCCAGTCACTGCAGTCCTGTCCCTCCAAATTTGCTCTAATATATCCCAGATTCATCCCAAGGGACAATGTTGGCCTTTTTTCCCCTTTCTAAAGCCACGAAGACAGGTGATTGAGGGATTTCAAAACTGTTGGTTTGAGAGGTCCTGTGCTGCAAGCATTAGTATGGAGCACAAGTGGAGCAGATTTGCAAATATATGGAAAGGCTTAACAGCCTGGGAAAGTAACTCCAGTGGGAAACTCCAGCTTAAATCTAAAGGCAGCTTTTTGAATGTGTGGAGGCCTTGAGGCTAAACAAACAAACAAACAAACAAACAAAAGAAAAAAAAAATCAAAGCCAGATTCAGGCACAGTCTTTCTCTCTGTGAACCCATAGGGGGTTTGCTGCTGGCAGAGGTCTAGACAGAAGGGATCCCACCAAACCAAAGGGCTTGTCCCTCCTCAACTTCAGTGTAGGACTGTGAGAGCAGTGCAAGGTCACACAATGCTGTGCTTGTGCAAAGGAAAATTAGGACAGGGTAAGGCAGGATCGGTCTCCCTGCAATGATATTTCCATCTGCATTCCTCTTAGTGTGCCCTTGTCCTGCAAAGGAACAACAGCAGGGATTCCCCAGCAAAGGATGCTTGAGTACAAAGGAAAGCATGAGCAATCCCATATACTGAGCCCTGACTCTGCTATGAGATTATGCGGCAGGAAGGTGCTCTGGTGTTTCTCCATATTCCCTTTGCTCAGACTTGAACTTGCCTCTTACTTGAAAGAATTAATTAAGGATGGAAATCAAAGCCCAGAGAGGCAGCTATTACAGCAGCCAGGGTGCAGTGCCGACTGTAATGCTGATTTCTGTGCATGGTATCAAAGCCAGCCACGTATTGGTGGGGCTGAGGCAGATTTCCACGATGACACTTTAGTGAACTGGTGGAATAAACTAAGAGAATTTCTTAAGACCATTTGTAGGTCAGGTAGACCAACCTCTTCCTCTGTCCTGCCCTTATATGTTGTAGCATTTAATCCTTGATCTGTAGCCAGGCCTTAATTTTTTTCCAGTGCGCAGACAGTGTAGAGCTGGTTTGAAGGAGGAAGACAAGGGACTTTGATGGTTAATGATCAGCGCTACTCAGCCCCAGAATAAATGAAGTACTGCTTTCACAAAGCTCCCGGAAAAAATCCTGCCTCAACTCCAGCCTAGGGAGATAAAATTCCACCATCAGACACAAAAATAAGCACAAGCAGTTAAGGTTATCTAAGTCTTATTTTGGTTTATGCTTGTGCCAATACTGCAGAAGGGAGCGTGATTTCACCCCTAATGAATTTCACTGTGAAATAACAAGAGCAGGACAATCCTTCCCAAAGATTTCAAGGCCTCTTGGCTTATTCCATCAACAAACATAAAATTCCTGGGAAGGTCAGAAAGTGATGCCTTCCTCAACTTGACCACGAGTAAACTGGGGCATGGGCCGGTTAGATTAGATGGTGTCATGAGCCAGAGGTAAAACCAAGACTGGGATGAGGCAGGCTCAGTTCTTCACTCCCTACTGCAACCATTGAGGCACACTTTAAACTCTGCAAGAACGTGAGGAGGTCAAATGTGGGTGTTTAAAGGCTAGACTTACCGCACTGCTACAGGGAATGTCCTTGACTTTGAGCCAGGCCAGATCTAATGTCCCCTCTCCCCTGTAGCAGGACTGCAGCCTGTCTTTGATGCGATCGTTGATTTCTTTCAGGACAAAGATGCAAAGAGCAGATTCATCCAAGGACTTCATCTTCCTTTTCTGCCCCTTAGAGAAGACTGTGAAGAGGATATCATCCTCAGGGCCAACACCCAAAGACCTTGCTAAAATGGCTCCAGCCTTGGACAAATAGGCTGCCTGGAGCAACCGATATTCCACCCCGTTCTTCTCACAGCCAATGGGCACCTCAACATAGGAGTTGAAAGCTGTGTCCTCTTTGCACAACCGGACCAACTTAGAGGTATAAACTTGTTCTTTTGTGGTGGAACCAGGTGGTGAGATCATCTCAGGCTGCAAAGTTAGGAAATAAACAAAGTTACCGCTGCTGAAGCCATAGATGTAGTAGATATCAAAATCAGGGATGATGGTGAAGGTGTCTGAGGGGATTTTGATCATAGATGCCACAAACTCATCATGGAAAACGTATGCAAACATCCCATCTGCCTCAGAGTTCTTAGTAAGCTTTCTGCTAGAGATAGTGGGGAAATACTCAGGTTTGCCATCCACAGCAGTGGCAATGAACAACTTGTCATCCATGTTGCTGTAAGAAACAATGACTCCAAAAACAGAGCCACTCTCATTCACGCCGGAGAGGTAATGCTCCTTCTTGTGGAAGGGTTCTCCCAGCTTGAAGAGGTCATCCAGCCTCAAAAGCTTACAGATGCCCTGGTAAAGACTCCCACAGGCTATCAATCGATTCTCCTTGTAGTCTATGAGGAGCATTTTGTTGATGTTGTTAGTGGGTGTCAAGGGTTCGTTGCAGGTTTGGACTATCCTGGGAGGATAGCATTTGGGATTATCATCATCAGGACCAGTCTGGTGGGTCACCAGGACCTTCAGGTCACTGGAAAGTTTATAGATCCTGTTGACAGCTCCCAGGTAAATGTGCCCAGTCCTTTCATCAACCACTAAATGGTTGAAGTTCCCCTCCGTTTGTTCTCCAGTGAAGGTGATGAAGGGCCTTTTTGGGTGGGGAGGCTGCTGTCTCCCAAGAGGTGACACTGTGGCAGATAACAGGAGGTGAGAAACCAGGCAAGTCCACTTCCACATGGCTGGTGACATATTTAGAAATGTTTGTATTCCCAAGGGAATGAGGATTGGAAGCTGTAAGTGTCTTCAAAACACCAATTCCCTGGCAGATTTTGTCCTAAAAGCAAAGACAAGAGAAAACAAAAGTATGTTACTATGGAGTATTTCTTCCTCCCTCCTTCACAACCATGCCATCATCAGAGCATATTTAATTGCTAATCCTCCTTTTCTCGCCTCAGAGCTCTCTACTTAAAACCAGCACAAAGGGAGTCCTCCTGAAAGAGCAGATGCTAGTAGAAAGAGCAGAAATTACATAGCAAAATAATAAATCAGTGCCCTTTTAACCTCTACTACACGCACATGTGCCCCATGGTACAGCACAAAAACTCACTGGAAGCCAGAATAGTGCAGAAGCATCAAGCAATATTACTGTTTGCACTGCCAGTTTTGACCCAACTGTGTATTTGTTAAGACAGGACAGGAGAAGGATTATTATTCTGCTCTTCCAGATGAGGAAATGAAGCCTAGAGAAGGTCAGGGACCTGTCTGCAGGGATAAGCCCAGATGGCTGGTAAGCTTTCCTGTGACTCTTCAAGTTTGCCAGGAAGAAGCCAACTCTGGTCTGACATTAACATCCTTTCAGGGAGACGCTGGTCCTGAGCAGGACTGTTTGACCAAGCTCTCTGTGGCTTCCAGATCAAAGCTGCCTCATGCCAGTCCAGCTTGGGGTACAGATGTTGGAGTTGTGGTGTGCCAAACTTCAGAGCAACATCTACAAGGGGCACGCTGCCAAGCATAAAGCAAACTGGGCACCATGTCTTCTTCCTCATAAAATCATACAATCATAGAATGGCCAGGGTTGGAAGGAACCTCAAGGATCATCAAGCTCCAACCCCCCTGCCACATGCAGGGCCACCAACCTCCACATTTAATACCAGACCAGGCTGCCCAGGGCCCCATCCAATCTGGCCTTAAATACCTCCAGGGATGGACAGGGCATCCACAACCTCTCCGGGCAGCTGTTCCAGCACCTCACCACTCTCGTGGTAAAGAACTTCCCCCTGACATCCAATCTAAATCTTCCTTCACTCCTTCAACTTAAAACCATTTCTTCTCATCCTGCCATTGTCTACCCTTTCCAAGAATTGGCTCCCCTCCTGTTTATAGGCTCCCTTTAGGTACTGAGAAACTGCAATGAGGTCAACCCACAGCCTTTTCTTTTCCAGGCTGAACAACCCCAGCTCCCTCAGCCCTCCCCTGGTCCTTACCACAGCGCTGCTCTTCACCCCCTGCAAAGCCGAGACAACCTTGTCTAAATAAAAGATACAGTTCTGTGGGGCATTTCAGAAGGCTGAAAAGAAAGGACCTGCCCAGTTATTAGCAGTGATAAAGTCTCAAGGTCCATGATGTACAAAAGCTGACAACCCAGAGACTGGCCTGGTGATTCCCCCCCCAAAAAACAAGGGGCTTTCTTGCACTAGTCAGTCACTTTAAGTCTCCTAGCTTTTAACCAGAGTTGATGTGAGCCATAGGGGATTTCACCACATCCTGACCTTGAGCTGTGGGAATACATCCTCCCATTCAAAACATTCACCTGCTCCCTGCTCCTCTTCCTTTTCAAGGTTGATTATATACCAAGAGAAGCTTTCAGAGAATCACAGAATCACTAGGGTTGGAAAAGACCTCTAAGATCTCTAAATTCAACTACCAACCGATACCCACCATGGCCACTAACCACGTCCCTCAGTGCCAAATCTGCCCTTTCTTTGAACATCTCCAGGGATGATGACTCCATCAGTTCCCTGGGCAGACTGTGCCAATACCTCACCACTCTTTCTGAGAATAGATTTTTCCTAATATCCAACTTGAACCTCCCCTGGCACAACCTGAGGCACATGGAAGGTGGATTCTCAATGCCTTGAGTTTTGCCAGCCAAGCTTTTTGCTGATTGCTGATTACACAACCCTTGTTACAGGTGGCCAGGCCAAGGCAAGCTGCTATTACCCCTCTCCTTCTTTAACATCCAGATCAGAATTCCACAAAATTCTTGTTGCTTATTAAAAGTGAAACAAATCAAATCCCAGCTTCAAATACCCTTGTGATTTGAATGCACTTCTGCAGACCACTGTCCCATCACTTCTCACAGAGTGCCTTTGCTGGAGTGAGGGGTGTAATTTGCTGAGTAAAGGTGACAACAGCCAGCAAGGAGGAGGCAAGGCAAGAGAAAGACTGCTGTTTGCAAATCCCAGCAGGGAGGAAGATGTAGCAGTGACACAGGGCTGGGATTCACAGCTTTTTCAAATGTGTGCCAGAGGAATGGAAGAATTTACTTCAAGGAATAACAAAAAGAAAAAAAATCTGTCTTCTTTTGACCTGTAAACTGATTAGATCTGATAGTGGAAAGGGTACGTCTGGGCTTCTAGAGCATCCACCACTTTTATGCCACCCCAAATATTTCAGACTTCTCACAGCAGCCAGAATTTCAAAGCAGCTGCGTGATCCCCTCCACCTCCCTCTGCCCTCCCTACCACATCAGCCACAGGTGCTGGTTGAAGGACAGACAAAGGTCATTTCACATTTACTTTAGGCATGTTTACCCTGTTCTGCTTTGCCTTTCTGGTCAAGCAAATATTTAATAAAATCAAGATCATACTGCAGAGTTGGCAAGACTGTCCTGTGAGTTAGTGAGGATTCACTCTGCAGGGATGCACAGGATGGTCATGTCGGCTTTTAATAACCTTTATTATGACAGACAGAGAGGCGATGGGATGAGCACTCCCTGCACAGGCATTCCCCTTTCAAAAGAGGCCATCCTTGAGAGAGCAGCAGAAGAGAGAAGCTGTCCCTGTTTGAGTCCTGTGTTCAGAATCATTACGTGGTGACCCTGAACACTGGCGTCCGTCACTTCTGAGTTATGATCCATATTTCTAACAGATACTGCTTTGATCGGGCACTAGACAGATGTAGGAAGAAATTATTCTTTTGAAGTACAAAAAAGATGTCTATTTTACTCCTGTATTTTACTATATTTTACTCCTCTTAGACCAACTGAGTTAGCAAAGCTGCAGGACAGGGAAATGGGAACTGCTATTATCTATGCTGGGTATTAGGAAACATTTCTTCTCAGGAGTGGTGAGGCATTGGCACAGGCTGCCCAGGGAAGTGGTAGAGTCACCATCCCTGGAGGTGTTCAAGAAAAGGGCAGATGTGGTACTGAGGGATATGGTTTACTGGGCGTGGTGGGATGAGTTGACAGTTGGACTGGATGATCTTTGCCAACCTTAATAATTCTATGTTTCTATGACCCCAAGACTGAAGATGCATATAAAAGCCCCTCAACATGAGCTGTCTGCCCAAGGAATATTACAGTACCCTAGACCTAAGTTGTAACAACAGCAGGAAGTGTCCCTTTAAAATAAGTAGTCAACTCAACGTAAGAGGAGATGCACTCCAGATGTGAAATCTTCAAGGTCCAAGCAAATGGGAATTGTGATTGAGTTTGAGAAGTGTCTGTGATTTACAGAGGAAGCAGGAAAACATTCCTGCAGAGAATGACAGAAAACTTGGTTTGGAAACTAGAGGGGCTCCAGTGAAAAACTCCAAGAAGGGCGGATGAGAAGCACCCTTTGCAGCAGCCAAGGGCACTTAAAAAACAGAGAACTTCATGGGATAAGATGTCCACCTGCAGTAGGAAGAGCCACCAAGCAAGCACAAATGCAGATTTTGGAAGAAAGCAGAGCACCTACCATCTTCATTCTGCAGCCTGAGTGACCCTAGGATGTCTAGGTTTCTCTCTGCTGGCTCTCCCTGTTCACTCATCTGCTCACATTGTCCTGTACCCTTCATCCCAGAGTCCCAAGCAGTGCTTGAGCCTCTCAGGGTTAAAATTTCTAATTTGGCTTAATTATTAAATAGCAGCAGAGGGCAGAGGCAAGGAGGATTGGATGTTTAGCTTGCAGAATAGAGCAGGGTTTGCATAACCCCTCAGAGAATACACCAAGGAAAAGGGGTTTTATGCATGTCTTTTTATTATCCACGTCTGGACAGCAGGAGATCAGAGATGTTGGGAAGACAAATACTGCAGTGCCATAGACATATGCAGTCTTTTAAGCTGCAAGATTCTAATTACATTACAAGAAAAATAAACAAAAGACCAAACTGACCAGGCAGTGAGGTCTGGGCTTAGGCTCTGGTCTGGGTATTTCCAAAAGAAACCCAAACCACCTCCCAAAATAACCATGTTCTCTTGCTTTTCCCCCTAGTGACATGGCCAGCAGTTCCATGACCCAGTGCGCAGAGCTCCTGTGAGAGCAGATCTACGTGGCTCCTGCCACATCTTCCTCTTTGCCAACATATTCAGGATCCCTGGAAAGGTCACACAGTTTCTACAGCCCCATGGATGTGTGATGCGTACATGATCCAGTGATCCCAAGATTCTACAACATGCAGCTCTATGGGCCTTAGACAAGAAAAAAGCCCAATGGGAAGAAGCATTTCTAACTTCTTTTAACTGGAGACCAGCACAAATCCATCCCATTGCAATTGCTGTTCCTGAGAGAGTGAAGATAGAAGACAACAGCATCTCCCCATTTGGTTCTCACACACACACAGCCCTCCTGACATCCAAGGTTGCAGACATATCCAAATCACCAGGTCCCCTGCAATAGCCACCTTCTGCAGCAGGGACACTGCAAGGTCAGCAGCAGCGTTTCACTAAAAGAGTTATCCATGCTAACCTGACTGCAAAGAGTTATAGAAGCAAAACTACTCTGTGTCCAGCTTCAGCCAGGGCCTCAGAGCAAAACACAGGTTAGAACATAGAAGACAGCAAAAGCATGCTCAAAAACAGCGCCAAGAGAGGAACAAATCTGCCACCTCTTCCTGCAGAGCATGCCCAAAAACACCACACCAAAGTCCCAGCAAGTGGTGGATCAAGCTCATATGGACCCCAATGGCTTATTCAATTGGGAACACCTAGTTAGGAGGAAGCCAGCAGCAACCAGGACTACAGGGCAATGTCAACAGCACGAGCACTGCAGTTAATGAAGTCAAACATTAATCAGGCAGTGCGTTCCTGTTTGCTTTTGCTTTGCTCAGGCATGGCTATTCATTTGCTGGGACACAGGAGGCTGTGCAGATGCTGACAAGGCAGACGTCCAGCAATGGAGCCAGCACACAGCAATTCAGCACCAAGTGCAGCTACACAATCCCTTTAATCTCAGCTAAAGATTTTGTCCTGACTTCCCTTAATAAATCCTGATTACCATGGATAGATGCTTTTCTCTGGGAGCCGACACGGCAAGAAAACTCACACAGGCACGTTGTCGACAGCTCCCCAACAAAGAGCAGCTTCTAACTTCAGCTAAATCTTCCCTCCCTGAACACACAACCTGATGGAAAGCAAAGGCAACTCTCTCTGAGGGCATCCAACACCTTTTTTTGGTTTTTTCTTGTTGGTTTTTTTTTGGAGCTTGCCACAATGAACAGATCCCAGCACAAGCTGCAGCTTGTCCCAAATAGATTAATTTCAGCACTGGGTCATTTGCAAGGCACTTAAGCTCCAGCAACAGAATGTGGCCTTCACTCATCACACAGATTATTCTATTCAGGCACTCACGTGTTGCCCATCACCTTGTTACCTGTGCATCTGACAGAAGAGCATTAAAGGAAGGGATTAACATTTGCCACGAGTGGGACTTCCTTTCTTCCTGATTTCCCATTGGAGAAAACTGCACATGGATGCTGTTTCTCCCTGCATTTCAGACTTGGTTTTCTACCAGCAAAAGCAGGTCAGATGTGTGCTCCCTTGTGCTTGGCATGGAGAGAGGAAAGGCTTGTAACATTCCTCAAGGAATTTGCTATGTGGAGATTTGATGAAAGAACACATATATGCATTGCCACAAAAACAAGAATGGAGTTTTGAGGTCATGGAGATAACCTACAGATCCAAAGAATGGGGTTAAACTCTTCTTTCTGGGGCAGATTCACCTCTGGGTTCCACTGTGAGTCCCTTCCACAGTGCAGATGCTTATCTCAAAGCCTCCTAAAATTCATGACTAGATGATCTTCGTGGGCTTTTCCAATCATAACGATTCTGTGTAAACTATTCTGAGGACAAATCTATTAAAATTATTCCTTATCACAGCAGCTGGGGAAATGTAAACCCCCAGGCAAACAAACAGTTGTAGTGACAGCACATGAGGCTATCAATTTGAAGTAAACAGTGTCACTACACTGCCTGACATCATTGCTCTTTGTATGAGGAATGTCTGTATTAGATCATCCAGATCTGAAGCATAGAATCTCTATATTAGACCAAAGCACGGGGGAAAAAAAGAAAGAAAAAAAAAAAGCCTCTGAAGGATGCCCAAATAAAATCTTAATTTTTTCTGGACCTAATCCAGTATCAAATGCCAAAACCCTACTTTAGTCCTCCAACATCAAGAGCCTCTGACCTTGGGTTTGTTCCCACGTCACCAGGCAGCTATTTTCTTGTTCTGTAGAACAGAGTTTCTGTTGCACTGAATGCCAGTGGGTGGATGTTTTCCCCTGCTTTGCAATCTTTGTAAGATCTGTGAGACACAATTCCTCTCTCTCAGACTGAAGTTTTGTAATTAGCGCTGTATAAATCCATTAACAGCCAAATCTTGTAAGACAGAGACCATACTTCAGCTGTCTCCTGAAATCTTGGCACAAAGAGGACATCCATATTCACAGTAACTTTGTGATCAGTGGCTATTTCACTCTCCAGATCTACATGAAACAACAGCAAGGATAAAACATGGGGCTTACAGGAAAAGCAAAGCCTTTAGACCTTGATCTACAGCTTGTTGGAGCACCAAGATCTATATTTGCAGCTGGGGAAACTACTTGCAAAGAAGCCAGAAGAGAATCCTCAGTCTTCAAAGTCTGAGATTTTACTACATATTCAAAAGGCAGCTGGAGCAGAACAGCCTGAGAAACAGAGGGTAAAAGCAACAGGAAGATCAGAGATCGTACCAGGATGAAGGATAAAGTTCCACTGGATCCATTGTGTAGAATCATGGAATCATAAACTATTCCAAATTGGAAGGGACCCACAAGGATCACTGAGTTCAACTCCTGTCTCCACACAAAAGCTCCTGAAATCCAAACCCTATGTCCGAGTGTGGTATCTAAAGTTTGATGCCATGACCACTTCCCTGGGAAGCCTGGGATGCCTAAGCACACTTTAATGATTAACTTTTTCCTTTTCCAAAACCTTACAGTCATAAATAGGTTAAACACATCAGGAATAGAAAGAAAACATCGTCAACAGCCATGTACAACTTAGGAGGGATCAAAGAAAGGAATGGTGATTTCTCTTCAGTGGCACAAGATTTGCAGCAAGGGCAAGAACAGTCCCCCTTTATGCTTTATTCAACTTAACATTTTTTCCTCTCATTTTGTGGCAGATATCCAGACAGTTTTGGAGCACCAACCACTGGCCACTCATGGGGACAGTGGGAGGAAAGACCTGACAAAGCAAATCCTTCAGCTTCTTCCCACGTGAAAGGCTAAAGACAGTTGGATCAACTCACAGCCAGATCTTGAGTCCAACACACACATTATCACTCATGGGAAGAGGCCATGCTGACTGGCATTTGCTCTTTCAAACCTAAACGAGAGCTTCAATTTACTGCAACCATTAGCAATATTTTTGTGGTCATGTCCCTACTGGATAAAGATCATGAAAAAAAATATATTTGACATCTCCTTTGAATCATAAAATCATTAAGGTTGAAAAAGATTTCTGAGATCATCTAGTCCAACCATCAACCCATCCTCACCATGCTCACTAACCGTGTGACGCATCTACCCTTCTCTTGAACACCTCCAGGAACCACCTCCACCAGTTCCCTGGTAGCCTATGTGCATAACCATTTCTTTCAAGAATAAATGTCTCCTAATTTCCAACCTGAACCTCCCCGACTCAACTTGAGGCCTCTCTCTTCTGTCTCTTCCCAGTTTCCTGGGAGAAGAGGCCAACCCCTATCTCACTACAACCTCTTTGCAGGTCTTCCTGGTCTGCTTAGTTCATACCTTGTGCATATAAAAGCAATTCCTTACTCTACTTTGCTTTAAATTATTCTGTTTCTCTTATCTCTGTGGGTATGAGATCTCAGACTGCTGCCTAGTCCAGACTTCTGCCCCAAAGTTCACCAACTCCAAATTCCAGTCCATTGCAAATATGAGTTGCTACAAAGCATGACCTCTTCTTTACAAATGAAAAGTTACAGAACAAAACAGGCATTTTTTTTCTAAACAATACAAATCTACTGCATGCTTTACTTGGTTCTCCCCAGCAAATGTATTAAAAGCCGTATAAAAGTTGTTTATAAATTGTAACTGTGCTGCCATAAAATAACTTTTTGTTCAGTTCTAAGCAAAGCAGGGTTCAATGCAGCATCTGTGTTCAGAATTTCCCTCTGAGAAAGAGCATCCAAGATCTGCCCAAATGAAAGATTTTCTCTCCAGAGGGCTTCCCTCAGAGTGCTTTGGCTAAAGTTTTTTGTCCTTACTCAACTTGGAATTTTTTTGCTGATCCAAAAGGCAAACCATGCTGATGGGGTCCCTATGCTTGCTCTAACAGAGCAATCCAGCTGAGACACAATTTCAAGCCCAGCACTAGGAAGGAGAATTGACTTGTTCTGCTGATAGTCTTAACTCAGGCGGGGTAGTAGGAAAAATTTTCTTCTCAGAAAGAGGGTGAAGCATTGGAACAGGCTGTCTAGGGAGGTGGTGGAGGTGTTCAAGGAAAGTGTGGATGTGGCACTGAAGGACATAGTGTAATGGGCTTAGACTGGATGGTATTAGGGGTCTTTTCCAACCTTAATGCTATGATTCTGTGATGAGGCGGTGTGGATACAGCCCTGATAAGCAGTGGCTTTGTGAGCATTTTTTTGGGAAAAAAAACCAAACAACAAAGAACACTAACAAAGCCATCAGTCAGACATCTGTCCTTTAAGTCAGTACTGCCACAGTCCAATGAATCCCCATTTTACAGGCTGGATGATCACAGCCATCACTTTCAGCAAAGAACCAGTAGCACAACTATTTTTTTTCCCTTCTTCTCTTCCAAATAATACTAATAATTGTTATTATGGGAATAGTAACAACAGGCTTGCTCCTAATTTTCTCTTCCAGTGCCTTTGTCACTTTAAGGCAGAGGACAACCTAGCTGCTGCCAACATATACAAAAGCCAATGGGAAGTTATTCTTAGAGCCCTGCCCGGCTGTTGCTGCAGGATAACTAGCATCAAATCATGCCTGACAGTCTCAGGATACTGCTGAGCTAGACAGGACACCTATGGCCGGGATCTGATCTAGACAACAGACAGAACTGTGCTAATACAGGCAAAAAAAACCATAATCACATGCTATGTTTGTTAACAGAAAGATTAGGAGAGCTGGTGTATACCCACACAAACAGCATTTGCAAGGAGAGACACAAATCCATCCTGCACAGCATACAGACATTTAGTTTAGCATGGAATGAGGCAATACCCAGTACAGGGCACTGTGTGCATGCGTAATTACATCAAGTATTAACAGCAACAACCGCAGCTCAAGTTGCCTGACATGTTTCACAGCGGGGCTCAGTTTTAAGGTCCTCATTACTTTGACAGTCTTCAACCACTCTGGAGACGATTTCCCCAGCTCAGTGTCGGCCTCAGGCTAACATCTCTGGAGAAGGTTGCATTCAGAATGGCATGGACAATTGTGAGAACTAAATTAGGAGAAAAGTTTTTGCAAGTTATTAATATTTGCATCTGTGTATGTTTGACCTTGGTTATATTCTTTCCACTGTTTTGCTGAAGCAGGTGATAACTGGGAGGGTGTTGTCAAGAGCATCCTTTGGCCATGCTTCAAAGTGTCTACATTTAACAGGTTACAGCATCCAATAATCAGTGCATCACATATGAAGAATTGTCTCCCAGCATGGATCAGCCAGCACTTGGGCTATCACCATAGGATGAGTAAAACATCAGGGATAAAAGGACTAAGCAGGTTTTTCCATTTGCTGTGTCAGCTGGAGGATGCAGTGGTGCTAAGGAAACTCTTCTGTGTTCCCTGATGAAGTTATGCTGCAGCTCAGTTTAATTAATCCAACTGGAAACCAACAGTAGAGCATGTTCTGACACAAGGAAAGGAAGGCTGGAAGTGGAGGAGGAAGAGAAAAGTGGGTAGAGATAATTTAGTAAAACGGATATGAGCAGAGAGTGGGACACGTGGGAAGGCTGCGGATTTGTGAGTTCTGTAAGCACTGAAACATCCTCTCTTCATGAATAGCACATTGATCTCACAGTTCCTGATTCCCATAAGATGGGCTTCCTCCAGCTACTGACACATCCGAGGTCAAATCACTTAGACAAGATTAAAGTTCTGGGGAGAAATTTCCATTTTTGGCGTGTGTGAGAGCTTGGAAAATTTGTATTGAAACAGAAGGTGCATCTATAAGAAAATTAAAGAGAGGGGAGAAAAAAAGCAGGTGATTGCTGAATTTTATAAAGAGGAATCATAGAGTTATAGAATTATTTGAGTTGGATGGAATTCTTAGAGGTCATCTATTCCAACTCCCTGCAATGAACTGCGACATCTACAGATCAATCAGGTTGCTCAAAGTCCCATCCAGCCTGACCTTGCGTGTGTCCAGGGATGGAACCCATTTCCTAACTTTGGACGTGGTTTATAGGCAGTATTGGTGGTAGGTGGATGGCTGGACTAGGTGACCTCAGAGGTCTTTTCCAACCTCAGTCATTCCATGACTCTAAGAGCCACCTACAAATACCCCAGAGAGATAGAAGTCCAGGGTAGAGAAATCCAGCCCATCTCTTCATTCCCCAGCTATGAGCCACTGTGCCACAGCTACCTCTCTGCAAAGCCATTTGTGCAGCATCAAGGCTACCTCCCTTCAAGCTGATTTTTTTCCATTACTGTCTCCTAGAGTGCATGTTTTAGGAACACACACATACCCTAATGGCTCCGGAGCTGTAAATTCCCATCAGTCTTAAACTCATCCACTCTGTGAGCGCTCTGCCAACATCAGCAGAATAGGTGCATTAAACACTCTGTTGTCATTGTTGAAGTTGCTTTAAATAGTCCAGTGGTGACTGCACTCAGTGCGTCTGCACAGATGCATCCAGGGTGTCCTGAGATGATACAGAGCAGAGCCCTGCTCCTGGCAGCAAGCCTGCAGAGCTGGAGGGAAGAAGGGAGGAGGCATCTGATCCAGATACAGCTCTCTACAGTCTATACATGTGTGTATAAACACAAACACCGGGAGGAGACACTCTCAGGCTGCCTTCAGAATCAGAACCAAACCTACGAGTTCTTTCAATTTGCAAAAGATGGTTTAGGGGTTTGCAGTAACCAAACCTGGGTTGTGGCTACCCCTCAAGGAAAAGTTTTGTGCTTGCTGAGAGTGCTGCAAGCAGAACGTCACTCCAAACTCTAATTTAATCCAGATCCAAACACCATCTGCGTTATTGTTCTCTGTCTAATGGCACCTGTGTCTAAGGCGAGGGGCATTTGTAACGTGGGAGTGTGGGAAGGCTGTCACTGTTGGTGAAATCCTGCTCATTACGAATGAAGGTCCTAATAACAGGATGTTAGAACTGGAGAAACACTGCAGAGGAGATGCATGTGTGGTGAAAGAGCAAGACCCACTGGGAACTGTTCTCCACGTGCCCTTCTGTACCCCACAGCTCATTGCAGAGAATAAGCCTGCCCATTTTCCTCCTCCTCCATCCTTCTCCAGGACAGAGGGAGCTCTAGCAGAAGAGTGAACACATGCACTTTCAGCAGTGCACGAATCCCAGACACTATCAGTCCCATGTATTCCTGCCTTTCTGGGATGCAGACACCACTGCTTTGATCCAGGAGCATCCTACTGATCTCAGAGAGCATCATGTGTGCTGCAGACTAGGATCCTACATGGCTGGGATGCTCAGGCTGGGGCAGCAAGGGAGGCTCAAGAGGCTGCAAATGAATTTTCAAAAGTTGGAGCCTGTTAATAATTTGCTTGAAGAGAGGAATAGAGAAATGCAGTTTGCGTTATTGGCAGTGGGATTTGACTGAATTCAGCTTTGGCTTGCAATGGGTGATGCTGAACTTACTCAGATGGGCATAAGGAGCATGCTTAGTGCCACTTGGGAACTCCTCCTTAATAAAACAAAAGCACAGAGCTAAGGATGGACTGGGTCACTTCCCAAAAAGCAGATAGGCCTAATAATCTAATAATTCTTAGCCAGATGGGCCCTTGTGAGTGTTAGCAAACACACCCAGGAAATGTAGGAGTTGTGTGGACCAAATCGCACTCCACCAAGACCATGGCCATACCTCAATACTATGCATCTGTCAAACTCCTACCTGTCTTCTGCAGTAGAAAAAATCCTATCAGAATGAGCCCACAGCTCACAGCTGCAGTCCTTCCCAAGGCCCAAGAGCCAGGATCAAAATTGCCACAGCATCCACAGGTGCAAAAGATGCTATCACAATTCACTGGGTTATTAATAGCAAGATCTTTTGCCTCAGTGGTCATCTGCATCCCATACACCCACACAAATGTAACACTTTAGCAACTAGAACACTCATTTAGTGAAAAAAATTCCCTCTTTTCTCTGTCTTCAAATCATGCAAAAAAGGTAGCACTCAACAGACAGTTTCCCTGGTAGAACCCGTGCAGATTAACACTGTGCCAAGCACCACGACCTCAGAACGGAGGTTTTCCCACAGAAGAAATAAGACAAATGAACCCTTCTTCTCTCCCTGGCTTTCTGTCTACAGCTCCCACACATCACTACCAGTGGGGCTTTAAAACTAAAACAGACTGGGTCTACGTGGCTTGAATTTAGTCTGGAAATTTATCTCTCCTCCTGAAAGCTCTGTGTTTGCTTGATCTTCCTGCCTTCCAAGTCCTACAAGTGCCACATGTTGCACAGCTGGATTCCTGACAGAGAAAGAAAACAGAAGAGACAAGAGATTTATATATATATATTTATATATATATACACACACACATATACACACACACATATATGCACACACTTGAATGCAATGGCCAAAGCTTTCAAAAGTCAACTGCAGATTTCAGCAAAACAGTTCCAGATATCCAAGAGACCTACAAGCAGGCAACACAGAGCTCCTGATCCTCCAAAAATTTGCTCTCTGTAGGCAGAACAGGAAGAAAAAGGACTTGGGAGGCTTGGAAGGTGTTGCTGCTTAGAAGATGCTCCTGATCACCTCTTTCAGGGAAGGTTCAGGTTGGATCTTAGGAAAGATTTGTTCTCCAAAAAAGAGGTGAGGCATTGGAACAGGCTGCCTGGGGAGGTGGTGGAATCACCATCCTTAGAAGTCTTCAAGAAATGTGGAGATGTGGCACTGAGGGACGTGGTTTAGTGGGCATGGTGGGGGTGGGCCAACAGTTGGACGTGGTGATCTGAATGCTCTTTTCTAACCTTAGTGATTGTATGATGCTATGATTCAGGAAAGGTTCTGCAGAAAAGTCTTCAGCAAAGGCTGGAGATAAGACAGCTAGGAGGAAGAACAGATGTGTGCAACAGTAAGGGAAAAACTGGCTCATAATTCTCAAATTTTTAGTGTGTTAAACCATCCATAAAGCAAGAAAAGCTAAAGAGATGAAAGCTTGTTCATCTGAACATCTAGCATTTTAAAGAACATGCAACTACATGAAAAAAAAAAAAAAAGAAGAAGAAAACTTTTTTTCCTTGAAATCATCATAAAATCATGATAGAATGATTTGAGTTGGAAGAGACCATTAAAGGTCATCCAGTTCAACTCCCCAATAAAGTACAGCACTCCTGCAGCAGGAGTGGGGAAAAAGTCAAAAACAAAGCAAACGAGAGTTCAGTTCATAAATATGAGAGAAGGTCAGCTTTCTTCTCACCAGTTCCCACAGGAATTGAGCATGGTATTTGATATAGGGCAGACATTCGATTCTTTCCTCCATGTAAGCAGGCTGATACATCCACTTCCCACCTCTCCATCCACCTTCCCCATGACACTGCAGCATCACTGCAGGTTTAGGTCCTTTCTGCTGAGCAACTGTTTCAGCAACAACCTATTAGAATTCAAAATGCATCTCCTCTTAACCCTGAACTGAGAAAGGGGTGATTTTGTCTGTGTTTGAGAAAAGACTCCTGCTTCAAGGTGCATGGAAACCTTGGAAGAAGCTCATGATGGGTGGCAGTTGCCCATCAGCAAAAAGCAGCAGAGGAGCAGGCTAGAACAAACCTATATTTGGAGACCACTTGCTCATCATAAAACAAAGCAGCTTCTGCTTTATTTTGTAAGGAAGGAGAAGCAAAGAGGGAGAGACAGAGAAGGCAACAACCAAATGAAACTGCTGCACAGAATGCCCGTGTGTTTCTCTTCCAACTCACTATTACAACTTTATATAGCATGCTGTACCTTTTGTATATCACCATGAAGATACTGAGTAACCTCAAAATTATCCTTCCCACACACATAGCCAAAAGGAGTGGAGGTACTGCAGGAGAGCATCTTGCTTGGACACATGGAGCTGCTCTTGGGGGAAAATGTGGCTCAGTGCATCCTATGCATGAGCCAATCAGAGTGATGGAGATGTCTGCAGGAGCATCAATGCGTGCAAGACCAAGCACTGAGGAAGCAGATTGTCACAAAGTCACAATCTGCTTGGGATCTGCTCCAGGCCCATGGCACCTTGCTGCTGCCCCGCTTGAGTACTCATGGCCAAGCTCCAGCCAAACACCTTGGAGGGAGGAGAAGTGGTGCACAACCCCATCCTGCACCCTCTTTGTCACCAGCAGCATCTGTACCTTCTGAAAAGCATTAAGGAAACCCAGCTCACGGAAAGCCACATTCCCAGACATAAAGGGTTCTCACGGCATCATTAAGGTTGGAAAAGATCATTAAGATCACGAAGTCCAAACCTTCGACCCATCACCACCATCATGCCTGCTAAGCTATGTCCCTTTTCCAAGATCACGTTTCTACACACATTTAGAAGATACGGAAGACATAATTATGTCTATGTGCACATGTGTAGATCTACTGAAAGGATAAAGGAACTCCAACTTCAAGTGCAAATGAGAGCTGGCAGCACAGTACAGTGACTCAACCCGGCTGCCTACCCCACTGCAGTACAGGGTATCCCATGGGCTCACACAACAAACATACAGTTTTACACTGGGAAGCAACAAGGAGTTCTCTCTGTTTCTATGTGGAATAGGAAAAAGAGAGAGAAATTAGTATAGAGAGGTGGTCACACTGAGAAGATGCGAGTCCTGTGCCTCGGCTCCCCAGCACGAATATCTACCAGGTCTTATTGTTGCTTGAAAGATCAGCTGGGTTTGAAAAAGATGCTAAAAAACCTCAGTTTAGCCCAAATTTGGAAAGGTTTGGGAAGAGCTTTGCAGCTCATCATGTTCTGATTATTTACTTCTCCAAGTTAAGGAGAGACCTACTTCACACACTGCCTCCTGGAGAGGCGGAAACATCAGGCATGTAAAATAAGAAGGAAATAGACTTGATAGCTCCTTCCCCCTCCTTAATGGGTAATACTTTCCTAATTATGCCCGCTTGCCATTTCCTTTTCCTGTTTTATTTGAGACATTATGTAGAGAGAGATTTGTACTGGAAGTCATTACTTTCATTCCTTGGCGTTCCTTTGAGCTGTCTGACTTGCTAAAGCAGGCAAAGACAGAAGCTCCATAATATAAAGGGAAGAAAAGCTTCCTCAGTGGTTCTGAAAGGTGTTCTTTCTCATGTCCATCTCCTGCAATATGCACCTTACCTCTCTCCCCATCCTTTTCCTTCTTCCATTGGGCAGAGAGGTGCAGCACAAAGGATGCCCTGTGCCTCCTGCTCTCTCTGGGCCATGGTGAGAATCTTGGGTAGGGAGAGTAAGTCAAAAGGCTGCAGAGATACTCCAAGTCCAGGATCCAAAGTGAATGCTCCCAGCTGGTGTTCAGGAAGAAACCTGATGGTCTCATAACTGGTGGGATCCAAGGTGAGCATCAAGACAACCTTTGGATGATCTCTCAAAACATATCATACCATAACCCACTCCAAGCAGCTGGTGGAGAAAAAGTGATTGTAGAAGCAAACCATGACAACTCTGATCCCACTGCCACAAGGGCAGCCTTACCAAAGGCTTGTATTTGCTGCAGGCAGGCTCCTTCCTTTAGCATAGGTCCCTACTAGTGCTATGCTTAATTGCAACCAGAAGTAGGGAGGGGTGGCACACCTAGAAGCAAGGAAATTGTGCTCTTCATCATTCCAGCATGCTAATGAAAACACACCTTTCTCCACTTGCATGCTGCTTGGAGATGCATCCAGCCATATGAGAGGTGCAGAAAGCCCATGGGATCACCAGGGATTCTGGCAGAGGGGGGAATCAGCATTTAGACCCCCGTACATCCTTCTCTCTCCCTCCAAGCTGCACCTGACAAGAAGGCCGCCAAGCTGTGCTCTTGCACCCCAGGTGTTTTTCTCTCTTCTCTGCAGGGAGCTCAGCTTCCAAGAAGGGAAATACAAAGCCCAAGGGGACTGACTTCAAGCAATGAAACAGGCCCTGTAAAGGAAGGTGTTTTATTCTTGCTTGAAGGAATGCTTTAAAGAGCTTCCTTTTGTTTCCTCAAAGGCTGGGAAGGATGTTTCCCAGTCCCGGCCTGGCAAGATGGGGAGAAAGTGGAGAGAAATTTGGGGGAAACTCAGGAGCTACAAACACCAGCAGAGATTCCCCCACATCCCGCCTGCAGCATCTTGCACTAGTCCAGCCATTCCTGCATCCCTCCCATCCTGCAGGGGGTTCATCCCTCTGAAGAGCATCTTCAGCAGCAATCAATGGCCCAGTAAGCAACATCTAGAAAACCTATGTTGCTGGGTTTTATTTTTTTATCCTTTTTTTCCCCTTTTCTCTTTTTTGGGGGGAGGGGAATAGTTGGGCATGTTGGCCATGCATTTTGCCCTCCACCTCCAGGCTACATTGTACCTGCCCTGGATGGAGGTACAAAGCAGCCCCCCTGCTCCCAGTTCCTCTAGACATTTCTCCGATCTTCCGATCCATTTGCCTCCTGGCCCCATTGAGCCACTCTTCTGCAGCAAATTCAGCATCCTTAGAACCACTGAGGTGTGAAGGATAGGTTTCCTTGCAAAACCACCTCTGCAGTGCTGCCAGCTGTGAGGTGATGCTGAGAATACAGTTTTGCATCCCTCCTGTACTTCCTATCCGTGCATTCCCCAAACAAATGGATTTATATGAAGACAGCTCTACTGGGGCTCACTGCAGGACACCCTGCTGCAGAAGTCAGCTGGAGCATTGCTCAGCACCCAGCCTGCAGGAAATACCTGTTCCTCCCCTTGTACTTGGAGAAAAGGGAGACCGCAAAGCAGGATGTGTCCCACTCACAGCTGGAAAGAAATAACTGGGAAGCACAATTTGCTCTGCTTGGCATCACACAAGCTGCAGAAAGCCCTGGAGCAGCGTCTCCCTGCACTGCCTGGCCAGGTGCCCAGCTGCAGGAGGGTTCAGGCAGAGGAGGAGCCCAGGACAGGAGAGCTGGAGGATCTCCCCTGCCTCCCAGTGCAGAGGGATGGGTTTGCAGAGAGGGGAGGACTTCAGCAAACAACAGGGAGCAGTGTATGCAAAGAGATAAGGGAAGGTATTTACCAGGCAATCACTACAAGGTCCTGTGAATATAGTATTTGTGATGGATGAATAGGCATATTATTACAGAACTTAATGCAAACCGGTTGCACCAAATGGCGACATGCGATTACTAGTTGGGAAATAACTAAGCTCATTATAATGAAACGCTTCACTCAAATCCCCCTCCAAAGGATGCATCTGACGGAGGAAGGAACCTGTGACGGGAACATGCAGGGGGATTTGTTTAACCAGATCAGCCTGCTGGGCTGCTGAAGCCTAGCTGGTGGGGAAACACAACCCACCAACCTATGTGGACCGGGTGGGCAGCACCCCGCATCCAGCACTGGGCTCCTCGTGGCACCAACTCGCCTTTAAGAGATGAAAAGAAGCACCTTTCAATAATAAATAATAATGCTAACTATGTGTTTCTATAGCAACTCATCACCATAGCAGCTAAGCACAGGAGGAGGACTCTGGGTTGATTCTGCCTTCTTTGGGGTGCGGAGGCAATTGTCCCTCTGGGGTTGGCTCAGTTGGTGGAAAAGCTGCGATGGAAACCCAGAACTCATCCTCTAGGTTGTCCCTGAGTGCTGCCAAACCCCACATTCATTCAGGAGGACAACACAGAGGAGAGAGCGCAGCCAAAAAAAGGAGAAGTCCTGGAGCACTTGCAGTTAGAGAGGAGGAAATATCCATGCAAATACCCCACCCTGACACATGCACATCTCAATTTAACATCTGAAAACACTCCACGTGGGTGCTCTGCTTTAGCAAGGATCGGAGATGTGTACTGAAACCTGAAAGAATAGAACAGGCTTCCCAAAACTGCCCAGAAAGTCACTTTCTTTAAAGCTAGGAATTCATGCAGACCTCCTCACTGTAATTTGTTTTTCTATCCCCTAGATTACCCACGAAAGAAAATCTGTGGAAAAACCTTTGAGTAGCCCTGCTACCAGCATGGCTGTGCTCCCAGCTCACCTCTTCTCTCTTCTTTCTCCCCAGCCTAGAGCAGTCCAATGCCATCTCCAAAAGCCTTTTCCCAAAAGTCAGCAGCAGAAGGGGACACCAGCCAGGGACAGACCTTAGTGGCTATTGGCTGTGGACATGATGCCGTTTCTCAGGCTGGTAAGTAAGTTTCCCATCAGAACTTCCCTGGTTTTATCATCTTGTTGACCAAAAGTGAGTCATCTGTAAAGAGCATTAGAGGCAAACAACTGCAAGATGTTTGGCAGTCACTTCTACAAGACCAGGGTGCCCACACTTGGTAGATAGATTAAGACTTCAAGGACAGGGACCGTGGGGCAGCTCTCTGGCAAATCAAAGCCTTCCTTTGGCAAATCAAAGTCACCCTCTCACAAATTGAAGTCTCCCTTTGACATCCCAGAATAAGTTTTCATAAAGTAAAACAAAGCTGTGTTACACAGCCAGCACTTGCTATTCCATCAATAGGCAATTGTAACAGGATACACCTCCTTAGTCTCTAAATGAGTTTTATTTCCAGCACTACATTATGGACAAATCCCCAGTCACAAAATAAAAACACAACACAACAACAAATAAATCCCATTTCATAATCAAATATGCTCTAAGTCAAACAGGGCTACACGTGCACAATGAATCCACAATTCTTTTCCCAATTTCCCATCTTTTTTTCAAGGAAGGGAAAAAGAAAAGGAAATGAGGGAAGAGCTGATAGAAGAAATGAAGTGGCAATTTCCCCGTTCAGCTGGGGATCAATACGTGGGCTCATCATGGTTCCTGATTCAAAGGGCTCAGCTTTCAGTGCCCAAGCCCAGATTGATACAACTCCAGTGCTTGACTTAGAAGCACTTCATCTCGGCAAGATATTTTTAATTTAAGTCTTGCTGCAGTTGGGTACAGAGCCATCCAGGGTTTGATTTACTGCTAATTCGTCGCTTCGATTCCTATAACTCTACACTCAGTCACCAAACAGTTTAGTGTGGAGACACTCAGCAGTGCAGCTCTTCATGAATGAGCACCAAGGGGCTGCTGGTGGCCAGCTCACATTCCTCACTTCAGATGCAACAACAAGTAAATAAATCACAAGCATTACACGCAGTCCCCAAGTCCAGCATCGCTTCATGATTCCAAAGGAAAACAATACTGAGACAAAAAAAACCTCCCCCAACCCTCATCTTTCCTCCGTTATGTAAAGTTTTACGCTGAAGGTGAACCAACAGGTGGGTCAGGGAAACCTGACCGAGCTGTGGGTGTCCCTGTTCAGTGACAGGGAGTTGGACTAGGGGACCTGTAAGAGCCCCTTCCAGCTGAAACCATTCTATGATTCTATGATTCATTCACATGCATTTGATGCGGTATTGGCTGTGAGAGTTCACCAGGCATCAAGATTTATTCCCTGTCCCTCTGCACAACCTTCAAAGAAGGGGAAGTGTATGAGTATACATCATGCAAATGCCTGTAATGGAAACCTATCCCATATTATCTGCATCAGATCTACACATTCACCCTGTCAGAAGGACAAGGGAGATTCAAGTGCCAGTCAGCTCCTGTAAATTTATAGTTTATAGCTTGTTGGGAAAGCCCCAGCAGAACACTCATGTATGGATAAGGCAGCAGGGGTGGAACTTGGAGGTGAGGCATGAAAGCTGGGAGAGATGGCAACATGAGGTCTCCCTTTTGGGTCACCGGTGCAGATCCTGCCTCACTCAGCTGTGATTTTCTTTTATTCCTATAAGAAAGAAAATCAGCCTCCTGTTTGTGGGGTCAGGATTTCTGTTTTCATGGCATGTGAGATTTAAAACACACTCATTGGCAGCACGGCCTGGAGTTTGCAGAGGTTGCAGATGACCTCTCTCTTTCTAGTGAATTTCTCTAGAATGGAATCATTAAGGTTGGAAAAGACCACTAAGATCATCTAGTCCAAAGAAGTAGAAAGCTACTTGTTGATATGCACCACAGTGGGGATGGAGGTTTCAGCCCAATTCATGATCCTGCTCAAGCCTTCAGGCTCTCCAGTCCCAAGCACTGGGTGTCTTCTAAAGATATTAGCATTTGCAATGGAAACAGTTGAGAATGCCATAACTTCAGCAAAGAATGGGCTTCTTCCATGGGAACACTGCTCTGCGTATCGCCTTTGAAAATGACACCAATGAAACGTGGAGCATAGATTGAGAGATGTCTGAAATAAGATGGCCATTGGATTTCCAAGGCAAAAGATATCCATTCAACCTGATCTAGCTATCCCCATTCGTTGCAGGGGAGTTGGACTAGGTAGCCTTTAAGGATCTTTTCCAACTGGAATAATTTGATGATTCTACCGATTAGAGCTACCCAAATGGTAAAATGAGGTGGCCATTGGGTTTCCAAGGCAAATGATACCCATTCAAAGTTACAGGACAGATACCAACCACACTGGCTCCAATTGCTGATGCAGGACACCGTCTTGGAAACTCAGATCTGGTGTAGCATATTATGAGATATCATAGAATCACAGAATCAATGGCTTGGGTTGGAAGGAACTTCAAGGTTCATCAAGCTCCAAACCCCCAGCTGAGGCAAGGCTGCCAACCTCCACATTTAATACCAGACCAGGCTGCCCAGGGCCCCATCCAACCTGGCCTTGAACACCTGCAGGGACGGGGCATCCACAGCCTCTCTGGGCAGCCTGTTCCAGCACCTGAACACTCTTCATAATAAATTCCTCCAGATATGACCAAGCAAAGAAAAACCAAACTTGACAATACATACTAATGAAAAACAAAGAAAGGCAGACATCTCTAGTGGGATGAATCAAAAAACCACCACAAAGAGGAATGCCAGTTCCAGAAAATCACCATGCAGACTGTCAGCATCACAACACACCTCAATTTTGCTATGATTGCCTCATTTCCAAGGGTTATTAAAAACATTTTACACACAATTTCAAACACGGAAACCAAAGTTCATGGGAACACAGCTGCCCCATGGCCCATGTGCTCACCCAGGATGAGCTTTTCTCATTCTTAAGCATCTATCTGTCATCTGAATTGCAAAAATTTCAGTCTTAACAATGTCTTGTTCTGACCATGCATTACTTTTGGCTGTTGAAGCACAGGCTAAAGGGCAGCAGATCACTCACTGCTCTCACATCAAGGACTGTTTGGGGCTCAGCCTGTATTTCATGGTAGTGAGTGAGGAGTCCCACCAGTAAATGGGGCTCAGACGGAGCCTCCTGCTTCTCTGTGCCTCAGTTTCCCCTATTTTTTTTTTTTGCAGAGAAATGATTGAAAAACATCTGGAGAGCCCTGTGTATGTATTCCTGCTTCGTGCTGTTAGGAACTTTTTTTTTTTTTTTTTTTTTTTTCAATGTAGGCTTCTTGAGAACTCCAACCTAAGGGATATAAAGTGCTTTTCAGCCTGATGACAGCCATGCATGGAAGCACACCCACCACTAACATCCTGCAGTAAGTCAGCAGTGCTGCCCAGACTCAGCGCAGACGGGAAGTCTCGTAGCCTTGGGCGCCTGGAGGGGCTGATGTCCATTAACGGAGCCTTGCAAGCCATAAGGAAGGAGTCAGAAAGAGCCCTCTGAAGTCTCTGTTCAACTCTGGTGGGAAGCAGAAAGGGCTTTTATTTTATCTTATTTTTTAAGCGCCAAGACATTTGAGGGTTTTACAATGGGAACCAATCCAAATACCCCCAAATAATGCGTTCTTAGTTGGGGAGGGGTAGGACATGAGGCTTTGGAGACCCATCACTGCTGCAGTGCAGGGTGATGCTGGGTTTCAGTTGCCATCAGCAATGTGAGACTTCACTTTACAGGGGTATTATGACAAATAAACCAAGAAGAGCCAAGAGATTCCCAGGACAGATGATCGTAGGAAAGTCACCATGCCTGAAAATGTCTACACGCAAAGCCAAGCCACAAACTTTGGCACTGCTAGCTCCAAAACTCAAAAGCTCTAACACCCTCTCAGTGCAGGATCCGAATGCTAGTGAGTAGAACACAAGCTCACCATGCCAGCATCATTCTCTGCTTCTTAGAAAGATTTTCAGAGTTCACTTCCAAATAAGAAATTAATTCCTACGCAGTGTTAACCCTCAATACACCTGAGCATCCTAAGACCTTGCAAAGCTTTTCATCCTCGGGCTCACAAACGCTCAAATCAAAGCTCGGCGCTCCATGAAGGAAGCAGGTTGCATTGCACTGCATGAAGGAAATCAGGAGACAAAGCAATTCAGGAAAAGCAGAAAGGCAGTACAAAAGGGGCTCCAGGATCCCTCCTCCTCTCCCCTCCTCTCTGCCTTCCTGCTGCCCCCCGGGATCTGCCTGCTGAAACTGCTGCCTCCCCAGCGTCGCCGTGCCGCAGCCATGGGGCTGTCTAGCACTGCGAACACAGCAAGGCAGGCTGGCAGGTGAAAGCTTCGATATTTCCTCTCCCAGTGGAGAAGTTCAGCATCTCTCTTAGGATTCACGCTAGCACTCAGCCCTCCGCTGGCCAGGCTCACTGATTTAACGGCAGCCTTCAGCGCCTACCAGGCAGCAACGATCATCAAGAGAAAGCTTCCCAACAGCACTGTGATTGATCATCAGGCTGTATTCTAAAACACCCGTCTTGGATATAAACAACGCTTAGATCATGCAGCTGTCATCTGTTTTGCATCGTATTGAGATCGCCGGGCGCCACGCATGGAAGAAGGGATGGGAAGGAGAAGGCTCAGAGTGGTCCTCCAGGAAAGGAGACACCCCCACAGAGGATGGGTCTGGGCAGGGGACGGAAGAAAATCTCTGACTTTCATGGTGGGGTTGCGTGTTACAACCTGGCTGTGCACGGAAAGCAGGCACACATCTGTTGCTCTGCTTGAAGCCTGGCTCCGGCAAAGGGTCCCACGCACAAACAAACACACACTTAAAGCGCGGCTCTCATCCCTGAAACCTTAAAGCAGTGGCTCAGCTAGGGGAGGGAAGCACCTAATCTCACAACGGGAGGCACACGCTGTAATTAAAATCACAGAGACCCCATGCTCCAGCAGTCCCACCCGCTCGCGGATTTAACCAGCTCCTATAATTAAGACCCAGGTGAAGCAGAAGGCAGATAAAGAAGTTAGCATGCTTTATGCCTTCTGAAATATTTGTGCATGCTCAAGATAAGACCCCAAAAGGCTGCAAAAAATCCCCTCACACCATCACTGTTCCCCTAGGAGCATCGCTGGCAGCCCAGGTCCAAACCTCCCAATCTCCGTCACTCTCCCCTGGACCTGAGCATCCTTGCCCTGCCCAAAAACCTCGCATCCCGATGTCGGAAGGAAGCCATGAAAAATCAGGTGTGTTTCCAGCGAGCTGCCTGGCGTGGCTGGAGGGCGAAGCAGAGCAGACGTGGGGTGGAAGTTTACAGGGAGAGGAGCGCGGCCGCAAGCTTCCCACCTGGTCACTTCCACGAAGCCAAATCCTTTGGGTCCGACGTGGTGAAGGCTGAGTCCCTACCCTGAGCCAGGAGCAGATGGGGCCCCAGGAGGAGGGTTTCCTCTGGGCTGGAGATGGAGCAGCCACATGCAGCCGCTCCAAACCCAAACAGCACTTAGCCCTGCTGGGGCTGAGCAAGTGGGTTTGTTTATCTGGGAGGAACTCATCTGCTGCTAGAGTATTATATTTCCACCAAAACCATGTGCAGCTCGGTGTTTAGATCACTTCTCCTTGTCTACATCATTTAGGGGCATATGTCTGATAAACGGAGAGCATCAATACGCAGGTTTCGGTTGCAGCACACACACACACACATGCACGGAGGGAGGGGAGGGTTTATCAGCACCGATTCCGCAGCCGGGATTTAGGCAGCCGAAGTCCCCAGCACCTCGAAGGAAGGGAAATGATGGGGATCACCCCCTTCTCGCTCAGGTGTTCCCCACCGGGGGTGGCCCCTGTCCCCATCGGTCACCCGGGAGGATCCGATCTTCCCTGAGAAAAGGGCTCTGCCTCCAGCTGCAGCCTCGTCGGGAAAAGTTTGCAAATGCCTCCAGCCCGGAGGTGGCAATGGGGCACGGAGGGGGGAAAATAACCCCCCCGGGAGGAGGAAAACCGCTGCCGGGAGTAGCCAGGAGCTGCGACGCCGGAGCTCCTTCCTTCGGGGAGAAAAGTTGAGCTTTGTGCAAAGGGAGGAAAACCACCGAGGACGCGGGTGTGGAGGCGGGGGGGGGATGGGGGGACAGCGGGCAGCGCGTTCCCTTCGCTCTGAGGGTGCGGAGGATGGAGAATCCTGGGGGCTCCCCGCAGCGACCCTCCAGCATCCTTCCCAGCCCGGAGGGGCCGTGCCCAGCAGCCCCCGGTTCAGCCCCGCTGTTCGCAGGGGGTCCCCGCCCGCCTGCTCTGACCCCCTTCCCACGGCCCTATGGGTGGGGAGAGGCGGTGGGGTTTCCCCTCGAGGCCCCCCCAGCCGTTCCAGGTGCATAGGGCAGGTACCGCTGCAGCCCCTCCCGGGGCATCCTCCCCTCCGATCCCCGCTGCCCGAGCAGGGCGGGAGGTTCCTTACCTGGGAAAGCTCCTCGCTTGCTTTTGGGTGGGTTTATATATATAAATATATATATTATTCTTTTTCCCCTCTCCTTTCCCCCCACTTCAGTCTTCAGAGCAGGCGCCGCATTGACACTGCAGATGGTCTCTGTGTGTGTGTGTGCGTGTGCGTGTGTCTCTCTCCAATCCCAAATACTCCACGGAGGCGGAACACGGAGGAGCCCCTCTCTCTGCACTGGGCAAACCGTGTCTGGCTCGCCCAGAGAAGCGGGGGGGGGGGGAACACAGCTCCAGTTTTCACTCCCCTCCAACCCCCCCACCCTCCTTCCACACTACACCCTCCTTCTCTTCCCCAAATCACCCCCCTCCCTCCTCCTCCTCCTCCTCCTCCTCCAGCCTTTAAATCAGCGGGGGGGGGGGGGGGGGGGGGGGGGG
>NW_024962265.1:1319327-1599592 GCF_019238085.1 Lagopus leucura | reverse complement strand
CGGGGGGAGGAGGACGAGCAGCCGAGCAGAGCGGGCGGGGGATGCGCTACGGGGCCATACCCGGCTCCGCTCCACGCTCCGCGGCCGCCGCACCGCTGTCCGCCCGCCGGGGAGGGCTCGCACTGCGGCTGTCTCGCCAGCCCTTCCTCCCTCCCCAGCCCTCCTCCTCTCCAATGGTGGCTGAGGAGCGGGCTTTGACACCCGAGGCTCTTTTGCAAACAGCCGCACACACGCACACACACCCCTCTTCCGAAAAAAAAAAAAAAAAACCAACCAAAAACCATATATATATATTAATAATAATAATAAAGCCGGAGAGGTGTGGAAGGGAGGCAACGCCAGCACAGGGATTGATAATAACAATATTTTTTTACAAATCCCTTTATATGATTGTTCTCTCTATCTCTCTCTCTATTTTTCTTTCTTTCTCTTTTTTTTTTTTTTTTTTTTTTCTGTGGCCGCTCGCTCCTCCTTTCACCGAGCCCACCCACCTCTGGGAGAGGGGAGAAAGCGAAACTGGCCGTCTCCACTGGAGAATTGGGATCTGAAGCCGCTTTGCCTCGTCCCGAAGTTTGCAGGGGACGGGGATGAGGACGGGGATGGGGCTGCGAGCGCTGCCGCCGCTCTCCTACAGCAGCATTCGGGCTTCCTTGATTTCTCCCGGTGCCTTCCCTCACTCCTACTCACTACTGACACCTAGGATCTCCAGTTTGATTGGGCTAATTGGGAAATGTGGCTGCCCACCCTCCTCCCCAGCAAATAAATAAATAAATAAATAAATAAAGCAGGGAATCAAACGCATCTCTTGGCTCCTCCACCCCCCTCCCCCGCTCAAAAAAAAACCCATCCCAGCATCGCGGCTCCGGTTGGCATCTGCCTCTCCCTTCCCTCCCCACCCCGTGCACTGCTGCTCTCATCTGGTCGGGACAAAACGATCAGAGCGGGTGTAGGGAGCCTCAGAGGAAGATCAGTTTCTCAGCTTGGGTGAGCAGTAATCCTGAAGAGAGGATGAGAACTGCTCTGCTCTCCGGTTCTTCATTCAGTTCCTGGCAGCTGCAGGAATAACAATGTTTTTTGATAGCTGTTAGTTCTTACCGATGGAGTTTTGCATCCTGGTGTCGCTGATCAGGCTGACCCATGGAGCAGATCCCGGATGGTGAGCTCAACACCCAGACTCCACTCTGCAAATAATACCAGGGCTCTCGGAAAGCAGAGCGAGCAGCAGGCGCCAAGGGAAGCAATGCTCTCAAGGTGTTGCTATAGCACAGCAACAGGGCTGCCTCCCCGCAGAGCCCAGAAGCCACGAGGGCAGGCAGGGAAGGATGGGAGCAATGGAAAGCAACTGGGAAACCTCTGCTTGCAGAGCTCTGGGGTCTGTAGCCAAATACCAAGAAGATGGGCAGGGGTAAAGGGACTCAATTGGGAGACCTCTGCCTGCAGGATTTTGGGCTTGGGTCAAAGGGATCCAGTGGGGAGACCTCTGCTTGCAGAGTGTTGGCTATGCTCACACTGGGATACCTTGAGGGGGGGGGGGAGATTCTCCTGCTGCTGACTCCCACCCTCCCAGCAGGACCTAGGGATGGGTGCTGAAGAGATTCTAAGCAATTCCCACTCTCAGAGGCAATGCCTCTTGGAAATACATCGTACAGCACCAGGACCCCCCTCCTCCCCACAGCCTCAACTATTGACAGGAAATAAAGGCTAATCCATGCTTTGTACTTTTAATTATCTTAAATTTATGCCACCGAACACGGGGGCTGGGGGCTGTCTATTTGCATCCTCCGAGATATTTATTTTGAAGCAAGATCATGTTTTCCTTTAAACTAAGTTTTATCTCCCCGGCGCGTGCCTCTGTGCGCGCGTGTGTGTTTTGCCTGAGCTCTGCTTTACGTTTCCTGATGGATGGATGGGGATTCAGAGCCCTTTTCTTTTTTTTTTAAAGGTGGTGCATAAAATGTATTTATTATTCTTTATCTCCTGCCTCTTGCAAGGAGTCATTTGTTTTCATTCAGAGAAATGAATGCTATGTGAAGCCTGAAGAGTAATAACACAGCAAAATGACAACGGAAGAGCGAGACGGAAATCTGAAAGATACAATGGCAGGTTGGTAACCTCTAAAGATCACTGCTGTTGTGAGCGGTACGGTATTATTTAATGTCCAGTCTGGCTTGCAGCTCTATTTAATAAAACATATGAAAATCTCTGGGAAATTTGGTCTTGCATTTAAAACCCGGCTGTTCTGCTGAAAAGGGATAATCTGGATACGCTGAGATTATTTCCCACTATCTGGCAAGGAGGAAGAAATTAATACAAATTCTTTCTGCTTCTTAAGACAATGACACGAGTCAGTGTACCCCCGGGTTCATAAAGGAGTGACAAATGAGACTTTATTTATAGGCCTTTTAGTGAACTAGGCAGTGGGTTATGGCTGGAAAACCCAAATGACCTCCCCTGACCTGTGAATAGCTGCAAAAAAAGGACTTGAGGACAAGAAGAGCCTGGGCTCACCCCATTGTCATCGTGTGATGTTTCACCCATCAGTGTGGTGACAGCAAAGATCATGGGTGAAACCCTAACGGGGCTCAGCTCCAAAGGGCTCAGCATCATCTGGGAAGAGGCAAAATCACTGAATAACAGCATGGCTCGGGTTGGAAGGGACCTCGAGGATCACAAAGCTCCAAGCCCCCAATCAACTTGTCTTCACACAGCCAAGCACACCCACACATGCACCCATCTCTCAGCCCCACAGCACCTCTTGGGTCTCCCACTGCCTCCCAAGCACCAACCTCCCCTCCAAAAAAAAAAAAAACAAAAAAACAACAAAAAAAAAAAACTGAAAAACAAATAAACGAAGGGAGGCTGTATGAAGCTGTTGCTGTTGTTTCGGCTTGCTTTGTTGTTTTTTTCCCTTTTTTCCCCCCCGCCATTTTACAAGTTTGTTAAATGCAGCCGGTGTTTTAAGTTGCTAAAAGCCGGAGCTGCTCCCTCTCCCTCCCGAACGCTCGTGCGGCTCCGCTAAATCCTACATTGCAGCGCCATCTGCAGCGGCCGCCCTGCAAAACCCGACAGCGGGGCGAGACCCTGCGAGAGCCCCGAGGAGGGGGGGCGGGGAGGATGAAAGGAGAAAAGCTCCTTCCTCCGGCTTGCTTTTTCACCACCGGCCCTTCCATCCCGTTTCTCGGGTTTGGGAAGAATTGATCTCTCCGCGGAGCTGTGCCCGCTGATGGCTTTCTGATGGTTCTGGAGGGTGGGAAAATTGACTGGGAGCTGTTTTGATGCTGGTCCCAGGGCTTTGTGTTAGCTCTCATGACATGGCAGGGAGGGATGGGATCAGCTCTGCCTCACAGAGCAGTTTTTGGGTTAGTTGATGGCTGTCGGGGTTGCTGTGTTGTCATCAGTTAGCAGCTCCGGGAAGGGTCATGTTAACCCAAAATGAGACAGAAATGTTATGACAGGAAAAAAACAATAAAAAAAATCCTACAAGAGAAGGCGGCTTTCACAGGGAAAAGCAGAGTTTTGCATTTGCTCACCAGCTACTGCCTTGCCCTTCAGTTCAGGTCTCTCTGAAAACAATTTCCAATGATCCTTAAGGGGATTCAACCAATCCTTTGTCAGTTTTTCCTTGTTCCAGGGTGCGTTTGGGGTCTTGGGGTTTGTGCTTTGGTTTATATGAGACACCAGTGGTGTGCAGATGCAGAGCAGCACAGTGCAAGGCACCCTCTCTCCTCTGCCACTCGTTTGCTTCAGGACTTTTAGCAGTCCCTTCCCTCCCCATCAGTGCTTGCAGGTGTATTTTTGGGGGACTGATTTCTTAGTACATTATTTCTGTAAATGGAACCAAACTCAGTGATAGGCATGAGCCATAGAACCTGCAGGAGCTCAGTGTCCCCTATGCCAGCTTTATTCCCAGTACTCCTTCACATAGGTGTATCTCCAGTCCATGCTAACATCTGGGTTCAACTACTAGATCATCCATTCCAGGCGAGTTTCTGGGTGTTTTCTAGAGTTACTCCACGCAAATTTTGACCCTTTCTTGTAATATCTACATTCTGTTGGATACTCCTACCATTCCCTCTTTTGTGTCCCTCTGTTGCAGTTCAACCCCACTTCCAACCCACTTTCAATTTGGATATTAGGAAAGATTTCTTCTCTGAAGGTGTGGTCGGGCATTGGCACAGGCTGCCCAGGGAGGTGGAGGAGTCACCATTCCTGGAGTGTGCTAGAAACGTGTAGATATGGCACTGTGGGACATGTTTTAGTGGGCATGGTGGGGGTGGGCTGATATTTGGACTGGATGATCTTAGCAGTCAACCTTAACAATTCTACAGTTCTATAATCTCTGCCTCTCCAGTTCTAGCACAGGTAGAGCCCATCCTTCTTCCAAGTAGACATCAGGATGAGAAAGATGCTTATTCCCATATCCCTTACCCATTGAGAGGGGATTTATCATATGCTCAGAATGACAGCATCATCTTCATCATCTTCCCATCTTATCCCTATCCCAGCCTCATAGTGCAACTCATAGCCATCCTTTCACTCTCCCTTTTGAATCTCCCCTGGGAACAATTTTTCTCCCTCTTCCTTCAAACATTTGTTGACCATTATCGCTGCCAGTCACACCCAGACTATCATTTGTCCAAAGAAAACAGAAAGAGGATGGCCACAGAAAAGGGGCAGGTGGACGGAGGCAGGGAGAAATGAGAGCCAGGGGAGCAGTCAGACAATAATGATAAGGGGAAAATAAAACACAGGCTGTGGCTGTTGAACTAAATGAGAGGATGTATGAAAAGGGCTATTTCAGGCTGCAGGAGACAGGCAAAAAGGAATCACAGAATCACAGAATGTCCCAAGTTGGAAGGGACCCATAAGGTTCACTGAGTTCAACTCCTGGTTCCACAAAGGACAGCCCCAAAATCAGAGCGTATGGCTGGGAGTGTTATCCAAGTCTATGACTGAACTGTTGTCCAGAAAGCAGGCAGGTGGAGCAGTAAGATACAACCAGAGGGAGTTGGGCACACATTATTTTTTCTTCATTTTGGAGGATGATGCAAGTGGGAAGAGCCACCAATCCCAGATCTAGAGGGCTGAAAAGCATCATCAGGAGTGGGGAGGTGTTCAAGATGGAGGGATGAGATGGAGGAATGGATGGAGAGGTGGAGGAAAGGAGGGCAACTGATGAAGGAGAGGGAGGCTGGATGCTGACACTAGAGACACACAGTGGGAAAGGATTCAGCAGGGAGATGCAGCACTCGAATTGGAGGAAATCCAAGGGAAAACAGGACAGCCTAATGAGGGGAAGGGCCTAATCCAGAGATTAGGGCTTTAATTTTGGATTTGAGAGCCTGGCTTGGTCACACTGCTCTGATACTGTTCCTCTGTGATGGTGCTGGCTGGGTCCTCAATGGGTCAGAGAGGACATGCAACAGTGGGTAGGCACCAAGAAAACACAAAAAAAGGTCGGAACCATGAACTGCCCAAAGCTTACCAATGAAAGGACATTTCAGAAAGTTTGCCTGTCATCAGAGAGCAGAAAAAGGAAAGAATCTTACAGCTGAGGATATTTCTGAGCTGGGGTATTGGTATATATAAATAACCCCTAGTAGGGGTATTTATAAAGCCTCCTTCCTATGGAGCTTCAACGTTCCCCTTTCTCAGAGAATATCTACCCAGCCACCTACTTCCACAAAACTTTTAGGATGATTGTCTCTATCTGCCCCCAAAAGCAGTGGTGGGTACAGATACACTGCATGGTTGCAATACGTGCGTTTTGTTAGCACATAAGGCTGTAAGAAAAAGAAACACAACTACAAACACAAATGAACAAACAAACAGACAAAAAAAAAAAAATAGACAAAGCAGCAAAGCAAGCCCAGCATTTGTGATTTTTTTTTTAATTATTTCAACTCTGATTCTTATACAATTTCTTGGAAACAGGAGGGAAGGAGAAGGGGGGAGGTTAGCCCATGTTTTTTAGCATGTGGGGTTGGCAGCACACGTGGAGTTACCCACTTAGTGAACGTGGGAGACAGAGAAAAGGAGAAGCATATTCTCATCTAAGGATGTTGTGGGAACCCCAGTGAAGAATAGCTATTCTTATATGTCAGTTTCATCACCATGGTATCAGAAAGGAAGAACAGAAGGAGAAATGACAGAAAACAGGGGGGAGTGGAGCATGACGACTGAAGAAAGAGAAATGGGAGAGGGAAAGGAAAAGTCATTTTCCTGACAAATGATATCACTTCTTAAATCACGAGTGTTTGGTCACCCTGGTACGTTACATTTATGTGGTGCCATTAGCTCCTTCACAAAGCACCTCTTAAAATGCTCCCAGTGTTCACATGTCCTCTCCATAATGCTGAAGTGAGGCTTATTCAACCAGTCCTTCCTCAAACTTCCAAGGAATCCATACATATATGTATTTATTGTAAACCCTATACATTATGTATGTATTTATTCTAAACCCTATTGTTAAAAACGGGACATCTGCATTCTCTGTTTACTAGTAGGACCTATACAATTTTGTTGCCAATCCACAACAGGTGAATTTATCCATGGTTCAAACAAACCATGCTGGAAGGCAGCTTCAAAGGCAGCTGTGACCACTTCGCAGTACTATAACTTGATGGTGTAACATCTCAAGAGTGCAAATTATATTCTCTTCTTCAAAAATCTATTTTTCTAGCCATTCCTGAGTGTATAAAAGTTGCCAAGCAGCTCAGGATAATTCTGTGAAGAATGAGATTCAGCCTTCAGCCATGGGCACTGAGGACACTTATGGCCATTGCAAAAGAGGTTTTGCCTCTGTAGAGGAACAACTTCATACTTTCCAAGTTACCTCTCTGGTCATTCCCATCACAAACAGTAATTTCCATTCTGAGTCATGCTGAGATCTCAGCCTCTCTGCTCTCTCTGGCAGTGAGTTCTTGCTGGCTAATGAGGCTCCATGGACATCAGCTGGAAGAAAACACCTTTCAGGTTTGCTCCCTCACAACTTCCCTGGAAGACCTCCCTCCTTAAAGTGAAGCAAAAACTAGGGTTTACAAGAAAAGGGTGGATATTGCACTAGTGTCAGGTCACAGGCATGAGTTGGTGGTTGGACTTGAAGACCTTTGTGGTCTTTCCAACCTTAATTATTCTATGATTATATGATCTCTCCCAAAACATCACATCCCCTTTTGAGGGGTCTTTTCATTCCGAATTTGTCCTGTGTCTCCTATAATCTGCAGCACCTACTTCACTCCCATTCCCATTTCCATCCAGACAAAGCTCTCCCTGTGCAGGAGTTATCTTGCATCACGAAGTTGCTCAGCACATCAGTCGGAACCTTTGAATAAAATGACCCAACATTATCTCTATAATCCCAGGTTATTTTGTACAACTCCCGGTACCGATGTGTGCGTTAAGGCCTTTGAATTAAATAGTTCTTCTCCATCTCTTTGAAGCCATTTGACTTCTCACCCAAACAACTTGGCAGCAGCATCCCTCCCCCTCCCTCTCCGCCTCCTAACACCTTTTGTGCAAATCCCCACCAAAGAAATAAAAGCTACTGGAGTTGTAAACTGGCCACGTATGTTGTAACCCTTTATTATCTCGAGAACCCCACTGTACGGAGAGATAATGTTAATGGAGTGATGCAGCTTGTCTGATCTGAAGCTGTCTCTGAAAGATAAAATCCGAGGTAAAGCAGAAGCATTTAATAATAATAATAATAATAATAATAATAATAATAATAAAAAAAAACACAAAAAAACCCTCAACACATTGTATATTTATTTTTTTTCCTAAAGAAGAAAACCTTTGTCCTGTCATGGTGTATTATTTTGCCAGCATTATCTCTGTTATTTCTAAATAATTCCGTTTAGTGCTGGTGACGGGTAGGAGGGATGAAATACAAAATCAAATTAATTAGAGTGACCCAACAAACTTGTGTTTGCACTGTGAGATTCAACATGGCAGCATATCTAGCAGAGAACAAATTGCATTCAAATTAATTTAAGGGAAATAATTTGGGGCATATCAGGTTTATTTAGGATCAATTTTAATAAGTTAAAATAAAGTCAAGGCAGTGGGTGATACCATCAGCCAGTCAAAAGCCAGCTTTGATAGAGGTTTGTACAGCTGAATGACAGTTACTTTCGAAATCATTATTAGAAAAGCTGTTTTTTGGATTGGCTTGGACAATTAAAAGAGCACCTCAATTACAGCCGCTGGAAAAATTAGTAATGAATAAATTATCCACTAGGTTTGACCCTCCCTTCCTTCACATAATTTCCAAATAATTAAATTCCTTGCTGCATTTTGAGGCATTATATTCACCTGCAGTAGAGGATCAGTGAGAGGTGAGCCCTTCTTCATGCATTACACCAGTGCAAAGAACGACACTGCACAGTCTGGTGGGCCAGGCATGAGCCTTTTGGGGTTTTCCAGAACAGTTATATTTTCCTGGCATGTTCCTTGACACTCTGACCATGCATAGTTTAGATCTGCAATATACACGATGTGGGACCAGATCCTAAGTATGTCTTCATGCCCATAGAGGATCTATGAGGGCTTGCCCATCTCCTGCCTGCAGTCCAAGACATCAGAATCACAGAATCATAGAATATCCCAAGCTGGAAGGGATCCATGAAGACCATCAATGTCAACTCCTGGTTCTACACAGGACCTAGACTCATGGCAAGCTAAATCATCCGTAAAGGTTAAAGAGCATCATTTGGGTACCTGAAGGAGGCAGAGCCATGGGGTTCTTCAGGTGTGTTCTTCCATGAAGGTGAACCTATCCTGGCTGCTCTGCATCTCTGCTCTGCTTCAGCCCTGTGTTGGCTGTGCTTGCTGACACTGGATGTGCTTTAGTATAGGAATCATAGAATCATAATGTTGTTTGAGTTGCAAGGGACTTTGAAAAGTCACCTAGTCCAACTCCTCTGCAACAGTGAAATCTAGATCAGGTTTAGATCAGTGGTTGGACTAGATGATTCTAGTGGTCTCTTCCAACCTTGATGATTCCATGATTCTATTCTATGCTCAGAGCCCATCCAGCCTGACTTCGAATGTCTCCAGGGACAGGGCATCCATCACATCTTTAGGCAGTCTGTTAGAGGGCCTCACTACCCTTATCATAAAAAAACCTTTTTCCTTAAATCCAATCTTAATCTCTCCTCCTTTAATTCTAAGCCATTTTCCTTTGTCCTAACACAATAGGCCCTGCTAAAGGGTCTGTCCCCTTCTTTCTTAAAGTCCCTCTTTAGTTACTGAAAGGATACTGAAAGTTGCTCACTTCTGCATTGCAACAGAGCACAGCACAGTGAATTTGCTGAGGATCTTCTCTATGGCAGCAGGTCTGGACCACACAGGAATGTGGACAACATTTCCAGTCCTGCAAGTACCATGGTCCTGCCTTCACCCACAACAGGAGTCTTAGGATGAAGCCACACAGCTAAAAATACATTTTAATCTGTCTACAGCTTCCCTCATTCTACATTGACTGTACCAGGTCAGCAAAAGAAATACGATTTCCTCCTGGAAACAAGTCCTAATCCCCAGGGGATGTACTGCCACTACATTTTTATTAGCCTGAGATTTAATGGTTGCCTTCATCCTCTCCCCATTATCCTTTCCCTCACAGAAGACCGGTGGCTGATGGCCAGTATCTGGAGGTACGTCTTTCACCACTTCAGCCAAATGGTGATTGCAAATGGTACATGCCAGGACATAGGACACAGAAGGCTGCTCACTGGTTTACGGCTCTTTAATCAAGTGCTTTTAAAATTTAATTTAAAAAGTTACCAGAGTTGTCTTTATTTCTGAAAATATGTCTATGGTTGGGGGAACTGGACAACAAAGAACTCAGCATATCCTGCATGCCCTAGGATCCCAGCCTTCTACAAAGGAGAGAGAGGGTGGGCAGCAGGAGAAATAAAATACTGCAATTCAGGATGATAAATTAAGAAATGTTATTTTCAAGGAGCTTGAGAAAACATGAAAGGCTCATCAAATTGCACTAAAGAAGCAACAGTGTCTAGCAGAGAAAATGCACCACACAGCCAAATGAAGTATATAGTGACCAAAGATGAGTACATCCCACTCCTCACCCCTCCGGCATCCCTGGTAGGTGTGAGAGTTCTCTCCTAATTTCTGTTGGTTCTGGGAAGAGAAAGGATTTGGGTTTGGGCCATTCATCTACAAGGTTGATCATCCTTAGCCCCCAGCTTGGGCAGCATCTTGCTCCAGTTTTCATAGAAACACAGAATCATTTGAGTTGGAAAAGAGCCTTAAGGGTCATCTAGTCCAGCTCCCCTGCAATCAACGGGGAACTTACAGCTCAATCAGGTGCTGAGCCTGCTCCAACCTGACCTTGAATGTCTCCAAGAATGGGGGAATTCACCACCACTTTGAGCAACCTGTGCCAGTGCCTTACCACCCTTACTGTAAAAAAAAAAGCTTTTTTCATATGTCCTATCTAAATCTCTCATCCTTCAGTTTAAAACAATTTCCCCTTGTCCTATCACAACACATCTTCCTAAAGAGTCTGTCCTCTTCTTTCTTACAGCCCCTCTTTAGATGATGAAAGGCTTCAGGTAACACTCAGGGTCACATTTTGGATAAAATGTCTGAATATTCCCCAAAAGGCTAAAAAAAAAGCACAATTACATATGCACACACACAGATATATATATGTACTTTCTGCTGAGGGAAAAAGGAGTCTGAGAAGTGTTTCTTAAATGTAAACATCCTTGGTTAAATGAGATGAATCCTACCCTGCGACTGAAGTAACAGGAGAAAAATGACCATGTGGGCTTCTTGCTGGGACACTGCGTTCCCTGTTCCTGCTCAATGGACATTTCATGATTTCTAAACAGCAGAAAATTATTGAAGGAGAGATGGAGAGGTGCACGCTGATACACCTATGGTTGGGTGATCCATGAAGCCAGATCGCCCACAGTCACGGGTTGTTTTCAGCCTGTGAACTTCAGGACTTCTACAGTTGCCAAAACAGATCAGGTTAAAATTATGTGGGGTTTTTTATCAGACAGTTTCATTACATGCCTGAAATAAAGCCATCTGCCAGTTTAATTTCATTCATATACTGTGGAGTGGAGGTGGATCGGAGGACTCTGCTCTGCCCTGGCAGTCTGATGCCTTGTGGCCATCTCTATCTCCCCTCCTGCTCTTCTCAAGTCTGGTCTTCATTTGAGACCTCTTTGCATCAAGGGCTGCCTCTCATTATGTATGTGGGTGCTGCTTGGCATAACAGAGCAGTGATTCTGGTTGTGGCCTCTGATGCTCCTCTAGTACAAATAATAATTTCCATTCCATCTATTCTTTTGTTTGTTACTGATCTATATTAAACAGTTGGTGATTACTGCGTTTATGGGTGATTATTGCACTTATGCTGTGCTAAATCTAAATGTTTGTTTATCTTTATGTGGTCTCTGTGTATGTTTGCATGGCTTTTAACTTTATGTATTGCAGAGTTCCTTAATTATAAAATCAATAAATTTTTTAAACTTATGACTATTGCATAGATAGAAACCCACACAGCATCCTGCATGTCTGTATGCAACAATGATTCTTATCTTGTGCCTGTGGCAGTATACAAATCTCAGCTACAGGAATCAACAGACTTTTTTTTTCTTTTTTTTTTTTTTTTTTTTTTTTTTGCTAGTAGCAATTAATTGTTTGTTAGCTTGGCTCATTCTCTATTGCTCATCAAGTCCCTCCTCTTACAAGCTGTTCTTCTCGGAAAAACTCCCACCTCCTTGGAGGACTGTAGGGTTGTTGACTTCAGTGGAAGTCAATGGGCAATGGCATTTGTTGAACCAAGGCTTGGAGAAGTGGGTTCAGTCCTCAGCTCTGCCATGGGTGTCCTGTATGACATTGGTCATGTCACTTGAAACACGTAGATCGCTCCAAAAGTAATGTCTCCTATTCATTTCCATGGGAATTACAATGGGAACAAAGCACACACTACTATTTGACAGAGCAAATTCTCAACTACAAAACACTATTCTTCAGCAGTTCTTCACTGATGGATCCCTGTCACTCCACTTTTCACCAGCCTGTAAGGAAGGATATAAATCTTTAAACATTGTTCTCTAAGCCTGGCCATTCAACCAGCTGTTTAATTATCTTGTTGTCCACTCATCCTGACTTGTACTTTTTTGAGCACCCACAATTTTCTTGCATCTCCACTGTCCTTTGCAAGGAGTTCCACAGCCTTGCTTTCAAGCAGGATAACCTCACAGATGGTTTTTATTTAGCTGGATGTAATCAAGGCGTGTCTTTATAGCAATGCCATATCTCAGAGAAAAGGAGCTGCACTTTTCTAGTGGCCCATGCAAGTGAATAAAGAAAAGAAACCTTGCTTGAACTCACAGGCCATCATACATCCACGCTGTTTTAAAGCAACTAACCAAGGGAGCTTAGACATGGCCTCATGTCTCACATTAGTGCAGCAGAAGCTATGCTCAGGAAGCAGCAAGTGAGAAAATTCTGCAAAAATGTGGCAGGACACAGTTCTGAAATGTCCACCTTGCACGCTTTGGTGAGACAATATTATTATCCCATGGTCATACCAGGAAATCAAAACCAACTCTCCATCATTCTGGGGATAACACACAATACCTGAAGTAGACATTTGCTTAACATAGGTTCTGCTCTTATTACCTCTTCACCCTGGCTGTGCCTCAGTTTCCCCCATAGGTTTGTAGAACTGTGTGATCGTGTTATAACCATCAATATTTCTCCCATTACTCAGAGTTCTGAAGTTCCTCCAGGCAATTAAATCATACAAATTGATAAATATACCAGAAGATGCCCACTGCTCCACACTTGTTACCTCCTATCGTTGATGAGGAGCAGAACACTTCCCATGGGGGCAACACAAGCTGATCAACAGCCAGCATTAAAGAAGTGTAGTCAGGTGATGACCCCAATTTCTTTTATTCCAAGCTATATTTCTCAAACAGCAGCTCGCAGCAACTCTTACGCTTTCTTTCTTTGCCTCTTACTTCTAATTAGGATCCATGCTCAGAAGGAACAGAAGCATCTGTAATTAAACCAAACCACAGCGCCGGGAGCAAGCAGTGGGGAAGAGTTCTCTTATGTTGCTGAATGGGGTAATTTTGGTCACAGCTGGACACCAGGAAAATCTCCACTGATGCTCAGGAAGCAAACAAAGAGCTGGTAGGAGTCCTAGAGATGCACATCAATGGGGACATCCCTTCCAAAGTGCAGCCCAAGCAGTAGGTCTGGAGAGCTGGTTCCAGTGTTACTAGCAGGATTTCTGTAGGGTCTCCTGCTTGGGTTTAACCAAGCAGTAAACTGATATCAAGCTCAATGTCTATAGTTTTGCAATGCTCTTATACCATTTTTTTCAGGGGGAAACAAAAGAAGGTGAGAAAAATCAGTGCTTGCACATAAAATTAAACCTCACGAAAAAAGGAGATATTTTGGCCAGTATAAATGTACTCTACATCAGCACAGGTCAGCTTGCCCATAGGCAGAGGAGAATTGGTCGTTTCAAAACAATAGTTGGGAATGTGCACATCTAAGATAGAGCTCAAGGCCAGGATGGATGGAGCCTTGGGCATCCTGGTCTGGTGGGTACCACCAGCACAATGCAGGGAAGTTTGAGCTCTGTGATCTATATGGTCCCTTCCAACATAAGCCATTCAATGAATTTGTGATTCTATGAACCTAGACAACTTGTTTATTTTCTTCTATCCCATTTTTAATCACCATTATAAGAAATGCAGACACAAATATGTGAAATCTCATGCAGGCTTGCCTGGGGTCAGACAGATGATCTACTGATTTTTATTTTTTTTATTTTTTAAAGGGAAAAAAATAATCTAACATAGCTGAAATTCACGTGGTGTTAGTACATAGCCTTCACTCCATCCAACCCCAGCCTGAAGCTTCCCTTTTCATGTCAAATCAAGAGCAGCAACGGCTTATAACAGCTACTCTTGGCTAAGAAGAAAATCAGAGAGAGTCCCAGATCCAATTGCAAGGCTAGGGAAAACACAGGAGCGTAATTGATGTCCGAAAACAGCCTGTGGACATAAGCCCTGCTTTGAGCTGAAGCCAGAAAGTCAGGTGTCTCAGGGTCTCCATGGCCTTGTGTGGTCAGAAATGGAATATTAAATTTCATTGGAAAACCTCAATGGGTTGTAATTTTGTTACAGCATTAAAACACACCAGAGGTGGAGGCATCCCAGGGTCTGTGTAATCCGAAAAAGACACATTCCAGCTATGATTTTTTTTTTTTTTTCCCTTTGAAAGAAAAGCTGATCTTAATGGTTTGAATTATTTTTTATCCAATTGCTGCCATAGTATGATGCAGAGTTTTAAATATGGGCAGGAAATAATTTCAAAGGGGACATTAAATGTATTTTTATGTAACAAAATATATTTAAATGCAGACCACAAGAAATGGACTGCAAAGTATTGGATGGAGTTAATTCCACCAAGGGAGGGAAGGAGCCAGCATGTTCATCCACACACTTTATAAGGTCAGTGTGATCCCTCATTGGGATTTATTTCCTTGTGAATAACTGCAGCCCAAGTGTTTGCTGTATCAAATCCCACGTCTTCCACATGGCAACTGATACCAGGCTGAAAGCTTTCCATCAAATAGACTGGTTTCCCTCATCCACAGAGGAAACGTGGCCTCCTGAATAAATGACCTCTGGTATTCCCAGGCACTGGTAGAAGTCAGAAGCTATAGCTCTGCTGGGCAATATTGGGAAAGGCACTTCCAGCACCAGCCTGCCTCCTTCCATGATAGCTGGAAGGAAATGTTTCACATAAATCAACCCACACTGTTTTAAGAAGCCAATCCAGAAACATATTTGTGGTTTTGAAAGTTTTCCAAAGGCAAGGCAGAAGTTTTTATGTACTTCTTCTACTTTTTCTAAATCTGGAAGACATGACTTCCAAGCTGACTCCTGAGCCAGTCGTGCCTCATCCAATTTCAGATGACTTCCCTGAACAGTATGAGGCTGTAGGTAATTTGCTAGAAGGGCTCCATTACCTGAAAACCACAGGTCTGAACTCCTGATATCTTACAGCAGGAGTCTCCCATCCCAAAAATTTGGCAAAATTTGGAAAATGGGACATATCAATGCACAATGCAGGGCTGGTACCACCACTTGTCTACACGGCAAATGTGCCTTATCTCCTGCCTGGGGGCTCCATCACTTTGGCACCAGGACACTGCCGTCCCCTGAGAGATGCTGCTGACAGATTGGCCAAATTAACAGATTCCTGTGATAAGGTTTCTGCCTTCTGGAAGCCTCATGAATAACAGTGACTTGAAGGACTTAGAGGCCCCGGGATGTGGGGAAGGCACAGTGCAGTGCTGACTCTTCCTCTCGTGGCCATAGCACACGCTCAGCTGCATTGAAACCTGCATGTATTACACTTGACATGCATCTGTGCCATGTGATGAGTAAAAATTTGCAAGGAAATCACGACAGTTTTCAAAGATTACAATTTGAAGGGACGTTAAATGCAGAAACCTTCTGCCAGATTTGATGCAGATCAAAGAATGCTTCCTAAAGACAAAATAGAGGAACTGAAAAAAAAGTCTGTCACCTTAACACAATAGAAATTAAATGTACCGTGTTACAAAAGTTAGTTACATGGTAGCATATCTGATGACCAAAAAAAAAAAAAAAAAAAAAAAGGTCAAAACACTTTAATAATGGTGAATTTATCAAGCGATTTGTAGAAAGATACAATGTGTCCTCATAAAACAATAGATTTTTCTAAAATCAGTTTGTCTCACCTGTACCAGTGAGACACTGAACTGTAGCCAGGAGAACTGAAGAAACAGGAAAATCTACTGAAAGAAATTTAGAGAGTAAAGCTGCTGATTTCAAGTTTTTTGCTTTGGCAATAGATGAAAGTACTGATGCTACAGATACGGCTCAACTTGCTGTTTTCATTACAAGTATTGATAATGAACATAATGTCACTGAATAAATGGCTTCTTTGGTGCCACTGAAAGACACAGCTTCATCTCGTGGTTTGTTTGAAGCAGTAAAAAAAAAAACATAAAGCAATTTTCTTTAGCTTTTGTCAACATCTCTAGTGTGGCTACTGATGGCACCTGGGCTACGGCTGGTAAAAAAAGGGACTTAGTAAAATTAATAGAAGACAATGCAATTGCTGCCAGCAATTTATTTTTTATGAAATATCAATGCATCATACATTTAGGAAATTTATTTGCAAAAGTTTTAAAAATATCTTGCAAATTGTCATCAAAGCTGTGAATTTCATAAAGTCCAAAGGATTGAATAGCCACCAATACCAGGAATTCCTTAGAAATATGGATACTGACTGTGAGGATATCATTCATTTTTCTGAAAGAAGATGGCTAAGTTGGGATAAAATGATAAAAAGTCCTTATGATTTGTGCAATAAAAACAAGTTCTTGATGGAATCAAAAGGAAAATTCGTGCCAGAATATGAAGATTAAAAATTACTCACAGATTTAGCATTTTCAGTGGATTTAACCACTGACTTAAATGAGCTAAAACTGCATCTTCATGGTGAAAATCAATGTACATGTGCTACATTTCAAAGCATTTGAAATGAAACTTGAATTATGGCAAACTCAAGTTATGGCAAATAATTTCATGCATTCTGATGCTTTGGTTAAAAACAGTCCTATGAACAGCAAAGAAAACAAACAAACAAACAAACAAAAAAAACTGCAGCCATTCTTTCTGTTTTGATAAAGGAATTTGAGAATAAGTTTCAAGCTTTCAATTAATTTTTGGCATATTTGATACTCCATTTTTAGCCAACATAAATAGGTTACCTGCAAATTTTCAGACGGAATGTACAGAGTTACAATGAGACATTCAACTTAAAGAAAAATTTGGTCTTCTCTCCTTAATGGATTTTATCAGACCTTAACAGAGAAAAATAGCCCTCGCTTCACAATTGCACTTCATTCATGTCATCACTTTTTGGCAGTATGCACATTTTTTAACCATTGCCAGGGATGAAGCACAAGAAGAGTAGTATTTCATCAAAAATCCCTGATGAATACCTTGAGAACTCACTAAGAATTGCAACCGCTGACATCAAATGAGATATTGACATTTTAATTTCACAAAAACGGGGTCAAATATACCACTAGTTTTATGGGTTTGTTGCTCTCTGTTTTTCATATAATAATAAAAATGCATTAAAGAAAAGTTTTGTTGCTTATATACATTAACTATTTATGCAGCCCGGGATCACTCCTGTTCACTCAGTGTGGCCCAGGCAAGCCAAAAGATTGGACACCCATGGTATAAACCACATAATTAAATTCTTCCTTATGATCCTTGGGGCTCAACACCATTAGGTAAAGTCAAAGATACAGTAGGATTGAAATCCACAGCAATTTACAACTACAAACAGCTCCTTTGGATATTTATTCCAGTTGTTAATACTCATAATTCCCTTCATAATGCCAGTGAAGATGGCTCTGTACTTACTCAAGAAGGAAAAACGTTGACAGGACATTAAGCAGAGGTTCTCTGTGGCCATTCACTTGGCCTCGAGTACAGCAGCCATTGTTCTTATGAGAGCTTCACAGAGATAAATCAGCCACTCTGCCTCACAGTAATCTAGCTAGATCTTAAGAGATTGAAATAGGCACAAAAAATATAGATAGCTTTGTGGTTAAACACTGGATTATGTCAACTGCTAGAGCAATTCCTGACATGTCTTCCAGTGCAGTCTGTCTGTGCATCAAATTACAGATTTTGTGTCTTTGGACAGTGAACTGCAAGAGTGTGATGAGAACACTTCCCAGCAGGTTAGGATTGCAATTTTACTTGGTGCAACTAAGAGTTACTGCAATGCAATGAATAATCAAAATCATTTGCCTTCTTCTGCCTTCTGAGGTTGACAAAAACAAAACAGCTCTGGCAGAACCGGAGTTCAATACACCAACAGTAATGGGGACTGACTTAGCCAGCTTCTGGATGAGGATGATTAGACTTGGGAGCAAGTGATGGAGATGAATCTAATGCCCTTGCAGTCTGCAACAGAATTGATGCCTCCCTCCATCTCAATTTCTTTTCCACTCTTTGCATGGGCTGCTTGCCCATGCAAAGCTGGTGGTTTAACAAAGCTAATAATTCACTGATGTAAATTCAAGAATGCCAGCTAATGTGTTAATGATGCATGCAAACACATTTAATAACAAAAAAAACAAAAAAAAAAAAAAAAAAAACCCACCTCAGACCACCTTGTTTTCAACTGTGCTCTTCCCAGACTCTGCAAGGAGAGTCACTACTGATTACTGCATGCCATCTCCTATTATGTCCACTCATCCCAGTAGTTTGTTACAAGACTTTTGACAGTCGTGACTTATTTATTATTTCAGACAGGCCACAGGTTTCTGCTCTTACTGTACATTTGTGCACTGGGGCTCCTGAGGCTGGCTTTGATATCCACAACTGCCTTGCACATCTGCAGAATCCTCTTTGACAGAGGCAATTCCCATCCCCTTTGGCTATGCCCCATATATTTTTTCAGATATACTCTCAGGACTGATCCTGGACTTTAACTTTTTAAAGTTCTGTGGATGAAATAAGTATGACAAAAATATTGTTTGAGTTGGAGTTCACAAAAACTCTCCCTTTTCAGGCTCCTCAAAAAGCGAAAACAGCTAAAATCAGTGTGGTGGAAAGTGATCACAACAAACTTTTTTTCATTTCTGAAGGTGGGAACTGGGGGAGCACTGCAAGTGATAACCAGGTTTGCAATCACGTGAGGAACATGAAGATCCATAAGTCTATGGCTCCCAGTGAGAGTCCTGGGAGAACTGGCTCACACAGTGGATTAGAGACTCTCCATATTTGAAAAGTCATGGTGGTCAACCGAACTCTCTGGTGACTGGAAAAAAGGCAATACTTTACCCATTTTTAAGAAGGGTAGAAAGGATGATCCAGAGAACTACTGACTTGTTAGCATGGATTCACCAAGGACAGGCCCTGTCTACCAAACTAGTGGCCTTCTACAATGGCGTAACTGCATCAATGGACGAGAGAAGAGCCACTAATGTCATCTATCTTGACTTCAGTAAGGCCTTCGACATGGTCCCCTGTAATATCCTTTTCTCCAAATTGGAAGGTATGAATCTGACGGATAGATGGTTTGATGGATAAGGAACTGGATGCGAGATCGTACCTAGAGAGCAGCGGTCAATGGCTCAATGTCTGGATGGAGGTTGGTGGTAAATGGTATCTTTCAAGGGTAGGTACTGGGACCAGCTCTTAAACATCTTCATCAATGACATCGGCAGTGGGATTGAGTGCATCCTCAGCAAGTGCTGCATTCAACACACCCAAGGAACAGAATGCCATTCAGAGAGACCTAGACAGGCTGGAGCAGTGGACCAGGTGAAGCTTATGAGGTTCAATAGACAAAAGTGCAAGATCTTGCACATGGGTAGCAGCAACCTCTGCTACAAGTGGGGGATGTAAGGATGGAGCACGGCTCTGCCGAAAAGAACTTGGGGTACTGGTGAATGACAAGCTGGACATGAGCCAGCAATGTACCCTTGCAGTTAAGAAAACCAACCAGATCCTGGGCTACATCAAAAGCAGAATGGTCACCAGGGCAAAGGAGGTGATCCTGCCCCTCTGTGCTGTGCTGGTGAAACCTCACCTGGAGTACTGCATCCAGTATTGTTTCTGTCATGATGCTATAATAGCTTAAAAACAAGTGTGAGCTTTGAATAGCTGAGTGTTGCCTTGTTCAGGATCACACTGCACTGACCCACCTCCCTGTCCAAAGATTTTGTCATTTCCCCACTAGAGATGTGATGTTTGCATCCTAATGGCACTGTTTTCTCCAGACCCTTCTGCCAAACAGGAAGGAAAAAAAAAAGACAGAGCAGGATGAAAAAACTGTGGCATGAAAGGGAGAATGATGCCTGGCCAGGTTTCATCTGTCTAATTTTATGTGTCGTCAGTTCGGATGCGTAAATCTGAGCGAGTTGTCTAGACGCCTTTTATAGTTGATGGAGAGAAAGAGGAACTTCCCGGGTGCAATTCAGCCCAGCTGGGAGAGATGAATTGTGCTCTAGGAGGAACCATCCCTCTTCCCCAACCGTAAAGAAAAGTCGGGGCGATAAAGCAGCTCAGACATAACCGCCTACCTCTCAGCAAGCTGCAGTTAGCTGTGAAAAGTCCCACTCAAAATAACCGGCAAACAACTGCCAGCTTCCCTAAACAGCTCCCACGGGGGAGCAGAATAAATGCATCAGGGGGAGAACTGTGTGTTGGCAGCGTGTTTTCCACCAAACTCAAGCCAGAATGATCCCCCTACCATGGTTGTGTTATCTGACACATGCCTCAGAGCTGGCCCGTAATACAGAATTTGAGACCTGTGTTTGGGGCTGCAGTATGGCAGAGGGCTGCGCTCAAATGGGTTTTGCAGCAGCAGAACTGGGCAGCATGAAAAAGGCTGAAAACCCTCGTAGGGTGATGTGGGCTGTGCCTTGCAGTGAACAGCACTGGACTTCCAGGGATGCAAGGACAGACTGCAGAATTACAAAGGGATCAGAATTTTGCTGCAGATTTTCCTGATGAGAGCTCCATCTTTCTTCCCAAACACGGGGAAATTTATGAAAGTATATCCCTTATTCCACCAGAGGCTCCACCAGCATGTACACACACACACACACACACCAGACACACAGTCATTCCCCAGGTTTGCTTTTTGGATTTGCCTATTGACATTCCTCCTTTCTCCCTCCCTCTCCCGCTCCTTGCTCCCCCTGCTCACACGCCATGGGGGCACTGGATCCTCTCCATTCCTTTTAACATCCCACATCATCAGGAGACCCAGGGCTGGTTTTTTTTGGTTTTTGTTGTTGTTGTTGTTGTTTTAAAAAAAAAAAAAAAGGAAAAATAGGGAAAGGGAGAAAAGGAAGAAAGAAAAAAGAAAAGAATGCACGTCAGCTCAAACCTCACTGCCGCACCAGCATGCACACGCATTGCCTTTTGCTCAGCGCACATCAATGCCTCTTATCCTCCGAAGTTATTTCCCCTGGAGTGAACCTATCAAAGACTTTCAGCCTCTCTGGAGAGAGCAGTTCCAGATAACACTGGATTCCCTTGTCAATTCTTGCCTACCAGGCTCTGGCAGCATTTTCTACCTGACACTCTGATCTTGACACACACGTACAGAAGAAACGTGTGCGTGCGTGTGTGCATCTGCAGCAGATTCCTCCTGCTGTGCAAGCAATGCAGCTGCCTTTAGACTGCAGAGAGTAAGGGAAAACCTAGCAATACATCTATATGGCACCCTCCTCATCTGTAACTTCTGCAGTGACTTGCCCTCCTTGTAATTACAGTAATTACTATTGTTAAACTGATAATAATGATTATTATTTAAGATGTGCCAAATCTTGCTAGCACGGCTCCCTTCCCTGGAAAACCTAGGCCTGTGTTTTTATAGGAAATCATAGAATTGTTTGAGTTAGAATCCGTGTAGGATTTCCAAATAAAAGTGCTTCCCACCAAAATCTTTCTGCTTCAATAGACAGAAATACTCATCACCTCTCCTCTCCTTGTTAGACTTGCCACTCCAACAAGTACCTGACCTGTGTTGTGTCAGATGGATCTTTTTGTTTGCTTGTGATTTTTTGGATTTAGAGAGAAAGGGTTGGTAAAACTGATGGTGTTGATCAGACTGCCTTGAGCCTTCATCAACAATGGCACTAAGGCTGATGTGAGGACAGGGTCCATGCAACCACTACATCAGCATCCTGAGAGGGTATGTAATTAAGAGGCTTTACCTAGTACTCATTAGCCTCAGCAATAAAATAAGCAGTTAATAGGTGCCATAATTCACTCTTACTGAAGGCTAGGCACACTTATGTGCAGCAAACCACAAGGCAAAGCTGCAGTATTTGGCACCAAACATGAGTTTCTTAAGGGCCCAGCATTAACTGATGGCTCCTGTACAAAAACTCACGTGTTTTGCATATCCGAAATATCTGAGTAAACTCTTCCTAAATTGAATTGGTGTTGCCTATACTCATTCTTGATATTATGTGGGCAAGGTGAGAGGAAAGCCCTGATATTCCTCACTTTTCAGTTCTCCAGTGCCTGTACCAGTTGATGGCTTCCTTGTGTTTTCATGGTCTCCCTTGTGTTCTATGTCCGAGGATATTATGACCTGATTCTAGATGGGCCATGAGCACCAGCTCAAGTCCTGCACTGAGTATGAGGAAAGCAGCATGAACTGACTCTGATGTGCCATCAGACTCTCCTCCTTCTTTTGTGGCAATGCTATGGGTTGATGATTGGACTAAGCAGTCTTAGTGGTCTTTTCCAAGCTTACTGATTCTATGATTCTATGATTCTATCCAGAGGCAGCTGTCTCAGTGATGTGGGAGAAGGAGCCCTAAATGCAATTTATGGACATTATAAACAACATTAAGTTATGATATATTCACACAAGATTAAGTCCTCTGTAAGACAGCGAGGCTCAAATCCACCTCATCACCCTTTATCACCACTTTAGGTGAACCACCCAATCTAGGACACCACCCTCAGTGTGCCATCAGGATCCCAATACCTTGTGCCTTTGAGCATTCACACTGACTTTGCTCCAAGGGCATTCCATGGACAGTGGAGACTGGAGAAGCAAGAGGAAGGCAAAGGAAGAGGTCACTGTACCAAGGCAATGATGAGACCTCATAGAGAGAAGGGTCATCCAGCACAGTGTCAATGTAGGCTATTCCAGTCACTGGTAACATACAGAAAAATAGTTGTTCCTAAAGATCTCCAGGTTGAAATCCAGAGTTCTTTTTGAAATTAAATGGCACAATATCTCCCCCTTGATAATAGATCAAGCCCCAGGGAGGAGAGTTTTAATTGCAAGTTTTGCTCAAGAGCTCACCTATGTTATTCTGGCCCCATAAATACAGATTGGAGACGTGGGTTTGTGGCTGGTTCACATCATTCCTCCTCCAGGAATTCCAACTTTTATCAATTCCACAAAGATCCAAAAGCAGGATGTGAAATTGGATTATGTGGGATTCAGCTTTTGAGCAGAGAGGAAGTGGCCCTCCTTAAAGGCCAACAGCAATCTTTCCTTTTTTTTTTTTTCTGCCTGGGACTTTCACTGAACCTTGAATGGTGAAGCACATGGTTATTCCATTTCACCTTGCAGCTAGTTTGCTGTAATTGATTGTATTTGTCAGCTTACTTTTTTTCTTATAAATACCATGAAAGGACTCATGCTGCACATACACGTAAATCAGAGTCACTGCCCTGCAACAATAACTCCCTGTTATTCTCTGTTTTGTGCTCACAATAAGAGAGATGCATCCGAACAGGATGGAAAAATATTGCTTTATAAAACTGAAGGAGGTGTGCAGCATCTAATCCAGCCATCCATCATCTCTCTGCTCTAATCTGCCTAAAGTCAATGGGGACAGAGAGGGAAGAGGCAGATAACAATAACAGTATCATGGTAACCATGAGAGTGGTGCCAGAGTGGACTGTCAGCTCCACAAGCACAAGAAGGGGTGTATAACCTCACGTGCAGCTTCCCTGGGCTGTGTGTCCTGGGTAAGCATTAATCAGATACCAAAGGGCACATGTCATACAGGAGTAACACTACTATTATTATTATTTATTTCATGGAGTGCTTTAGCTCTCTAGTCAGGTGACAGCTGGGGTCTTTTCTATCACAGTGTGAAATAGTTGGACGTAGGCATTACTGGGAGCATATTCTGCAACTCCATTTTCAGTGCTGCTCAGGGATGGCATTTTGTAGTCAGAATGCTCCTGCTGTGCCCTTTGCAGCTCAGGAAGAAGGGAGGTCGTTGTGCCACCAGAGATGCCATGGATCCAAGGAGGTGGGAGCTGAGAAGTATCCTTCCACCCAGCAGCCCTTCTTACTTCATCTTCCTCTCCTGGGCTGCCTCTGCTCCCTGCAGAAGAGCGCTGGGTCAACAGGTGATGTGAGCTCAAAAAAATGAGCTGCTCTGGTGTTTATGCTACTTGGAAATGGAGGACAAAAGGCACACTTTCATCTCCTTGGATGGTTGTTGTGCTCTTCTTCTTTCTTTGATGCCCAGCCAGCCAGGAAGAAAGAAAGGGAACCTGCAGTAGGAATTATCAGGAAAAGAAATGATTACCTAATGAACAGGTAATCACTCCAAAAATATTAAAATAATAAAAAAAACCCCACAATTTGCGTCTTCTCTTTCCTCTCTTCCTATTTAGGTCACACAATGCAGGCTGCCCTCTTGCAAGGGGCTACAAACACAAGAGGAGAGAATAGACAGCAGCACAAACACACATGCCCAGGGGCCAGGCTATGCTGTTGTTTCTCATTGCAGCTTTGCAGGGATGTGACAGCAACATGCAGTAACTGAAGCTCAAGAGCTGCCAGCATCATAATGTGGGAGTGCAAACAAGGGACACTAACAAAGATCTTAATGCAGGGTAGATGCAGCCCAGATCTGACAAATCTGTGCTTGGCACTGCATAAAACTGTGCATTAAGAAATAAAGACAAAGTTTGGTTCAAATTTGACAGGGCGTGATAATGCCTGGTAAAGCCATGCCATGGAGTTCAGAGCATACTGCAGACTTGTGTTTGCTCATGGACAGTCTGCAATAGCAAAAGAGAGAAATCCTGGTGCATGCCTGCCTCTGCACCAATGAGGCATTTTAACGGGTGCTCAGCCTGCAGCTGGGTGGCGGAGGAGGCTCCCAAATCCTCCTCTCACAACAGTTATGGCTGAAGGCTTGGATCACTGCAGATTGCCACACAGTTCATGGATGGAACTGAGCCCAAAGCCATTTGCTGTGGTTTGGTAGCCAGTTCAGCCTCTGCTATTAAACTCAAACAACACACAGGTTTAGTGACTGCAAAAGCTGCCAGGTTGTTGCTGCTTATTTAGTTGCATAGCAGGTGCATTTGGGGAAGTGTTTTTTGCTGTCTTCCCTCAGATATGCTTGTCCACAGCCTCCCAGTGAGGTTAACCATCCTTACAGGATTAAAGTGCAATCCAATCCTTTCCCCCTCTGATAGATAGCAGAGCACCTACTGCGAAGAGTTCTTATGATGGAGGCAAGAAGCTCAGAGATGACCTCTCAGAGTCATAGGGTTTCTCACTGGTGATTTTAAGAACTGATAAGCAGCTTCATGTGGGATCTGGAAGCACCTGAAGTCCTGGATGCATGAGTGGATGCATGGATAGGTGTATGGATGGGTGAAGCCCATGCATGATGTCCCTGCTCAGAGCACAGAGTTGTAACTAAATGATCTTTAAATGGTCTTTTCAACCAAAACCGTTCCATAATTCTACAGCTGGATGGAAAGGTAGATGGAGGTGTTGCCCAGAATTCATCACCATCTTAAACTCCAGAACGTTCTGTCTGGCAGAGTCCCACCACAAAATCATCAGAAGGGCACTCCTATATTTACGAGGCCTTCAAATTTTGTGTTTTTCTTTCAGGAATTTGTCCAATGGCTTTTTGAACCCGTGTAAATGACTGATGTGAGAAGACAGCTGCCTAAGCAACAAATCTCTGTCTGAAGGATGTCCTCATGTTTGTTTTCAGCTTGCTTTCTGCAACATGCTGTCTGCCTTCCAGACCTGATGTCTCCTTGCTCTTGTAGCAGAAGAGTTTGCGAACAAGCCTTGCCTCTTCATACCTCAGAAGCACTTCAGCTTTTGCAGACGTCTCCCACATCAACTCTCAGACGTCTCTTCTTCAAAATAGTTATGCTGCATTAATAGCAACTCATTTCTCTGCAAGCTGAGCAAGTTTTTTTGCAAGGAAAGAAGAGAGAAACTATCAAGTCACAAGTTTACAATGCACATGTTCCTAGACTGTTTCCAACAGCAGTCCTGGATAACCCCCTTGGAACTGGATTCACCTCCCCTAAATCAATCTAGATTTGAGGCATTTTACCACCTTTAGGGGGAGACAATGTCATCAACACCAACTCCTGGCGTTTGCCCACAGAAGTAATCACACAGCTGTCTATCAGACCCCAATGACACACATCTAAGTGTACAGCAGCAGTGCTAAGCATCCTCAGGGTGCCCTCATCCTTCAAAGACATCAGAATGAAGTCTCAGCAATGTCAGGGATATTCACATTACATCTTTGGGAATCAAGAGATGACCCAATGGCTGGAACATCTCTCCTATGAGAGGGCTGGTTTTCTTCAGCCTAGAAAAATGTGAGGAGAGGGTTGGTGTTGTACTTAGGGACATGGGACGTGGTTTAGTGGACAGTATTGGTGGTAGGAGGACAGTTGGACTAGATGATCTTAGAGATCTTTTCTAACCTTAATGATTCTCTGATTCTATGACCTTACAGGCTGTCATGGAACTTCAGGCATCAGCTCTCACAGATATCATAGCTGGCTGAAGCAGACCTGTAGGGTTAGGGCTGGTTAACTCAGCCACCTCCCTTTCTGCCTTCATTGGCCCATCTGTACAAAGCATAGGCAGCTTCCCCACCTCATGGCATTATTTAGAATCTTGATTAGTTAATGGCTGCATTGTGCTGGGAAGATGGCTAGCGCTATAGAAACACTGTTCTTGAGAAATACTTCCACTATTAAAAAGAAGAAAAAAAATAGAGAAAAAAAAAGCTCCAAATGACAAATCTATGCCTAGAAAGGCCAAGATGTCAAAAGAGATAGACAGTGAATAACTGAGAAGGGGACAAGAATTTTAATTCATCTTCCAGTCAGCTTTTCTTTTTTTTTTTTTACTCCACTTCAGCTTGAAAGCTCAAAGAAGGAGTTTTGTTACAGACCTACTAACCTCTCTGATGAAGAGATGATGAACCCTCCAGAGCACAACTGAGAACCCCTGTCTGTCCTGACATTGCTGCTCCTTCATGTTTTTATTATTCCTATGGTAAAAACAAAGTAGGAAAGCAAGCAAACAGCTGAGAAAGACCTTCTTGGGTTATTTTCTAATACTACAAAGAATAGAGGAACATTAACTCTGCTAGCATTGTTTTGTGAGTCAAAACAAGTCAGAGAGATGCAAACTTCCCTCCAACACATTTCTGGCTGTTCTTTTGCCCCATGGCCCCTTCCCTTGATGCAGGGCTGATCGGCGTCAGCAAGCAGTGCTGAATCCACACAGAACATACAGCTTCCTTGAGCTTTTTCTTCAGGCAGCTGCGTGCTGTCATCTCTGCTGTTTGCACAGCTGAATGCCTGTAATACCTGAGTCAGGGCTGAGCTCAGTGCAAATCCCCCCAGCTACCAGGAAATCCAATTTTATGGACATGGCTCAGTTTGTGTGATGTGTTGGTGGATTAATTCACGAAGATCATTGCCTCCTCAATACTGTAATTCAGGCTCTTTTCTTGCAGGGGAGAGAGGCAGGCACATGGACATTTTCACATCATGGGGCCAGTCAACAAGTGTCACAGTGGGACGCAGAAGCAGCATGTAAGATTGTGCTTGGCCAAAGGTCAATATGACTATTACGGTGCCACATGGGATTGGTCAAAGGATTTAAATGAACAGCCCAGATAGGTTAATTCTGATTTCACAGATATTGGTAGATCAAAAAGCTTCCAGCAACTCCAAAGACTGTTTGTATGTATCATACATTCTGGGATCTTTTCTGCTGAAGAAATGTAGACCAGCCTGTATCGCTTATACTCTGATCCTGTTCCATGTCCTTCTGCCCTTTGCATTTGTACAATGCTGTTTTATTCTGTGCCCTAGGAAAGCTACAGGTTGTTACTGTTCCTTTTCTGATGTCCCTGGCTAACACCATTCCAAATTCCTTTATCTCTGGTCTGCTAGCACCAGTGATGTTCCTAGAATGGCTTCCCCAAAACAAATATTACTGTTCTTGAACCTGTGAAGTCCTTTGCATTAAAATAAAAGCCAAAAAGCTTCACCCTTGTGTAGGGCTATTTAATGGTAGCCTCAATCCCATATACAGGAAAAAACTTGTATTTTCATCTCACTTAACTTTATGAGAAAGGTGAGGACTCAGCATCCCTTCAAACTACATCACTGCATCTTCAGAAGGGTTGTGTTATGAGTCTGGTTATGACTCACTACAGCCAACACTGTTTTCAGCAGTGTCACTGTTCCCTTCAGCCTTCATCATGAGGCCTTCATTACCTCCAGCTCCTGACCATGCACTGTGTTCTGTGCCTCCCCTCATGCAATATGAAGGACAAACTATACATTCCCCATGTCAGTTCAGCATCTAAAGCTGAGGGTCACAAACAGCTCATCGCACCAACCACTGCAGCCATGCACTAGAAGGTGCCAAGTAATGCTGTGATGGCATTGAGTCATCAATTCAGCAATCTCAGTGGGAAACTGCTGCTTACACATTGTATTCACGTTTGCAATGAGATGCACATGAACAAGGACTTAGTTGCAGGTGATAAATTGCTGGTGCTGAGGGGAAATACCATGAACTGGGGGATCCTTGGGAGCTCTGTTCAGTGGGATCTACCATTTGCAGCCTTTAGAGCCATCCTGAAAGCAGGATTAGCAGCCTGGTGCTGGAATAGACCTCAAGTACACCAGAGAGGGATAAGGAATAGTGTTTGCTCTATTTCATGCACGGAGAGAAAGACATGGACAGCAGAGACATGACACATCCCAGACAACTTGGGATCAATTGTAGGTCTGAGATCTAGGAAAAGGCTAATGTATGAATGTACATACAGGGGAGGGAGGAACTGATCTCACTGAAATCCCAGGCAGAACCTCCACTGACTTCTCTAGCACCAAGTTTCATCTAGCTGCCCAACCCATCCATGACTTGCACAAGCATTCTTCAGATAATGACTTCACAGCACTGACAACCACACAGTTCTGATTATTGTTTCACTTAACCTGTTCCTGCATCAATTCACAGCTTCCAACAGCCTCTTGGAGATATCCAGAGGCTTATGAGACTCTGAGAAATGCTGGAGGCGAAAGCTTGGAGAAGGTTTGATCTGAACTCAGCTCAGCTTAGAAAGGAAGAATGATCAGATGATGGCAGGAAGGATTTATATCACTCCAAAACACTCCAAACATCTTAAGAATGAAATACCCATAGGCATGGGTCTGTTCTTCCTGCTCCCAATTTATGCTCTCTGTGCACTCATCTCTCTTCCTTTTTAAACTCACCTTCTGGGTGCAGCCATATGTGGCTCAGAAATGACCTTCTGCCCCATCTATTAAAGCCTTTCTCCTTTGCCTTTAGATAACTGCATAACTTTGTGTTTCTGTCATAGTTACCAGTGGGGAAAGACTCACAGAAAGTGGTTTCTGAGGATATTTTTTCACAAATTGGATCACTAAACCTAATGTCTGATATTAGAAAAGTGTGTGCTATTAAACTGAATAGTATTTACTATATAAAATACGTTTAGAATATTAGAGATCAGGAGCTTTTTCTCTTTACAATGGAGAAAACACATTTGAAGGCAACAAGAAGTGCATTAATGGAAAGATCAAGTTGTGATTCAGGGCTGAAGAGTTAAAGCTCCCTGGACCACTGTAATTTTGACCTCTTCTCCAAATCATTATGCTGGGACGCAGGAGCTTTCGTTACTTGAGAATACAACATTGGGCTTTGGGAGCTTTAACTCCACATTTTCTGGCTCTTGTGGGCTTAAATAATAATTCAGAGTTCCATTAAAATATTTTTCTTCTCAATGATTTAACTTGGAGAGGTTTTTGAGAGTGAAAGGGGAAATTAAAAATGTGGAAAAAATGACAAGATGGACTTGATTCTTATATAAAAGCTTTTTTGGTGGCACTTAAGTGAAAGTAAACACACATAAAAACATCACTTTGTTGAAGATACTAGTAAAAATGAGAATCAGATCTGGTATATTCACAAAGGCTCATCAAATATGCTTTCTTTATTTTACATAATGCAAAAATATGTTTCAAAATACATAAAAAACACTGCTTTGCATATTTACTAAACTCTCTCACCTCTCAGTCCTTCCTCTGAGCCGCTCACTGCTCAAATCCTTCCCCTCTTCTTTCACTGTGTAATTTCTGCAGTGCCTTCTGCTGTCCTGCTCCCACAATACGTGTTTGTTCCATTTCTCTAGACCCTGAAGGCTGTAGGGCTATTGATTAATTTTTCTGGCTTGTACAGGAGATGTATTTAGGTACACCATCTAAATGCATGCATTACAGCACCAATGTGCTAGGCATTTGCTGCATAGCCGTCTTATTAGAGACAGCCAAGAGGTATCTCAGCCAGCTGTGGGATGGCATTGTAAGCAAGGGGTATATGATAGTCACACACCATGAGTTTTTTTATACTTGCTTGGGCACCGCAATTCCACCTAATTTGTCCAGATGTAAATAGTAAGCTGGTACCAACTTATATCACAGCTATTAAAAGCAGAGACAGCAAGTTGCATAGAGTCTAAGTGCATAGAGGACTAAGTGGGATGACTGGATAAGAAAAAGGAGCGCCAAGTGCTATTGATTCACAGGACATGGGACAATGATGTTGCACCAGAAAGTCTAGTGGAAGGCCAGCTTTGGTATTTCTACACGTGTTGTGATAATGTGTTCTACTTGCAATGCTCATATATCTCAAAATGTATGAGGTACGCAGTAGGAAAAACAAATTAGCTGGTAGGTGGAGGAGAGAGCAGGGTGAAAAGAACGTGGCAGGCGTTAAGAGAAGTTTTTATGGATTATCTAAAAGTGCATTTGGTTATAAGCATTAATCCATCAAGGAGCTACAATCATCACCTTGTATTTGATTTTGTCATCACTATTGTTATAAATATTAATCAAATGTTGGGTACTGGCACCAATTCTTTTCCCACCAGCAAAATGTCAAAGCTTGCTGGAAATCCCAGATCAGAGGTTTCTGTTGTTTTCAGCAGCCTGTGAACCAGGCTATTCTATCAGTCTGAAAAACTTGCTGAATTTCAGGGCTGGAACAAGAATGTCAGCAAGAAAGAAGCAGGGAGAGAGTTAGTAGAGTGATTAGTTTTGTGAGGTCTGAAAAAAAAAGGACAAATACTACAGTGAAATACATAAATGGGGATAAATGTTGAGTCCGTGGATGATGTTTGCTAGAATGGCAGCCATTGGCCAATGTTCTATTTCTTGTTATTCCTCATTTGTGGAACGAAATCAGACATTATCTCCAGGGATGCTTTCAGATGTAAATAGATGACTAGGCATGTTCAGATGATTTTTGCCATCCCTAGAGTTTATGTTTCATATCATTTCATGGGCACACTTCAATCAGATTGCATCAAAACTCACGGCCTGATCTGGGGTGTTCTGACTGAAATGAAGATTAAATGTTACTCAAGATGATTTACAGCTCTCCAAAACTAGATCTGGATGGAAGACGAACCATTTGTCTGGCACTTTCCAAGCCTCAGGAGTAGGAAGTTCTGCGCAGATTTATATTTTCTATTTCTATAGTCTTACAACTGCTCACTAATGAGAACAATTTCTCATATCCTCAGTGTACATAGGACACCAGCATCACAGCCCTTCAACAGTGGGGCTAGATATGAGCACAGCTACATCTGTGCGCACCCAGGGTAATGGATGGAGCAACCAGAGTCAGAATCAGACCCATACATTCATTTTTACAGAACCACCTCTCAGCCATGTCCTGTTCTGTGTTATCCAGGCTCTAACACAGCAAGGCTTAAAAATGTTTAGTTCTCAGTTCAAGTTTTTCAGCTTATCTGCAGGTTTTAGCATGTTTTTTCCTCTATTACTGAGATACAGTGGAGCATTATTACTTCAGGAGGAACGTTACTGTGAGATCTGATGGGATTCACCACCCAAAATAATCAATAGTTTGGTACTTTGTGCCAGGATGGGATGCAGCTCCAGGCAGGGTCAGCGTATCAGCTGGGTATTCAGACAGCATAAGCAGCACTTCCTTTGGTCTGTTCATCTCCAGAGAAGTTCTGATGTTATTTACTCAAAGAAAGAAGGGGATACACTCTCTGGCAAGTCTGTTGGGATAGGGCAAAGGGATATGGTCTCAAACTAAAAGAGGGGAGATTTAGACTGGATGTAAGGAAAATGTTTTTATGATACATTATGAAGCACTGGAACAGTTTCAACAGAGACGTGGTGGATACCCCATCCCTGCAGACATTTAAGGTTAGACTGGATCAGGCTCTGAGCATCTGGTTGAGCTGTAGGTATCCATGTTCATTGCAGGGGAGTTGGACTAGATGACCTTTAAGGATCCCTACAACTCAAATGACTGTATTGTTTTATAATTTACTTTATCAGGTCTAAGTGATTCTTAGGAACATTCCTTTTTTTTTTTTTCTTTTTTTTTTTTTTTTTTTTTTTTTTTTTTTTTTTTTCTGTAGTGCACAAGCTGATAGCCAAATGAGAGGGATAAAATATTATTAATCTCCTATTATTAATTTCCTATGGATTCGATGTCTCGAGGTAAAAATGCCAGCTATTTTTCCTGCTGCAGAATCAGGTGGTGCAGGAAATAGACAGCTTAAGGAGTCATGTCGCCAGTGGAGAAGCATCTCCTTCCTTTGCTGTAACTTCGCACAGAGCCTAAGCTGTGGGACTTCCACAGCTCACATTATGAGCTGGATCCATTCTCAGTATACGCCCAGTGAAACCACATCCAAGGAGAGTGCCTCAGTGCACTGCTTTTCTTACAATAACTTTTTTTTTAATTATTATTTAATGATTTTATAGTGTTGATTCACATCCCATAGCACTTTGCTGCTTCTGACTCCCTCTCCTCAGCTGATGAGAACTGGGGTTGTGCATCTGTCTCTCACTGCTGTCGCATAAAGCAAGTCCTCTATGTTGCATACAGATGAGACTTGGCTCGTGCTCGAGCGGCAGCCAGAAGGAAATCCGCAGGAATCACAGCTCCCCAGGTGTAAAAGGATGACAAAAAATAACAGGCTCGCAGTTTGCAGAGTGCTGGTGGAAGACACTTATGCCTCTCTATGCCAGCGTTTGTGATTTTGCTGCCAGCCTCACCATATCTAGTAGTGTCTTTAGTGAAAGGATGCTACGTTAAAAAGCAAACGCTGTGCAATTCCTGTGAAGGAGCAAAGCTAGGACGAGTGAGCCCTCAAGGGTGTGAAAGCAGAGGGCCAAAGAAGGACCCAGATGTCACTGCTTTTCAAACCCTAAACTGCTTTATTTTCAACTCAGGATTGGCAGTGGTGAGATTAATGGCTGGATTGTGTCTGTGTTCTCCAAAGTTTCTTGCGATAACATCTGATCCCTGAAGATTATCCCTACATCTTCTTGAACATCTTTCTATTTAAACACTGCCTTTTACAAAGTCTGCTTTCATTTGAGAGAAAAAAAATATTAAACTGTTTTGTCAGAGAAGAGACACGTATCAGAAAGGGGCTCTTTCTGCAGCATGTGCTCAGACCTCTCTCACTTCTATTTATGCTGCTTTTGAGCATAAGTACAGTTTACTTTCATCTGTCTGATGGATTTCTGTTGCTGTGATCCTTTATCACCTGGGAAAGGTGTCTGTGGCTCTTTCCACAACCACAGAAACACAAAAGACCCTATCTCCTTTTGTCAAGGAGCCAATGTCGAGAATTTCCTGCTTTCTCACTTGGGGGTAGTGACTGACCTGGAAAGAACGTCTCAATTGAATATATATTTTTTCCCAAATGAAATATCACTTACCCTCTTCTTTGCAGTGCCAGTAATACAAATGGTCTCCAACCACTGTAATTGTTTCGCGGTAGATTGAAAGAAGAAGGAGCAGCTTTGCTGATTTGTGGTTTAGGAGAATGTACAATATACGTGTCTCCAACTGATATTAAAGATGACAGATTGAAATCTGAACAACTGAAGATGTGCACTGCCGATGATAAATTGCCCTCCAACTTTGAGAAGGGTTGGATCATGGCTTAAAGTGCAAGGGAAAAGCATGAAATGAAAGCCAGAGCTCCAATGTATAGTCTCCACAATTAGCATAAGCATCCATCCTACATTTGTAGAGTGCTTTCTATTTCCATGTGGATAAGTGAATTAGTGTGGTGGGGGCTGAAAGCCTCATTAGATAGCTTGCTTTCCTTTAATGGTTTGATAAAAGGAAGGTGACAAGAAGATAGATAGAGATAATACTCTAGGCTTCTTACGTAGAACCATTATCATTAACAGCATTAATTAGCCTATAATACACTGTAGAGAAACATCAAGTACAACCATTCTGAAGGGAAGTAACCTGACAATTGTCAGTAACATGATAGGCTAGCATTAGCTGAAACTGATCACTGAATATTTTCCTATCTTTCAAATGGGGAAGAACTCCCATGACTGTTTTGCAGGAAACATTTCTAGCCAAGTCATTAAAAAGACACACAGTTATGGAAATGAGAGCCACAAGGTTGGTAGCAGACTCCAGAACCCTTGGCCTCCAAGTCAGTCCTTCCTGTAGTAGTCCACTTTACCCTTTAGAAACTGTTTGCTCATAGGGGCATGTTAAGATGGACTAATTTTTTTCTGTATCCAACAGTTCTTCCCAGCAGAAATGGGTAGTGCTTTTGGAAAGTGCCTCAAAGAGTCACAGCACGTGCAGAGTAAAGCCTGAATTTACCCATAAGAGGTAACATGTAGAGAGACATAGATAGAAGTGGAGTATAGCCCTATACTGGGGAGTTCAGCATTCATGTGCAAGGATGATAAATTACAGGGAAATGCAGCTGCGCTACTGTTACTTCCCTACCCCAAACCCAAGTTCCTGCTAAGAGGAGAAATTAGCTGTGTAATCAGGATGTCCTTATGGCAGTTGTCTCTCTTTGCAAGGAATGTATCAATCCACAGAACCAAATTTGGATCACTGCTGAACCAGGAATTCCTGGTTCACGGATTATGCTCAACAGAAGTTTATCCAAACTACTTGGGAAAAAAAGCCACCCTAAATAAGGAGCTTTTACATCCCCCCTTGCTAAATCATTTTAGCATTTTGTTGTGAACATGGCTTTTCTGTCCTAGCATTCAAACTAAATCTTCTTTGCTGAAAATTAAGCTCATTTCTTCCTATTTTTCTCCCAGCAGGCCAGAAGAATTGCTCTCATCACATTTTCAAGTATCTTTTGTCTCCTGGACAACTATTATTCTATCTCCACTTGGCTTCTCTCTTCTTGGCTAAAGAAATAAAATTCCTTCAACCTATTTTGCTGATTACAAAAGTAATCAAACTACCAGAGAGGGTTTCCTTGCTCTGAGCACAAACCCTCACTCAGCAAGCAGTCCCGAGACCCTTTCATCAGGCTTTATATGCTGCTTCTCCATCCTGCGTGCTGCTTTTCCTCAACAGCATCTCAGTGCTGGAAGGAATATTGAGGTTTAATCTAACTGTTCTCAGTGTATCAAGAGTCTGAGGCATGTGGGCTATGCAAAGCCTCCCTGGGTTTTGGGTAGGTCCTCAGATGCTGATGTTTAAGCTGTTTTATATTGCCTGCCCACCAGCATTTATCACAAGACTCTGAATCAGCCACAGCTTTGAGTCAACCTTCACAGGGAGCTTCCAGAAAAAGATGGAAGGTTTGCTCATCCTGGACACCCAACAATTGAATGGCCTACACTGATGAGTTACATGGCGTGTACTTTATTTTGTCAGCTTTCTCACAACCATCTCATATCCAAGCATAAAGGAAGGGGTGTTCATTTATTTATCTGTTTTTTGTTTTTTTTTTTTTTATTTGGCAATAGCAGCAGTTTTATGTTTCTGTTATGTTGGGTGGCAGCACTTTGATATCTAAGTTGAAACATTCAGTCTTTTGCACATCAATCCAATCTCAATGAGCAGATCTTCATAGAATCATAGAATCATAGAATCACTAAGGTTGGAAAAGACCTAAAAGATCACCCAGTCCAACCGTTCACCTATTCCCAATAGCTCCTACTAAACCATGTCCCTCAACACAACATCCAGTCTTTCCTTGAACACCCCCAGGGTCGGTGATTCCACCACCTCTCTGGGCAGTCCATTCCAGTGCCTGACCACCCTTTCTGAAAAGTAATACTTCCTCATGTCCAGCCTGAATCTCCCCTGCCGTAGCTTGAAGCCATTCCCCCTGGTCCTATCACTAATGACACGAGAGAAGAGGCCGACCCCCAGCTCACTACAACCTCCCTTCAGGAAGTTGTAGAGAGCAATAAGGTCTCCCCTGAGCCTCCTCTTCTCCAGGCTGAACATTCCCAGCTCCTTCAGCCTCTCCTCATATGGCCTGTGTTCCAGACCCCTCACCAGCTTTGTTGCCCTCCTTTGAACACGTTCCAGGGCCTCAATATCTTTCTTGCAGTGAGGGGCCCAAAACTGGACACAGTACTCGAGGTGCGGCCTCACCAGTGCTGAATATAGGGGAACAATCACCTCTCTGCTCCTGCTTGCAACACTGTTTCTGATGCAAGCCAGGATGCCATTGGCCTTCTTGGCCACCTGGGCACACTGTCGGCTCATGTTCAGCCGAGCATCAATCAATACCCCCAGGTCCATTTCCTCTACGCAGTCCTCCAGCCACACCGCCCCAAGCCTGTAGCGTCGCCTGGGGTTGTTGTGGCCGAAGTGCAGGACCCGGCATTTGGCCTTGTTGAAACTCATCCCATTGGCTCCAGCCCAGCTCTCCAGCCTGTCCAGATCCCTCTGTAGGGCCTCGCTACCCCCAGGCAGATCCACACTTCCAGCCAATTTGGTGTCATCTGCGAATTTACTGAGGGTGCACTCGATGCCCTCATCGAGGTCATCAATAAAGATATTGAAGAGGACAGGCCCCAGCACTGACCCCTGGGGAACACCACTCACGACCGGTCGCCAGCTGGATTTAACTCCATTCACCACCACTCTCTGTGCCCGGCCCTCCAGCCAGCTCCTTACCCAGCCAAGAGTGTACCCATCCAAGCCTCTGGCTGCCAGCTTCTGCAGGAGAATGCTGTGGGAGACAGTGTCAAAGGCTTTGCTGAAGTCTAGGTAGACCACATCAACAGCCTTTCCTTCATCCACCAGATGGGTCACTAGATCATAGAAGGAGATCAGGTTGGTCAAACAGGACCTGCCCTTCATGAACCCATGCTGGCTAGGCCTGATCCCCCGGTCACCCTGCACATGCCGCATGATCTCCCTCAAGACGATCTGCTCCATAACCTTCCCTGGCACCGAGGTCAGGCTGACAGGCCTGTAGTTCCCCGGATCCTCCTTACGACCTTTCTTATAAATGGGAGTCACATTGGCAAGCCTCCAGTCTTCTGGGACCTCACCAGTCAACAAGGAGCGCTGACAGATGGTGGAAAGCGGCTCGGCTATCACCTCCGCCAGTTCCCTCAGCACTCTCGGGTGGATCTCATCTGGCCCCATCGACTTGTGACAGTCCAGCTGGAGCAGTAGGTCTCTGACTGTTTCTTTCAGAATCACAGGGGGGTTAGTGTGCTCCCCGGCCGAGATTACCAGGTCAGAGAGAGGGGTATCCTGAGGATAACTGGTCTGACTTTTAAAGACAGACGTAAAGAAGGCATTCAGAACCTCCGCCTTTTCCTTATCCTCAGTGGTCACATTCCCAGCCTCATCCAGCAAAGAGTGGATATTCTCCTTTGTCCTCCTCTTACTGTTAATGTATTTATAAAAGAGTTTCTTATTCCTTTTCACACCAGCAGCTAGGTTAAATTCAAGCTGGGCTTTTGCCTTTCTGATTTCACCTCTACACATCCTAACAACTTTCCTGTATTCATTTTGAGTGGCCTGTCCCTCTTTCCACAGGCGGTAGATTCTCTTTTTCTCCCGGAGCCTCAGGAATAGCTCCCTATTCATCCACGCCGGTCTTCTTCCCCGCCGGCTCATTTTGCAGCTCAGGGGGACTGCCTGCTCCTGCGCCCTTAAGACTTCCTTCTTGAAGAGCAACCAGCTCTCTTGGACCCCTTTGCTCGCTAAGACTGAATGCCAGGGGACTCCCCCTATTAGTCCCCTGAACAATTCAAAGTCTGCCCTCCTGAAGTCCAAGGTAGCAGTATTACTATTCCCCCTCCAGGCTCCACCGTGAATCACGAAGTCTATCATTTCATGATCACTCTGTCCAAGACAGCCTCCAACCTCCACATCTCCCACCAAACCTTCCCTGTTTGTGAACAGCAGGTCTAGTGGGGCAGTTCCTCTCGTGGGCTCTCTGACCAGCTGTATCAGGAAGTTGTCCTCTACGCATTCCAGAAACCTCCTAGACTGCTTCCTCTGTGCTGTGCTGTACTCCCAGCATACGTCAGGGAAGTTAAAGTCCCCCATGAGGACAAGGGCAGGCGACTGTGCAGCTTGTGCCAGCTGCTTATAGAATACCTCGTCTGTTTCTTCATCTTGATTTGGGGGTCTATAACAGACGCCCACCAGGGTGCCTGTCTTGTCAGCCCTTCCTCTGATCTTTACCCATAGGGATTCAACATTATCGTCCCCAGTCATAATCTCAGTAGCGTAAAAGCATTCCCTAACATAGAGAGCTACACCTCCACCCCGCCTTCCTTGCCTATCTTTCCTGAAGAGTTTATAGCCATCCATTGCCGCACTCCAATCGTGGGAGCAATCCCACCACGTTTCCGTTATGGCAACTAGGTCATAGTTTGCCTGCTGCACAATGGCTTCCAACTCTTCTTGTTTGTTGCCCATGCTGCGTGCATTAGTGTAGACGCATCTCAGCTGAGCCCCTCGCCTCTCACCTAATCCCACTACCACTTCCCCAGGCTGCTCTCTAGCAGGCCTGGCTTTATCCCCCTCCCCCTTCCTATCTAGTTTAAAGCCCTCTCTACAAGTCCCGCCAGCTCCTGGGCAAGTATCCGTCTCCCTTTTGGAGACAAGCAATTCCCATCTGCAGACCTCAGGCCAGATGCCGAGTAGACCACCCCATGATCAAAGAATCCAAAATTTTTACGCTTGCACCAGCCTCTCATCCATGCATTTATAAGATGGCTTTTCCTGGTCATCTCAGCGTTCATCCCTGCCACCAAGGGAATGCTGGCAAACATTCCTTCCTTTAGGAATAAGAGAATATAAAGAAACAAAGCAGATGTTTGGCTGGTCAAAAAGCAAATGTGAGGTTTTTGTGGAAATACAGCATTTCCAGAGTAAAGCAAGTGAAGGGCAAAATTCATATTAAAGTGGAGGAGAAAATGACAAATTCTGAAGAAGATCCCAAAAGTAAAGTTTATCCCTCAAAGGGATGAGTGTGAAATTGTATTTCATTGGATCCTGAAGTGGGTGCTTTGACCAAACAAATCCTTCCAAGCCTCTTCTCGAAATTATTCTTTACCTGGTCTTGGGCAGATTCCAAGCTGCCCAAGCTGACAAGCCCTGCCTGTCCATGCAGCTACAAAAAGCATTCACGATAAGTGTTCATCCTCCAAGGAAGAGAACAAGTGAGACTGGACTGTCCTTCACTGACCAGATCTACAGCCTTCAACCAGCTCTTTGCAATTTCACTTTCTAGCCCTTCTGTTTCTGTACTGTCTCATGCTGTCCTTTCAAGAGTGAGCAGCCCTGACAGTGACAGGGAAGACAACTGGTTATCATCACCAATGCAGGAATGCAGGCATGCAAGGAATTGCAGGATTACATTCAAGTCTCTTTGTAGAAATGCCTGATTTAAACTCCATATCTATACCTGCCATCTAAACCACGACTTTCTGGCCCTGGCTCCACAGCCAGTGGAAGAAGTTGGGGCTGATACCTATGGTAGACACAAGCAGTAAGCAGTTGTTCATAACCCATTGGTTACCCAAAGACAGTTTAGAGACAGAAAGATGTGCTGCCATCCACAGCTGACAGCAACATGCACCCATCCCATGGACACTCAGGAGTCAGCCACAGAAGCATTTCTAGCTCAATAAATCCTCCCCAGTTATCTTCATGGTCAAGAGACAGAGCAGGAACTCAGCCATATGTTCATCTGTCCAAGCATTGAAGTAGTCTACTTTGGGTTCAGATCTGAGAAGCTCTCAGAGATGCATGGGTTGAGCACAGGGAGATAAGCTCAGTGTATTCATGATATGTATTTCACTTTGGATCTCAGCTCTTGCAACTACGTGGTATTGGAAGCAGGGAACAGTTCATACCATGGGGCAACATTTTAAAGCTGATCTCAGAGCTGCATCAGTGAAATGCAAGTAAGAAATGCTGCCTTCTCTACCTGGTCTAGAATTGAGGCTCGTGGTGGGAGAGGGGGGAGGGAACAAATCTTCCTTGGGGAGGCAAAATATGGAAAATGAAATAGAGCAGACAGCAGAGAGATTGACAGAGGGAGCCTGATGGATCTATTGCTATTGACCATAAGCTTGGTTAAGGTGGCAGTTATCAGCTATCATATCATCCCATCTAACAGTGGAAAAGAAATATCGATACTGAAATGTTAAAGGCACACACACACACACACACACACACACAAAAAAAAAAAAAAAAAAGAAAAAAAAGCAGAGCAGAGAGAGGATGTGAAATAATGGCACTGCAGTGATTAAGACAGACAGACAGACAGACAGTGATGTTGCTGCAATGACTCTCAGCAGTGCTAGTAATGAAAGTCTACATTTCTCTGGGAGAAAATAAAAAGGAAGATGAATTTGCTCTTGTGCTGCCTGCAGCTCATGGCAGACTGCAAAACAGATTTCCTGGGTTCTCGAAAGGGAAATACGCAAGCCAGGGAGGTTGCTCTCCTTTACTCACAAATGAGACCTAGATATAGTATCTACATCTCCAATTTTGGAGCAAAGGAATGGATCCATACTTTTCCGTATATATTGTAAGGTCTGAAATGGCTTGAGGTCAGTGATTTCCCAAGAAAAAAAAGATGTGTTTGGTTCTTGCTGCTTTGAACTTGATGATTTTCCATTGCTTGAGGTGAAAATCTGCCCCAAAATGTGTACATGCATCAGTGTGTGTATGCATGTGTAAGTGGGGGTCAGATGGGCACGTAGCATTGTTATAAATAAAAAGAAAGCGTCTGTCTTCTTGCATTGTACTTGGAACCAAGGCTTATTTCCCTAGAGGTCCATGTGTCCCATTTTATTTATGAACTCTAATGGCACCATGCCAAATGATGGCTGCTCCACAGATGGGCCTGGTTCCCTGTAGGGGACTGTCCCACGAGCACAGTTTTTCAGCAGCACCAATCACCTTCTCTTCCAAAAGCCACAAACTTCTATTTTTTGGTATTTCGTTGGCCAACACCTTCTTCTCTCCTCTGCAGTATGGTTTGGGAAAGATGCTTGAGAGAACATGCTAGAAAATCTGACACTGAAACATCTGGGTAAGAGAGAATCGTTGGGGGATTGTGGGTGGTTTGGTTTGGTTTGGTTTAGTTTGGTCCAGTTGTGTGGAAAACAGATTTTTTAAGGGTTATTTTCAATTGAGCCCAATTCCCATTTTTTCAGAATCACCCCTACTCCAAAAAAACCAAGCTTGTGTTGGAACAATATTTAAGCCTGAGCCTATTCACCCTTATTCCTCTATTCCCAGATCAGCAACTGCAGTCCCAGAAAGGCTATAAAGATTAATGGTGACAGTAAGAAAAAGGGATCTGCTCTGACTGTGCAATTCCCATCCAAAAGCTGCAGGCAATGCCTGCAGTGCTGCTGATGAGGCCAGGAGGAGCCCTCAGGAGAGCATCTCTGCCATCCCCATCCCGCTGAGAAAGCACCCACATCCCCCTGAGCACCCCCAGAGAGCTTTGCTTTAGATTTTTTGAAGGAATAGGAGGGAGAAATGCAGAGAAAATCTTATTTATACTGATGGTCAGAAGCAAGGCCAGGGGGACTGCATTCATACCCAGACATGCGCAGCCTCAGCATCTGAGGCTTCAACTCTGTTGCCTCCTAACTCATGTCAAGAGGCTCTGGGGTGACAGCAGGCAGCTCCAGCCATTCCTCTCCTTCCCCCACAGGGCTGGCTCTGATTCTTCTCAGCTTTCAAGGCTCTTTCAGTTTCTAAAGTCAATCCTTTCTGCATCCTACACCTCTTTTCCCTTCATCTTTTACCAGCACTGTGAGAGAAACATGAAAGTTGGGTTTCCTCTGCAAAGCGTGGCAATAGGGAACCCATGATTGCGATTACAGCTCTTGAACTAATGATGTGTACAGACTCCAGATAACAGCAGTCTCCACTGGTAGGATGGGGATATCCTGTGTTGTTCTAGCTGTGAAAGAGAGAAAATCTGTTTTAACAGGGGTGTATTTCCTCAGCTGGCATAAACCAGCGTACACTCGATGCCTTTCTAAAGGCCAGGATGGATGACGATAGCCCCAGGATGATTTCCCACAAAGCTTCACAGAATCTGAATGAAACGAGCACGATTCATTGCAAGCCCTTAACAAAGCAAGCACACAGCTTGGTGCTTAAATTTCACCACCATCACTGCTATTTTTGTGTACAGCCAGCCAGAGCCATATTTATTTTCCCAGCATCATCCCCTGCTTGTTTTACAGGAGCAGAACTTGACATACAGGGTGTCTGACAAATAACTTGCCCGGTGCTTCAAAAAGCAGCAGAATCAGGAATCACAGCCTGGTACTGTGCAAATAAACACATCTGTCCTCTGGCTGCGTGGAAAAGTGCAGGCGTGGGATTTAAGGGGTGGTGGTGAACTGGAGGTAGGGGGAGAGGTGCAAAAAAGGAACTGGAAACAGAGCCTGTGTGATGAATGTATTTGAGTGGGAGTCAGTGAGTTTATGGTAACTGCATCACATATTCACATTAATCTTTCTTTAAAATATTTTGAGTTTTCTTTAATCACTACCAAGGCAACTAATTCCAGCAGGAAAACAGCAGGGAGAGCTCACACTGAGCAGTTGTAAACAGCAGCGAGCACAGAGCACTGTGATTTTAGATGCACAGTAGCCAAGTGCCAAGCAGCCAGCAGGTACAGAGAAAACTTCTTGGCATCTGGAAATCTCCTACCTTTGACTCCCAGGCATGCACAGAGCAACCCACTGACCATGCAGCATGGTGTCCACCCTTGTGCATGGGATCTCAGATGCTGATGGATTGCTGCTTGATGTGTTCAGTGCTGCTGATGTTGGCAGGCATTAAGCTCCTCACATACGATTCCAGATTTCTTTTGCCCTGAAAGCAGAGTGAGCTATGTGAAACATCTCAGCTCCCATCGTTAACAGTATCAATCTGACAGTATAGGTTTTCAGAGCAGAGGCTTGAACCTTTACACCTCACACTGAGAAAGGACAGCCTTTGTGCATCTCGAGCCAGGCATCCTGCAGTGACATGGCAGCAAGGGGACAGCTTTTGATGTCAGCTTTCCCTGTGGGGCTCACAGACCTCAGGGAGAGAAGGTTTGAAGCTCATCTGGCTGAGCCTTGGCTTAGTTACAGCATCAATGATGACCTCGTGGCCTTTGTGAAAAAGCATTCTCAGCCCTCAGGCTGGAAAGGTTGGACACCTCTGTCTGATATATCCGCAGGAACTGACACAGACAAACAAGGTCCCAGCTCCTGGAAGTTCATGGAAGATGGATAACACAACGCAGATGTTAATGAGCCATGAGGAAAGGCAGCAGAAAATGTGAGGAAGATACTGGTACCTGACACTTTCCTTTCAAATCTAATTGCTCCTTATCTGGTTGATAGAAGGCTTCCAACATTGGAAGCACAAATCTCCATGGTCTGAATGAAGGAGCAAGGACATTACCTGCATGTCTGACCCATCTCTAACAACAGTGCTTCAGCCTTGAGCTTGCAGCCAAATATTCATGACCAACAGTACGCACAGACAAGAGCATCTCCACATTAACCATCTGAGTAAGTTTAAAGCCACCATTGGCACTGCTCCTTGCCTATTGTGCTTCAATCCATACATGCTAAGGGTGAGTCTCCATCCCACCAGTCATATCCTGACCACTTGGCTCTTCCTTGAGACAAATAAGCATGAATAAGTGCAACTTACCTCATAACATCACTCATCTTGATACATCACTCAGCTTGAACCCTAGAAAAAGCCTTGTCCTTCTCCAACAGTCAGAAAATAAAAGGACGGTGATTAGCTCTCACGCGTTATCTGTATCATCCCATCATAAGACCTTAAGTAAGCTGAAGTAATACTGGAATTACATCTCATCAGAATGGAGTCCTAAGCCTTTCCCGCATGTTAGAAAATCCCACTTAAAACAAAACAAAACAAAAAAGTAGAATAGAGATAGTGAGATGATGATAAGGTGGTTGATAAAGCAGATAGACACCAAAGGTGCCGAAAGAGAAGCCCACTATTGATTGCAGTATAAACTCCACACCCAAGCAGATGGAGAGCACTGAGAAATATATTACCCTGCATGGCAGAACAATACCATCTTCAGACTTTGATTTTTTCAGAAGAAAGGAGCTCTCCAATTATCAAAGGTAGCCAGAGATTTTTTGTGTGCTTCCTCTTGACGGGGTTTTCAGATTTCTTTAAGGCAATGGAGCTCCAGGACACACAGCTTGACCTTCTGGATGTGTTTTCTTTGAAGTGTTTCCTACCGACACCCAAATATTAAGTCCTCCAGATTCCCTCATTGGTTGAATTGTGATCTCCATGGTCTAGCCTACACTTTATTCTTCTGTATGCAGCATCACCTATAAGGCATGAAATTTTTCAGGGTTCGTCTGCTGTGTCTCAAGTGGAGGTTTTGCAACAGTTTGAGAGCAAATCATAGAATCATAGAATGGCTTGTGTTGGAAGGGACCTTAAAGACCATCTAACCGTTAACTCCTTGGCTTCCAAAGGCAAAGAAGGAAGAAAATGCAAAGAATGACTTGGGAACATCTCAAAAGTGTTATGACAGACAAAGAATGACACCAGGCCCATACATGTTAAACCTGGCGGCTGTCCTGTCTTTGTTCTGGGCTCCTCCAGCATTTCTCCAAGGCAGTCACCACTAGATGCAGCTTCCTGACATGTAACATGTCAACTCCTTATTATACTGACTGCAGTGATCATGAGTTCTCTGTCTACTCTTACCCTCCTTGGGGAGCTTAGCACTTTGGGCAAGGCCTGATAGTTGCCCATGCAACCAGCAGCTGTCCAGAAGTAGTACCACACTGCTGGTGCCAAGTGTGCAGGACTGAACCCTGCTTCTCCCCAGGGAATCCACCTCCAAACAGGTTTTGAGTGCTCCCCTCCCACCCCATTTTCTGTCAGTGCTCTGATTTATCTTTTGTGACATACGAGTGTTGTGTGATTTTGAGTTTTAGATAAACAATGACAGCAAAGAGGATAAAAAATGCACTTAATTTTCTGTGTTAATAAGATACAGGTGTGCACGCTTGCCTCCCTCCTTCCCTTTCTTCTGAGCTTTCACTGATTCAAGGATCTGTTACTGGGTGCTGGTTGGAAACAGCTCCTCTGTGTTTACTATCTCTGCAGGAGATATTATTGTCTTTCACAGCTTAAAATCATGACTGTTCAGTTTGTTTCCAGTTCCAACCTTCCTTCTTTCTCCGTTTTCTAGCTAGAGAATGCTTAGATATCCAAAATATTTTTTGAGATAAATTTTATTGCTTATCCTTTACATGTAAGGTAATTGGCATGAGTGCAAGGCTGTGTTTGGATAGCTTAACTTGGGTGCCAGTGACACTGATAACTGGTTTTGGTAAGATCAGGATGGACTTCCAGCAGAGAGGCAACTGGACAGAAGGCCTAACAGTGAATTTATACAATCCCTTCACTTCCATGGGCATTGATGGGACTTAGCTACCTTTCCATATGTGTAAAATGGAAATAGATTTCCTCATTCTGCCAGTTATGGAGAAGCAGGATCACGGTAGCAGGATCATGGTAGCTTTCCCTAGGGAAAGGTAGAGCTGCCTCAGTGCTGTCAAGACTTCACTATATAGAAGAGATCGGTGCGACAAAAGGAATGAAATAATAGTTCATTTCATCAACTGAGGGAAAAGGAGTTGAGGAGAAAGTGGTTGGTTTGCAGCCTTAGCTGATGATCTTTGCCACTATTTTGGGTTAGTTACTATTATCTCTAGCTGAAGAGACTTGCAGTGGTGGATGGAGCAGTGGGAGAGGGTCCAAACTGATTGCAAAGAGCAAAAGGGTCTCAGGGTCACAGCAGAGCTAAATAGACAGAACTGGGAAGGACCATTGGAGAAACTGATAATAGAAAATGGGCTGTTGTCATCTCCCTGACTCTTTCTGTTTGCTGAGCCAACGTTGCAGTTTTCATTTCCAGGCAGTAAGCTGGAAATGTTTCCTCTGTCTGCAGATGCCAAAGGTGCCTGAGCTGAGACAGAAGCTTTTGGGGGTGGCTCATCACAAAATGCACCACAGTAAATGCTCTCCGTGCCAGAGCAGTTCTGTTCTGAGCATCATGCATGCTTCCTGCCTTCCTCCGCCACCACGCAGCAGCCTGTCAGGAGTGGGACAGTCACAGCCTTTGCCTGTCAGATTGTGGGATTTCTCTCTCTCTCCCTGTCTCTGTGCCTTTGGTGCAATGCAGTATTTTCTGCTTTAGCTGCTTCACTTGCTGGAGCCCTGTGAGTGCTGGAGAAAAATGAGGGGGTTGCTTTGCAAAGCCTCCCTGCCCAGTTCCTGTAGTTGGTGGGTCCACATTTTGCCCAACAATTGGGCAGGAGCATGAAGACCTTTTCTGCCCCACTTTTGCTGCCTGCTGCTCAAAAAGTGAAGGATAGGAAGAGAGGATCAGTGAAGATGTCTAGTGGAGGAGCCCAGTTTCTAGGAAATTTGCACCTCCCTACAGACCTGAACACATCTCAAGATGTGTCAAGATCTCTTAGGAGGTGTTCAAGAAAAAGGTAGATGTAGCACTGAGGGACATGGCTTAGTGGCCATAGTGAAGATGGCTTAGTGGTTGGCTTAGATGATCTGAGTGGTCTTTTCCAATCTTTATGATTCTATGAGTCTGTGAATCTATGAGTCTATGATTCTGTGTTCGTTGATGTAGGGAGGGATAAGGGGAGACACCAACAGTATGCAGCTTGTCACATGTAGGATGGAGAAAAAAAGTTGGGTAAATTCAGATTTTTGCTGGCCAGGGAACAGTCCATCTGTACCGACTAGTTCCTTTATGGTGGGCTGACCATGTTGTCACTGTAGAGAACTGGACCAATGGTTTGACACTTAGACTTAATTCATAGAATCATAAAATGCCCTGGGTTGGAAGGATCCTCAAAGATCATTGAGTTCCAACATCCCTGCCGTGGACAGGGTTACCACCCACCAGATCAGGCTGCTAAGAGCTCCATCCAACCATGAACAACCCCAGGGACGGGGCATCTACAGCTTCTGTGGTTAAAAACATGTTTTGGTGTGTTTTACTTTTCAAAATGATTGAAAATTTAAAAGCTATCCCCTGATGTCTTTGTCTCAGAGTTACAATGTGACTAGCTAGGAAATGGTAGGTGATCCAACAAACATTCACCATGGGAGGTCATGGTGATGATTAAACTTGGGGATCTGGAATGTCTTTTCCAACCTAAATGACTCTATGTTTCTGTGATTCTGTTCTAAAACTCTCTGTATATCTTTGGCTTTCTAGGCAGATTGCAACCCCAAAGTGCTTGGATAAACTTTGGGAAAGAAAAAAAAAAAAGAACAGGGATTGCTGTTGCAGTCTCTTCTGGCGTGTGCCCAGCAATGTATTTAATTGGCAGTACAAGACACAGAGCAGCAAACAGCGTGTAATTGCCAGCTTTGCACGCTTGGTGGGCATGTCCTCAATCACCCTCACTTCTCAGAGCAAAGGAAAGAAAGGGAGGAAAGAAGTGGATGGGTGACACCAAGATTGTGTTTCTCTCCTCCTTGCTCCTGTCCACTCTAATGAGGAGTAGGCAGAGTTTCTCCTTCCTCAACAGCCAAGGAGCTTGTTTGAAGCAATTTGGAGGCAATTGAATGAAAAGGAATAAATGAGTGAATATTGCAGTTTATGGATGGCTGAGTCAAACCCACAGGCAGTGATTAGAGGCCCACAGTCCCCTTTATGCCCACAGTAAGAAAATCACTGAATTTCATTCCAATTTAGCTCCAAACAAGAGGCAAACTTGTAGTGGGCTGGATTGTCAGTTATGCCATCTTTTAATATTCATCTGGAGGAAAAACAAAACAGATATTTTTTTTACTTTATTTTAAACAAAGTGTTAGTCAATTCAAAGTAGGTTTCCCTGGCTTCCATCCTCTCCTTCTAGCTGAGTTGCAAAGAAATGGGGGTGGAGAGAACACAGCATACACAAGTGCAATTTCCCTTCCCTTTCTCCCACCTCCATTTGCCCCACAAATAGTTAGCAAGGCTGTTTGCACAGCAGGTCCCTCATTAGCACTATCTGTGCTGACTCCTGGGCTTCTTCTTCACTTGTTTACAATCAGCCTGGTGGAACAAAATCATATTCAAAGAGTGGACAAGATGAGCATGTCATAAAAGAGCTTATCTGAACCTTAATTTCATCACTGCCTCTGCTACAGATTTTCTAAGTGAACTTAGAAAAGCTCCAGAAGGTTTTTTCCCCCAGCAAGTTCATGCTTGCTGCATTGCCATTAGCAGTGCTGAAATTTACAGGCAGTTGAATAGACAGACCAAAACACTCAATGCTTCTTTTGCCTTTCTACATGCTGGGAGAAAAAGACTTCCCAGTCCTGCATCTTTACAGCTGACAGCAAAGGATCTCTCGGTCCTCATTCATGGTATCTGGAGGCCTACAGAACCAAAATTTCTTCCCATAGGAAGTAGGGTGAGGAGCTGGAGAGGGAATGGTGGAAATTTGGAGTTTCTTCCAATGTGAGACTGGGCTGAAGCCAGGGTTTGCACCAGGCACAAAAAAAACCCCAAAAACAAACAAGAATGGGAGAGAGATTCACTGAAGGTCATCCTGAAATGTAAGAGGTTGGGGTACTTATTACATCTATCACAGAATCACAAAATTGTGTTGATAAGGACCTCTGGAGATTATCTAGTCCAATCATTACATTCTTAAACTCGCATCTCTCATCAGTGTTACTCAAAAGATTTTGGTTTGTTTATTTATTATCGGAGAAAAGATACAGTGAGATTTAAAATGTACTTGTCAAGCTACATCTCTCAGAACTCTGTTTTCAGGTCTCGTGGGACAATGGCTACCATGGCATCCAAATCTGAATCTGCCACATCAAGTCTCCTCCTTTGTAAACTGCTGGAAAGTTGACATTTTTTACAACTATTTCAGAGAAATTACAAAACAAAAATACTTAAAAAAATAAAAAAAGAAAAAGAAAAGGAAAAAAAAGTCTACACACAGAGCAACAGCTGTTGAAATCATGATATTTACAACAGGTAGAGGGAGAAAAAAAAAAAACAAATTTGGGATGACCAAGCTTCTCACTGTAGATGGTGACTCTTAGTTTGATCCTAACTGCCCTATGTGTTACAGTGTCTGTGCTGTTTTGTTTTTGTGTCAGTTTGTCTGTGATGAAATTTGTATAGAAATTTGTATAGAGTGTGGATTTCAGGTTGGTTATTAGGTAAAATTTAATTGAGTTATTACACTCAAAGGTGTTCAAGGAAAGGGCAGGTATGGCACTAAGGGACATGGTTTTGTGGTCATGGCAGTGATAGGTCAATGGTGGGATTGGAAGATCTTAGTGGCCTTTTCCTACTTTAATGATTCTGTGATTTCATGATTTTACAAAGTAAAATATATAATACCCATCTAGATGGGTAAGTTCTTCCACACGAGCTCTATCATGTTCTTTCCAGAGATAAACGCAAAGCAGCATATACACAAGCCAAAGTTCATTTTGGAGGCTCTGTTAAAACTCATCTTAATTTGGCTCTTATATGTGACTTCAAGCAATCTACATCTGCATTGTACCCTTTTCTAGTCTTTACGTAGTCCAGCGCATTCCAAGTAGAGATTTCTCTCACTTGGATGTCCTACCTCAATCGGCCTTGGACTTCAGTTAATGCCTCAAAATGTTATTATAATGCAGAAACAGCAACAACTTCTGCAAATGGCAAAGTCACAGAAGTACTCTATGAGACAGGAGACAGTAACAAAGCAAGCCACTGAGCATAAACAATGGGGGGGAAATTGTGTTGGTTTTTTTGTGTGTGTGTTTTTTTTTTCCCTGAAAGATCTGGAAAATCAAATAGCAGAATACCAAATCTCTTAAAGTAGTGCATGCTCGTATAATTTATGCTCAGTCAAAAATGGCAAACACAACAGAAATGTAGAAAACAGACCCATGAACTTTCTGTATAAGGAGGTTTTTTTTTGACTTCCAGGTGAGGAAGTCAAATTTCCCACAATGCCCAACCTGTGGAAACTCCCATTTGTACCAGAAAAGCAACAGTCATCAGACGCTTCCACTAGATTTATGTAAGGACTCAATCAAAACTTGCTGCAGCCTTTGTGTTTGTTCCTCTCACTGGGATGCAAGATGTGGTCAGATTTGGGTGGGTCTGCATCACATAAAGAACCAAAGAGTTTTATAAAGCAACCCCAGTCATATGACGTAGGCCAGGCAAGCTGAATATTGTCACTGTGCTGCTGCAAACACCACTACTGCCAACTGCAGTGCATTGGGAGACACTTTCCCACCTCCTCCCTCCTTATGAACAGTTTGGAACTCAGCCATGTCTTGGAAGAGGGCCCAGATATTTACGTTCCTGGACCTTGGCTGATGGCAGGCAGTGTTTGGTTTTGAAAACAACTGCTGATTAAACAGAAATTCCCTGCCGAACAAACAGAAAGAATCCTTTCTTCCCCATTTCTGACCATCCAGTTATATGCATTTTGCTGGGCAAATCTCCCCTCGATCAATTCCAGCAGCAGATGCACTGCTTTGGCTCATTCCTGCATTGACGTTCCCAGAGAAATCATGGGGACAGTGAGGGAGAAGTTCTTCTTCAAGTGGTTTAACTGACCCTCAGTAAAACTGATAGATAAAAGCCACATAATCATCAGTGCTCTCAGTCTCTGAAGGGTTTGATTTCAGTCCCAAACACCTTTGCTTGCAAAACAGCCTTCACTGGTGATAACCAAATATTCACCTTATACAGCTCTTCAGAATACTTTCTTTTCCTCAGTTTAGACCAGTGGCATGATCACTCCAAAACAATCCAGTAAGTAACCAATCTGACACCGAAACAGTTGTGACTTGATCTCCAAGAGGACAGGAACATTCTTTCCATTCCCAGCACAATGCTCTCTTACCCTACAACAGTGCCATAAACACAGATTTTATCTGTACTGCAAGCAACCCCACCGCTTTCAGCTTTAATGCAGACTTTGTAGTGTGTGGAGTTGTGCATGCCCAAATCATTTATTAAGTCAAAAAAGAAGACAGTATTTGGGAGCAAAGATAATTAATTTGGAAAATGTCAATTAGACATTGACAGCCCTGTGTCTCTTGAGTAGCCTCTTTGTGCCTGCAAAGTGTTGGACTGCATGGACCATATTTCTCCCACCACGTTCTCTTATACTTGACTCTGGATTAAATTTGTGATGCTATATTTTCAAAGTAATCTGTTGACATAACACCATATCACACATCTGGGAAGCAACTCAATAGATTTTCAAAGAGGCTTTGCAAACAAAGGCGTATTTTCAAGGTAGATCAGCAGCTGGTTACTGAGGTCATCTGAAAATCTGAAAGTTCTCAAGGAATAGGCACTTTTGAAAATCTAAATTCGTTGGAAATCTTATACTTGTTGAATGTGTAATAGGGACCTATGGCATGCCAAGTCCTCATGCTGCCATCTTCTGAATCCTCCCAGTGCCTTTCCATCCTCTTGTTTTGATGAAGCCCTTGGGTATACAATTATTCTATGCAGCATGTTCCTTTCTCATCAAGGCATTTAGGAATAGCAGCAAACCTACCATCACAAATTATTTTTCAAAGAACTCATATTTCTTTTTCAAACAACATTGTTTTCCAATAGTATCCTCAATGCCAAAACCACCAGATTAGTGCCTCAAACCTGAAATTTTTGGATGGGAGTGGTGCTCAGCTGCCTTCAGCCCCATTCTCCTACAATGTGATAGCTGCCTGGAATACATTCCTAACCATATACCACCAACTCTTTTCAGGAAGACTAACTAGAAAGTCTAGAAAAATGGAGTAAATGAATCTAGGCACCAGAGCAGTATATTGAAGCTAATTTTCTTATTTCCCAGCTTTTCTTTCCCCAAATTAGTATTTTCACTGGACTCCTTCCAAAAATTTCTTAACACAGAGATAGGAACTTCTTCATAAATACAATGGTATTCCTTTAAAAAAAAATATTAGTAAAACAAACAGAGAAACAAATTTTTCCTAGTGTCTTTCTTTTAAAGAACTAACTTTAAGGTTAACTTTTATGAAAGCTGCTAACTTAGGATACCACCTTTGAATGACAGAAAAGATACTGGATGAATTGAGAGAAGCAATTTCTTCTCTTCTTCCTCTGTCATTTCTGATCCTCTCTGCTGAAACAGCTGAAAAGAGATCCAATCTGCTTTGGATAAGGGCCCATCTAACCTGATCAGCAGTTCCTGTCATGTTACTCTTCCAACAACTGTCAAATATTAATATCCCTCAGTTGATCATTGGTCTGGTTTGGATTGTCTTGTAATTCGGTGACCTTGAGGTGAAAGTCTTTGGTATTTCCTTACTAGACATGCTTGAGCCATTGGAACTTGCAAAACATAATTACAAGAAAATACTAGTGGATAGAAACTCATCTTTGCAAGTATTTTGGGTCCTCAACCACAGAGATGCTGTGTCTAATACCAAGGAGATGCCAAGTCTATTAAGGACACCTCTGAAGACTGTGTGTTTTGAAGCAGCTAACAAAATAGAACATATAAGCATTACAGTGACATATTTCTTGGCAGGAACCATGGAGTACTCTCCCCAAAGTGTTAGTAAATATCCTGTTCACTAGAATTATTTGAAACTGGGTTAGCCTCAGTGAGTAAAGAAACAATGTTGTACTGGCCATGAGATGATTTCATAGGTCTTTCTGTCTCCTTTTTCTAGCCCTCGCTCCCTTGGCCCATTCATTTCCTTCAATGCAATTGCTTTATTTACTGCTCTAAGGCTGACTCGCTTTGCTAATCTACAGAACAATTATGCTATCATTAGTTTTCATTCTAACCACTTGGTCATGCCTTTCATTACAGAGCAGATGCTCACTATGGTTACCAAGAAAGAAGAGAGCTAAGTAGTAGCTTCATCTGACATCTACTGAACATGTTTCTGGTTGACCTATCTTACCTTTCACTAGACCTTCATGATGCATTTGGCAGGAGATAGAAAAGCATATCCCCACTCACACCCTTTGCAGAGCTTTTCTGATTCCAGTCTGGTCCCCTATAAGACAGCAGAACCATCTTACAACAACAAAAAGGGAGGTGAGAAGCCCCCAAATGGTTGTCCCCATCCACAGTTCCTCATCCCACAGAATAATACATAATAAACCTGGCTGTGTTAGGCCAACCCAGAGATCCTCCCCAAAGTCCAATTGCTTGTTTCCAACTAGAGACAGCTAGAGAAATATCTAGAGATAGAGAATACAAAACTCAGCAATCACAGAATGATTGATTCCCTGATTTATCCGTTCAAGAGTCATTTTTCTTTCCATCACAGCTGTACACCTTCAGTGGGATGGCACACATGGTGGATAGGTAGCTTTAAGCAGACACATGTTCATATATATTATTCTAACTCACATAATTCTAGAAAATCTAGATACTTAAATTATGATGCTGTTGTCTTAATGAACTTGTGTCATTTTTGGAATAAGTAAAAATTATTCATATTTAATGAGTGTTTTGGGCAGGACTCATTATTTAGAAATCTCTGTTGTTTCCAGACTCTGCTTTTGAACTGAGATGACACAGCAGAGATTCAAAGAGTAATCTAGAGAAGTGCTGCCCTTAAAGACTTGGGTCTATATTACTCTGAGTACATAGGAAAATTTTTCCTGTCCTTGCTTCTACTTGGATGAGAATAGGATTGCTTTGCTGCATTCAATTCAAGAGACATAAGGTTCAAAAGCAGCAATGAAGTCAGATAACAAATCTGTGTTAATTAAAAAAAAAAGGAGAGTTGAGGATAAGGGATATTAGATCAGTTTGACGATGGGGATCAGGGCGGGTTTGCTCAACTGAAAATCCATACATCCAGCTCCAGTGATTCAACAGTGGAAACAGCTAGAGAGACATTTGAGAGACATCTGAGATAGATCTTGAACCTATCATTTCCCACCATTTCCCCCTCAAAATAACATAGGAAACTTCAATTTTTTCCCTTTTTTTTTCTAAACTAGGATGAAGTTGGAAGCCCTGCCCATGTCACATCTCAAAGGTGGAGAACAGTTTCCTATATGCACTTCACGATGTGGTTGTTTCGAAACCAGTCAAGATACCCCTACCCATTTTGTGCCTGCATTTTGGACAAAGAAAAGCAGCTGCCTCAACATGCAAGCCTGCAATGTTGCCCCCAGTTAGATGACTATTGAACTGCTGTGCCAGCATTTTTTACGGCAGTTTAAAACACTATCAAGGCGGCATCAAACTGCCTTTTACATCCAAACCCAAATGGCTATGGAATGGAGCCCAGAGTGAAATGCTAAATTGGATCCTATCAAGTCAGCATCAGATCACACAGGCTAAGCGGTAATGAATGGCTCCTAACTATGGAGTTCATCATTATAAAGTAATGACAAAAGATACATAACCATTGAGGTCTCCAACAGTGCAACCAGCCACCACCAATCGCCAGTCCCCTCTGCTCTGTCTGCCGCCTGCTGATATTTTCCTTTTAGGGTGAAGCTCTTTTCTGGGGAATGTTTTTCTCCCTTTGACTGGCACCAGGTTTCAGGGCTCATTCACAATAAATTATTCAGTTAAACAGTCACGCAATAAATCTTAAACAGGAAACAATAGATGATTCTCCCTTTAGACACATAGAGCCTACAAAACTAATCTCCTGCTAAGCAATAGTATGTCCCACCACAGCTGCTGATGGCAAAATTTACAAGGGTAGCATTTGTTTCCTTATGTGCATGTGTGATTGCTACTGGGCCTCCCCTTCCCAGAGCAACACAAGGTAACCATCACTGCACTTGTGAACTTGTCACCATGGGAGAGGGAAACAGGGAAAAGTTTTGTCGTCTCTCTGTTTGAAAAAATACTCAGTGATGCAAACTTTCTGTTATTTCACTTATTGAATGAGAGCACTTAGAAGTGGAAGAAAGCATAGAGTAGCTTTAGTAATTGAAATACGATTAGCAGTGCTGTATGTAGAATCATAGAATCACTTGAGTTGAAAAGAGTCTGAAAAGTCATCTACTCCAACCCTGCAATCCTGCAGTGAGCAGGGACACCTACACCTGGAATGGGTGCTCAGAGCTCCATCCAGGCTGATCTTGAATGTCTCCAGGAAGAGATCATCCTCCACATCTCTGGGCAACCTGCTTCAGTGCCTCACCATCCGTACTGTAAAAAACTTCTTCCTCATTTCCATCTAAAACTCCCCTCTTTTAGTTTGAAACCATTTCCCCTGTAGCTGAGATTCAAGCCTTTCACATAGCTGGCCTTGCATTCATCCTCCTTTAAAGTATGGCCTCAGCAAGAAGGCAGTGCTACTGAAAGCACTTTTACCCATCTTTGAATGTAGAAGTTGCATTTGGAAACAGGTGAAGCCTCAGGCCTACCTGCACTGCTCACATCACTGCACTATTGCCTAAGCCTATTCCGCCTTTATCTTCCACTAGAATTCAAAGCACAGACTAAGTCAGTAGTATCTGGAGGATGGTGCTGCTCCTTAGAGAAGAGAACCAGCTCAAAAACACAGAAAATCTCAGCCATCGATGTTGTGCCAGAAACCAGATGAAGTAACACTGTGGCTAGCACAAGCTTCGGCCATCGAGTGGAAATAGCTGTCAGTGGATCCTCAGCAAGACGTATTTCCATTGGCTGAGGACTTGGCCTTCTGTGTTTAAATCTTTCATCACATTGCACACCCACTCCTTCCTGCCATCTGCCAGGCACGCCATGCCCCGGGCCAAGTCTGGTGCCGGCTGCTTCTCCATGCACAGCCCTCCCTAGCCTAGATATGCCCAAGTGCTTCTGTACGCTCCAACTGCTTTTCTCAACCCAAGCAAAGAGCCAAGTTGGGAGCTCTGCTGTCATTTCCCCTGCCCCCACATCAGCTGTAACAGGAGTGAGCAACTGCTTTGGCTTCTCTTACCTTTCAGGCCCATCTGGAGAACCTCAGACCTCATGCTAAGGGAAATGGAGGAGCGCCAACAGCACCTTTGTGATGTCACCCAGGAAGCAATTTATAGCCTGGAAGCAGGAGGTTTATGTGCATTCATGAAATACTCAGGGCTGCCTTGCTCTCCTTTATGGATGCAGAGTCCTCTGGGAATGGCATGGACTCCTAATGGATGCTGCATTAGCTAATCCAGTGATTCAATTACTTCTAAATACTCTCTGGTGGCAGAGGCTAGTCTTCCTTCTCACTTACTGGAAATAGTTACTTTTCCAGGGGGAGGGGAGCTTCCATTATAAGAAGCATTCCCCTTACTTTTTACAGCATTGACTTTCCATAGGTAGTGCTCAGTCTCCAAGGGCACAGATGGATGCAGACCGACTTGAGATCCAACACACCTGTCTCCTCTGGGCCAGATGCAAATCTATTATTCTATCTCCATCATCACAAAATCACAAAATCATAGAATCACTAAGGTTGGAAAAAACCATTAAGATCATCTAGTCAAACCCTTCACTACCATGGCCATGCCCACTAAACTATGTCCCTAAGAGCTCTGTGAAGAAAGCTGATCATACCAGCTCAGTACAAGGGTGACCTGAAAGTCACCAGATTATGGGAAGTGGCAAATATGTGGCTACTATGGATGAAGGCAGAGGTGACTCAACTCTGTCAGCTTGTCAGTTCAGAACAGCATCCAGATGATGTTAGAAGTTAACCCATCAATTTGCTACATAGTCATCCCTCAACTGGACACCATTTAGTCAAGGTGAGTAGATGGGAAGTATGGGTATCAGCCTGGACAGACTCTTATCCAAGCAATCATGACTTATTTTGCTATTCAAATTCCTACTGCAGTTTTATTTGGGTGTTGATTCATTTTGTGTCCTAAGATCTGCCTTTGTGGATAGATACAATTCAATGGTGCATTCAGAGAGTCATTGTCTTTGGCACAAGCATAGGCAGAAACTGTGTATCATACTGCAAATCCATGCTCTGCTAGCTAATACTTTGCTATGTGGACAGAGCTTTGTAAGCCTGAGAAGAACATTAGTTCTAGTTCTTGAAAGCACAAATGAAGTGAAAGACAAATTCAGTGTGAATAAAATCATGGCAGAGAAGAGCAGGTCTAACACTGTAATGAAAGAGGGCAGATTCTGGTGAGTACACACACACAAAACACTGCACCCCTCTGGAAAGTAATCAGCCACATCACAGGAGGGTCTGTGTGAGTCTCAAGTGGTTTTTACATGATAATGCACTTACTTCTTAGAAACAGATAGAAAAATGAGGAAAGATTTGCACAGAATGGGAGTTAACAAGCAGAAGTGATATTATATAAAAATACATATATGTACACACACAAGTACATATGAAATATTTTCAAATAAGTAACACTTTACTGGGGAGAGGAATAACCATTTCCAATACACTGTTGCAGAGCATGGAATCAAGTGATGTGGAACTGTATTAATTACAATTTTACTCAGTGTTTGTCCCAGGCTGGAGCTCTGAGGGAGGAACTGCTATTTGCAAGTAGTTTAACACCCTGCTGCTGATCCTGAGCTCCCAGCTCAGAGGGGCAGGACAAGAGCTGTTTGCAAGCAGTTAAGCGTGCTTCTGCTGTAAAAAAAGAAAAAAAGGAAAAAAAAAAGGTCAGCAGTGAGCATTTGCCTAAGTGTCTTTCCCTGGAGCATTGAGTGAGCAGGCAATTCAAATCCTGGTTAATCTTCCCATCCAAACAGCACAGAACAGAAACCCAAGACTCTGGCCTTCAGCGCTGTTCCAACGCTTTCAGAAAACTCGAGCTCAAATATTAGACTCCGGTTTCCAGAAAATACAAGACGTCTTTTGTGTAAGGAGAACACTCAGGCTCAGTGTGTGAAACACTCTAAGATAAAGGCTGTCTCCAACAAGCCATTTGTATGGAGTCATTTTGTCTTGTAGAAGAACAGTTTTTGGGGCTGGCTTTGTTCAATTTTTGCTGATTATCTGGATGAGGGAATTGAATGCATCCTCAGTAAGTCTGCAGATGACATCGAATTGGGAGGATGTGTTCATCTGCCTGAGGGAAGGAAAGCCCTACAGAGGGATCTGCATAGGACAGATTGATGGGCTGAGGCCAATGGGATAAGCTTCAACAAGACCAAGTGTTGGTTCCTGCACTTTGGTCACAATAACCCCTTGCAAGGCTACGTTCTTCGAGCAGAGTAGCTGGAAGGCTGTGCAGAGGATAAGGACTTGGGGATGTTGTCGATGCCCAGCTGAACGTGAGCCAGCAATGTGCCCAGGTAGCCAAGAGGGCAAATGGCATCCTGGCTTGTATCAGCAGTAGTGCAGCCAGCAGGTGCAGGGAGGTGATCATCCCTCTGTATTCAGCCCTGATGAGGCTGCACCTCGAATGCTGTGCTCAGATTTGGGCCCCTCACTACAAGAAAGATATCAAGGCCCTGGAGTGTGCCCAGAGAAGGGCAACAAATCTGATCAGGGATCTGGAGCACAAGACTTATAGGGAGAGGCTGAACAAACTGGGATTGTTTATTCTGTAGGAGTCTCAGGGGAGACCTTGTTGCCCTCTACAATTCCTTGAAAGGAGGTTGTACTGAGGTGAGAGTCAGCCTCTTCTCCCACGTAACAGCAATAGGATGAGAGCTAATGGCCTTAAGTTGTGCCGGGGGAGATTTGGTTTGGATATTATGAAAAATTTCTTCTCCTAAGAAGTAGTGAGGCACTGGGACAGGCAGCCCAAGAAGGTGGTGGAGTCACTGTCCCTGGAGGTGTTCAAGAAACGTGGAGATACGGTATTAGGAACATGGTTTAGTGGATATGGTGAGACAGGCAGATGACTAGATGATCTTAGCGGTATTTTCCAACCTTAATGATTCTGTGATTTAATGATCAAATGCAAGTCCCTGGTCTAGTGTGTTGAGATTCATCCATTACATGTTCCTGCTATATCATGAGGCAGTGAAACTCCACTAACATTGCCCACATTGATTGCCTTAGGAGCCAGGTACAGTTGTCAGCAAAGCAATTTAGAATATGACTTCTTTGGCAATATCTTTAGGAAAGGATCTTAGTCTATATCCTTCAGTCATATGTACTACAAGTACCACAAAGTAAACGTGGGCACATGGGGACAACAGAGGAAGAGGTATGGGGAGAAAGCACTGCATAACAGGTCAGGCAGAAGATGTCACAGATTCAAGGAGAAACAGCAGATTTCAGAACAGAATTCAGAACATTCAGATACAGAAAAAAAATAAAAATGTTTTCACTGTAGAACTAGTCTGGAGAGAAGAAATTATATTTGAGAAGTGATGGAGTTGAGGGCTCACATTGGGTGGTCAAACATGCAAGGTATGAAGCACAGGAAAAGGCTGCCCAAAGAGCGGGTGGATGCTGCAGCCCTTGAGGCATTCAAGATCAGACTGAATAAGGCTCTGAGCAACCTGATCTAGCTGTAGATGACTGTGTTCACTGCAGAGGAGTTCTCCCAGATGATCTTTAAGGGTCCCTTCCAACTCAAAAAATTCTACTGAATGACTGTGTTCTGCCAACCCAGGAGCTACAGAGGTCCTGAAGTGGAGATAATTCCATGGTAGTGGAGACTGTTCAGCCACAAGCACAGGAAATCAGGCAATGGACATGTCAAAAGGTAATTAAGTTGTTTCCTGTGGCATATGGGTTTAACTTAGGGCCACAGTGTTGTGTTTTAATTCAAGAGGGGAGTGTTTCTGACTTACGCTATCAAGGCTGTAAGACTCTCCTCTCTGCTGTCAATGTAGAGAAGTGAGCAGGCTGTGAGCAACCACCCTACTGCATATACTCTCAATATGGAACCTACATCCTTCCCATAACTATAGGGAATCAAGATTTGGTGATCCCATATATTCCTACAGGGAAGCCTTCTGTGTACCACAGCTTGTGCCTAAGCCCTTCCTATGAATCTTAATGTGAAAATGGCTTTCATTTCATGAAATTCTGGATGAACTAAATTCTCTGTTCCCACCCTGCAGCCATAAAGTACTTCTCAACTCTCAAAGCAAACCTTAGGCACTTACAAAGAACCACAGCCATAGAATGTGAGAGGAGGACCAAGGGCATTGCTTAGTACTACATGTGCACCCTGTTGAAGGCAGTGATGGAGTTAATACAGCTCCCATCTACATGTTGAGCAGGCAGCTTGCCAGAGGCTTGAAGTCTGGTAAATAAGCAGGCACATCTTGGCTCACTGGGAACAGATTGTTAACTCAGTTCAGCTCGGGGTAAGACACACTGCCGAGCGGCTGTCATTAGCAGAGAGGATTCAGTGGTCATGACTGCTTGTCACTGCTGCAGCCAGAGCTGCACGGGACTGGAGACCTGGTAAGAGGAAATGGATTTGGCTCTTGACCAAGACTTGCAATACTTATTCCATCAGCACTTCCATTCCCTGTTTTGGTGTACCCTGCTGTTCAGTGGGTGTTTCACACTCCTTCCCTGGCAACCAGCCTACTAGCAAGGAAGTCTGATACAGTCACTATCATTTCTCAAGGCGTTGAATCCTTTCCTTCTTGCTGATACCAACACAGTGACCACCAGGTTTATAAATATAGTTGGCCTGTGGACTATGGGACAGAGACCCCAAGCATCATCATCTTGCCTGACACACCATGGTAGAGACAACATACTGGGTGGTAGAGCCTGAAGTACAACACAACCAGTTTAACTGAGGAGTTACACAAAAATAATAGAGGACTGAAATCTTGTAGGGATGAAGGTAAACGTAAAGGAGTACGTCAACCATCCTCTCTCCAGGCAATCAGCTCACCAAAATGGCCAAAGATACTCATGTTCATGCAGCTGACAACCTCTGCCCACCCAAAAGGCACGTCTGTAAGATAATGGACAAGGTCCAAGAGGGAATTGGCCTCTACAGTATCATTTTTGAGACTGAAACATTAACTGAGTTTTGGCTAGGGGAGCCACATCAACTCCCCTTCTAAAATTCACCAAATCAGAGAACATGACTGTCAACAAACATGATTATTACAGGGACAAATTCTGGAACACGATCAGTTTAGAGAAGCAACCAGCAAGCCAACAGCTTGCCCTTGATGTTCTCTTGATTTGGAGCTCAAGACCAGCATTATAGACCTATTATCTGGGTTAAAGAAAAAATCCATCGGAAGTCATTGGCATAGGGCACACAGTGCACTTTGGAGCAGTTTCAGCTCAGTCCAGTAGAAGCCAGTGGGGACTCCATCTGCTCCAGCCAGCTTGTCGCAATGCCTCACTTGTAATTTATTTGTATGTCCTCAGTGCAATTATGAGGATCTACATGGGAACTTTTTCTCCATTTCGTTTGCTCTCGGCATGCCATGAATTCAAAGCTGCACTTCCAGCATCACAGAGCATTAGAACAGCATCGGTTGCAGTGTCATGAAATCAACTGGAAAGTTTGCAGAGCCACAGCAAGACAAGCAGGCTTATTTTTCGCAGCTGATAAAAAGCCTGAAGAGCATTTTTATTAAATCCATTGAGAGAAACACCAGGCTCAGTGACAGGAGGGGAGAAGGGGTTGTTGTTATGGAGAAAAATCCTCTCTTAAACCAGACAGACATCTTGGAGAGAGACTCAGCAGAGGCATGGTGAATTATGAAAAATTACTGATGGCTTCTAAATAGGAAATGACCACAGCTCTGCATTAGCATCTAGCATTTCTAAAAAAAATATATACACTGAAACCCCACTAGGAGACGGAAATCAAACTTTGTAAGAATACAGCTCTATCACAGACTACACAGCAATCAGTGAACAAGACGTCCTGTAACACAGAGCTTTTGGGGTAGAAAGGTTATGAATTTTATTTCTGCCAAGCTTTGAGTAGCTATGATGCATAGTAGAGAAACAGCTGTACTGAAAGATTTCTTGGGCAGGGTCTGTCTCATACCACACTGGCTATTTAGTTATCTCTTAGATAATATAGTAAGATACTGCAATAAGGAGATGATGAGTCCTTCTGCAGGCAGATAGGCATTTCTTGCCAGATAAAACTCAAACCAGACCCCACCAGATTGATAGTCAGCAGCCAGCTTGGTATCTATCCCTAACCAGTCATAGAATCATGGAATTATAGAATCGTTTGAGTTGGATGGGACCCTTAAAGGTCATTTAGTCCAACTGCCCTGCAGTGAACAGGGACACCTACAACTTGATCAGGTGCTCGGAGCCTGCTCCAGCCTCACCTTGAATGTCTCCAGGAACAGAGCATCCATCACATCTTTGGACAACCTGTGCCATTATAAAGAACTTTTTCCTCATACCCAATCTGAATCTTCCCTCTTTTAGTTTAAAACCATTTCCCCTTGTCCTATCACAACAGTCCTTGCTAAACAGTCCGTCTCTTTCTTTCTTACATCCCCTCCTTTCTTACTTTCACTTGAACATGATTAAGCATTGCCCCCTACTTTCCCAAAGCTCTTCCTGAGCATGGTGCCTGATGCCAACTTTTGCCCCTGCCCTGCTCCTTGATTTTGGTGCATATTATCTCAGTGGTGTTGTCACCTCCTAGCTAAAATCTCATCACACCTCTGCTTGCCCTTTCAGAAGAACATTCACGATTTAGGGATCTCCAGCACTGTCTTCTGTCTGGAGGATAGCTATTTGACTTCCAGCAGCCCACGCTGTAACAGATAAAATATAGTTGGCCCGTTTTTATTGCTGTATTTGAAGTGGCATTCTTACTTCTAAACCAAATGCAGAATTTGGTAGCAACATTGCTAAAGAGAGTAATGAGTTAACATCGAAGAAACTAAATGCAAGTTGGCCAAATGACTTTCCCAAAGGGATCCTACGTGAAAGAAGTCTTCACCACTGTGGAGGATTTGACTGAGGCTCAGTGGAGTTGATTGCACAGAAATGATCTCTCGCACTCAGACCAGCCCTGGCCCTCCCTCTCAATTCAGGTGGAGAAAGGGTCTGTAGAGAGAAATCTTTCTCCTTTTGAAATGCGTCTTCTTCCATGCTACAAAGTGTTGTTATCACCTTTACAAAGTCTGTGCAAAGTAGAAGCAAGCAGCATAGCACAACATTTGCCTGGGAAACAGACTCCCAAGGAACAAGTTATACCATTTGCTGCAAGTGAGCTTTAAAGGAGAGGAAGCCTTTGTTTCTCAGATCCTTTCAGGTGCTGATCAATAATGAAGCTTCAAACCTCCACTACTGTGCCTTTCCCTGAAGTCAAACCAAGCCTTGAGGCTGCCTTTGCTCTTTCTGATGATGGGCAGCCTTTCCTCCAGCCCTGTTCCATCACCTCTCCCAGAGGGGCTCTTTCAGAGCACCTACGGTCAGTACATTCAGTATTCAAGCCAGCAAACAGCTCTGACCGAGCCAATTAGCAAGAAGGGACGGCTGCTGGGGGAGCGATGACTGATCCTAACGGCAGGTGAGGATGACATGGTGGTGACACAGGGAAGCCCATCTCAATCCCAGCTCCACATCCATCTCATTCATAATGCAACTGGGATGTTCACTTGCTTTTCCTTGTTGCTTCTGGTGCCAGATGAACAGGAAAATCATTGATCATCAGCAACAACAGATAGAAGGATCCCAAGGACAAACTTTATGTTGTATTCATAAAGTCATCTCTCTTCTCAAGCCATCTGTCTTCCTGTGGTGGTCCTGTTCCATGTAGCATCTTTAAAAGTACAGTTTTGATTTCAACAGTGCCAAAAATCAAGGTTTCCTTGTACTAGACACAACACAGATTAAGCAGATCCTCACTGTTCTGTAGAGCTTAGTATTTATATAGTCAAGACAAGGTGTGAAGGGAACTAGAGACACAGGGAGATGAATTGACTTTCCAAAACCATACTGAAAATTACATTCAGAGCTGGGAATACCACCATAGTATTCTCAGTGGTGGTATTCTTCTAAGAAAGAGTGCCAACACTGGAACAGGGAGATGCCCAGGGAGGTGGTGAAATCACCATTCCTGGAAGTGTTCAAGAAAAGGATAAATATGGCACTGAGGGACATAATTTAGTGGTATGATCATGGTGGGTTGATAGTTGGACTAGGTAATCTTAGTGTTTTTTTCCAAGCTTAATGATTCCATGGTCTTCAGCCAGAGGCAGAATCCCTACAACATGGTGGAACTGTCTCTTTAGTAGTAAGTTTAAATACTCCAAGCACTGAGTGTCTGTCATTCTTCCAGTACACTGTCCTGCACCGTGATCATCAGGAACTGATATCTTTAGTGTTTAGCCTGAGGCGTTATTCCCTTTTAGTCATAATCTGGTTTTCTGTGCAACAGCTTTCTTTTCTCTGGTTTGAACACACTCCATATATCTTTTCTGTCTTAGGATGTGTCCCCGCTTGTCATTACCTTGGAAAACTGCATATCTACTCCTTGACCCTCTCATTGTTCCTCCCTGAGCTCACTCTGCTTTGTCAGTCATACAGGTTAATCATAGATTCATAGAATCGCTTGAGTTGAAAAGGGCCTTAAAGGTCACCTAGTCCAACTCCCCTGCAGTGAGCAGGGACGCCTGCAGCTTGATCAGGTTGCTTAGAGCCTGCTCCAGGCTGACCTTGATAGTACCATACCAAGGTACCAGTATTGGCACTGTAGTCCTTTGGAAGTAGTTACACAAGAGAGAATGTACTTATTTAAAGATAATTGCAGAGAACAGTGCTTTCCACCCCAAAGCTGCACAAGCACTGCACCGGTTACTGACATGCCGTGCAGAGACCTTGCATCCTGGCAATGCAATTAAGATTAGGTAAAGTTGGGTCACCTTAAAGCAAGGCACCAGGCTGACACCCCTTTCTCATCAAGTATGATGCGATCAGCAGTGCCTTTTGGATACAGACCATCTCTCACCGTGGATTTATAAGAGTTAAAACAACATCTCTGATTTCATTTATGGGCTTGGAACGATATGATCTTTAAGCCCCCTTCCAACCTAAGACATTCTATGATTCTCTGATTTAGAACCTGTAAACACAAGCCATAATTCCTGATATCAGTCCAACATCATCAATACTTTTGGCCAAAGCTTTATATAATTGCTGAATAAAAGCATACAGTTGAAACAAACCTCTTTGACTGCAACATGTTGTGATGAGAAAATCCTTCCCTTGGAACCATCTTAAGAGTTTTGTGCAGCATTGTCCATCTGTACAGACAGAACCTAAGAACTCACAGAACACAGACATCGCTGTATTTTTCTTCCCTTCTTTTTTAACCTGGTCTTGTACAAAGGTATTATGCATGCTCTGCAGAACTGGCAAAGAATTAGATCTCAAAAGGATCTTCATTTAGGCTGCTACCCTGTAATGCTTTTTACTAATGACTCAAACAAGGGAGATCATTGAATTTGCTGGAGATAATGACATAAGGGAAGTGGTTAAGACTCAGACAGACGTAACCATTTTGCAGGCTGATCGTAATAGAGGAGCATACAAAATCTAATGTGGCTAAGCATGAAGTGAAGTACAGGGTAAGACTGGTCTTCAAGCTAAGTGCATTTAAAATGGTGCTGAATTAGTAATGTGAGCTAGATGTACCAACAGAATCAACTCTTCCCATCTTGCTCCAATGTATAGTGCTGCAAAATAATGTCTGAGGGTCAGGCATCCCCAGGAGGTTAACAAGAGAAGCAGGTGAGGGCAACAGCAGGCTCAGCTAATGACCTTTAAGATAGTTAGAGGGAGACTTATTTGCTCCAGCTTTTCCTGATGCCAAGCATCATTCTCAGCTGCTACTTAAAGCTGTCAGGCGACTCTGGCTGCTTACACCCTCTTTTCTGATCTTTATTACTTTGCCAAACTTTAATTGGTCCAGCTGATGCTTCTCAAGCCGGGTGTCTGCTGCAGGCAGGCAGGTTGGTTGGTTAGCTGTGTTATTCTTTGACAGAAGAGGTGGAGGCAGGAAGAAGGAGAAGAAATACTGGTTTCAATAAGAACTGCAACTTGTTCCAAAGCAAAATGCATCAAACAAAAAAAGAAAAAAAGAATCTTACAGCTTTTGGAGGGGGAAAGCACTGCCTCTCCCCTGCTTTGGAAATTTGACATGAGAAAAGATTTTGAGTCATTCTGATTTCTGGGGAATGTTCTCACTCCCTGTGGATTATATATTTATATATTTGTTAAGTTAAAAACCTCAAAAAACTCCAGTTTGTTGGTTTTGCTTTTTTTTTTTTTTCCATTTGTTTCAGAAAATGTTGTTAGTGTTTGGTGTCTGCATCCCCTGAGAAGTTTGTTTGTACTGACTGTGCTCCTTCCCCTCACCCATCCCAGAAAGCAGCTGGATAAACCAGGAACGCTTGAATGTTTGCCAGCCCACAGAGCTAAGGGCTTCCCTTGCAACAGTCCCCTCTTATTTAGGGCAAGAACTTGGAGCATAGCAAATTCTCCCCATAAACTCAATAATGCCACTTCTTGCTTCCCAGGCAACATCTGAAGAAGGAGAAGAAAGACCTTTATGCAAGCAGAGGTGTTGGACAAAATGAACTAGGGTGAGATGGACGGATATTTGCTGCAACCCAAACCTCGCTGAGACGTCATTTTGGGGCAGTGCTGGTGAGTTTGGAGCAAAAACTCACCAAGGATTATGAGAACATCTTGGTGACCACATGTTGGTGCTGCCAGCTCAAGCTTTGAACCGCCAGGTCTCCAGCACAGACATAGCCTTGTGATCCTGCCTCACGTTTTCTCTGCTGTCAGCAGCCATAAAGAAGATATCTATCCTTGCATGCTGATCAACGCAGAGCTCACTGTAATCCCACCAGGGTAAAAGCTCTATGGGATGAATCTGAGAGACGTGTTCTAGTGACAACCAATAGGGAAGGGGAGGAAAAACTCATGAAAATGTAGCTTTTTTCTTTAAAAATAAATAAGAGGGAAAAAATAAATAACTGAGGAAGCTATCTACAAGCACAAGATAGAAGAAAACTGAGGTTTTAAAATTGAAGTTAGGAAATTCCAGAAGTACCAGAATACTTTTGTTGGTTGCCGTGAAAGTAATGCCTCCTATTTAATTCCATGAAAAGTACAACAGATAAAATGAGCACTATAACACTGTTTGAGAGAGCAAATTCTCAGCTACAAAACACTATTTTTCAGTATAGTCGTTATCATTAGCTATTTACTTTTGCCAGTGATGAACAAGAGCCTGCATGCTGTACTCATAAAAATCTGTACCAGCGGAGGTAACCCACTGTTTCACAGCTGCTATGATGGCATCATTGCTGAAATGCACCACCCAGCATTCACTGTTTGGTCTCCATAAACGTTCAGCAAGCCCCACTGAGTACTGATGGGTGTTATTTTTTTCAGCAGTGGAGGAATTCAATTCCATCCCTTTGCATCATGCACACTTCCATGCCAGACACCATTTTGACAGACTTCTCCTCTGCTGCCATCTGTCTCACAGCAACAAAATGTAACAGAATACTGGTGGGAAGGTTCAACCTCTACAGCCATCCCAACATCTGTCTCGGGTGTTGTGGGCCAACATAATATAATAGGAGGCATTACTTTTTGATCAGCCCTTATGCTTTAACTCAACCTCTTTTATATATTCATATATCATAATCTTAATTATGTGGTTGGCTTAGTGTTTCTTCCAGAACTTGGCTTGCAGGACACAATGTGCTTATTTAATTAGGCACTAGGTTTTCCCCTGTCATTCAGCAGATAACCCCATCCTTAGTTTTTCTGCACGCTATATGAATCTTGTTCCAGGCTTATAAATTACAAATCGTTTTCTCTGTTGATCCTCTATGCCAGAAGTTTTACTGGTGTGAATGAATGAGACAGAGATAAAAAAAAACACTTATCCATTATGACTGTTTGATTTGAGATTTCTGTGATCCTTTTTTTTTCCAAGAGGTTCGCTTTTTTTTAGAGCTTTCTTTGTTAGATCTCTTAGGTGACATTCATTTTATTTTCATTTTTAACTATTCGACATCTCTACAAAATAGACCGGTTGATCTCAAGGAATGTTCAACAAAGATTTTGCTTTGAATTATGTTCCGTGTGCATGACTAAGGGACTTATGTGGAGTCAGGGCTGGAGGAAGACTGGCCACAAAACAAAAATTGTGTGTTGAAGGAGAAGAATAATTAAAGCTTCAATTAAAAAAATAACTTCTCAGAAGAATCTGAGATGTTCTTCAACAGACAAGGGGAGAAAAAGGAGGAAAGCTGTGATTAGGTTTAATTTTGGGATGATGCTAGTTCAGATTTTATTGATCTGAGCCAGATAGAACCAAGCTCTCCTGTAGTTGTTCCAAGTTTTTGTTAAAAAAATAAAATAAAAACTAAAGGAAGCATTCAAGGAACCATTCACATAGTAGGAGGCAGACTAATGAGAAAAACTGAATTTGGAGGCTCATTTACGAATGGCAAACACCTTAAAATATGGGGCTGCCTGCATCTCTGGAGCTCAAAGAATCATAGAATCATAGAATGGCCTGGGTTGAAAAAAACCTCAAAGATCATCTCGTTTCAACCCCCTGCTGTGTGCAGGGTCACCAACCACCAGACCAGGCTGCCCAGAGCCACATCCAGCTGGGCCCTGAATGCCTCCAGGGATCCAAGGGCATCCACAACCTCCTTGGGCAACCTGTTCCAGTGTGTCACCACCCTCCAAGTGAAAAACTTCCTCCTAATATCTAACCTAAACCTCCCCTGTCTGGGTTTTATCATCCTCAAACCTCTTCTGGGTTTTATCATCCACAGATGAGCACTCAAACTTTGTTACCAGTCATTCAAAACCCTATCCTAATCTCCAAAAGCACCATTATGCACCATCATGTTTTTCTATCAAGAAAAGGTTTCACAACAAAATTTAAAACCAGCTCTACGTTTCCCTGTTTGAACCTCAGCACCAGCTATCTTCCCTTTGGTACCTCACCCACCTCATCACTTCCTTCATACCTCCACTGCGAAAGAGATTGGACTCTTTTGAGAAAATCAGGGCTTTATGAGAGTTTTGCTTCCCTTAATGAGTCCATGACATTACAGATTTGGTAAACTTTCAAATTTTTGGAGAAAATGCAGCAACATCAACAGCAACAAAAAGAAGTACATAATTGCAGCATAACAGAGCTTGGTAGGGACCTCTGGATGTCCTGGTCCAGGACAGCTACAAAGTTAGATCCAGATCAGAATTTAAATGAGGTTGCTCAAAGTTGAGCTGTGGCTTTAGCAGAGAAGTAATCCAGGTTTTGGTGGATGCTCCATCCCTGGAGACATTTGAGGTCAGGCTGGATGGGGCTCTGAAAAACCTGGTGTAACTGTAGATGTCCCTGTTCTTTGCAGGAGAGTTGGGCTAGATGACCTTTAAAGATTTCTTTCAACTCGAATGAGTCTAAGATTCTGTGTTTCCTGTGTAAAGTCTCACAAGCTATGGGACCCCACAGGCTCTGCTGTTTCTTCTCAGGAGATTTGTGACTGTAAGCATGCCCAACTGTAACAAGAGCAATATTTTGCCTTGTCCTCACACGCGAGGTATGCACGTCTCCACCTATTGCTCTAATTTTTAAAAATGGATGTGCTTTATGAACTGTTACCAAGCGTACTCTACACTGCAAATGGGATAAATGCAAACAACATTTAGACCTCTCTCTAAAAAAAGTTCATGCATTCTCTGTCTAAAACACCAATGTTAAATTACATTCATTAGTGCATCCAAGATAATGTGATGCCAGAGAAATAAATAACAAGAGTGTAACCAGCCAGATATATTAGAAAGGGGATCCAGAAGGCCAAGTGAGCATCTCAAGAGATGCAGCCTACATGATAGCCTCTTGTCCTCTACCATTGTGCAATTAGAGCCTTTATCATAATGCACGTACCCCCGTGGGCAACGGCAACCAACATCCTGCCCTTTCCCAACTTTGGAGAGCTCATTTCTGTAGCCCTAATGTCCTTTTAATGTAGAATTTTGGACGTAATTATTTATTTACATGACCGTGCAGCCTGGAGGGTCTCGCTTACAAGGGTTGCGTGAGACGACTGTGATTACTCAGCCTTTGCAGAAGATGATTAAAGCAGCGTGACTAAAGTGTTTAAAGTGATCTGTCCTAAAAAAGGGCAACGCGTAAAGTGCCCTCTTCCTGCACGCAGCAGCTGCTGTCTGTGCTCAGAGACAGATTTGTTAACTACGACGACAAAAGGAAGTTCTTTCTTTCGCTTTTCATCAGCTTGGCAGTAATCACATACAGCACGCGCTTGGTTTTACTCCTTCCAGTGGCCCGCTTGGATTGTTGACTCATTTCCAGGCAGCTACACCTTCACCAGCCTCTTGACAGCAGCATGGTGGGAGACAGGTCCCCAAAGGCATAATTTGAAGACAGTATTTTTTACAGAGCTGTCAAGAAGTTCTTCATTTGGGCTGCTGAGCCGTTATTACCAGTGACGTGTTGTAAGACAGAGAGGACCCAACTCGTGTCTCAGATTTCAGGATGAGTTTGCAAGACGGATAGAAAAAAAAACCCAACACAACGTAAACCAAAATAAAAAGAGCTCTTCACATCAGCGTGGAGCTTATCTGAGCTGCAACTTGCCAAGTGAGATAAACGAGGGCCCTCGCAAATCTGATTATCGCCGTCATTTCTGAGGCTTGATACCATCTTTAATCCATGGGCCGCTATGAAATTAAACTGGCTGATCTGTTCAGATAGAGGCACGTGTTGAATAGCTGAAGGATGAAAAGGAAGGATGTAAAAGGGGAAGATGAAGGAATTTCTTTTTATCGCTTGGTTTATACAAAGTTGGCCTGAATATTCCTTGTGGGTGGTAGAGATTGGTAGGAGGAAAAAAAAATCACAGAAATGGGAAGTGTTAATTTGGGATAGAGGAGTCTGGTTGTGAGTATTTTCCCTAAACTGCTGCAATGTTTGTTCACAACCATGTCCAAGGCAGCACTTTTAGCATTCATGTGACTTCTTTTTTTTCCAATCCCACAGGAATTTTGCTGTCTGCCCCAAAATGGTGAAGGAAGAAACAAAGGTGGAATTTAAAAGCATTCCCTGGGGCTTAAGAGCATTTTCCAGATGGAATAAATGGCTAAAATGTACTTCTGAATTGCAAAATGATTCCTGAAGAGCTGCTCCTACCCCGCCTGTAAGTCAGGTTTTAAACATGCTTTGTGAAAAAGTTGCTGTCCTGCAGGAAAAAGGTATCAGCACAACCACAAGGCCTTATCCAGGAGAAGATGCCCAGAAAGGGGAGAAAAGGATGAAGCTGCATCTGAATACATTCTGCAAGGTGTAGTATTTGCAATTATGCTTATAGACAGAATCTCACAAAGGGGACAGTTTTCCAGAAAGCAAACTCACAGAGCCATGATATTACAGAAATATAGAATGGCTTAGATTGGAAGGGACCTTAAAGATCATCTAATTCTAACCCCTCTGCCATGGGCTGGTTGTCCCCTACCAGATCAGGGGAAGCCCTGTCCAAACTGGACTTGAACTCCTCCAGGGATGGGGCACCCACTTCTCTGGGCATCCCGTTCCAGTTCTCACCACTCTCTGAGTAAAGAATTTCTTCCTTACATCTAACTTAAACTTCCCCTCTTCTAGTTTAAAGCCGTTCCCCCTTTGTCCTATCACTATTAGACCATGTAAAAAGTCATTATCGTTCCTTTCTTCTAAACAAAATTCCTCCTTCTAAATAATCTCCATCCCATCACAGTCCCTAGGACAAAGTTGCCCAAGTTGTTGCATATACCAGATTTCCTCTCAAAAACAATCTATCTTAAACAGAGAAAGAAAGGAATGTGTTCTTCCCATGTATCCAAAGTCTGAATTTTCCGGAAGCGATGAACTCCACACGTTTCAGTGGACTTAGTCAGGTTTGCACTGATGTCAGTGAGATCAGAGGTTGGTCTCGGTGACACAGAGCTGGCAGAGCAGTCCTCAGATTGTCCCTAACGCTGTGGGCATCTGGTTTGCTTCTGGTTCCATCTAACTTCCACCGCAGTCGCGCCAGCTCTGCAAAAATAGAAACTGCAGGGGATGCAGGGAGAGGTGCATTGGGTTGGAAAGGCTTTCATGAAGGGAGATGGGTTTTTGTCATCTCACCTTTGAAGAGACAGTGCAGCAGTCAGGTATTCAAGCTTGGCTTGTGTCTGCTTTTACGAATGGAGTGATGTGAAGAGCTATAAATGGAGGGAGCTTTTAATCTCTGAGCAAGCTACAAATCGAAGGTGAACCTCATTAACTTGGACACTTTGTGTGTTAAAAATGGGAAGCATTTCACCTAATTAGAAGCTCTTAATAGGTGTTGTTCCTTTTTTTTCTTTTCTTTTCTTTTCTTTTTTTTTTTTTTCTAAATTATCATATTAACCAGCAGATAATTAACAAGCATTTTCTTAATGTGGTTCTCTACTGATAAAATCTCATTGTCTATAAATCACCAAGGCACTATGGAAAAAAAAAAAAAAGGGCTTTTAAATCATGCTGGGCATTACAGGCAAAAAAGTACAGGACAGTTCTAATTGTTTAGCAACTAGGAGGAAAAGACAAGAATTTCTGATCTGTTGGGGGGATGCATGGGGTGCCTTAAGGTAAATCAAGCACTTAGGGCTGTTTTTTAAAACACTTTAGAGCACTTATATGCACTAATATGTCATTATTGAAATGGCTTCCTTGGTGGTACAATGTGGGAGAAGTTTAAGAGCAAATGCCACATTCAGATGATACTTCAGAGGTGATAGCAGGGTTTCCTCTAAGAAAAAAAAAATCCAGTAAAAGGAAAGTGAGCCAAGATTAAAGCTTGGAGTTACCTTTTGAAAGTAGCATGGGATCTTTAATAACCATCTGCTGCTGGGACCTTGCACTGTGGGAAGGATGCATGTTCCAGCTGCACCGTGATGGCACATTGGTTCTGTGCTGCCTGAAAGCAGAGGTATTAAGGCTGCCTTCACAGGATAACCTCAACAGCCAAGTTTGAGGAGCTTCCATAGCACCCAAACCACACAATCTCTTTCATCTGTGGTCAGCAGTGCACATACATCACCCCCCAAGGTCTTGCAGATGTCACAGAATCACAGTCATAGGAGTTGAAAGGGAACTCAGGAGATCAACTAGCCAGCCCTCCCTCTGCTACAGCATGTTCCCCCCAGACTGCCCAAGAAAGTGTCCAGGTGTGTTTTTAATGTCTCCACCACTTGTCTGCGAAGCTTGTTCCAGGGCTCTGTCACCCTCAGAGAATTTTGTGCTCACTTTCAAATGGAACTTCCCATTATTACACTTTGTGCCCATTGCCCCTTGTCCTGTCATTGAGCACCACGGAAAAGAGCCCGACCCCATCCATTTCACTCCTGCCCTTTAGGTATTTATGAACATTGGTAAGATCTTCTCTCAGACTTCTCTAGACTGAACAGCCCCAGGTCTCTCAACCTCTATTCCTAAGGAAGATGCCCCTCACCATCTTTCTAGCCCTCCACTGGACTCCCTCCAGTAGTTCCTTGTCTTTCTTGAACTGGGGAGCACAGAACTGGACACAGAACTCCTTATATGGCATCACCAGGGCAGAGTAGAGAGCAAAGATCACCCTCCTTACCCTGCTGATTGCACTCTTTCAAATGTACCCTAGGATACTACTGTCCACAAGGTCACATTACTGGCTTGTGGTCAACCTGTTGTCCACCAAAACATCCAGGTCCTTCTCTACAGATAAATGTCCCTCCAATGAATTCCAGTGCTGACAAGTCAAGCTGAAATTATAGGCATGGCTATCCCATTTCTCCATTAAGATGTTCCAGTGTTCTGTGTTTCATCTTGGTTTCAACTAATTTCTACACTGTGCAGAGTGGAACATCAACAAATTATCTATAAGTTTTCCATGTTAAATCTAGCCCTCAGCTTTACAGTCCTTCCTCAAAATGACAGCAGAAAACTGTGGCAAAACCAAAAGCTGCCTCTTGTTCCTCCCTGCCCAATAACTTTTTTAGTAAGACAACGTCTACACAAGAGCATGGCTTTTTCTTCTGGATTCATGAGCCAGAGGAGGCCAGAGGTAGCTCTGAGTTTCATACTTTCCTCTTTGCTGGGACTCGATGAACCCTCCCTCCCAAGTACAACTTATGTTTCCATCCAAGTGCATCCTCCCAGCCTTTTCATGCCATTTCCACTATGCCTCTTCACCAGGACATTCAGTGACTTTTCTTACAGTGCAGCCCAGAGTTACTCAATATCTTCCTCGTTCTTCAAAACAACTGTGCAGTCGCCAGCAGCAATTTCTGAAATGTTCTGGTTGATTCTCAGTTGTATCCCTTGAACTGCTGAATTAATTTCTGCCTGTTCTCATAGTTTTCTAGTTCACAGCTTTGCCTTTTATATCACACTTACCTCTCTGTCTTCAGGGGAACTGAGTTGTGGGAGCTGTTTGCAGGAAGGAGCAGTGGTAGAGGATGAGCTGAGCAGAGTGCATAGCCTGTCTTGGATCTGTCTGTCCAAGTATTTCTGATACCTGGAGGCTCTGCTGGCTTTGACTGACCTAGCAGCAGTTTTCTTCTTGGTATCCAACAGTTTCCATTTCTTGCTGCTGGGATCGTGGTCTCTAGCCGGCTGGTCTGGGTCAGAAAATGTTGGTGTGGACAGGAAAAAACAGACTGGTAAGCACAGTACAAAACTATCTGTACAAATTTAGAAGGAGAATAACAAAACAGAGAGAAAACCTTCAACCCCGAACTGTTCCAGGGGTCTGGGCATAGGATATGAATCCCTCTTTTCTAGTTCATAACCCATTGCCATCCAGAAGAACCCAGCTGCCATCATGAATTCTCATGAGTCTGTGGGCATGGAAACAAACCTCAAATCTTTTTGCTCAGATGGAGAGTCATGACTGCTTGAACAAAGAGAGACTTCCTTTCTAGAGCCCACAGTGTTGAAATTATGGTGTACGCATTGTTCTGCAGTCCTCAGCTCATCCAGCAAACATGCATAAACCTGTGCCTCCAAGGACCTCAGAAAATTAGTTTAGATATCCCAGTACTCGTCATGTGGCCATGGTCTTAAACTACATAATGCAACAAGCTCAGAAGGGAACACGATGTCCCAGCTACTGTTTCCATCCGTCTACAATTAGATGCATGAAAGGGAGAAGTAGAATCTCAATGCAGCAATGCTCAATAAGTTCAGTTGTGTACTGCATCCTAAGAGGAAAATGCTGCAGGATCCCTAGCCAGTGAGGAGCTGAATAGAGGCTGGTGACATGGAGCTTGGCTCCTGCAGGCTAGAGCCTGTTTCACCTTTGCATGGGATGCATAGGATGGCAATTCTCTGGTTTGTCCAGTGCTCCAGCTCTGGTCCCACCAGAGAATCGTATACTAATTTAGGTTGGAGAAGACCTTCCTGATCATAAAGTTCAAAACATCAGCCTGACCAACTGAGTCCCAACACTAAGCCATGTCTCTCTCTGTGGCACATTTATACATTTCTTAAATACTTCCAGGAATGAGGACTCCACCACTTCCCTGGGCAGGCCATTCCAATGCTTGACGACTGTCTCTATGAATAAATCCTTCACGATATCCAATCTAAAATCCCTGTTGTGCAACATAAGACCATGCCCAGGTCCAGCAGTGGGTGGGTCCTTCTCTGCCCCTTCCCAGTGCACTTGAAAGGATGGACAGATGTGGAGAAAGGCTGTGGTGAGAATGGGTGAAAACAGAAAACAAGAGGTAAAAGAGAGCTCAGCATGTCTGCTTGTGTTTGGACATTATGTGGCCTTGAGTATATTTGTAATATATTTGATAATTGCTTTTATACACAGCAAAATGGGGACTTGCTAGAGGTGGCTAAAGACCACCATGAGCTTTCATCCAGAATGCAAACATTTGAAGCTCTTCCATTAATCACAGAATCATAAAATAATAGAATCATGGAATCATAGAATCATAGAATGGCTTGGATTGGAAGAAACCTCAAGGATCATGAAGCTCCTACTCCCTCTGCTGCATGCCAAAAAAAAAGAAAGATATTGAGGCCCTGGAACGTGTTCAAAGAAGGGCAACAAAGCTGGTGAGGGGTCTGGAACACAGGCCATATGAGGAGAGGCTGAAGGAGCTGGGAATGTTCAGCCTGGAGAAGAGGAGGCTCAGGGGAGACCTTATTGCTCTCTATAACTTCCTGAAGGGAGGTTGTGGTGAGCTGGGGGTCGGCCTCTTCTCTCGTGTCATTAGTGATAGGACCAGGGGGAATGGCTTCAAGCTACGGCAGAGGAGATTCAGGCTGGACATGAGGAAGTATTACTTTTCAGAAAGGGTGGTCAGGCACTGGAATGGACTGCCCAGGGAGGTGGTGGAATCACCGACCCTGGGGGTGTTCAAGGAAAGACTGGATGTTGCGTTGAGGGACATGGTTTAGTAGGAGCTATTGGGAATAGGTGAACGGTTGGACTGGGTGATCTTTTAGGTCTTTTCCAACCTTAGTGATTCTATGATTCTATGATTCTATGCAGGGCCACCAAGCTCCACATTTAATTTTAGACCAGGCTGCCCAGGGCACCATCCAACCTGGTCTTGTTCACCTCCAGAGACGGACGGGGCATCCACAGCCTCTCTGGGCAGCAGTTCCAGCACCTCTCCACTCTCTTGGTAAAGAACCTCCCCCTGACATCCAACCTTAATCTTCCCTCCTTCAACTTAAAACCATTTCCCCTTGTCCTGCAGTTACCTATTCTTCCAAAATGTTGGTTCCCCTCCTGTTTGTAGGCTCCCTTTAGGTACTGAAAGACTGCAATGAGGTCACCCAGCAGCCTTCTTTTCTCCAGGCTGAACAAGCCCAGCTCCCTCAGTCTGTCTTTGTAGGGGAGGTGCTCCAGCCCCGTGATCACCTTGTGGCTCTCCTCTGGATCCTCCCCACCAGCTCCCTGTCTTTCTTGTACTGGGGGCTCCAGACCTGGACGCAATACTCCAGGAGCCTCACGAGGGCAGAGTAGAGAGGTACAATCACCTCCCTGTCCCTGCTGGACACAACGCTGCTGTCCTGCCAGTTTCTCTCTTTTTCTTCTCTATTCCACTTCTGGGTTGCAGACAGCATCTCAACTGGAATTACCCCAGGCTGCTGCTGAACCATCTGTGACCTCTGCTGCAAATATTTTTGGGGTCTGGGGCTGGCAGTTGAGTCCTGGCTGATCAGTGGGAGCTGCACACCCCCCACACTGCTCCCTCCAGCCAGCGAGGCGGTGGGCTGGGGAGCTGATGTTGCTTCAGGCTGTTAGAGCAAATTTAGTCCATGATTTATGGGAAGAGAAAATCCACTTGGAATTTAAAGCTGTTATTAGCTCCTTTCAGTGTGCATGTGCCTGCATGTATATAAAGTATATATTTAATATGAAGCCTTATAAAAAAAAAAAAAAAAAAAAAAGAAGAGGGGAGGGGGGGGGAGGACTGTTTTCAAGCCTCGCAGGCACAAAGTGCTGAAAATGTGCAGCCAGCTTTATAATTACCATGGCATTTCCCATGCGTTTGGCCACAAAAGCTCTGAATTGAATTACCTACCATCTCCCTCTGTCTCTGCACTCCTCCTTGCATCACAAAGCTCAGGAGCACCATTTGAATCTTCAAAAGGAACACTTTTAGTGAATAAGATTATCAGCACTGACTAACTACCCACGTGTCCCTTATTGTAATCCATATACCTGAAGAGCAGAGAACAGAGCCACCTTGACCTAATCCCTGTGTGTCATACCTTGAAGTGTGGAAAGGGAGGCGGGGAGGATAGCACTATCAAGAGCAGGACAACATCTATGCTTTTGCATTAGCCAGCATCTCATGATGCATAATCTCTGGTAACAGATGTTGGGAGCAAGGCTCTACAGTAGGAAGACATTCAGGACACTTGGGTCCCTACTGATGGCACCATCATTGCAGAAATCACGCAGGAAAGCACCCACTGATGGGACAACTTGATCGGTTTATCTTATCATAGAATCACAGAATCAAGGAATCATAGAATGGCTTATCCAAAAGACTCCAAAATCCAAAAAATCCAACATCTCTTTGAAAAAAGGGCTTATCCATCACTTTACATGCTGGCCAAGAAGTGAAGTCACTTTCCTACAGGGGACATCAGTTCCCCATGCCAAGAGTTGTGGGAGAGAGGGAAAGACGCAGAGACAGTCCGAGTATTGGTGGGGAAGGAGAGGAGTGGTACAGCAGTTTGGGCTGCTCGTGCATTTCATATACACACTCATCATATCAAGTAAACAGAAACAGAAGCTCTTAAATCCCCTGCCTCCCCATTACAATGGAAGGAGCACATACTGTGTGGGGAATTTGCAGGGAGGCTCAGCACTGGCTCACTGAAACAAGCTCTCTGGGCATCCATTCTTGTGATCTAAACTTGCTCCACTGATATTAGATTGAACCTCAATTGGCAAAGGGCCTTGCTTCCCTTTTCCCAACCACTTCAAGCTCAGCCCCAGGAAAGAGGAGCTGCTCCTGTTACACTGCAGCCAAAGCAAACCAGCCCTGCTCTCCCCTGGCAAGGGAATATCTCTCTCTTGCTGACATGCTCGCATACGCACATGCTTATTCCTGCTCTGTGACTCTCCAAAGGGAGTCATCACTCTCCTCAAAACACTCTCCTGTAGTCAGCGGTGATGGGCAATGTAATAATACCTTTTATTGGGTCAATACATCAGCTGGAAAACAGAAGCTATTCCTTTCTTCAGGTGATGGCCAAAGAGTGACCTATGTGAGAGCATCGGCTGGTATATTATAGCTGCTAGGCAGGCCCAATAGGCAGGATGGTATATTTACTTCTCTTTGTTTGTCTCTTGGTGCTTTATTGCATTTCCTGTTTTGTGAGCAGCCTTAATAAAACATCTTTCTGAAGGGCTCTCTGCTGCGTAGTAAATATCCTCCCTCATTCACCAACTTAGATAGGGATCCATCAATCAGAGGAGGCCCCTTGGGACCGAAGGGTGCATCATTCAAGGTTAGGGACCAGACAGGCAGGGGACATCAGAAGGATTGCAATGTTTCTGCTAGGAATTAACCCTCCAGTTGCTTGCCAAACGAAAAACAGAAAAGAAGATAGAAGAGTCCTAGTAGAGTTGTAGGTGTCCCTATTCATTGCAGGGGAGCTGGACTGGATGACCCTTAAGATTCCATTTCAAATCAAACGATTCTATGATTCTATGATCTTTTGTGCTCAGCAGGGTTTCTTTAAGCAGCCTGGAGGACAACAGGCGTCCCTGAAATCAGCCATCTGGGTGGCTTGGTACAAAGAGCTGTAACATAGCGAAACGCCTTGGGCTCTGCTGCCAGTAGACATCAAGATCTAACTATGTATGGAGGGATATTCTGCATGCAAGTAGTTAAGATCCTTCTCATTCCGAGATGGGTCAGGACCAGGGTGTAGTAAAGAAAGCCTGGCATGAAATTTTTGCTTCATACTGCTTAGGAACCACATGGAATGTCTTTTCTAGAAACAGCCTGGTGGTGCAGGAGCCTCCCAGTGTGAATCCAGCCTGGGTTCTCAGAGCTGGACCAGGTGACAAGGTATCTCTCCAGGTATCTCTCTGCAAGGAGATCTGTTAGTGATAAAGCCTTGACTACAAGCATTTATTGCTGTCTTTGTTTCCTGGCTTTGCAAGCATCTCTCGCATTAACTCTTCAGTGGCTTTCAGAAAGCAGAGAGGAATCAGAAAGATTAATTTATTGCTGCATTATTAACACATCAACATGCTGGTATATGCCTTCAGTACCAGATGGGAGTGTGAAAGCTCTCATGTAAGGAAGCTGCAACCTTAAGTAATGATAACCTTTTAATTGGTCCATTACAGGGTCAGAGCTTGGCCACCATGATGGGAGAGTTCCCTAAGCAGTTAATCAATTTAGTGAAGTCCGGATCTTAGGACAGGAGGAAAGTGGTGTGGTTGTTGTATAAGCTACATTTGAGAGTCATTAAAGACTTGCTTTTTTGCAGGAGGAGTCGTGTTTTAACAGCATTAGCTCCCAGCTCCACCAGGCAGCCCTTGTGAATTATCATTCACTGAAGCTGCAGCTATAGATTTCATCTTATAGTTTCCTATGGATAATAACAGCTCTCAGACATCCTAGAAGTGGGCTTCCAATGGCAAGCAACATGCAGGAGCAGGTGATGCAGCCCGATGCAGCCGGGAGTGAATTAAAGCTGAGCATACTCCAGCTGGATGGAGAACAAGAGGCTGCATGCTGGATAATGTATTCTCCTGCTGCATTTTGTAATTTGGCTCCTTCCATGCTGACTGACAACCAGCACAGTCTGCAAGAGTAAATCCAACACGTGCTTTCACCTGTAGCTGCTGTGACAGTGCAGCTGGCTTTTTGGTGAACTGATCTGCACACTTCCATCGCTGTATCTGACAACAAGTTCAAATGCTGGTGTCAAGCTCATGAAAAGGTGTCCTCAGAGGTGGTCACTGGTTGCAGAAGCCCCTGACCAGATAGTGCCTGCCAAATTCTGTCCTGTAATGTGGAGTTCAAAGCTCTGTACAGGATGAGATGACAAAGGGTTCAGATAGACATGGGAGTAGGTCAGGGAAGGAGCTGGGGCTGCAGGAACAAAGGCTTCTGGCTCTGGGCAGGCTCTCCATTCTCCTAACCTGCACAGTGGGGACAGTTATCAGGGGTGGAATAAAAAGCGTCAGATGTCCTTACTCATTGCAGGGGAATTGGGCTAGATAGCCTTTAAAAGTTCCTTCCAACTCCAAATGATTCTATGATTTATACACATCTTTTAAGGGTCTTCTGTGATTAAAAGCTAGCTAAGCCGTTGCAAACAACAAATGCTAAAATCTGGTCAAGATTTGAAATTCTGGAACATTGCTCATACAGCTTGTGAACTTTCCTCCTTGGAGATCTTCCAAAGCCACTTGGATGTGATCTGGGCAACCTGCTATGGGTGGCCCTGCTGGGGAAGGGCTTCAAACATGCTGTCATTCTGTGATTCTATTATCTGTATGGTGACTAAAGGGCTCCAAATGGTACAGAGGGGATCAAAAAGCTGCACTGCTGTAGACCATCCCTTGTCACTGACCCACAAATCTGTCTTCTAGGGACTGCCTCAAAGCCCTCTATGGAGGAACTTGCCAAGATGGTGAACAAGCAGTGTGAAGGCCTCCCAAATGATGGGAATCACACTGTAGACATCTCCACAGATGAATGCTCAGGTTGTGGAGGTGTGTGCCTTCTCTGGATGATGGAGAGCAAGATCTCACTGGCTTTTCTAATCTTAATGATTCTATTATGATTCTATGCTTGCAGAGCTCTAGTGTGCAAAAAGTCAGCACTGGAAAGGAGATTTAAGCAGGTGAGCCAGAGAGACACACTCCCCCAACAATAGCTATGTAACTTTGCCCATCTCCACTCTTTCTTCCCTGCAAGCTCCTCTGTCTATGAGTTTCTTTTCCCCAAAGCAGCTAATCATCACACTGCTGTGACCTCCTGCTCTGGGCCTCATCTGTATGGCGAACCCAACTTTGATGCTCAGCAGTGGCCCAGATTAGTGGCTCGTAAACAGAAGCATCTTTGTGCCCAAGCCCTGACCTTTGACTCAGCTCCTGATCTCAGTGGATTTGATGTGTCCAGCTATTTGTCTTGCTGCTTGCCAGAAGGAAGAATAGGGGAGGAGAGCAGGCACACGACTGGGAGCTGAGGGAGTGGGGCTCTATTCTTGGCTCCATTGCAGACTTCCTCCCCAACCCTCTGCAAAATGAGTTACTCTGTCTATTCCTGGGTTGCCCTGGGTCGTACCCTGCTGTGATGAATATCTACTGGCAGTGCTTGGAGCAGTAGGAGGATCAAAGGGTGGATGATGCAATCTGGAGTTTGTATTGCTATACTGAGACTAAAATTCTCATCTTGGGGTGCATCAGTCTTATTGCTGTCCCTCTATTTATTGCTCTTGCCAACACCCACCCCTGCCACCATCTCTGCCCATCTCCTGTCCACCTCCCACCCTCCAGCTGGTCCCCTTCCTTCCCTGCCCATTTCCTCTCCTCTCATCTATGGATTAAGAAGCAGATTTAGTCCATTTCTGAAGTGGTGCCAACTCCCACATTCTTTCAAACTTTTGTCTTCTGTAGGTATCAGCTGTCCCACAGACCTGCAATCCTCCCCTAGTTCAAGTCCATGCAAAAGACCTCTTTTACAGAAGATCAAGGTATTGGTTTATCATTGTTTACAGTACAATCAATTGTGTCACCTGGAAAAGGGACAAGTAAAATAGTCCATTAACAAGGGGGTGGGGATTCAATCAATCTAAAGCAAAAAAATTGGCATAAAATGGGATGGGAAACTCATGCACCGTGGACACACACTGGTATAAGGCTGGTTGGAAACATGTCAGTCAACCCATCACCACCATGTCCACTAAACTGTGTTCCCTTAGTGCCATGAACCATGAACAAACTAAAAAGTGCCAAAAATACAGTTGGGAATGCCATTTTAAATTGAAATCTAGGAAGGAATAAAACCTCTCCAACCAACAAAATGTATATATAAAAAAATGAACATAATTTTGGCAGCGCTCGTGATTCAGACTGCCAAACCCAACAGGTACAACCTCCTGTTCATACAAATCACAGACCCCTCTGACTCCTTTCCCTGATAGTTCAGCTGTTCACTCAAAATCTATTTGTGAGCAAAAATGGAACACGTTAGTTATCCTACAGTGTGTCATTAGTGCATGTGTGATGCTCATCCTGCCAGCATCCTTTTGGGTCCTACCTTTGAAGGACCTACAGCAGAAAGGTGGGACACTGAATGTTATCACCACCCTGAGGTGGTTCTGCAGGGATGGGAAAGATGCATCCCAACTCTGTAGTATGGGCCTGATAGGCACTAACATGAATTACACATGAAAATGGTGTCATATCTGTTGTACCCAAGACTTGGTCAGACAACCACAGGTAATCTATGGATCCCAGAACAAGAAAGATCCTTTGGGGTATTGACATTAGAGCAGGAGGACAGTTAGGTGCTTTTCAGTGGGATTGTTGCCTTGAGGAGGCCAGGGCTTGCCAGCTGCTTCATCATCAGGTCCGTAATTACTTTTCCTTTGAGATAATCATTCAGAACTGTATTTCAGACCATTTGGTGTCAGAAGGATCTGGGGAAGAGAGAGCTGATCATAATCCCATCCTGGGAAGGGGTGTTATCCCCCAGAATGGATACAGGCAATGGTGTGTGTCTACTCTTCAGTCCTCAAAAGGTCAATGGCCAAATTATTAGAATGCATTTCAAGGTCCAGATACAAGAATAATTTGACCAACAAAGAATTAATTGGTTTCAGGACTAATTAAGTACATACACTTGGCTTTGCTTAATCAGTGAAATTTCCAATGGCATTAAAATGTCTAAGAATACAAATCCCCAGAGATTTAAAGCAAATAGTTAAAATCAACTTAGATCCAATTATCATATAAATCACTAATGACCTGTGTAAATTGGAAGCTCTTTGGCTCAGCCTCTAGGGAAGAATAAACCTGATAAAAATGAACATGCTACCTGGATTAATACACAGGCTCTGGGGACTTCACTGCAAATATTCCAATAGGACCTTTTCAGTGATATGACTATTGCAAAATGCCACAATTTCAAAACAGTTTTCAAGGGAAGGTTTTCAAGGGAAGGTTTTCATGGAACTTTCAGCAGGAACTTTCATATCTTTTGTACAGCATCCAAAGCTGTATTAACCCTAGAAGAGCCAATTATCCATGGCTGGGCACACTCCCACTGAATACTTTAACTAGAGGGCAATTAGTTATTCCTGGTCCCATCTTCCCACTCTCTGCCTTTCAACTTATCATCGTGGTCGCAATCTGATATTTATTTTATTAATAAATAATGAAATAAAAATAACTAAAGGCTTGGGTTTTGGTCTAATGAAAAAGAATTTGCAAATGTTTGCTGCATGCACCGAGATACTCAGATCTAGTTTTCTTAGTTAATAATTAAAACAAAAATGATGGTGGACTAGCCCATTCATTTTGCCAACCCAATACGCAGCCTTCTCCATTCATGGGAATCCCAGGCCACAATTTGGGAATGGAGTGTGTGAGAAAAAAAAAGTATCAATGAAATATGACACAGATTTCATATACCCAGTGATTTCAAATCCTTGTGTTTGCACCTGCCAAATCACAATACACATTAATAAGCACTGCCAATAAATGAGCATTCAAACCCTTCATCCTGACTCGAATTTAGCCAGCAAATTCCCATTTCGTACAGCTCCAACATTTTCCCAGGTTGCTTGCTTTGCTGTGTGATTTTCTAATGATCCACCAAAGAGTTGAGCGACACAAATAAGATAAAGGCACAAATAAGATAAAGAATGAACAGTAAATATCTTATGCACCATGGAATAAAGTGATTATAGAACTGTCCTTGGACCTTTGGCCGTGTCTTATGGAACAACAGAAAGTACAATATTATATACCAACCTACATGAACTAAAACCACCCCAAGTGATGTCTACTAAAGCAGCAGCTATACAAGAGTTGTGTTTGTATTCATGTTAAAGCTGTGCCCTTTGATTCCAAGCTCCAGCTCCAGTATCAAAGCATAGCTGCAGAGGTCTGAAGCAGGCTGGATTATGTTGCGTCCATCAAACAGTAGCAAGAGATGCATTAAAGTGGATGGCCAACTGGAGTGCTGTGTGTTGCAAGGCACAAGGATCTACTCTGTCGATAAACACTCCCACAGTCACATTACCTTGACTGAGGTAACTGGCTTCTAAAGGAGGGCAGACATTCAAGCCGCATGGGGTAGTTTCTGGTTGACCAAAGAACCCTCGGGAGACCCAGACAAAAAGCGTGAAAGAAGTCCATACCCTCCTTCCTTCTTCATCTTTGCTCTTCCTACTATTCCTTTGTGTTATTGTGCTTTGCTATGTGCCCAGGGTACCCAGGCAAGAAATAAATATCTTGGTCATTTCCTGGCATAGAGCACTTCAATACCTGAGATGCATGCTAGTACATCTCACTCGTTCGTTCCCTTCTAAAGAAAAAAGAGGCTGTGAAATGTTTTAATAAATAGACAAAGCAGAAAATAAAGAAAATCCGCATTCCCCTTCACTCACCCTTCTACTTCCTAGGAATACAAAAAAACTCCAAACGTGGCCTAAGCCTCAGCAGCTTGATGTCCTTCCTTTTCTCTCAGTGTATTAGGGGTCAGAGTACAGTACTTGTGAGGATAAAACAGCTCATGAAAACATAAGCCCATGGCTAAGCACAGCTCTGATATAGTCAGTTGCTTAAACACTTCTGCTGAGGATGTAGGTGTGCAGTTGCAGCAGACATCAGAGTGGACAGGAGAGGCTGAGCTAACTAAGGAAAGGAACTCAGGGAAAGAATTAATTGAAAGTCCTTGGGAATGATGACAGGCTGAAGGCTGAGCAAATGCCCTCAATGCAATGGAAACAAAGGGTAGTGTGGACCAAAATCTTCTAGGAGACACTCTGTTGGTGGCAGAAGACCACCAGCATGTGGACCTCCAGGCTGGCACCATGTCAGGTCCTTGCAAAGCCAAAGTTAGCCTTTTTTAAGGCAAAAGCAAGGTGTGACTGCAGGAAATGCTCATAGCCACCATCATGGTTGTCTCAGTGAAGTTTATAATACAGTATATTGACATGATGATGGCAAGTATTGCTTCAGTAGTGTTTGTCTATCTATCATTGAGCAGCACCTCCTTGTTTGCAGCCCACATGGGGAAAGAGGCACCTTCCATTTCCTGAAATGTTCTCAAGGCTGGAGGAGGAACACTGGCTAAGAGAAATATGTACAGTCAGTGCTTATCATGATCAGATCTCCTTCCTGCCTGCAAGAGGATGAATTTGCTCCAAGAACAAGAGATCTGCTGTGATCCTGCAGCTCCCTAGCAGGATCCCGGGCCAACTCATGAGGGTGGACCCAACTGGGTGTAAGAACTCGGTAGAGATGCACCAGAACCAAGGTACAGTACAGAGCTGAGCACCAAACTCTTCAGCCACAGAGCTGCAGAAGCTTGACAGTGCTTGGAAAGACTAAGAACAAAATCAGCTGGGTTGCACTGCATGTGTCACAAGGACGATTTCCTCCTGGTGCCTATGGTTAAATGAGACTCCAACATGAGTTGTGTTGGTGGGTTGTCAGTTGGACTAGATGATCTCAGTGGTCTTTTCCAACTTTAATGATTCTATGATTACCCCAACTTTTACTCATTGCAATGATTACTTCAGATCAGCTTTGTGCTTTTAGCAGTTGCTCTCTTTCTACTTCCTTATTCTGCACCATCTCACCTAGCAAAATTATCCAATCTCATTTTATATTCATTTGTGACCATGAGCTCACTGCAGGCAACATGCACTGAAGCTCACCAACCCAGATATTTGTCACATTAGGGAGTATAGGACAATCCGAACTGAGGCCAAGCCAGTCCATGTCTGCTTAATCTGAATTTCAAGATAAATATATTTACATTTTTGCAACCACCAAGTCAGCTTCATGCAGTCAGAGATAGACGAGTTTTATACTTCAGGGTAGAAAACCACATCCTCCCCCATGCGACATGTCACATTTGGCCTGGAAAATGTGCTTTTCTCTGGGGAATCAAGAACTCATCTGTATTCAGTTCCTGAAATAAAAATAGGTCAGACCTTGTTTTCCCTTAGGGCTTGGGGGGAAGGTTCTCCTTCTGCTGGAAAATCCCTCAATTGTATCCCAGGAAGCTGAATCTGGGGTTTCCCTGAATGTGCTGCAAGTCAAGCATCAACCTGCACACACTTCCCTGTGCATGCCAGCTTTCCCAGGCTGTTTGTCTGGGACATTTGGCTGTATTCTTTGAACAGGCTAGGATTTGCTCTGCTGGCTGTAGCACTGCCAGCAAAACCCATAGTTTCTAGGGTAGGGTCCACAGACAGGGCACCTCTGCCCACGCACACCTAGAATCTTCACTGTAGTCAGGAGGCTGAGCTGTCCCCATCTCCTCCGCAGCGTGTAAATGTTTGCAAAGGAGGCTTTGAGGAGGATTTGATGGTTGCTAAGCTACATGGTGCTGATTAGTGCAAAGGTGGACATGGGTTTGTGCAAGATAGGGTCCTGTACCCATGGCTGTTTGTCAGAAGAGCAGCACCAAACTCTCTGCTCTCAGCAAACACCAAACACCACATCCCATAGCTGGGTGAAACAGCCAGCATTGCCTGGGGACAGACATTATAAAGCAAGCAAAGATGCTGGAAGATGCATCTTTTAGGGGAGCAAGGTCTTTAAAGAGCTTATCCTCTTGCTGTAAAAAAATAATGAAATGCCATTACATAAGACCAAACACTTCTAAAGCTTCAAACCTATCCCTTGAAATTAAAAAAAAAAAAAAAAAAAAAAAAAGAAAGATTTTAATCTGGAAAACCCCTCAACCATCAAATTAATTCACCTTAAAACAAACAAACATAAAGAAAAAACCCAAACAACAAAGCAGAATTTCAAGAAAAGCAAGCAAAAGCACAAACACAGAACACACCCTGAATGGAGGCGATGTGCACTAACTACAGCAGAGCTGAGATCCTGCACCTCCACCCCCTCACCCATCCCCAAAGGCAGCGGACAGGAACCCACCAACATCGGGGCAGACCCACAAGTCCTCTGTCTGCAAGTTTCTCTTGTAGATCCTTTCCAACCTTGTGATTCTATGATTCTATGATTCCTCCAAGTGGGGGCTGTTTCTTGGCTTTTGCTTTTGCCACCACTGGTACTTAATAAATAAAGCCTAATCGATACTCGTAATTCCTAGGCAGTAAGAAGGAAAGACACAACTCAAAATTATCAGTGTAATGGGGGGATTGATTATCCCTCCATTGACTGAGCTCTGAGATCTGTGGTCTTCAGCTCACAGATCCGACCTTTTCTTTAGCTCCATCTGCTTATTGCCTTGCCAGCATGGACACATGTCCCACAGCTCACATTCCTCATCATGCAGACACCATCCAGGAACAAATGGAGCACAAATCAAAGCAGACAGCCCCAGGACATTGCGAGCTGCCACCTGAGCAAGTTTTCCAACACACTGGTGCCTCACATAATTTTTCCTTGAAATTGATGCCCCTGGCCTGGAGATGCTCAAGGCCAGGTTGGATGGGGCCATGGGCAACCTGGTCTGGTGGGTGGCATGGAGTTAGAACTGGATGGGCTTTAAGTTCTTTTCCAACGTAACCCATTCTGTGATTCTGTTATTAGCGTTACATAAAGCCATACCAACTGTTGGCACGTGCTTCCAAAATCACACCGAGAGATGTCATAATAGGCTTAATAGGGGAAAGTTTATACCTGGGGGGTATTTCTCACTGGAGATCCTTTTCATCTTACAACCATTTACAGAAAGTGTTTTCCATCTCCAGAGCAACACTGATACGTTAGCAGAGATCACACACAGCCTCAGCGCATCACCACAGGGGAAGGAAAAAACTGAGCTCCTGCCTCTTCTGCAACAGCTCCCAACTCAGGGAGCAATTAGTGCCCCCATGCAAATTGCTCTCAGTTGGATCCAGGATGATAACACCAGCAAGAGGTCTGCTGGCTTTTGTACACAGACAAGTGATGGTATTTGAATAGCACTGTGTTTGGTGAGGATTGCTGCTGGATGGTTGTCCAAACATGTGCACACACTCCAGTATGGCTGCAGTCAGATTTGTTTCTCATTTCAGTTTTTGGATACATCATCACTGGCCTGAGGTGGTGTTACGGATCTTACTTGCCAGACTGAGCTGGGAGCAGCTGTGGGTACTTTCAGTACTTTATTGTCGTAAGGCATTCTCTATTGGGCATCTCTTCCTGTATTGTTGATGCAGAAGTTGGTAGGGGCTGTTCAGAAACATGTCAGGGCTGGATATGAATCTTGTTTTATGTACAATGGATGCAGAAGGTGACCATGTCCTGAGCGTACACAGGGGCAGTGTTGGTACTGACTTCCTAAGATGGGCACAAAGTGTGCAGAAGTTGTGGCACATGTGATGGACAACACACACCTGCTCCCAAAGAAGGAGAATTCGACATTGACTTTGTTTTTTGGAATACAGGAGTATTTCTTTTTTTAGGTGGAAATACCCACATAGCCCAGAAAATTATTGGAACAACGATAAAAATGGCATTCAATGAGCACCAAGTGCTCCAGGTTCTCCCTGTCTGGGTTTCTTGGAAAGAGAAAGAAATCAAAACCTAGTTCATAGGAGAAAACCAACAGTTTCTTCAAAGACCAGGTATCAGCCAAGAAAGTAAGGATGGTGGTTGTTTGCCCAAACAAATTTGATGAGGCATTGGAACAAGATGCCCAGAGATGTGGCGGATGCTCCACCCTTGGAGACGTTCAAGGTCAGGTTAGATGGCGCTCTGAGCACCTGATGGAGCTGTTGATGTCCCTGTTCATTGCAGGGGAATTGGGCTAGATGGCCATTAAGGTGCCTTCCAACTCAAATGATTCTTGGATTCTATGAAATTCCCACACCAATAACTCATCCTTCTAAGCCAGTTATTAGAGGTCTCTGGGATGAGCACCAATGTTTGCTGCATGTTTAGTGGGGATGGGGACAACCAGGGATGACAAGCTGCAGTGCACAGCAGAAACAAAGAGGGAAGAGGTGAATTTCTTTGTATTCAGGCTACAAAGAACTGATCAAAATGCAGATGCATTGCACCATTCACACACCCAATGGAGCTCACCCACCAGCCTGCAAGGGAAACAAGTAGTCCCACATCGCCAGGTAAGCAAAGGGTTTGTTTTAACACCATATTTTTGCGAGCCTGAAGTGTTCCCAGCAGCAGATTTAGACCAACCACTGTCTGGCAGAAGCCCGGCCACAAGCCCACAAAGGAGCAGCCAAGTCAAAATGAAGACAAAGCACTCGGGGGGTTTGATGGACGACAGGCAGTGCTGACTACAGCCTGAGCTTCTCCTGCAATATACAAACAAAGACACAAATCAATGCAAAGCATTTGAGCTGCAGAAAGAAAGAAAATATCAACACATCTATCACACTCAGACATACGTTTTGAGTCCAAATGCTGGCAGCACTTTTTATCAATGGCAACAGCTGGATTAATACAAACGAGGGTGTACGTGCATCAAGATGTGGGGTCTCTCTCTGTTCCCTAAGATGCAAATTGATGCCTCAAATAGATGCCTCCAGCATCATCACTGAGCAGCTCTCTACTTGGGACAATGCCCCACTTTACAGAAGGGAAATAGGGTGATAACCACCCCCATGGCTAAGGTTTGAAGAGGACAACAAAGTCAATGTTGGATAATTGAAGCAATCAGTTGGGAAAAAAAAAAAAAAAGAAAGAAAGAAAAAAAAAAAAAAGCAGTGCTACATAAGTAAAACAGCACAAGATTACACCAAAGTCTGCCAGGGAGAACTCAGCTCTTGGCTGCTATGGGGAATCATGTCCCAGCCTGCTCCCTGGCATCCATTTGGAGAAGGAAATGGGTCCTTCTGGGGACTGTGATCAACCAAGCACCCCAAGTCTCCAAATATTCTCTTACAAGTGGGGATGGAGAACAGGTAACAAACCCACAGGTAACCATATATCTTCACTTTCCTTCTAGCTCTGATGGGATGAAGGAGGAGATGCTTAGGGACATTCTGTCCATCTCTCTGTGTCACCACATTATTAATGAGGTGGACTGCTCTGCGGTCTGTGTGACTATTAAGGCACGAGTCATGGGTTTATTAGGCTGTGCTTAGCATTGATTCTCTTTCAAGTTGTCCTGTTTTGTGATTAGCAGATCTGCATACAAATGAAGCATTACCTGGAGTCAACAAGGTTGTGTGTTCAGTTTGACCTGATAGCGGGCACTTTTGCAGTATTCAAAGAACAACAGAATCATAGAATGGCTTGGGTTGAAAGAGAACTCAAGGATCATCAAGTTCCAATCCCCCTGCCACAAGCAGGGTTGCCAGCCACTATGTCAAGTACTAGAAAAAATTGCACCCACTGACATTCATTGATACTTACTGAATGTCTGTAGAGACCAAAGAGTGGACGTGAGCACAGTGAGGTGGTGGGTAGTGCATTTCAGCAGTGGTGACAGTGGGTCACCTCTGCTGGTGCAGATTTTTATGAGTATGGCATGAAAGCTCTTGGTCATCGGTGGTGAAAATGCATAGCCAATGGTTCTGGCTGTTGAAAAACAGTCCTTTGTAGCTGATATTTCGCTCAAACAGTCTTATTGTGCTTTTTGTATCTGTTGTTATTTCTATGGAAATAAATAGGCAGCATTGGCCCAAGACAATTCCTCTTCACTCCCTTACACGTTGTTTCCTTTTGACATGGCTTAGTGGGCAGGGGGGTGATGGGTTGATGGTTGGACTTGATGATCTTAGCCATCTTTTCTAACCTTAACGATTCTATGATTCTTAATGCTGCTGTCTGCAACTTGTGTATGCCAGGACCAGGTTATTTTAAGTCCATCCCTTCCAGAGATGGAGACCCTATCATTGACTGACCTTCCACTAAGAGCAACTGAAGAGTTGTGGACCGGTCCATGAGCTGCTAACCACAAAGGCATGACCAGAGACGCTTTGATAATAGCAAATAATTCACCTTTAATGGACAAAGTCAGAGCCTGAGCAGAGGCTGAACATCTATCAGGAAAGGGTGAGAAGGGTTTCTTTCTGTCCTAGGATGAGAAAGGACATGACATTCCTTTATTTCTGTGCATTTGTTCCATCTCTTTCTCATACACAAACACCCAAAGCAGCATCTCTTTCTACCGTGTCTAGGCTCATTTGCTAATATTCCCTTTCCACTAGCATGGAGCTGATTAGGAAGGAGAAGGAAACCAGTGCACAACAGTTACCAGGCTCCAATACATCAAAATTCCGCCCAATTTTTTTTTTCCCGTGCTGCCCATCTTACCCAAAATCTGGGACCTGTTCCCTGATGTCTGTAACCGCAGCTTTCCCTTGCCCTGTACCTTCATAATGGGACACCCTCAGTATCACCTTTTATATATATATATTCAAATCGTAAATCTTTTTCACTCTAGAATAACTAGAATAAATATTTATCTTTTCCATAAGAGCACACATGAGGATTCACTGCTGGGGAGAGCCCAGCGGCTGAGAACAGATTTGTCCGTAGGTCAATGCAAACCCCATTGTCATTCAGCACTGTGACCCAAAAGCTGCCCTGACAGGAACAGATATATGAACCTACATCTATTATAGTAAACCAGACAAGGTCAGGGCACGGGATCAAACTCCAGCACAAAATTACGCATACTTTTAAGCTGTCGGCAGGCTATCTGTCACAGCTCAGACCACAGCTAGCAGCTTCCCAGATTTGGAGATCTGCACTGGCCAAGAACCCTTCCCAGAATATAGATTGGGTTTGGTCACTCTGTTTCAGAGCAAAGGAAAATTTAAGTGTGTGGACACAGCTATGCTGTGTCTCAGGCTTGGAGAATATCCTCTGTCCTGTGTTAAATAGGTAGTGACATAGGCAGGGATCAATCACTTCTACAACCTCTCCTTTGAAAATCCCACCTTGCACCTGTACAATACCAAGGGTGCAAATCATCCAACTGCATTTATAATGACTGGAGAAAAGACAAGAGAAGGTCAAAGGATGTCTGCATGGAAAATCAAACCGACATTCCCATCTTTAGAGCCTGAGGCATTTAGACTCTTTGCAGCCTTGGGAAGGAGAGGTCCCTTTGTGGATTGTTGTTACAGAGATCATTGCTGCTGGGGTGGCTCAGGTGAGATATGGATATGCAGGGGCAAGGGAAGGTAGAGACAGGGGATGTGGTTTCAGTGCTTGCTACGGAAGCAGAGTAACAGGGGATCACAGGACATCTATGACACCAAGACGAGTGATGCAGCTGACACAGCAGAAGGAAAGGATACAATTCATAGGGACCTTGACAAACTCGAAAGGTGGGCCCTTGTGAAATGAATGAGGTTCAACAAAACGAAGTGCAAGGTTTTGCACTAGAGCCGGCGTAATCCCAGATGTGTATACAGACTGGGAGAAGAACCCCTTGAGAGCAGCTCTGCTGAGGTTCTGGCTGATGAAAAACTTGACATGAGCCAGCAGTGTGTGCTTGTAGCCTGGAAGGCCAGGAGTACCCTGGGCTGTATCAGAAGAGGGGTGGCCAGCAGGAGGTGATTGTTCCTCCCTACTCTGCCCTTGTGAGGCCCCACTGAAGTACTGTGTTCAGTTCTGGGGTTCCCAACATAGAGAAGATGTGCAGCTTTTGGAAAAGGTCCACAGGAGAGGCACTAAGATAATCAGAAGGCTGGAGCAGCTCTATGAAGACAGGCTGAAGGAGCTGGGCTTGTTCAGTCTGTAGAAGAAAAGGCTGCCCCTGTGGCAGAGGGGTTGGAACTTGGTGATCTCTGAGGTCCCTTCCAACCCAAGCCGATCTATGATTCTAGCATTCTATGACTCTGCGGGCTGGGAGAGCTGCCTGGCAGCCCACAGTGGGGTGAATGGGGCAGATGGGATGATGGAGTGTGCATGGGGGGGACTGCGTCTATGTACTGGCTCTCATATCTCCTACTGCCATCCAAGCTGGGCAGACTGGGGAAAAGAACATGCTGAGAAATTTTCAGTGTGCTACCTGTCACCATGGAAACCCATTCTCTATCATCCCTGTGCTGCCCGAGGGAATGCTCACATCATGGGGTGGCTGTAGGGCCCCAAGGAAGGAGCAGCAGGGACAGGGTGCCCCTGGCACTCATGGCTCTACAAAAGGGACAGGATCAAGCTCTGCACACCTTGGTCATGGAGACTGTAATCCCATCCATGCATTAGCCCTGGCACTTGGCAGGAAGGCTGCACAGCCTCCTAAAAGCCTGCAAGTGCATGCTAGGAGGAAGGAGGTGACAGGGCATCAGGAAGGGACTGGGTAAGAAGGTCAGAAGGAAGATCCCTTTGGCCCTTCACTCAGTTCATGGGTGAAGGCAAGGTGAGTTGTATTGTTAAAATATCCAGATAAAATATCCTTCTGAGCATCACATCATGTAAACCTATGTCATCTAAGCATCATGGTGCCCACCTGAGGGCAGCTGGACTCTTTGTGCCACCACCAGCCTGGTCATAGAAAAGACCCAAAACCTAAAGGTAGGTTAGAAGCAGCAGTGTAAATCCCCTTTTCTGGCTCCGAGGAAGGTGGTGAAGGAAGGATGGGCACAGGGTCCAAATCTCATGCTTACTTTTTCCCCATCTACCACTTAAGCTCACTAACATCAGTCCTTGAAGGGCTGGAATGGCATGGAATGGGTTCTTTGGAGCAACACCATTGTCTCCTCGAGGTGCTTCGTAAATGCCTGGAGATGGTAAAAAACACCTGAAACCATGTATGTGTGTTCAGATTAATACTCAGTGGTCCTCAAGGGGAACTGAACCCACGTTTTATCAGGATTCACATTTTGTAGGTGTTCTGCAGTCTTTTCAGTATATTTCAGGGTTTTTTTGTTTGTTTGTTTCATTCTGCACAGTATTTATTGTGTATTCGCTGCTGTGTTTTACCAAACTGCAAGAAATATGTAAACAGCAAATGATCAAAGCAATATATCTTTTATATCTAAAAGCAGGCAAGCCAGATGGAGTTAATTAATGAAGATGTTTAGCAAGACTAGAATTTAGCTCATATGCAAACAGGTTGTTCCCAGAAGCATCAATCTAATCCAATAAACAATTTGTGGGGGTGTAAGAAATGCTGCTTTGTTCCTTCCTTTCCATAACAAAGAGCTGAGCAGAACTTCTGTTGTTGCTATTTAATCCCAGTGAGAGGTCCTGATCTAACAGCACCAAAAGGTAATTCTCAGCCCCTCCTGGAAATGTCATTTACTACATGCCTTGCTCCTGTTGCTTGTGGTGTTAGAGCAGTCGAGTATTCACAGTGAATTCAATGCCTACCCTCTTTTCTGAGATTGCCAACAAGGGAGATAATTATGGCCAATAGTAACGACCTGGACATCCTTGCATAGCAGACTGCATCCAGCCAAAAATTCTGTTCTCGATCAGATGATAATTTAGGATGTTATGTCAGATTTTATCTTTATTCTACAGGATATTACCAGACATAAAGCGTTATAATGCCCCAAGTGACAACCTGCTCAATCACTCTGAGCTGTGATCCACCCCATAACTCAGATTTACAGGCCAGCTTTATGCCACAGGTGGTCGATCAATTATCCAGCTCAGGTTGCAGCACTCCGCGATGCCCACTTCTACTCAGACAGCAAGAAAAGAGGAGCTGGGAGCCAGGACACATTAATGTATGCAGACCTGTGTGCCATTCCTAAAGGCTCTCAATAAAAAGGTTATTACTCTGGAGGTCTTATTAAGTAGGTCGAACATCATTTCTGCATATGAAATCATGGGGGGGGGGAGGAGCAACTCCAGCCTTTGTAGGGTGGGTGGCCGTGCCTGGGCATCTCTGCCAGACAGTGCCTCTCCCATAGCCACGTTTTGGAGGTGATCCTCATGGGGAAGCTGTGGTTTGGTCACTGGGATGCTCGAATTGCCACACATAGAAAGGATCAGGCCCTCACAACCCATATTGCTGAGGAGCCTCAGGCCAGCTCTAGCAGTAGCACAGCCCTTCAGCTCACATGGCTTCTGCACCTCCTTCTCCTTGTCACACTTCCTTCAAATCTTTAAGTCTGCTTGTGGCACAGGATGGAGAGATGGGATTTGGTTTTACCAAACAAATGCAGGCAGCACTGCACACGGGTGCTTCAGGGAGCATTTCCTGACCATGAGAGATATAGAAGCTTAACTAGCTTATGAGCTGGCTCACTAACGTCTTCACAGCAGCAGAGAGAGGAGCTTCTTTGGAGATAGCAATACATGTAGGCCCACTGGATTTTCCCTTTTCACTCTTCTGCTTTTACACAAAATGTGACTGGTCCACCCAATACTGTGAGTAGGATTAAGATGAGATAAGTCACTGTCCAACCACTGCCCATTTACAGTCCATCAACCCACAGCTAGAAGCCTTCCTGCTTCCCAAGCCATTGAGCCTGCTCCTTGTGCTTCTGTTAATACAGGGCAGACGATTCGAAGAACTTCTTTACCCAGGAGATGACCTTTTTCTTGGTGTTTCTCCTTGTAAAGGCTATTATAAAGCTGTTTGTTCTGAGGGAAGACTGCCCAGTAACTCCAAGATACCACCATCTTTCAGCTACCATGGTCACACCAGGCTACTGAGAGCCAGCAGACATCCAGATACAAATGAAGAGACTTTCCAAGAAATGAAAACATCAGGATCATTTTGTTTTCTGGGTGTAACACTCCCTTTTAACTCCTATAGTCAGGAGCCCTAGAACCAATGCTGCTTCTTCCTCCAATCCCTACTCCATCCCATAGAACCATGGAATTGTTCGGGTTGGAAACGACCTTCAAGATCACCAAGTCCAACCTCAACTTAACCATCTCACACTTCAAAAGACGTTGAATGTTCCCTTTCTTTCAGCCAGCAAGTCATTTATCTCCATGTCTCTCCACAAAAACTGGCAATTCTGGAAGCAAACCAGCCTTCTTCAACTTTCAAATAGCATGGAGCTCCAAACCCCAAATAGGTCTGAAGTCTGAAGATTTGTCCTTGTTATCCTCACCTCCATCATGGCTATGAAAGGTCAAAAGTGTTTGTCATGCCCGTGCTGCAGAGCAGACATCTTCCCAGCTTCCTCGAGCTACAGCAAGCTTTCAAACCAAATGGGTCAATAATAGCTTTTAAAAATTATCATCAAGAAATGAAAGGCTTGGCATCACACATCCACTTAGGTAGCTGTAACTACAGCAAATTAACATGAAACTGAAGTGGGTCCCAAATGAAAGCTTGTCTCTGAGACACTGGAGCCTGAAATGGCCTTTATGATGTAAATTTCTATTAAGTACCAGCAATCTTTTGTGGTTCCTTCTTTAGCATTTTACTTTCAGTTGGCTTCTTTCCGAATCTATTTTAGCAGGAGATTTCCTAGACATGGGGACAAAGTTGCTGTCAGTCATGTTCTATTTATGCTTTCTGAGGATATTGATGGTCAGCTGAACTATAGACTAGGGCTATTTAAGAGAAGTATGTGTGCTCAAGGCTTGGGTTGGAAATATCTCTGCTCTGATTTCCTAGGCTGGATAGTGTGGTTCCTATTGTAAGTGTGTAGGATGACCCAGAATGGGTGTGATGGGTTTCTGGGCTCCTCAACAGCCATTTTTTAGAGGTTTGACAGAACAATAAACCCATCAGAGACACATTATGGGGACAGAGAGAGCACAAGAACTCCTGTTCCAGTTTCCTAGACTTGCTCAATCCCTTGCTGCCATAATTTACAAATTTCCAGCAGCTGATGGCTATGGATTGGGATGCCTGGGCTGTTCTCTCACTTCTTGTGTGACTGCTGTGGAAGTACACATTGCAAGATGCCCCTTGATTGTGTGAGACTAGGTCTGATCCCCATCCACAAAGGCAATGAGGTACCCAATGCCCATTGATTTCAATGGCACAGAGAAATCCAAAGCACTTCTGAGAACATGCTCCTAGCTGTCAGGCTCTCTGTTCTCCTGCATGAATATGCCATTAAGATTGAAAAACACCACTAAGAACATCTAGTCCAATTATCAACCCATCCCCACCATGCCCACTAACCATGTCCCTCAGAGCTACATCTGCACTTTTCTTGAACACCTCCAGGGATGGGATGGTCCCATGGTAACATCCAGGCCATTCTAGTCTCTGCTGCAGAATCTCAAGCACTCTGCAGGGATAAGTGATACTTTGGCATAATGGAATCCTTGGGCAGTTAGTCAGCAGGTTCCCACATCACCACATTCTTAGTGCCTTTTTTAGGACAGGAACATGAAAAAGGATTTGAGTTTCTTCCTTTTCCCTCATCTTGAGTCTCTCAGCAAAGAGAAAGGCATGAAATGAAAGCAGGTTAGAAAGAATTTCCTGGTGATATTTCATGCTGCCCCACTCCGTTCTTTCCTACCGAGCATTCCCAGCCTGTATATTGAGTAATCCGAGCTTCAAATCACACATGGAGGTGATGGATTGCTGCTGAATGCAGCCTGAAGTTTTAAGCCAACAATTACTTTTCTCTGAAGACTTTTCCCCACCAGGAACTGGGGAACAAAATACTTCTGAATTGTTTTTATGAACAATACTGTCTTCTGCGCCGTAACTGGAATCTTTAAAGAAAGCTGGGTTATGAATAGCTCTCATTACTGGGGGAAAAAATGCCTGGTACCATGTTGGTATTTTCTGTTCATGTACCTCCTATATGTGCTGGGGATTAATCACCACTTTTAAGGAGGACCAGAGCTGAATTATTAACCTCCGAGCACAAACCCAATTTAAAAATGAAAGAGCCCACTTAGAGGAAGCCTGGGAGCCCAGAGCCCTCTCCTTCCCCCTCCTCTCCTGCAATGTGGAGGAAATGAGCCCTCCCCAGAGGCAGCTGAGATGGACCTGGGCAAAATGAACAGCTCTGTAATCCCATAAATCAAGTGGAGAGGAACTCCTGTCTGGGGGAAGGGATTGCTTAAGGACAGGAGGCAGAGCCAAAGAGTGTATGTTAGGGGAAGAGCACGGAGTAGCTGAGGATAATCCAAGGTGGGCTTACTGTGGGGAACATGCTTAAGCAGGGGGGTTGGACTATGTGATTCCCAGAGGTCCCTTCCAACCACTACAATTCTGTGATTCTGTGAATTTGTCGGATATGAGAGCTTGCCCAGTTGTACATCACCTACTCACCCCTCCCTTCCTCCCCCCCTCAAAAGAAAAATTAAAAGCACACCATATTAAACACTTAAAAAAAAGTTTGTTTTTGCTGGACAGACATGGAGTACGTATAATACATCTTTTGGGGCTTTCATGTGGGAGGCTGTTCCCTGCCCTTGGCATTGTGATCACATATCTTGTGCTGACAGGTCAAATCAGACTCAGTTCCTTAGATCGACTTGTGCAAAGGAAATTTGAAAAGAGGAAAGAGAGTAATATACACACAACCCATACTTGCTGGATAGATTAAAAACTATCCCCAAAATCCTCTGCCCTAGTGCCTATGAAGCATTTTCCAACCTAACAGAGTATTTCCACCAGGCAAGGGAAATAAAGGCATTGAAAAGCTGAATGATGCCCAGCAATAGTCAGAATAGAAATCTCAATTAGCCTGTTATGAAGCACTCAGAATCCCTTATGTGAACCAAAAATGATGCTCTGGTTGGTTCAACCTGTGGCCTCTTTGGGAAGAAATGTGAGTGAGACCATCTTGTGGCCTCCAGGCCTTGAGGTCCACCATCATGACCGTATGGTTGTGATGGGTTGATGGTTGGACAAGATGATCTTAGTCATCATTTCCAACCTTACTGAGTGGGGATCTGGTAAATGTCCATAAATATCTAAAGGGAGGTGCGATGCAAATCAGGCCAGACTCTTCTCAGTGGTGTGTAGTGATAGGACAAGGAGTAATGGCCTAAAACTTGAATGTAGGAAGTTCCATACAAACATGTGGAAGAACTTCTTTAAGGTAAGGGTGATAAAGCACTGGAACAGATTGCTCAGAGAGGTTGTGGAGTCTCTTTTTGTGGAGATATTCAAGACCCATCCCTGTGTGACCTATTGTAGGGAACCTGCTTTAGCCGGGGGGTTGGACTTGATGATCAAGAGATCACGATCAACTTGTGCAAAGGAAATTACAAAAGAGGAAAGAGATTAATATACACACAACCTATCCTTGGTGGATAGATTAAAAAAGGATCTCTTGATCATCAAATCCAACACCTGCGATTCTGTGATTCTTTGATTCTGCATGACTCTACAATTCTGTAGTCTCACGTTGTGCGCTGGGTCCCATTGGACAAGTCAGAACCACAAACCCAGCTAGAAAGTGTTAGGAAGGGACATGAAAGGCCACAAAGCCCAAGAGGCTGACCCCACATATCAGGAGGTTCAATACAGCAAAATTCTGCCTGTCCAGGGAACCCTGAGTCACCATGCTTTGCAACACAGTTTCACGATGATATTTGGTTTCTTGGTAACAGCAGACCAAGCTGCAACAGCAGCAATCAGCTTCATTCTAAACACCCAAAAAGCTCCACGACGTCAGATTAAATAGCTTCCATTTAAAGGAAAAAAAAAAAAAAAACACAAAAAAAAACAACACAAGGCAAGACTTGATAGTGATTCATAATGACGCTGTTTTCCAGGCTCCCTAATGGGTGCACTCTCCATTGAAGGAAAATGCAGCTTGCACTGAGTGAATGATTTTGCTAGACTCCGTGCCACAAAGCAGCACGCCCAGGTCGATAGGCAGATCCCACAACGCACTCTGCTTCCCGTAACATCAGCAGCAGCCGCACATTACCCATTCTGAGAGCCTGGAGTGGATTCACGACTGTCTCTTGTTTTCCTGGAGGCTATTTAATATTCTCTTGCTGTTGACACCCTGCCTCTCCCCCGCCTCTTCTCTTCTGCTGCTTTCCCCCAAACCTGCAAGAACAAACAACATCTGCACGTGTTTGCAGATGAATAAATGGCAAATTGGGACTAAGGAATGGGAGCTGGGAGATTTCCTTCCTACTTTGTGCTATAGAACAAAGGACATTGCCCACTGAGCTGGCGTGTTACCACCTACCTGCCCTGACCTCAGATCCCACGTCCCATTCTCAGCATTTCTGCAGCCCTTTGCAATAGTGCTGATAATAGAAAGGATTCACATCTAAGCTGTAAACCCACAAAATGCATACATGCTCTGCTCCTTTCGTCCCTTCTGTGCTCCTGGAGGTGTATGTGGATCCCGTTTCATTTTCAGGCAGATTTTCACTTGTTTCCTGATTCCAGGCATGGGAACCTTAAGTAAAGCACAGAATTAAAGAGATGATGAGACTTCTCCCTATCCAAAATCACTCATTCATATTTCCTGAGTAATTTTTGAGTATTTCAGAGTACTACCTGCTGGACCCCACTCACCAGCTCCTCACCTCTGCACGCACCTCCTTTATAAAACACCAGGCTCTGGTCCTGAAAGAAGTGGAATAAAGATTTCTTGTTTGCTTGTTTTTAAGGAGAGTCAGATTCAAAGACATTCAAACTGACTTTGACCTTTTCAAAGCAGCCCAAGTGTTAACAATATTAAAACTGAGAGGGGAGAAAAAAATAATCCTCTCTGGTTGACATGAGAAACAGGAGAGATGCAGTACATTCTGGTGGGCAGTCTGGTGAAAAAGGTTCCTATCCATTCATGGCTACTCAGCAGCTCATCTCTTTGACCCTTCCGCCACACTTCTCCCACTAATCCCTTTGCAGAGCCAAACTCCTACACTACAATGAAATAAACTTCCAAACATCTTTGCAAGGAGAAGGCAATGTGGACTTTAAGGAATGTGAGAACAACTTTCTGATATCGGGTTTTATAGAATAGCAGAGAAGTGAGCTCTAAGTCCTTTCCAGCTCTGCTATTTTTATACAAGCAATAGATTAACATCAAGTAGAGCCTGTTTGGCTTGCAGTTTATTAGGGAATTTGATTCTCTTGCAGCCCCAACACCATCAGTGCAGTCACCCCTGCTTTGGGACAGCTGCTCTGCCCCTGACTGCCCTTGGGACCTGCAAGGGAAGAAAGTTTTCCTGTGTAGGGTGGATAGAAAATAACCAAGGCTTCACATGACAGCTGTACAGAAAACACCAGCTGCACCCTGGGCTGGTAGAATGCCTCTGCTAAAGCAGCAAGGCAGCCCACGGGAAAAGAGGTGTGCAACATCTGACACAAAGGGTGGGTAACCCAATGACAGCAATGTTATGGGGGCACTTGGAAATAGTTACCCAAAAGGTGCACCCAGGAATACGTAAAACCTTGGTAATAAATACTGCATCACTCCCGCACATTATATCTGCTGCCTCAGTCTCTTGGCTATGGCACAAAGACTTTCAGATCTCACTGCAAGGTGCTTCAAAAGCTTTTGGACACAAAGCAAACATAGTGTTCAGGGTTACTTTTCCTCCTGACCATTCTGTTTTTAGCCACTCCAAGCACTGTTTCCACACCAGATAGACATGGGTTAACTCAGCAGGGCTGCGATTCAAGGTGCTCCCACCGGCACAAGGCTTGATGTGCTCCTCTTTCCAGCAGCTACTGGCTTGAGAGAGAAACGAACTAATTACCTCAGTAATTACTAAACTAATTACCTCTCTAATTACCCAGCGTCTTTGTTCACAGGGAGCAGACATTCTTGCAGAGGAGGCCTGGCTCAGCGCCTCGTGCTCTTGGGAATCTGCCTGGCTTTTTCACCATGACTTGAAGACCAGGTCCTGCTCACACCATGTTCAGGACGTCTCCCCATTCCTTGGGAAGAGATGGATGCTGATGATGCTCCTCTGTTGGTGTGGGTAAGTTTGCACTGCAGTGTTTTGCTGTCAGAAAGCCTCAGGAAAGGCACAGCACCTTTGCTGCACAGAATTTTCTCCAGTGGGAATACCTTGAGCACGGTGCTATGGGATTACCACCACCCTGATGATCAAACCAGAGATGCAGTTGCCTTCAGGCCGTGTGTGATAATAAGATAAGTACAGCAGCTGAGAGCAAACAGGAAGGTGACTTGAGATGACAGACATTCCTCACTAACACAGAGTTGAAAACAGCAGGGTGTTCACTCAGCAAAACCCAATGTGAACACTGCTGTCAAGTTGCCTTACCTCCCCAGTTTCCTACTCATTTTCCAGCCTTCCACTCCGATCTTGCCTTGGGCTCTTAAGAGCCAGAGTCTGGAAGTGACTCAATGCTCTGCTGAACTTTAGTGTGACAGTGGGTGCTCAGCTCTGAAAAGAGCCCCCGGCTCTTTTAAGGAAGAATCACGGTTCTCATAGCATGGACATAAATGGTTTCATTAATGCTGATCACGATGAGTGGATGGTTTCAAATGTAGAGACATCAGAGCCTGAACACGGAAAGGACTTTTGTGCTGTAGGATGGACATGCACCTGCAGTGCCTTCTTCACTTTCCTTGGAATGCAAGGCTAACATTTCTCCATCTCTCGGTGGTACCCATGTGATGAAAAGCTGATTTCCAGGTGCTAATAGAACAGAAAGATACACATAAAGAAAGCACACGAAATAATCAGTTTGCCTTGCCCAAACCTGAGCAGCATTCACAGGTTAAGCAGCAGTCTGCAGAGAAGAATAATGGCTAGAATTTCTGTTATTTTGGAAAGGAAAAACAAAAATGACAGAAGAGGGAAGGACTCCCTCTCCTATCAGGAATTCAGACAATGTAGGAGGTATAAATATCACTCAGACTGAACCAAGGGGTAGGAGAAATAACCCCCAGAAGCTGTTTTGTGAATGATCATTAGCGTGTGTGACAAAATGCCAGCCAGAGACTGAATTGTGCCAGCCAGCAAACTTCACAGTGGTAAATAGTTTCCTTGAGCACCACGGGTTGACAGTGTGACAAAGACTCAGGGCTTCAGCTGTGGCTCACAACACCAGGAGCTGTCTGCTTTATAGATCTGACTGAAAGGACACCAGGTAGATGGGGCAGATCTCTGAATTTCATGCACAGGTATGTTTATATGAAGGACAAGAAGAAGAAAAGAATCAATAAAGGCAAGGGTCACTTCTCCAGTAGGAGACTTCAGCTTGAGAGATGCCAGGAATCCATCAGATGGAGTCCACCTGAGACTCCACTCCCCTCTTTTAACTCCCTCAAAAAGAGGCACAGGATCTAAAAAAGAACAAAGCAGAGGCAGTCTGTGCTGTAAAATGTATCCCATCCCCCAGTCTTTGTGTGTTAAAGCCAGTCCCAAGTATCTGTTTAAAACTGTAATGCAGGGATATCTTAACAAGTTAAAAACAAAACAAAAAATGACTATGTAAAGCTATGTGATGTCTCAGATGCACATGATTCCTGAGGAAAGGAAGTCTAGTACCTAAAAGAGTCCAACACTGCTAAATTAGATGAGATAGCAGTGATTATCTTGACACTATTGAAAGAGTTGTGACTTGTTCCATAGAAACTGAGCAAAGAACAATGAAAAGCTTTGATTTTGCTCCTACAGTACTGGTTTTCCATTGAAAACCTTCTACGTACAACTGATCTTGTAAATGACCAACAGGAATATCTGAAATTATTCTTTACCATGGGTACAGTGCATCATCCCTTCATCATCCCAGCATAAGCTGTGCCAGGAGAGGTAAACATTGGATATTAGGACAAATTTATTCACAGGAGTCATGAGAGATTGGAACAGGCTGCCCGGGGAGGTGGTGGAGTCAGTGTCCATGGAGATGTTCAAGAAATGTGGAGATGTAGCACTGAGAGACATGGTTAGTGGGTATTGTGGGGATGGGCTGAGGGTAGAACTGGGTCACCTTAATTGTCTTTTCCAACCTTAATGATTCTTTGACCAGTCCTCCCTATGAAGTATTGTCCTTTTTTTATATAGTTAGTCCAAAACATGCAAAGTGTCCCCATCCTAGGCAGACCTACTGGTTCCCTGAAATGTCCAACACCACATCTCAAGTGTTTTCAAAAGAGGTGCATCCTGCATGACTTGTGCACCAGCAAGTGAGAAGGAGGGAGGAAGAAGCAGAAGATGAAAGAAGGGATTAGAGTGCAGACATGCAGAAGGAGTGATGGGACAGGCAGAAGATGTGGCAAACTGACACTCACTCCAGAAACACTCAGTATCATTGCTCTACTTTAAAGGCAAAAGTTGTCCACAAAGCAGACTATTTTAAGGACTGCACCCTGCCTGCTGCAGTCAGCATCCTCCAAGCTCAAGCGAAACATGCGAGAGATGACACCACTGATGATACAGAAGATGTTTAAAGAACACATCATCTCAAATGAAGCCTGAAACACAGTTGGAAGCAAGCAAGCAAGCAAGACTGACTCCCATTGCTCAAGGCTTTCAGTATGGGAAACCAATAAACATTTGGCAATAACAGAGACCTTCCTTCCCGACATAGCTCTTCTGATTTTACAGCATCATCTGGCCTTATAAACGTCTGCTTTTCCTCTATGCTATATTTTGCTGCCAACTCTAAGTCTGGCAAGGATGGATCTGCCAACTTCTTGGCTCTCTGTTACAAAAGAGAACATTATAAAGGAGAATTTGTGAGTTAGCTGATTTGTAAACACTGCAGCAAGTCACCATGTAAACATGTCACTTATGTCCCTATTATTTCTCTCAAGCAGTTTACCTGGCACCTGACACTGTATGCCAGGATTTTCCTTTCCTTGTGCTATTACTGTACCTTTGCAAGTAAAAAAACCAAAAAACCTAGCTTTTTTTGTAACATTAAAAACAAAGAAGAACCCCTTAATTAAACAGTACTCAACAAGCATCTCAATAATTAGGATAGGAGAAACACTAGCAGCATTCTGAATACAAATGAGATTTGCAGGTGCACACACAGTTGTACAGTAGGATGCAGTTCAAACGCAGCCAATTAGAGAAACAGAACAGGTAAATAGACAGCAGAAGGCTCGAGACACATTGCTCATTTGAAACTATTAATACTGTGTAAAAGCCTTTTCTAAGATTGTTTGGTAAGATGAATGCTGCAGTAGTTATCTGAATAGACATAATGAATGAAACTGACCCCCCCATACTAAAAGCATATGATTTAGCTCCCCAAAAATATTACTTGTATTAAGAAGGTTTGCAGATTTGGGTGCTGCATGCCCTTCCATTCCCACGTACTCCGAAGAAAGGAAGCTCTGGTAGTCCATGAATGACAACATGTTATATCACATGGCATCATTTTAGGTTGCTTTGATAGAAAACAGTAATATGTAAGTAGTATTCCTGAAACCAAGGCCGGTGATGCATAAAATCCTATGCTTTAAAGCTTCTGTAATAACATCTGCTGGAAAAACATAACAGCACAGTGAAAGGAACATCACCAGCCTCGGAGAACCGGAAAGAGAGACAGTGAAACATCAACTTTGTTCATAAAATATATTTATTGTTGGTACAGAATGAGGCATATTCATCAGTACTTTATCAGAGTGAAGAGCACAACAGAATCATTTCATGAAGGCCGTGTTAAATCGTAAGCGTTGGATCATTAACATCATTCCAGCAGAAGGCCTGATGAGAGACTTCATTAGACTACATCGTTTGCGAAATAAGTTAAAGTAAAATTTATGTCATTATCCACTGTAAGGAAAACTTTATATAAGCAACAAATACGGCGAGGAGCAGCAGCTGACTTACTCACAATGCGCTGCCACATCCCGGCACACCAAGTGTTACATACCCATGTCTCTGACAGTGAGAAGTTTTCAAGGAGATTCTGCAATGAAATAGCAGCATTTGAAGGATATTTCCCCTTTCTAAGGTCAGTGAGAGGTTCTTTTCTTTTCCTTTCTTCAATCACCAATAAGTGGATTTTACTAAGACTGAACAGTGTCTTCGGATGTATGATTTCTGATGTAATAAGATATAGGTCTTGGCTTTTCAAATGGCCACACTGATTGAGCCGTGATGGCTGCTGCTCTTGAAATGGCTCTTCCAGTTCTTCTCTTTATTGGTCTGCCCTGTAAATGGGCTGTCATATCACTCTTGGGAAAAAATGCTCTTCTGCTGAAATTAGAGTTGATGGTCTTGTGCTTGATTTGGACAATGCCTTTATCCTCCTCTCCCAAGCATGCTCTGCTGAGAAAATGGTCAGAGGGGAGGGAAGAGAGAGGGAGAAACACGTGTTTCAATAATTCAAAGTTATTCCAGAAACCCACGGAATTTGGGATTTGCAATTTTTTTTTTTTCAATTAAAATACAAAAAAAGAACCATTGTTAACATGCATGTCATTGCAGAGACAAGTCACAGAGGCAGAATGGAGCTATTTGAGGGCTCAACAAGTCAGACATTTGGAGGAATGAAGAGCTGCAGGAATGATTCCTATTCATCCATCTTAATGCTATCATAGCTCCAGTCATGCTATGGCTATTAAGGAAATTAAAATGTCTGACCTTACAGTAAGATAAATCCTGTTCCCAGCAGTTACATACTGGAGGAAATATATCCCGAAGTCACACAGCACTAAGTATGTCCCCTACCTACACTCTTCCTATATTCCGAGTCATCATCATAATCTTGATAGTCTGAACATGTCGCACTGAACTTTCACTTCATTATTCACCTCCTGTGCACAGTCGGGCCACCCAGAGCTAAAAGGATAGATCTGTCAAGTACTCCAAGAATTATTCCTACTGCCACACCAGCAAGCTCTGCTACAGGGTCTTAACTCCATTTAGAGGTCCTGGCCTCTACTGTGAAAACACAGACTTGCAGGGATAATATGCAGAGCTGTATTAAGAGTTTCCTACTGTCATGAACCATAAATGAAGGGTCTTTAGAAATGAGCAGATGTACAGATACTACATATCTAGAACAGAATAGAAAGCAGGATCTAGCATGCTAGAGATCATCTACACTCATTGGTGGGCTATGAAGTTGACCAAAGCAATCTACTGTTCTTGCCTTCAGTATCCAAAAAATAGGGAAGAAATTATGAATCTCCTAAAAAACGATAGGAAGGGGTCTGACAATGTTTTGGGCTTCTGTCAGGAAAAGGCCCAAAAGTGAACTCTGAAATCTCACAGGAGACCTACAAATAACTGACTCAAATACTGGAACACTATCTGGCCAGACTGGGAACATTCTCTGCAGATCTGCACAGCACGGAGTCTTAGAAGTTAGAGCTCAGGAAAATTAGCAAGAAAGGGAATGGAAATGTGTTGTCTTTTCAGGATGAGAGGCAATAGGTTTAAGTTGTGCCGGGGTTCAGATTGGATATTATGAAATGTTTCTTCCCAGAAGGAATGTTAATGCATTCGATCAGGCTGCCCAGGAGGCGGTGGTCATCATTCCTGGAGGTGTTCAAGAAAAGGGTGGATGTGGTGCATGGGGTCATGGTGAGCATGGATCAGTAGTTGGACTGGATGTCTTTTGCAACCTTAATCATTCTATGATTTAAATCCTCACAGCCTTTCCAAAAATCATATGGAGAAACACTCAACTGTATCAAGCAGTGTTACTGCGATAAGGATTAAGATACAGCCCAAGGAGTCAACAGTGAGCACATGGAAAGTTGCTGAACGTCTCTGTTCACAAATAATACCCAGAACTCATGATAGAGAGGTTCATTCTAACAGAATAAAAGGAATCAGTTTTAGGCTCCCTCATTGCTTTTATAAACAAAGATAGGGGAAACTTGTATTAATTAAGAAAATTCTCCATCTCAGTTTACTGACAGGATCCCCTCAGAGATTTCTGCAGAACTGATGAAGGCTATTTCTACTGGAAGTCTCCTTTTGCAGCGGTAATGCAGAAACTTGCTCCAAGCCATTGCTGGGCTGAACATCAATGTGGGGTAAATTTATCACTGCATAAATTAACACCGGAAATTCCCGAAAGAGCAGAAAAAAAATGCTGTTACTTTTCTTTCATTTAGTGTCCTAGGGAAAGAAATCGCAGGTATTTGTTCACTAGGTGCATATTTCTGCCCACAACATTTAATTACTTCACGTATTTACATTATTTCCTTGAATTTTTTTTTTTTTTTCATGACATCAATGCAGGTGTGAAGGGAACGTGGTCTAAACCTCTCATAATTAACATCATTTAATCAAGGTAGTGCTAAATGGTGTCCACAAAAGACAGTGTCTTTTTATTGCGTTTCAGTTCACAGCCACGCTCATTTTACATACCCTTCCATTAGGCAGTAGACAGTACCTAGTGAAAATACTGGAGAATGAGGCTGAATGAAATGGTTACTCTGACGAGGATGCGTGATTGAGGACCACTCTGTCCTACAACTTAAAGTAATGGTTACAAGGCTGAAGAGGCTGAAGGACAGCATTTTGTAGCCAGGCTGTCAGACAACAGCAGCTGTTGTTATCATTCCTTCGAGTACTTTTGGACCTAACCTGCCTGCAGATACTTGCACCTCTGTGAAATAAGAGGTCTAATAGGAAAATATTGCACAGATGTCATCAAGCTATGCTGCTGTTGTGTTTCCATATAGGAATTAGGACTCCCTGTAGCTCAAGGAAAAATAAAATTGAGTATTCAACAGCCATATTGACCACATCAGTAAGAAGTAGATTAGGACAAGCAATACAAATGCCAGTGGATGGTCCGTATTATTGCAGATGCTGCAATAGCTGGAGATCCTTCAGCAGTGGGAAACACAAATCCATGGCACAGACAATCCTAATGTCTTCCCTTTAATAGCTCCATTAAGCAGTTTTTCTCTCTGCTTCTATTATAATAAAATACAAACATTAATAATAGAGCTTAATTTATCTCACTAGCTTCTCATGACTTTGGGAGAAGATTTAAACTGAAGATACAGCAATGTGTCAAACTCCTCTGAATTAACAGCTCTCTGGGACTTTCTAACAAGGGGAGAAAAGGACAGATAGAGACATGAGATTACAGACAGGATGAGAAATAAGGAGCATACAGAAGAGAGGGTGAGATAATTATAAGCAAGATAGGAAAGAAAGAGGAGTCAATAAATTCAATTTATGAAAAGCACAGAGTGTGCTCAGCCTGAGCACAAGTGCCCAGACTCACCGCCAGGAAATCGGATTAGTTAACTTATTTGGTTTTCAATATCTTGGTCTATTCCCTCTAGCAAATTTTCTTCTTTGTTTGTTTCTTGTAGCCAATGTCAGTTAACTTTTTCATTTCTGAATCTGCTATTTATCCTGCTCTTCTGTCTTTTGACCAAGCAGACATAATAGGTAATTCTGCAGTATTCTATAGCGGTGTTTGGCAATTATTTCAAAGTAACTGCTTGTCTGGACTTCCAGGCAATCAGCGAGTAAAAATAATTACAATTACAGCTGCAACACATGGAGGATGAGCTCTAGAGGACTGATGTTCGTTATGAGAAACAATCATTCCTGCTTGCAAATATTTCCATCATAAAAGGCTCCTCTTTCTCTGTTATCATAAGAGAGAAACCTCTGAATTCTCATCTTGAAGCATGTGTGGAAGAGAATAAGAAGCATTTAGGAAACACTTTTAACTCCTTGACAGGCTCGGCTGAAGATCTTCAACAAAAAAAGGTGTTTAAAAGGACTCCGAAACTTAATGCTCAGATTTATGCAATTTCCTTTTCCTGCACCTTCTGAACATGAATTAATTCGCCCTCATCATAGCCTTCTGAAAACATTCCCACCAGATATAAACTTCAGTTATAGCTTAAACACGTATAATTAATTAAAATCTACAGTTCCTGTTAAAAATAGCATAGAATTATAAATGCAGTAAATGACTTTTCCAGATGACGCAAGCATCAGCGATGCCAACTACACAGCGACCTAATATAATTTACTAGCCTTTATTTTCTTCTTCTAAGAAGGGGGTACGACTGTTTACGAGGTTGGATAGAGATAGGACAAGGAGGAATCGTTTTAAACTGAGACAGGGGAGGTTTAGATCAGATATTAGGAGGAAGCTTTCCACGCAGAGGTTGGTGACACACTGGAACAGGTTGCCCAAGGAGGCTGTGAATGCCTCTGGATCCCTGGAGGCATTCAAGGCCAGGCTGGATGTGGCTCTGGGCAGCCTGGTCTGCTGGTTGGCAACCCTGCACACAGCAGGGGGTTGAAACTGGATGATCATTGGGTCCTTTTCAACCCAGGCCATTCTATGATTCTGTGATTCTAGAATGTCTCAAAAAATAATTTTTCTAGAAACTTCACACTGGATTTTGAAATAAAAAATCACACTAAGTGAAAGCTTTGAAAATAATACATATAAACATCAACACTTGCTTGCCATGGTAGGAAGGGACCTGGGCAAAACCCACTGCACCTCTCACACCTGGGTGTGTGAGCATGGAGCTTTAGAAAGGAGACCCTCAGGCTATGACATCAGGAAAGATTTTTATGAGCAGAGAGATGCAGTAGGCTGTAGAGTTCTAAAGGCAGTGAAGGAGCACAGGAGCTGAGTGCATTAAAGTGCATTAACAAGTGTGCAGGAGAAATATCCAAGGGTGTAACGAAGGAGGTAAATCTGAAAGGGACAGGTTCGTCTCATTGATTTTTATACTTTACCACAGGTATCCTCTTGGGTCAAAGTTTCTACTGATGATAACAAGGTTTAATATCATGAGATGATTTCAGAGCTGCCCGGGCAGCCCCACAAATTGTCCTCATCCTGCATTGCAGCACATTCACAGAACGAGCTGCAGCTGCTGAGCTTGTCATCCAGCACTGCCAGGCTGCCCATTCAGACAGGAGCACACTAACTATATAAACAAAGAATTACAATAATAGCACCCCACAAATGAATTAAGTGCTGCGGAGTGCAGAAACAGCGTTAGCACTGCAACTGTTGTCTCCCACCAAAATTTACAGAGCACTTAAACCGAGAGAAGCATTAACTCTAGGAAGATCTCGAGCGGTACCGGAGCAAGACTGCACGAGTTCAACTGCAGAAAGGTCAGAGTGAATGATGACAGCCAAATTCTTTCTAGTGAGATAGGGGTTGGCCTCTTTTCCCAGGTAGCAGTGGTAAGATAAGAGGTAATAGCCTTGAACTGTGTCAGGGGAGGTTCAGGTTGGGTATTAGGAAAAATTTCTTCTCAGAAAGAGTGGTGAGGCATTGGCACAGGCCGCCCAGGGAGGTGGTGGAGTCACTGTCCATGGAGGTGTTCAAGAAATGCAGAGAAGTGGCACTGAGGGATATGATTTAGTGGGCATGGTGGGAATGGGTTGACAGTTGGACTGGATCATCTCAGTGGTCTTTTTCCAAACTTAATGATTCTACAATTCTATGATTTTCACACGCTCAAATATTAACTCATAGATTTTATCAGAAACAAAGATTAACAGACTTCTTTAACTACTTTCTACCTACATCTTTAGGTTAGATATTAGGAGGAAGTTTTTCACACAGAGGGTGATGACGCAGTGGAACAGGTTGCCTAAGGAGGCTGTGGATGCCCCATCTCTGAAGACATTCAAGGCCAGGCTGGATGTGGCTCTAGGCAGCCTGGTCTGGTGGTTGGTGACCCGGCACATAGCAGGGTGTTGAAACTAGGTGATCACTGTGGTCCCTTTCAACCCAGGCTGTTTTTTCTGATTCTGTGATTCTATGATTCTGTGATTTTATATGTGGCCTATAAGCATGTTTCCAAATGGCTTCTTTAAGAACACAACTGAAATCAACACATGCACGTCTGTATTTGAAAGATTCAAGCTGATTAAAAAGAATAATCTTTAGAAACATTGGCTTCTTTTAACTGGAACATTTATATAGTACTGTCATTTCCCCTCTGCTGCCCTAATGAAGCATATATGTTTATAATCTAACGTAGCAACATGTAGAGTAGCAAACTGAATGTAAACGGGGAAAGAGCAGGCAAACGTCAGCATTAGACCCTGAATACTTAACTTAAAAGAAATCAAGACTTCCAGCTGGTGAGCAATCTAGTTTGAGACATCCATTAATTTGTTACTGAAAGTGGTGGTATTTATGACAAATAGTACCACTTAGTTTAATCCCCTTGTTTGACTGCTAAACCTGCAGATACCAGGAAACATCTGCCAACAGTGTTAGCTCCTACACTAAACAATGGTTTCCCAAGGGAAGAGATGGAAACCCTATTATTTAAGTAAATTGAAAGAGGACACCACAGAGCTTGTGAGAACAAACACGCAGGGAACAGTACTGCTTAACGTGTACAAGGGACTAATTGGATAATCTGTTTCCTCTTATTTTTTTGCCTTCTATAATTACTCTAATAGCAAGACTCCTACACTCACCTGTTTGGCATGATTGACACAATGCAGGTACTGGCTAGCCAGTGCAGAGCAGCTGAGGGTCTCCTGAGCATGTTGCTGGTAACACTGCAGAATTTTGCCCTGAAGATCAGCACAGACTGGTTGAGTCTCATATCGCCTGGGGAAAGAAGAAAGAAGATTTTGGTTTCCTTCTCAAAAACATTTCGGAAGAGATGCAACTTTAAATAACAGAAGTAAGGGAGAACACTTTAAAGTCACAAAAGGAAGGCTGCTTTTTAGAGCTGTTTGGGTTATAATCTGGGTAACATCAGACCCAAATGGGAAAGTGAGCTGCTAGGACCACAAGAGTCATCCTGATCTAGTTCTTGGTTCTAGCTGGCAGATAAAATCAACATCCAACTTCATATGAGGACAAGTTTTTTTATTTCCAGTGGTGACACACTGGAACAGGTTGCCAAGGAGGTTGTGGATGCCCCATCCCTGGTGACATTCAGGGCCAGGCTGGATGTGGCTCTGGGCACCCTGGTCTGGTGGCTGGTGACCCTGCACACAGCAGGGGGTTGAAACTGGAGATCATTGTGGTCCTTTTCAACCCAGGCCATTCTACAATTCTGTGTTTTGAACTGAGGATCATACTGAGCATGTCTGATTTCACCTACATTAAGAAAAATAGTCAGAGAAATGCAGCACTCATTAAGCTTCATTGCTGTATAGTCCTATGGCCATACAGTCTCGCTTCTTATTAAATATTGCTGCTGCAGAAGACAGAAAGCACCCACTGGGCTGACCTACAGAATACAGAAAACCTGCTGCCATCAGCAAATTACACAATCTGCTTTTGCTGATCTGATGATAGCCTCTATTTTCAGCACATCCTCCTCCCTTTCTCTTCTACCCATCACCTCAATTGTAACCCTGCTGCCAGATGTGCAAGTTATTTAGGAATTTTGTCTGTTTTCTTTACTGTGTGAATTAATTACTCTTGCCATCTTTTTGGCTGATGTAATACACAAAGGAATGGAAACTATTCTGCAAAACCAAATCTTTCTTGGACAAAAATCCTGTCATTGGTATTAATCTATATAATGTTATCCACACAGTGACACAGAATTGAAATAGAAATACAACTCCTATTTTGGAAGCAAAAGGTTGGCAAAACGTTCAGAATTCCAATGTAATTTTAAGCTAATCAGATATTTAATTTATGAACAACTTTTAAGGTACTCAAAATCTAAAATAACAGAATGACCAGGGCTGGAAAAGACCTCCAAGACCATCTAGTGCAACCACCCACCTACCACCAATACTTCCCCACCAAACAATGTCCTTACTCACTGCTATACCTCTTTTACACCAAAAAATAAAGAATTTCAGTGGTAGAAAAAAACAAACAGCAAAAAAAAAAAACAAACCCACACTTGAAACTTCACAGAAAAACAGCAGCTAAGGTTTATATAATACTATTTGTCTTATGTGTGGCAACTGCATACTTAATACACTTTCCCATTTAACCAACCAGGAAAGCCTGACTATGGCTGTTCCAACATCCACTGCAGCCCACATTATTTTTAGTTCAATGAGGTCGTAAAAAGAACAGGACTTATCAGCAGCTGCGTCCTCAGATGAATATTCTGTTCTTTCTTATTTTGCTGATTGGCCCGGGCAGATCTCTGCTTTAGTACAGCGAGAAAATGAAACGTGAAGCACAGTGCTGTTCCTTGGGGGAATTGACTTCTTGGCAATCACTCAAGATGTAGTACCAAAGAAGAAATGCAAAGTCTCCTTGATTTTACAGTATATACCGATATAAAACAGCTCTCTTACTCCTTTCATTCATTACCGTGCATTTGTGAAATACCTAAAACAGAATTTAAACACCGTCCCTGGAGCTTAAAACACTTTATGATCTGGAAGTTCAAACTTCTGCAGGCTCTTGTGGATGAGGATTTCCCCTTAATCCCCCCCTCTACTGCTATCAGCAAGCATTTCAAAAGCGTGTCAGGCATCAAAATGTACGACCACAAAATGCTGTACACTGACTGACTTCAGCAGAGTGTATGGCTGTACTGGGGTGAAATAGAAGTAAGAGAGGAAGCACTGTGGATGCCCTTTGTAAATGTGTGACTCAGCTCTTACCCTCTGTCGATTGATTTTTCCCTAAGCCATGCCATCAGCGCCCACATATAACTCCTGATTGGAATGCTCCAATGGATACTTTACAGTGCCCACAGTACCGGAGCACCGTAAGACATGTTGATTTATTTTCATCTCATCATTTCCCATTGGTGATGTTTCCAGCTGTGCCCTCAGCCCACTCCAGCAACGCAGTCCCAGTGCTGGTCAATGCAGCAAACAGAGCCACTTTCTTGAAGTCAACGAAGTCCATTTTCTTGGATTAATCTGTTCAAGGCGAGCACCAGCTCTGTATTGATCTGCTGTGCTTGTTATGCTCCCCTAATGCACTATTTGCACTTTTGGGAAAACACTAAATGAGATTACTATCCAACATTAGATGGCCATAAAGCATGCAGGGCAGGATCTCCCGTTCAGGAAAAAAGGCTGCATTGCACATTATGGTAAAGCAAGCAAAAGGTCTGTGATTGATTTCTGGTGGGTGATGGATGGCAGGACTCTCAGAACAGTCAGAAATGGCCAACAGCAAGGAAACTCCTCAAAAGGGAAATGAAACATCTCCCTCACTGATAGCTTCTCCAATGTTCCTGTAAATAATGATAATTTTACAGAATTTAAGAGTCTGGTGGGGTTTGACTGAAGAGGAAGCTTGTAAGAAAAGGTAAGCAATACAAAAACAGTAGTTATGAAGAATCTGCAGGGAAAACATAAAGATTTTTAAGACTTGAATGGATCGAGCAATGTGGTCTGGTTCCAGACCTGGCCCTATTGAAGCAGGAGATTCCTCCTCTGAACTCACCTCGTGTTCTGAGGGGTATATTTTGGAATATACAGCGGGGAAGTTGTCCAAATTTTAGTTATTTTTTCTCATTTAGGAATTTCACAATTGAATTGAAGAAAACAATTGGGAAAATACATACTGTAGTGGTCAACGGGGACTGAAGGACACTCTGACAGATCTCCATCCTCATTCAATGCAACTCAGTAACTACTTTCCAGAGTCAATACACGTGAAATTTAAAATACCTTTCTTCTCCAGAGTCAATATGAACAGCAGCCTGATCTGCGCCCTGCACCACACGGCATGCTTTTATTAACGTGTTTTTATTAAGTTTACAATTACTCGATCTGCTTTCGCTTTCCCAGCTGCTCCTCAAGCACCTCATCTGCCAGCAAAATATTTCTGTGTGCTCTGAGGCAGCCACGCGCCCACCTTTTCCATCAAGCTGATGCACCACAATCTCATAAAGGTAATGGGATGAAGACACAAAAGAAAATAAGAGAGAGCTTTAAAAGGAAATATTCTATGCTAAAGCACGAAGAGAAAATTTAATGAGAGTAACTTTGTGCTCATCTAGCCTCTCTCAAAGAGCATAGCTTATCGTATTCCCGGGGGCTCTGAGAAAAGGAGCCCCTTCATGGCATTCAAACAAAATGTCTACTAAAGAGGAAATGTGAAATCACCCTGGTAAGTTTTGTGATAAAACTGACATTCTGACTGAAGGAATCTGAATGGCTGATGAGTTTCCAACTGTGCAGGTATCTGGCATAATCTCACCAGATCAGGACTTCAGGCAATTGTCATAAAATATAGAAAAAAAAATAGCAACAAAAAACCAGCATGGATTATGAAAAAATTGTACCATTAGATGGCCAGAAGTATCCAGGGCTTAATTTGATTCCTCATTAAAATGCTGACACTCATCAGAAGCATCTGTTCTTTGTGTAACCCTTGGCATCCAGTGCTAGCCCTGTGCTGCTCAGTTAAATGATGCTCTGGGTCTGAGGTCAGGCAAAGCACAGCATAACCCAACACTATGTGCAAACTCTTTCCCTACAAACCAGCATATGTGTGGCCAAATTACAACCCAGGGACAGTCTCCAGCACGTGCACTATGCTGGGTGCCATCCAGGGAAGTGCTAGCTTCAAAATCCAGCCTTGCAAAGGATTGTGCTACCTGGTAGACAGCACAGGTTAGCAGCACAGGAGAACTGAAGCCAATGTCCTGACCTGCTTTACTTGCTCCTGCTGCTGCTATCAGAGCCCACTAGTGCTGAGCAGCACACAAAGTAACAAAAATATATGTTTCTTCCTCAAGTTGCTTACAGTGTATGTAAAGAAGCAATGCACTGATGCATGGGAATGCACAATGGATGGAAGGTAGTATCATTATTGGGTTGTTCAGAGAGACATCAAACAGCTAACTGGGAGTAACAGTGAAGAACAATCATAGAATCATAGAATCACAAGGTTGGAAAGGACATACAGGCCCATCTAGTCCAACTGTCCTCCTGTCACCATTACTACCAGGAGCCACTAAACCATATCTCGTAGCTCCTCATCCGGATGCCTCCTGAACACTGCCAGGGACGGCGACTCCACCACCTCCCTGGGCAGCCATTCCGGAGCCTGATCACTGTCTGAGGGAAAATGTTTTTCCTTATGTCTAATCTAAACCTCCTCTGGTGCAACTTGTGGCAAACAAGAAGAGCTTTGATAGAGAAGACTCTGCAACTCCATGGAAGGAGGCTGTGGTGAGACGTAGGTTGGCCTCTTTTCCCAAGTAGCAGTGATAAGATAAGAGGTAATAGCCTTAAGTTGTGTCAGGGGAGGTTCAGGTTGGGCATTAGGAAAAATTTCTTCTCAGAAAGAGTGGTGAGGCACTGGAACAGGCTGCCCAGTGAGGTGATAGAGTCATTGTTCCTGGAGGCGTTCAAGAAAAGGGTAAATGTGGCACTGAGGGATGTGGTTTGGTGGGCATGGCGGGGAAGACTTGACACTTGGATGAGGTTTCACAGAATCACAGAATGGCCAGGATTGCAAGGGATCTCAAGGATCATGAAGCTCCAACCCCCCTGCTACATGCAGGGCCATCAACCTCCACATTTAATACCAAACCAGGCTGCCCAGGGCCCCATCCAATCTGGTCTTGAACACCTCCAGGGATGGACGGGGCATCCACAACCTCTCTGGGCAGCTGTTCCAGCACCTCTCCACTCCCTCTGTAAAGAATTTCCCCCTGATATCCAACCTAAATCTTCCCTCCTTCAACTTAAAACCATTTCCCCTTGTCCTGCAGTTATCTACCCTTTCCAAGAGTTGATTCCCCTCCTGTTTGTAGGCTCCCTTTAGTTACTGAAAGGCTGCAATGAGGTCACCCTGCAGCCTTCTCTTCTCCAGGCCGAGCAAGCCCAGGTCCCTCAGCCTGTCTTTGTAGGGGAGGTGCTCCAGTCCCCTGATCATCTTAGTGGCTCTCCTTTGGACCCTCTCCAACAGCTGTCTTTCTTGTACTGGGGTCTCCAGAAATGGGCACAGTACTGCCCACAGATGGGGCCTCACAAGAGCAGAGTAGAGGGGGACAGTCACCTCCCTGTCCCTGCTGGCCATCCCTCTTCTGATGGAAATGTTTTCCAACCTTAATGATTCTCTGCAAGCAAGAAGTGTGAAACAGCAGACAGACAGTGGTATCTCCCAGCATTACACAAAAGGTGGTGGTGAGGAGATCATCCTTTTCTAAGATTACCTCATCCCAAAAGAGTGAATTCCACAGACCCAATGCTCAGTGAATTTGCAGGAGTTGTTGAACAGTATAGAAAACAGTTGCAAAACAGATAGCAGGAGAAAAAAAAGCATGAAAGGGCTCATGGTAATGAAGGTCCTTTCTGCTGCACCATTATTTTTAGCTCTTCAATTAATTTACTCCTTACATTAAATAATTTTTCAAAACTGTCTTTGCATGTGAAGTGGGTGATGACTTGCAAGTGCATTATGAAACATGTAAAGCACAAACCAAATGGTTATGTTCTTCTAAAGATCATTTGGAAGGAATACCACAATCTGATTTCTGAGTGTCTGTAACTGATGTTATGAAGCAGTCCATAATCAAACTGTGCCCACACAAAGCCCTCCAAATTACCATGTGGGAAGTGCTGCCAGCAAAAGTTCACGTACTGTGGAGTTGATTTCTTGCTTTTATTTACTCTTGACTACATAGTGAGACTTCTCCAAAAGCTGCAAAGGAAAGAATTTTCCCAACAAATCTCTGATAAGTGGCAGAATAGAACTACAGTTGTTCCTGCTCTATTACATTCAAAAAATGCCAAACGTGCATCGTGCCACTAAATAAATGACTTCTGCAGAAGTCTGAATACAACCTGAAGTTGGACTCTATGATCCTTTCCAACTTGGGATATTCTGTTTCTACAAACTTTGCCCTCAGAATATGTATTTTTGGTGCTATTAAGGATCAGCTTCAGTGTTAATGCTGTTCATGTTATTTTTAGACCCTTTGGCCTAAAATTCCAGCACTGACAAAAGCTTTGGCAAATGTTTGCCATCCTCTCATTTATTTCAACTCTCTTAAAAGCAAATATAAATCTGTTTTCAGCAGTCTGACCTCTGAAATTTAGGGATGCAGATGAGGAGGAAAGACATATTCCAGCACGTTCTTATACATGCACCACTCGAAGACAGACAACTAATTATGTCTAGAGTGAACTAAGTCAAGTTTAATACGTTGATGAAAACCTGGTTTAACAAAGAGGACTGGCAGACAGCACTTTGACCTTTTTAGGTGCTTTTTTCTTTGCCTGGTGAAAGTTAAGGAGGGCAGATTTAGGTTGGATGTCAGGGGGAAATTCTTTACCGTGAGAGTGGTGAGGTGCTGGAACAGCTGCCCAGAGAGGCTGTGGATGCCCCGTCCATCCCTGCAGGTGTTCAAGGCCAGGTTGGATGGGGCCCTGGGCAGCCTGGTCTGGTATTAAATGTGGAGGTTGATGGCCCTGCCTGCAGCAGGGGGGTTGGATGTTCATGATCCTTAAAGTCCCTTCCAACCCAACCCATTCTGTGATTCTGTGATTCCCACCTGGTAGGATAGGATAGCAGTTCAGCTTTTAATATAAGCAAAGTGGAAATGCTTCCTTGTAGTGCAACAATTTATTTCTTGCGTACAGGGAGGAAAGAGCACTGCAGAGATTAACAGAGAGAATTTACAATCCCAAATCTGGCAAAGCACATAAATGCAAGCACAACTTGAGAAGTGAGTAATTTCACATTTGCATGTACAGAGTTATGCACAGTCTTACACTCTTTGTTGGGCTGGGACTTCCAATAGGATTAAATCAGAATGGGGATCAGAAAAGATTTCCTGGTTGTGAATCCTAATTAGTCCAATGAACCAATTGCTAAGGTAAATTTTCAACATTTTAGGACATTACATTAAATAGACTAGATCTGTCCAGCCTAGAAAAAGAATTGCAAGTGAACATGAGGCAGTTGTATGAAATCATCAGTGGCATAAAGATTATTCCAATTATTCCAATGAAGTTTTCCAGTGAAGTTGGCCAATGAAGTTTTCTAGCAGCAAGTTTACAACTAAAGAAACAACTCAAGCATTTTCTAAACAACACATAATGAAAATCTGGAAGTCACTGCAAGAGGATACTGGGGTATCACAAGCACAGTTGGGTTCTGAAGCCAGTTATAAGGGACTGTCCATCAAAGGATTAAGAGCAAAAATACAATGTTTGGCTCGGGAATGCCACATTGCACTTCTTTTTTGAAGGTTAAATGGCATCCCTGTGTAATTCCCCTGTTTTTCCACTTTTCCTGAGATATCTACTCCTACTGACTGCCTGATAAGCTAGAAGGACCTCTGATCTGACCTGCCGAGTCTGTGTGTCCTCTGAACACCTTCATCAAAGAATGAGACTGCCATCCACCCTGACAGACACCGTTACATGGAACACTTTTATTTCAATTGATATTCCTTGAATTTTATTATCCCAAATAACTCGTTAATAAAATTCACCTCCTGGAAGAAAACATACAAACCAAAAGCCTTACAATACAAACACCACCCAATACACCAACAAATTATTATACAAACGTACCTTACACACAGCTGGTCCTTGCAGCTGCAAGGGGAACCACATGCTGGAATTACCCAAACTGGGATGCACGTTTTTAACCGTGGAGCTTTAAGAACAGTTTTCACTGAATACTAGGATATAAGCTTTAAATGCTAAAACAAACACCTACATGGACGACAGCAGTGCAAATTTTAGACTTCTAATTGGGCATACAAGCCTTTGTACTATAAAGATAATACAGCAAATATAATCTTTAATAAAAATCAGCTTGGAAAGGCTCAGCTTAATCTAGATGGAATACACTGTACCCATGTAATGTGAATACATGAGATAAATACAACAGAAAGAACTTCTTGATCTTGCACTGATTAAAACCAGCTTCTATTTTGGTAAATTAGGAAAGAATGATCATCTTGGATGCATGGAAGCCTGTCCAAGAACAAGGCAGAATGGGAAACAAACAAATCCAACCATAAATCTGCTCAGCCTGATTTGAACGCAACCCCATCCATCCACGCACATGCAGTCACTTTGTGATGACTGCATTTCAAACCTTATTTTGAGTTTGCATGTAGCATCACTTGAGATCCGTCTCATTACTCCTCCCAAAAAGTTATTTAATGAAGACTGGCAACACTCCACTCGCTCAGCTGTTTGTGAGCAGAAAAGTCAGAGATCACCATGGCCAACGACACCAGGTGGTGCCATTTCTTAGCGTTATGAGTTTTGGGGTGCTTCCTGGCACTGTGCAGGTCCGAGCAGTGCATCTTCCAAAAGGAGCTACAGCAAGCAGCAGGGAATTATTGCTCTCCTCGGATCCAGCCTGAGCTCATCACAAAGCAGATTCAGTCTTTGGGAAATTTAATTGATGCTTTGGCTGACATTTCTGATAGATGCGTGATGCCAGTGGTCTGCAGCCACTGCTGTTCCAGGACTACGTGGGTGTATTGACTAGCATTACATACTACGTAAAAATACAACAAAACCTCTCAAATTTCTAAAGAAAAAGAACTTTTTGCAATAGTTTGAAATCTTTTTCTATACAAAAGTAGCGAAACAACACCATGATAAACTACCCATTAAAATGGATAACATTATCATTTTAATTTTATTCATGCCCCGTGTTCAATTTTCCATAGTAATGTTACATCACAGTGTGTGTGAAAGCACATACACACAGAGAGTAGAACACAGACAGATCTGAGTAAAGACTAACCAACCAAATGAGCAGCATAAACCAAATACACAACTGTGGATTTATTATTGCTGTGTATTTCCCAAGGGCTATACAATTCACTTCAGGCTTTGTAAAGTCATGAGTAACATCATCATCCCAAACTCGTGATAATAAAATCTTCACAGCACCTTACACGACTCCACTAAAAAACAGCTTTCCTCTTATATAGGTGGTATAAAGTGTGTTGTAATAAGGAGACACATTTCTTATCTATAGCAAAGGTCAACTGCTGCACTAAATATGAAACACCATAGGACACCAACTCTTGGCACGTTATTATCCAAATATTACTCTCTCGAGCAATATATGTTTAACTATTTTATTCAGCCATAAGAGGCCTGAAAGCCTGCTACTGACCACAAACATAAGACGTTTTATGAGGAAAAGCAGTGTGCAGAAAAAGCAATCAACAGTTAAACACTTCAAGCATCACTGCTCCCGTGGGCGATGATTACTGGAGGGAACTGAAGGCTGCAATCTTAAAAGTTAAGAGAAAGTAAAATAAATGCCAATTTTTCATTTGGGCATGAAATTTTTCAACAAAAAGGAGGCTCGGATTCACTCTGATAAGCTACAAAGACTATGTGTGCTTTCCCAGGTCTTGCAACCAGGCTGTGGCGAGTCAATCTTTTTAGAAAATATCATCAGCTGTGCTGCAAAAACAATAATGTGTTAACAAAGAGGAATAATCACCTTGCAGACATGCTGCTAAGTGCGTACTGGACCTTGTTGTAATATATCTTAGCTTTAATGTGCTTGTCCAATGCTCTGTAGAAATAAAGGAAAATATAATGAACTCAACATCCTTTCTAGCATCCCAGTGGGGAAAATGCACCGTGAACAAACCATGAACTGCACTTTGAGAGAAGAGTTGTGAAGCACAGCGTTCAAGTTTCATTCTGTTATTTTTCCTGCTGTGGTTCCATGGGGCTGTTTTAAGACATCATAGTACTGGAAAAGCAGTTCAACACCAGAAGGGTGGGGGGTTATTGCCAGTGCCATCTCACACCTTACAAAGGTCTCCTTAATACATTCACTGTGCACTGACAGAATTAATTAGGCACTTAGTTACACGACTGAACTTTTACCTGATCCAAAGAAGTCATTTTAACCCTTTGTGTTTTATAATCTTATAGTGTATGATTTCTAAGGCCCTATTTTTCACCAAGGTCTCATATAGTTGGGTGGTGCAATGCTTTTGTGTTTTATGACATTGGTGTCATCTGCAAACTTGTTGAAGTTTGATCATTGATGTCATTGATGAAGATGTTAACTGACCCCTGAGGGACACCACCATATGTTGCTGATCCCCATCTGGACATTGAGTCATTGACCATCACTCTCTGGGTATGTTCTCACAACCAGCTCCTCATCTATTGAACAGTCTACCCAACAAATCCATATCTTTCCAAATTGGAGAGAAGGATGTTGTGAGGGGCTATGTCAAAGGCCTTACTGAAGTCCAGATAGATGACACCAGTGGCTGTTCCCTTTGTCTAGAAAGACAGTTATGCCATCATAGAAGGCTATTAAGTTGATCAGGCAGGACCTGCCCTTGGCTGAGCCATGCTGGTTATCCTGTAACACCTCCCTCTCTTCCATGTGCCTTAGCATAGCTTCCAGGAGCATCTGCTCCATGATCTTGGAGGTTGACAGGTCAGTAGCTCCCTGGGTCATCCTTTCTAGGATTTTCACTAGTTCTACTGCTAATTGCTACTAAGAGATTCCTCCTGTTCTGGCACACTTCCTTACAGAAGGAAAGAGAAATAAAGTTATTCTCCTTGTAATCCTCTACAGCTTGAAACTGGCGATCTCCACCACTATGCTGGGGGTCTGGGTTTGGATTTTAAAGGGTCTAAATATATCACAGTCTGAAATAACCCATTCTGGAGAATGGGTAATTTCCAGTAAAATACCTCACTGATGGAAACGGTAATAGAAGCAGATTTTTTTTTTCTGAACATCCTTCATCTTCCTCCCAGTACCACCTCTGGAATGCACAAGTAGTTGAAACTGGAATCGTCTCCTTCATTTTGTGGAGTAAAGATGGCACAAAGCACAATGGTCTTCTTTGGGGTAGCACCTATCTGAAACAGTAGGATTTTATCATCCTTACACACTTGATGGGAAAGGTTGGTCCACCTTAACATGGTGAGTGAAAGCATCCTAGCGAAGGTAAATAGAGCTCAGAGAGACAATAATGAAGATAATTATACTTAGTTATTGTTTGGTCTACTTACGGCCCTATTTTATAAAGCTACTGCCAGCAGAGCTATTTTATGTGATGTCTTTTTCATGTAGCAACCTTTTCATAAATCAAAGGAAAAGCAATACGAGGCAGTTTCTCCTGCAGCCTGTTTGACAATAAAAGTTAACACTGAACCCTGGCTGTTATCAATCTTCATAAACGTGTCCATGATACGGCAAGCCTGTTCCATATTACACTGAGTTTGTTACTAATGCATGCAGAGGAGCAGCCCAGTGGCTCAATGTATCTCTTAAATGGCTGGAAACTGGGACCCGTGCTAAATGCCAAGGAAAGCTTTGAAGATATAACTGTTTCTCTCAATTTCTTTAATATTAGATAAAATGATTGTCCTTTTCAGTGTTTTACACCTGAGCACCTAACAGAAAGTTTGACAGAATCACAAACTTATTACAGCAGTACAGATGCCCTATTAAGGAGAGAAAGGAGGAGTGCATGATACAAGATGTGTTTGGATATTACCTGAAAAACTCAGTTTACAATGCGTACACAGAACAAGAGCTAATGGTGGAGTTTGACTTTCACACATATTCATACTGCAAATAACCAAAAAGAAGCAATTAAACTTTATTTGCGTAAACATAAGAGTTAGCAGGTACCTGAAGACTGCTCCTGTTTGACACAGAATTACTTTATGTATAGAGAAGGACCAAAAGGTCTTCAGATTTCATAGAATCATAGATTCATACAATGGCCTGGGTTGAAAAGGACCACAATGATCATTGAGTTTCAACCCCCCTGCTGCTGTGCAGGGTCACCAACCAGCAGACCAGGCTGCCCAGAGCCACATTCAGCCTGGCCTCTAATGCCTCCAGGGATCCAGGGGCATCCACAACCTCCTTGGGCAGCCTGTTCCAGTGTGTCACCACCTCTGTGTTTCAAAGAAAGGCAAACTGCCATAGTGCCATTACATAGATTTGCTCTATCCTCAATCAATTTTCTTTTAGAGCCACCAAAACCTCCTTTGTAGACTGCCCAGAAAAAGATTTGCAATGTCTCTACCTAAAAGAGCCAAATATTTAGTGGAAGAAGGGTCTGAGCTAGATTTGTTCAGCACTAAATTACCTGAAAAGAATTAAAATTCAACACTGGTTGTGCAGGCTACATATTCTTACTGAAAGGGTTCTAACAATTTTTTTTGCTAAAGTACAGCATCTAGTCAAGGCAAAGGGAAAAGAACATATGTGATGGAACAAAAGGGGCTGCATTTCACCAGCCCACTAAGAGCAAGATTTCATTAACAGTAAAGTGGTGCAGACAGAGAAGCAGTCTATTACACACAGATCCATAAAGGCTGTCTCGCAAAATCTTTCGATCCTGATCTTCTCGTGCTTCCAGTAATGCATATGGCACAGGGCAGCATTTGCTATGCAGTATTATCCAACTTAACACACCCCTGACAAAGGGCTGTATCTTTATAGTATTTATAGCCACAGACATGGCACTCCGATATTCTCCTTAAAGATACACGTATTAGCTTTATCTGTTTTGTTCAGTCCCATCCCCCAAGGCTTAAATGCGTGATTTTGGACCCTACTTTGATTTTATATTGCAGGCATATTAATGGAGAGGCAGAGGACAGTGTGAGAGAGTGCGTTTTTATGACAATTAGGACTATTTTTCAAAATATTGACAAGTTTTCCAGTTCCAGTTATAGCTCCTCCGTAGAGACGCACAGTACTTGAATTGGCAAAAGCTACTAATGCTTAACTGTTCCATAAGCATTAAGAGGGAAGAATGCCTCCTTTGTGCTTTTTCGTGTTCGTTTAGGCTGAGAGGGCGGAGTGCTCTTCAAGCTTCTAAATGTGCCGTGACACATTAATATCAGGTCTTATCTATCCAAGTCTACATGTTTTAAATTCCCAAAGTAAAACAAAAATATTTAGGAAATGCCCTCTTCACAAATACCTGCAAAAGGCTTTTGATTTCCTTAAAAATGAAGACTATGCTCAAGAAAGTGTGAACACGTGGTTAGCAGCTGTAGAAGCATCCCAAAAACTGGTTAGGATATTTAATGGCTGGAACTGGATGGTCTTTAAGATCCCTTCCAACTTGAGCCATTCTATGATTCTACAACCAATACATGTATTTTCTTGTATGTTTCTCAGGACTCTTGCTTTAAGATGCAGTGATAAGCACTGAAAGAATCAAAAAGCATATTCAGAATTTTGCAATGAGGAATACTGAGAATAACAGAGCAAATATGGAAGAAAATGCAGCCAGAACATCAGTAAAAAAATGTCCTGTATAGAGTATACATTAAATAACAAATGGTATTTCAAGGGAAATTCAAGGGAAATAAGTAAAACATGAATTTTCTGCTGGGGACACAGACTATCCTGTTGGATCTGAGCGCTTCCAACCAACAAAGCTAGCTCTTGTGGCTAACATGGCTGTGTTCTGATCAATTAACCAACTTGCACAGTTGCATTTAAGGAGATATCAATTGTGAAAACTTGCTGAGAATTTTAAGCTAAGAAGAATACAATTGTATTTTGAGATTTTACTTTGTGGGGAAAAATATTTATATTCACATAATAAGCCCTATATTCACAAAAAGTCACTAACGTCTAAAATTCAGTTATCTGAATGTAAAATCTCCTCTGACTGAAGGAGGAAACGTGCTAAGATATTCACATTTGGAGGTGTGATAAAGTAATAATGCTCATGAGGGTACAACTGATGTTGCTTTCCTCTTCAAAGCTACTAAAAAACGCACACATTGGTGCTCTGGTCAACTTGTAGGAAGCGCTAAATAACCAATATCAGGGTCTGCAGTGATAGAACAAGAGGAAATGGTTTCAAGCTCCAGGAGGGTAGATTTAGGTTAGATAGAAGGAAGAAATCTTTTACAGTGAAGCACTGGCACAGGTTGCCCAGAGATGTGGTTGATGCCTCGTCCCTGGAGACTTTCAAGGAGAGGCTGGATCAGGCCTTGGGCAACCTGATGGAGCTGTGTCCCTGTGCACTGCAGGGGAGTTAGACTGGATGGCCTTCAGAGGTCCCTCCCAACTCGAAGGATTCTATGATTCTATGATTATATTTTTCAAAAACAAAATTATTTTACGCTACTGGCGGGATCAACAAAGACAAAATGCCACTACTTGATGCTAGTTATAGATGGAAAAGTTTGGGGACTTCTGATCTCTTACCTGTAAATGAGGCCCAAACCAGTGAGGTCAACAAAAAGAGATGTACTATGTTAAAAAGAACAGCTTATAAGGTTTGTGTGAAAAATGGCAATTGATGACCTTTTAATTCCAGACTAGGCTTTGGCTCATGTTACCCCTCTGATCTCAGTTCAGTCCCCTAACCTTAAGGATAACTGAATGCACTTAGGTCACATATATGAAGCTCCTTTCATTATTTTTATTACAGTAGCACCTAGATGAATTAATTAAGGAAAAATTGACATTAGGAAACAATTTGCTAGGCATTCTAGTTCATAAAAAAGCATCAATACTACACTGAGATAATAAAGGCTTCTCTGTGATGCTGTATCCATGTAGCAAACCTGTTGCCAACTGCCTGCTGCACCGTTTTCTTCTATTGCACAACAAATTAAACTGAGCACAGCCTGGCAAACTTGTATTTAATTGTTTGAGCCTATCAGCAGCACAGAACAGCAGCAGACAAACTTCCTCCTCCATCCAAACAGAAAGGTGACACCCGTGACACAGCAATCCAGTGTTGCCCTTCCAGCTGCCAACAGCTGCAGCATCCCCTGCTCCAGATGCTGACAGCTGCAGCTCTGCACAGAATGTACTGTGGCACAGACACAGGAGGACCAGCTTCTTGAACGCTCCAGGTCCAACTGTCACCTTTCGCTGAAGCCCTGACTGCTTGCTAAGGTCAAAATCTTCATGGTTCTCTCCATGCTCTGAGATTCATTGCGATTTGGACTGCCCTGAGCAAACAGGAAGACAAAGAGCAATAATGGAAGATACAGTGCAATTAAAAGTGTCCCTCTGCTCAGAGAAAGAGCTATTAAAGCATTCCTGTTCTCCACATGCCCAGTGTCAACTTCCCATACAGGAAACATAAATAACACATTTCTGCCATTTAGCTTTCCATAATTACAGAGTGAGTGGAAGATACTTGTTCGACGCCAACGAAAGTGTCCGATTTTCAAGTCCAGGTAATTAAATTAAAGAGGGAAGTTTTACTTTTGAACTTAACCACATGTGAACTTGAAGCCAACAGGACAGCTTAACTGCATCGTAAGACATCTTAATTCTATCTTTACAAATGTGATTTTCTGAGTATAATCACACTCGGCCACAAAGCATATGATTTGATATTATTTCCTAAAATGTTTAATGTATACTTTGGCTTGACAATTTTGAATTCACTTAGATGGAATCTAAACAGAATGAATGTAGTCTATTTTTTCTCTGTTGCCCAATAGTACGGGAAGGGAGGGGGAAAAAAAAAGGGGGAAGAAGTGGTTAATTACAAGTAGCAACAAATGAGCGGTAATGGAGGTGTTGTGAATGTAAATCAGCATCGCCTAATGCAGCAGCAGCAGCATCTGTACGTGCAGCTTACAAAGTAATGAGATCGTGCTGATGTGCTGGCATCCTGCTTTGATCACTTCATCTTGTTCAAGAGCTCTGCTGGGAAAACAAAGGTCAGTGGCAGTGACCTGGCTTCCACACGCACAAATATTAGCGACCGATGGAGGGTTGCTTTCCATCTTTCCACTCCGTGGTTTCGGAACGGCTGGTTACATAGCTGGGGGCCTTGGCTGAGCAGGTAGCACATGCTCCTGCAATATGAAGTGTCGTGTTGGAACATGTAGAGGTAATTGGCAATTCATTCTTCACCCTCTAAGCGGAAACAGGTGTATGAGTCTTAAAAAAAAAGCCATACCATCAACTCTGTAAATCCTGCTCCCTTCCAGAAAGAGAGGCTCGCTGCTGTGTGCTCAGAAGTGGGGGTTGCGAGATTTGTAGGCTTCGGTCCTGCAGATGGCTTAGACTCATAAAAACGTCCTTAAAAAGGTACTGGCAAATCTCAGCAACACGAGATTATACAGAGAACAAATTAATAACAAAGGGAAGAGACTGTGGATTTTAACCTTCCCCGGTTTTTAATACCCTAAGTGGGAAATCATTTATTTGTGTGCACACAAAATCCCAACAAAGGATGCTTAACGTATTAAAACAAGAGGCTTTAGTCCTTGAAAGGGAACGGGGAGCCAGATGCACCGCGTGGAGCACAATGTGCCAACTGCGCCGCGAAACGTCAGCGCTCGCCGGCTCCGAACGGCTCAGGAAACTGCAGCCAGCAGCAAGAACTGCCCTTAATGAGTGCATCCATCAATTTTCAGGGGACTTGCTTGATTACCAGGACACAGAAGTAGGGAGCGTGCCAATTTAGCTGTTGGCCACTGATGCATGAAGGAAGAGTTTCACTTGCTCACTTTCATGAGAAGTCTATAAAATTACTTAGCGCGGCTGTGTAAGCAAATACAGAAAGCCCGCGGTGTGCTGAAACACAGGCATGTGCTTTCTCCTCCTAACACACCAACCTGATGCACCTGAAGAGGAAAAAGGCATTTGGATAAACGGGCATAGTTTGCCCACATCTGTTAGAAAGCTTATCCTACTATAACTGCTTTACCAAAAAACTTTTGTTATTTTAAGTACTAACTCATATCAAATAAAATTCCTATTTATAGAATCACAGAACCATACAATGGACTGGATTGTAAAGGACCACAATAATCACTGTTTCAACCTCCCTGCTGTGTGCAGGGTCGCCAACCACCAGACCAGGCTGCCCAGAGCCACATCCAGCCTGGCCTTGAATGCCTGCAGGGATCCAGGGGCATCCACAACCTCCTTGGGCAGCCTGTTCCAGTGTGCCACCACCCTCTGTGTGAAAAATTTCCTCCTAATATCTAACCTACACCTCCATGTCTTAGTTTAAAACCATTCCCCTTTGTCCTATCACTATTCACCCTTGCAAACAGCCATTCCCCCTCCTGTTCACATGTTCCTTTCAAGTGCTGGCCATGATGAGGTCTCCCCAGAGCCTTCTCTTCTCCAAAGACTTTGTGCTTTCCCAAAATTAATGTTACGATTGCTTTCTCTATTACAGACTGTAAAGCATCTAACAGTGTGAAAAATCTGTGATGGGATGAGGAAAGCTTTAATGAATGTAGCCAGGATTTCCAAAAGGGAGACTAGGGAAAAAAGGATTAGGGCAAGCACGGAAAAAATTGGCTTGGCTAAATCTTTTAGCTAATGCCCTACCTACATTTTCAATAATGGATTAAAAAAAAATAATAATAATATAACTCTCAGAAATGCACTCAATGCTTCAGAACTATCTGCAGCACAAATAAGCACATTTGAAGTCGACACTGCAGTTCAAACATTGCAATGAAAACAAGCACCCAGGCAAACAGACTCATGGTTCTGAGCTCACCACAGAAACACAGATATTATGCCAGAATCCCCTGCTCCCACCTTGCTCAGGATGAATCTGCATCCATCTAAAAAGCATGCAATTAATATTTCATCCAGCTCTGTTGAGCACTCTCATTCCTAATGGGCTCTATCGATCAAAGGGAGAAAGTTAAATATCTGTGTTGCTGCAGGGAAAACTGAAGTTGTCATTTATGAACCAATCATTTCGTAGGTAAATGTACTGGATAAAGGGTTTATAGAATTTTGATTCTGAAGCTTTTCAAATGAAATTCTCCTATGTATGTCCATGGGTTGGATGAAAGCTGAGAAAATGGTAACTACTGACCAACGTCCTTCCACCAACCCAGTGAAGCAACAGGCAAATCTATCCAAAGGCAGAAATTCATGACTCATAGAGTTGCAATTATAATATTATATAATTATCATAGAATGGCTTGGGTTGGAAGGCACCTCAAAAACCATCTAGTTCTAACCCCCTTGTCATGGGCAGAGTTGCCAACCACTGTATTAGGCACCAGACCAGGTTGCCTGGGGCTCCATCCAACCTGGTCTAGAATGCCTACAGGGATGGGGTATCCACAGCCTCTCCGGGAAGCCTGTGCCAGCACCTCATCACCCCCTCTGAGAAGGATTTCCTCATGACATCTACTCTAAGTCTCCTCTCTTTTAGTTTAAAACCATTCCCCCTTGTCCTATTACTATCAACTCATGCTAAACAATCGTTGCCCCCTCCTCCCTTCAAGGAGCCTTGAGACAAGTCCATTAGGCCCGAGTTCTGGCTGAAAGCGGTGAGCCAAGAAATTTGGTTTTACTCCTTTTGCATTCAAAAGGAACAGGATTTGGGATGTACTAAATAAATAATAGAGGCAGAAAAGATTTGTAGTCTCTTTATCAACTTCTTTTCCCACCTTAAGCAGCTCTATGTGTTCTGAATTCAGACTGCCACAAAACCAGGTGGGGTGACAGCATCACCTCCACTCCACAAAACACCATTTACACTTCTTTCATTAAGTGCATTACTGTGCAATCGGCCAACAGCAATGCTTAAATCTATTTAAGCAACTCACTTCTGTGTCACCCTCTGTGTGCTGTGAACACAACTGCTGGAGCAGCCACAGCAAAGCAGCCTTGGGGCACTGAGGCTCCCAGAAAGCAGACGAAGCAGTGGAGCAGAAAGAAGGAACTCTGCCACTGCAAAAAGCGGAGTTAATGCTATTTAGCACTCCTAGCATAACTTACACCTATACTAGCCCTGTGCTAAACTGTGGGATGTTTTGGGTAACTCAGGACCATCGTCCCCAGCTGTGACTCATGGCACTGTTTCCAAACAGTGCTGTGCTGAGCTGTGCTTCTCTCACTGACTTTTTGAATAAGATATGAGTAAAGCTGTTGTGTTGTTTTTTTTTTGGCTTGTTCTTGCTTCTTCAGCCTGAGAAGAGGACACTGCAACTGCTGATGTGACAAGGATGATCATATTATACATAAATATTGAAATCGATAATTAGTTACACATAAACATACACAAAAGTAAGACAATTCTTTTACATAGTCAGGAAAAGGAATTTAAGAACATGATCAGCAACAGTATCACTACCAACACTAAACAACTGTTTCATAACAGTGCACTCCAATGCATGCTATGCTTGTGAGGGAAGAAATGAATTCAGGATGTTTCTATTCAGTCCTGTCTTTGTGGTTGGACTTGATGATGTTTGGTGACTTGATGATCTTTAAGGTCTTTTCCAACCTGAGCAATTCTATGATTCTTTGCTGAGCAAAGGAAGCTCAACTCGAAGGCAAAACTGAAGGCTCTGTCCAAGGATTTCTACATAGAATTCTATTTTCTATTATTGGGAAGTATTATGTAATACTTTGTAAATAATTTATACTCTGCACTTATAATCTCAGTTTTTAAAAGCAACAAATTCTAATTAAGGTAGCAGAAAAAGCTGTTTCTCAACATCAGATCTGCACAAGCAGAGGGAGCAGCACCAGCTATTCACATGGGTATCTAGGATGGATTTCTATGTTACAGCGATGTGAGTATCACATGGTAGTTACAGAAGACATTTGCATTAAGGAACCATCAATATTACTAATTTACAGTTCGCACAGAAGACTCCATGAAAAATCACCATATGTGCCCTGAAATGACCTGACATTCTCTGCTTTCAGTCCAAAGGTGTCATTACAAACCTTATCTTCTCTCTGAACTGCACTATTTTTATTTCTAGTGTCCATCACTGCTTTGTGAGACTGCCACTGTTACTCATTTAATGTGGCTTCATCACAAACCTCCTCACTTACGGTTTCCATTGTGAATTTTAGCTAAAACACAACTAAAAGGAATACTCTGTGTCATTACATATGACCACACAACATGACAGTGCTTTATTTTTTTACCTTCAACAATCGTTAGCAAACCAAGCTTCAAGACACAGTAAGTAAAGGAAGGCATGATATTGATGTTTTGCCTAATACTCCTCATAGAATCATACAATGGCCTGGGTTGAAAAGGACCACAGTGATCATCTAGTTTCAACACCCCCTGCTATGTGCAGGGTTGCCAACCTGACAGCCCCCTGCTATGTGCAGCGTCACCAACCAGCAGACCAGGCTGCCCAGAGCCACATCCAGCCTGGCCTTGAATGCCTCCAGGGATCCAGGGGCATCCACAACCTCCTTGGGCAGCATGATCCAGTGCGTCACCACCCTTTGAGATCCCCATGTCCCAAATCATTCCCCACACTGAACTATATTCAAGACCACTACAGCTTCCTGGCTGGCCATAAGGCCTCACCTCCATCAAAGATCAAATTATGAAAGCAACAGAAACGAGCCAGAACCATCAGAAATGGAATGATTTGCTTTGTAAAGAATTCTTAAAGGACTGCACCCGTGTGAAGCACTCTGAGCCAATCTCAAACCTTGCTGTGTATTACCAAACAAACCCCTACAGTTCCCTGGAGATATTTCCTCTGATGGCAGGGTTCATCATCAGATGTCTCACAGTGAGGGAATAAAACTATCAAAACTTGAAATTTAGGGTAAATACTCAAACATCCTTGTAGCTTGTGACGCAAAGAATTCTCTGTTTGCAGGGGATAATTTCATCTAGCAGCCTACCTATGTAAACATATCTAAACACTGCACTGCAAAGCACGAGATCCAGTTTTGGCTGTGTTGCGGAGACAGGAATGTAGAAGTGATGCTGAAGTGACACCAGGACAAAGTTCCCTCATCTACTCCATTTCCATTAGGGAGTGTATAAACAGGAGGGGGAACAACTGTTTACAGGGGAGGACAGTGATAGGACAAGGGGGAATGGTTTTAAACTGTGACAGGGGAGGTTTAGGTCGGATATTAGGAGCAAGTTTTTCACCCAGAGAGCAGTGGTGCATTGGAGAGGTTGCCCAAGAAGGCTGTGGATGCCCCTGGATCCCTGGAGGCATTCAAGGCCAGGCTGGATGTGGCTCTGGGCAGCCTGGTCTGCTGGTTGGTGACCCTGTACATAGCAGGGGGTTGAAACTGGATGATCATTGTGATCCTTTTCAATCCAGGCCATTCTATGATTCATTTCAGAGACATAGCCTGGTGGGCATTGTGAAGATGGGTTGACTGTCGGACTGGATGGTCCAACTTTTTCCAACCTCAGTGATTCTATGAATCTGTGTGATTCATGCTTTGCTTTGCACAACCACCACCAGGGCAGTGCAAATCCAAACAAACAGCCAAGGAATGTGGTTTTGCCACATTTTTTGCAGCCAGAAGCAACTTCATGCTAGCTAAGAAAGAGGATGGGAACAGCTAAATATTTTGAACAAGCATTAGTGCATAGCTGTGAAGTGTAATCTACCATAAGGAATCAAAAAACACAGGAAATAAAGGAGAAATATTTATTTTAGGCAGGATTTGTGCTCTCTGCTTACTCTTTTCCTAAATGAGTAATCAAGACGTTACTTGGCTCTAAACACATGGGCTCTAAACACATGGGGGAATAAAATGTCACCATTGCAGCTGCCAAATTTCCCGCTTCCAGCCCTTCAAATTAAGGAAAAAAAAATGAATATGAATGTACAATTTGATTAGTGAAAAGTCCAAATCTTTGCCTAAAGCCTGGCTCTTCCTGTAACATCACATTCTTTTCTTCTTGTGTAAACTTCTCATTATAACAGAGACATCTTCATAATATAATAATTCTGGTTATAATGTAACTGCGGGTAACATAACTCCTGCATTAGAAAAGGCAGCATGCCCTAGTAATGTTGTTTTAATGTAATTTGTGTACTGCAGGAACTGACTGAAGCTGGTCATTTAGAATTTGATCAATGTGAATTAGTGTCTTAAAGAGATGAACCATTTGATAATTCAGAATTTGATCAATGTGTATCAGGACCCCATGGAGATAAAACATTTATCATGAACATTTGGAATATCAGTCTAATCCAGGCAGCGCTGCAGAAGGTAATAAACAGGCATCAATAAGGTCTGCAGACAAAGTACAGAAGAGCTGTCACTTCTCAGATACAAAACCTATATGGGATATTTGGATATTCCCCTGCAATGGACTGAACTATCCCTGAAGACTGATGAAGCCACAGCTGATGTAATTGCAAGGACTAAATGGAGGAAGGAAAGGAAAATCCAGGAAATATTCAAGTAATTAACCAGAACACTTTGCTCTTGAAAGAGATACAGTTTAAATAGTTGTAGTAATACAAGTTATCTCAATAACAGCTAGTAACTCATTGCATTGCAGATGCTTAAAAAGGAGACTTTCGTAATAATTCCACAATTAGATCTATTAGTCTCTCACTTAGAACCTGAAATCACACTGACACGCAGCACACTGGTTTATGCATTAACAAAATTTAGCAGTTCAACCTTATTTAATTCTCCTTTTACAGCCAATTAAACAAGCTCTTTAAACACCCCTGCCTGAAACTCTGTCCACAATCCTCACATGCAATTAAACTGAACATGAGAAGTGCCTGGCGACGCTGAAAGAGCTCATCTTTGGGTCTCACTAAATCATTCATAATTTATCCATCAAGCTACACACAAAAGGCAGTGCTAAAATTACGTCTGCTGAATTTAAACCTTCAGTAAAAAAGACATGCCATTTAAAAGGATTTTACACAAGCAAGAATTTTAAATGGCACAGTAACACAGAGATTTTATGCCCTTCATCAAATCTATTCCAATTTATGTCCTTATTTCAAATTTCTTTTCTTTCTGATAACATTTTCCTTTTGTATGTAATGCAATGGATCAAAATCAGATCCACTCATCTGAAAGCTCCAAATAATTTTCAAGAAAAACTGGCTTGAAGTGCAAAGGAAGCACTGCATTTTCAGTACTGGGACTGCAATGAAGACTGGTCAAATAGTTGATACCTACTGTGTTTAAGAAACGCTTGGATGCTGTATTGAGGGCCATGGATTAGTGGGAAATACTGGTGATAGGTGGATGGTTGGACTGGATGATCCTGGAGGACTTTACCAACCTTGATGATTCTGTGATTCTGCAGCACCTCTAGAACCTAGAAAATGAAGAACTGACTAATCTACTCAACTGATAGGAATCTCCAATTATCAAAGCCCTCTTTCTTAAATACTCTTTCCATTACACAGATAGACTGAAGCATCCTTTAAAATGGCTTTCTTAAAATGTGTAGCTGTTGTTCGACACCGACTGGTCCCTTAGCCAGTTCTCTGTATGCAAAAAGAACCCAAAAGCATTTGATTTATTCAGGAAATTGATTATACACCAAGGAAAAATAAACAGATTTTAAAAAGTTTCCTACCTCTGGCCATAAAAACACAAAGCTATCAACTACCATTTCAAATAACAATAACATCCCATTTTGAAATAGTACAAGGCAGGTTAGGCAATAATTAAGATTTAAAAACATGAAAGTAACAGAACATAACAAGGGAAGGAAAAATACCCCTCCTTGATGAGGTTCACACACAGATGAAAATAATGACAATGAATGACAACATACCAGGCTTCCCATCTGTAACAGAGAGACCTCCAAATTATATTGAAATCACACCAATGTCAATGGTCATTCTGTCCCTCTTAAGGGACGTACGAATTCAGTCCTCACTTATATAAACTCCGCATCATTAACCAGCACAAAGATTTCACATACACACTTGAGAATATTAGCAACTCCTCATATTAAAATGATTTTATCTTTCAGTTAAGAAGTTTCCATCACTATCAGCAGCTCAAAAAAAACCTTTTCTCCTCTTTCTCATCAAAGAGAGAAACAAAACAAAATCGAAAGCAAAACAAAAACCCTCCAAAAACCTAAAAACAGGAACAAAATAATTCCCTTTGCACAGCATTTCTTGGTTACTGCTGAGACTATAAGGCTGTATGAAGTTCTCTTTGTATCCTCATTGAAATGATAAATGGAACCTTCTACCTAATGGATGAACTAGCAAAAAGGGAAGAGTCCAAGGCTAAGGGTCAGAGTCACTTTGATACATCAATTACTGCATCTTCATTTAACCATCCTCAGGACTAATAAAATTTATTTAATTTGACCTTCACTGGTAGGGGCAAAGTGAAGTTGCTAATTTAAATCCTTTCATGTCATGCAAGCACAGGGTGAATACTATTGTAATGCAAAGTTGGAATTACATTTTTGCTGTCCCAGTAGAGAAAAAAAGTGTTAAAGAATATATTTTTAGGATACTTCTTATCAAATGCAGATTAATTAGGACATTACTAACTGTGCATCTAATTTCTATGCAGCTTATGGTTACTATGCACTGGCCTCCAAATTCTTCAAAATTCTCTCATCTGAACAACCAGCATTTTTTCCAACACGGAATGATAGGATCTGTGATAGCAGAAATGGGAGTTACGATTCATTTTAAAACGGATAAGAATTCATCTACTTGCCAGGCTCAAACACAAAGGTAGAAAAGACTTACTTGAACCGGGCTGACACTTCATCGGCAGCTTTCTGGTATTGCTCTGTGGTTACTTTGTAGAATTGGGCACTCTGTACAGTTTAAAAAAAAAAAAAAAGTTAATAATACAGTTTTCACATAACATCTGTTATATACACGTGAACACCTGGTAAGTAGCATTAATTTAGATATTTCACACATTTCAGCTGCTCAAAACCAAACCACCAACAAAAAGGAAACAAACATACAATGACAACCACCCAAGAGCCCTCATCTCTACAATACTACAAAGCTCCACAGACTTTCTTGTTAAGTGTGTCCTGTTGGCTCTGGAATGTTCTGCGAAAGAGATGACTTTCAAGAAGGAAACTGATGAGACAGAGGGTGCAATTCACACAGTTAAGCACTAGGAAATATTGCAACCTGTGAAGCTTCTCCACGAGGAAAAAAAATCAAAATATTGAATCCTTGCTTCTTTGTATGCGTCTCTTTGTGTTACTTACACATACATCCCCATCTAGTTTGCACACGATGCCAATGTCAGGCTCCAAGGTTGAACAATAAATTAACCACAGCTTGACTCTTCCTTTTGCTCTTTGCCTTGACAATGCCTCTTGCAGAAATTTAGTTTAATTTCCCACATTTCCAAGTTCACTTCAACAGCTTCATAGAATCATAGATTGGCTTCGGTTGGAAGGGTCCTCAAGGATCATGAAGGTCCAACCACCCTGCCACATGCAGGGCCATCAACCTCCACATTTAATACCAGACCAGGCTGCCCAGGGCCCCATCCAGTCTGGCCTTGAACACCTCCAGGGATGGACGGGGCATCACAGCCTCTCTGAGCAGCCTGTTCCAGCACCTCTCCACTCTCACGGTAAAGAACCTCCCCCTGACATCCAACCTAAATCTTTCCTCCTTCAACTTCAAAGCATTTCCCCTTGTCCTGCTGTTATCTAGCCTTTCAAAGAGTTGACCCCTGTCCTGTTTGTAGGCTCCCTTTAGTTACTGAAAGGCTGCAATGAGGTCACCCTGCAGCCTTCTTTTCTCCAGGCTAAACAAGCCCAGCTCCCTCAGCCTGTCTTCATAGGGGAGGTGCTCCAGCCCTCTGGTAATTTATATGGCTCTCCTCTGGACCCTCACCAACAGCTCCTTGCATTTCTAGTATTGGGTGCCTCAGACCTGGATGCATTAGTGCAGATGGGGCCTCATGAGGGCAGCGTAGGGAGGGATAATCACCTCCCTGTCCCTGCTGGCCACTGATGCAACCAGGATACCATTTACTTTCTGAGCTGCAAGAGCACAATGCTGGCTCATGTTAAGTTCTTCATCCACCAGGTTCTCTTCTGCAGGGCTACTTGCAAGGACTGTTCCTTCCAGTCTGTATATATATATATGCCTGGGATTCCTCCAGACAAAGTGCAAAACTATGCACGTGCAAATGATCAATTTCCAAAATGCAGGTCAGACAAAATTGAGTCATCAAGCAGTAAAACTTTTCTATACAGGAAAATGGCCAAATTTCTCAGTGGGACATACAATATTCAAAGACAAATCACTATAATGTTGTGATGCTTCATGTCTGGATAATATATACCTGGTATTTTTAAAGAGATTTTTATAGTCCTAGCACAGTTGGACTTAAGATGTAATAGCAAAGGCACCTGGCTTCACAGTTGGAGGAATAATGAAAAGTTAAAGCAGTTCAAAAGTTCTCTGAAACATTATTTTTCCGTGAATGGAGGAGCGAACAGGAGAAACAATGCTGTGGAGAAGCACGACGGTTTTTTTGGCATTTGCAAGATCCCCTTCTTAGCTTTGCAACTCTCGAGTCATCTGGCATCCCAGGAAGGCACGTTAACATGGCAACAAAACTCTTACAATTACACGCTGTGTGATTACTGAAAAAGCCTTTTTGAATCCTTATTTTAACAACCTACCTATTAATGCTACGGTTTAAGGTTATTCATTCCTTAACACGACTGTGCTTCTTTGGAGCATTTAGCATACATGCATTGGAACAATACAGTCCAGGGAAGTGTCATTCCAGTTCTATTTTGGGTAAAGCAAGCGCTTTAAGTTATTTACTGAAGACACTGAAAAAGCAGTGTGCCTAAAACACTGCCAGAAAATAAGCAAAAAAAGCCCTTTAAGTGGAAAGATCACTCTTTTGCAAGTGCCGAAGATGACAGTCTCCTCGATCAGTAACTTAGCAAACACGTCCCGAACAAAATGTACCTGTGCCTAATTGGGTTATGAGAAACGCAGGGAAGAAAGCCCACTATGGTATAAATATCTGATGGAAACTACAACGTGTGCAGCGTTAGCTAGAAAAATAAAAACATTTTCCCTTTCCATTTGAGGAAATCACCTTCCAAGGTCCTTCCATGTGAATTATGAACTCGATACGTACAGAAATCACCAACAGTAACACCAATTCCGAACACGGCTACAATTGCATCGCCAGGCCAATATTTTACTGCAAATGATAACAAATCTTGCTGCATCTCCCATGGTCAAAGGGCACACCGGATCACAAAGAGCACGGTGGTCTGCTGCAGCCCTGCTTCTGAGCTTCAGACTTAATCATTCATTTGTACCGAAATCAAGGTTTCCACGCATGTGACTCGGGGTCATTTATTTTTTCATGAATCACTGCTGGCCAGTAAGAAAATGAAAATGAAATCCTCCTCACACCAGTGACCCCCTCGCGTTTGGCAATCCCAGCTGCCCAATGACAGCGGGGTCCAGGTTCCTTGGACATAGATGCAATCAATAGGGATGTGATTAGACAGCAGGCTGACTGCGGGGCGAGTGCGGACAGGTCACCATTTGAGATGATGAATAGCTCTCTATCATCCTACAGTCCCCTACGACGCCAACATTTACTATAATCTTATTTGGGTTGCGATTTGTCTTTCTTTGGCCTGATCAATAAAGATGAACACAACAGTTGTACGGATCGATTGCAATTTTTTATCATTTTCAAGCATGAAGGAGCGTTTTTGACACAAAAACAATATTTTGAGTGTACTTGTTCTACTTTTTAATTGCAGTTCAAGTGATCAGCTGAGCTGCTATATATGCCAAGAAGTTTCCATCCTACAGTAGACTCAAGCTATCAAGAAATCATTTGTTATCTTAGATAAAGTGTGCCGTGTTTCTTGGATAAGATCTTCCTTTGAAAGTCATTCAGTCTCTCTTTCAGAGAGATATTCTCTATAACCCAGAGAGGAAATACCATTTCAGAAGTCCTCTCTAATCCTCCAGATAAGAATGCAGTGAGCATTCCTCTAAACTCAGAAAACAGGGTGATAAAACACAGCACGGCTAACACGGGTAATTTCCCCAGTCTCTGTATTTATGTTGTGTATGTATAGTCCAAATATTCATGGACTGCTCAACACCAAGTGCAAGATAAAAACTATGGTCCAATTCAGAGATTAGCAGCAGTGGCAGATTATCGGAGTGATTTTGGATTAGAATCATAGAATCACAGAATCATAGAATGGTCTGAGTTGAAAAGGACCACAGTGATCACCCACTTTCAACCCCCCTGCTATGTGTAGAGTCACCAACCACCAAACCAGGCTGCCCAGAGCCACATCCAGCCTGGCCTTGAATGCCTCCAGGAATCCAGGGGCATCCACAACCTCCTTGGGCAGCATGATCCAGTGTGTCACCACCCTCTGTGTGAAAAACTTGCTCCCAATATCTAACCTAAACCTCCCCAGTCTCAGTTTAAAACCATTCCCCCTTGTCCTGTCACTGTCCACCCTCATAAACAGCCGTTTCCCCTCCTGTTTATATGTTCCCTTCAAATACTGGAAGGCCATGATGAGGTCTCCCCGGAGCCTTCTCTTCTCCAAGCTACATTCCACTTACATAGGCAGATATCTAAAAAATATCTCTACAGATATGTTAAGAATATGTTAAAAATATGTCAGATGTTTAAGGTCATAAACGTGCCTTTGTTAAATACGTGGAATCTACCTATCTATGTATTTCAAGGATTCACAGAATCACAGAGGTTGGAAGGGACCTCCAGAGATCATCGAGTCCAACCCCTCTGCCAAAGCAGGTTCCCTACAGCAGGTCGCACAGGTAGGCATCCAGGCAGGTCTTGAACATCTCCAGAGAAGGAGACTCCACCACCTCCCTGGGCAGCCTGTTCCATTCTCTTAACGATGCTACTAAAATGGTAGCAAACAATACAGCTGAATTCCTTCTGTCTTTGATTTAGGTCCTTTGGGAGTGCACATTATCAAACAATCTTTGCTTACAGAGTTATGCAGCATTTTCCCCTCATTTATACTTTTCTCCAAAGCTGTATAATGAAACCATGCCTTTCTGCAGACCTTTATTATGGTCTTATTTGTTGAAAGAAGTATGAAAGTGCAGGAATTATGTTATGAAGGAGGCGAGGAACTTCCAGAAGGGAACAAGAAATGTCAGGGTTATGGCAATTAATCATCCTCCCAGATTATGTGGAAGATGCTATTTCTGCATCTGTTATGGAGTTCTTACACAATGTGGGCTTGTTGCTTGACTTCAATATCAAAACAAAGTGGCAAATGTGGTTCTTGATGACTAAACTTCAGCTTGTTCAAAGAATCTAGTCTGATCACTGAGGATTCAGGCCAGCAGATCTCACACCTCACGGAATATGGAGAATAGCTTGAATTTCACTACCACTGCTGACAGAAAGAGGGGCTCAGAAAGTAGCTCAACGTGGAGATTTAAGATTTAAGCTGCTGAAACAGGGGGTAATTAACCCCCAAACTAAGAATCCAAGTCATCCTTACCTTCCTCTTACAAGCACAAATAGAACCTGGGATAGTTTTGGTTTTAGCCACCGTGCATTTGTTATGTGTAAAAAAAAAAAAGCTTTACCCTTAGGAATTAAGGAATTAAGACATTTATTTTCAGTTCTTTAATACTGTGGAAATGATAACACAGAAGGGCCCACTCCAATTTTGTGGAATTTGAATGCTCTGAAATAAATAATGGATGCCATGCACAGCAAGCACTGTGCGTATTGATTACATGGGATCATATGGGGGATTCATAGCAATTACATGAGCAGGTGTGGTTACACATTAGAGATCTGCATCAACTGCAGAAGCCCACTGCCTTTTATGCTGATTTTTCCAACTTGCAAGCAGATAAATACAATGTAGGAAACATGGCTTTGTTGCTCTGCTTATCCGCCTGGGTTTGTATGCCCAAAGGTTCTTGCTATCATAACAAAAATCAGAGCCAGAGGAGGGAGAACACTGCTTTAACAAATGCATAAATGGATACTTTAATAGGAATATCAGTTGTTCTGCTTAACTGAAACAGGAAAAGTTTAGGCACAAAAAAAAAAAACAACAACCCCAAAACATAAATGATCCAAACTGGGCACAATTTTTGCTTCTTGGCACAAAATCCTTAACCTTCAGGTCCAACATAACACATCAGCATTTTTCAAAACAGTGTCACTTTGTGTTATTTGCTGTAACTTTGTGTTATTTACAGTGCAGGCAGTATGCAATTACAGGAGTTCTGTTGAAAAGCCTGCAAAAACTCACAGCAGTGACTAATGTTACATGTGACTGTAATCTAATTAGCCTGAATAGGACCACCACATGTTAAGTTACTTAAGCGTTTATGGCTTGAAGACTAAGCAGATAACACAGGATGCAACCAAATTAAAACGACTGATAATCAGCATTTGCTGTGCATCTCATTTAATATCCTTCTTTTAAAGGAAAGGTCGGGATTTTTGTAAAAGCTTTAGAAAAGTATGGGAACAGAGGGAGATGTAGGCTGGCATTATGGAAGAGAAGCCAAAGAAAAGAGGTCTGCAATTTAACTTTAAATCTATCCAATTTCCCCTAATAAACACACAGAGCCTTAGCAAGGATATGGGCACATTGTAGTTCAGGTGGAACAAAATATGCTCTGCAAAAAGAAGTATTCTCCTCATGTTTGCCCTCAAAAAAAAAAAAACAAAACTTCCCTGAACAAAAGTAGGAGCAGACACTCCTTAAAGAGCATATTGTGGAGGAACAGGAGTATGATTATTTAACTAGACGGCTCTGATTTCAAAAGTCTGTGTAAGGAAATAAAGTCCCATAGCTCCTGAGGAGGTCAGCTGTTTTGTCTGCATGCAGGACCTCAAAGCAGAAGTGCATCTTTTACTCTCGGCTGAAAATCTTCAGATTTCCAGGATGATCAAGTTCTGAAAGATCTCGTGTCATCCGAGCTGATAAAAGGTTCTCAAAAGAACCAAGAGAACTTGACAGTCCTCATTTAATTTCACTAAAGATACATAACCTATATGCACTATTTTATAACAAACGTGTTGAAGCTGTTTTCACTGCAGATGTACCATGACTTCTTTTTTTGCTACTGAAGTTTTCCTTTTAAGCCTCTTGGCTTGTAAAGCCCTGATCAAATTCAATATGAACATAACATTTATGCATTCTATCTAAGGTGGGTTTTTTTTTTTTAATTTTATTTTTAATTTAATAGTTTCGTAGTTAACAGTTTATTTGACAAAGGAAAAGTCGTGTGACTTCCACACAAAGGAGACAAATGTGGCCTTTGCTTCAAGTCAGTGCTGCGAAAGACAAAAATGAGCACAGCTTGACTTCAGAGCAGCTCAGCACCTGCTCCACCCACCAAAGGAATGAAGAGCTTGGGCTGTTTGGCACCTTTGAGAATCAGGGGAGAATTTTTTAATTTAAAGACTTCTTTTTCCTTGTCATCCTCCCCCACGGAAGGACTCAAAGCATCGGCAGGCAAAGATTACCATGCTCCTTAAATGGCAAATTGGAAAGTTTTCTCTGCTTCTTTTTAATCCATTGCTGCTGAAGCTGGGCTTTCTTTTATCCCATAATTGAACTTCTGGCCATTTTATCTCAGTATCCTTTATGAACTCATTTGTAGATAACATGAAGCATTTTGTTTTATTCATTCTGTTGACACACAGCCTGAGACCTATATGGCCTTAAATGAAAAGATTTCCAAAGCCCTTAGGAAGAAACTGTTCTTAAGCCTACAGTTGCTTCACAGATTTTTACTCAACCTCAAGGCAGCCACAGTCCCCACTCTGTTTTGGTGCCACAAAGTAGGGATCAGCAGCCAAGCACAGCCACAAGTGCCCAAAGTGAGACATCACAGCAAAGAAAACCCATAGAGAACAGTGGTTTGGGTAGCAGGAGGCACTGTGTAAGATGCATGATCACTAGATTATGCCCCACTGTTAGGCACACAAAGTTGACTATATGGATTACAAAGAAAAAGGCAAGAAATACTGCAGAAAGAAATGCCTTTACAACACGGTCATGCTTAATCTCCGAAGCTGCCAATAAAAGCAACAAATGTGCAAAAAAAGAGGAAGAACTGGGGAAGAGGGAATGACAGTAAGACAATAAGGCTGTCTATTGCAGTGCTAAACAGTGTGCATATATCTAAGTTCCAAACTATATTAACTTACTGCTTTATAAATATACGGCCATTTTTACTGCATCTTTATTTGAATTAAAAACCTCTATTTGTCTCTGAATTTATTTTAATCAACAAGGGAAAGCCAAGCATATAACAGCGTACAGATTCCCACATAATACTGCATATTTATTCTACCTCAAATGCTATTAAAGTGATACATGAAGGAAGTAATTTCTCTTGAAATCTCATCAAACCAGGCCTTTGCTTCAATTTTTAAACAAGTTGTTTTCATAGAAGTTATGACCACTCTCATTCGGTCCAGCTGCACTATGCAGCCAACTGTTGCATTTTTCAGCTCCGGAGATGAAACAAGAAAGGTCCAACTCCCCATTTAGGGAATCTACCACATCTTATGCTTTCTGCTCTTGTTGGGCTTTTTAATGTGCTATTCTGAACCCATTTTGAATGAATAGGCTGAATGTGTTTGGTGCTGTTCTGCCTTCATGAGAAGACCTAACTGGATGGAGCAGGAAAATTCTCTGTATCTGGTTACAGGGCTGAAAACATCAGTTCTTCAGCTTTTGTGATAATCTACACAAATTGAACATAAGAGAATGGCTGCTCTCCAATGCAAACTAGTTTTCTAATTCTGAGCTCCAGCATAAAGATAACTTCCAGAGTTTTGGAGCTCCCAGAGAAACAGCCAAGAAATTCCTTGATGGGAGACCACAACCATGGCATGAGGATTCTCAGGACTATTTAGAGACATTCACATAAACAAAAGAGATATGCACAAATCTGGGGACATGCCTGCATTGGGGGACATGCTTTCAAAGCAGAAAGTAATGATAACTGCAAGAAAGAGGAGAATTAGATGTGAGGTAGGGAGAGAGAAGACAAACTGTTGGAGAAACCCTGTAATTCAGAAAAGCTCAGGTAATTATCTGGGATTCTGAACTCACCCTGCAGAGGACATCCAAACAACAAGGCCAAGACTTGTTTTCAGCAGTTTAGTTTAGCTTGCCTGGAGGTAAGTATGTTCTATGTTAGCTGAAACTCGAGTGCAAATTCCCTCTCCTCTGCCCTTTACTGTCACGGCTTTGTAGAACCACTATGGTCATCTCCTCTTAAAGAAATTGGCTCTAGACCACAGTGCTCCACTAACAGATTGCATGTCTGAACTACTAGAGACTGCAGGAAGGACTTTGGACACCAACGCCACCAAATAACTGTTTCTACAGAGGGATTACAAGTGAAACAGGTACCTAAAATAGTGCTGAAGATGCCAGAGACAGAACTGCAACCTACCCAAAGGAAAGAAAACATGGCATCTTGGCAAATGTTCTGCCAGCAGACAATTCACTTCCCAACATGATTTCCTCTATTTCATTACATGTGTTTGTCAAAGACTATACATTCTGTTTGAAAAAGAGTTTCCAAATGGTGTACAAGATCTATCTCATTTCCCAGCAGAAAATGGGCAAAATAGCTTTTTCTCCAACCCTTTCTTTTGAATTTCCAATCCTGTTTTTCAGGCACCACTAATACCTTTAGCTGCAATTATTAATGCCTCTAAAGTTTTTTCCAAGATATGCTGCACTTCACGTTTCTGCCCTAGTAGAGCATTGATCTCTAATTTGTTAACACTCAGAACTGCCAAAGAAAATGAAAACCTTTGTGAAAAGGACAAATCTATTCAAAATTCTTACAGCTATTCAGCCAAGCATCTAATCTGCATGTAATTGTAGTACAGTCTTTAATACAAATGTTCTCAATCTTAGAGATGCATGTGTAAATGCACAACTATATTTACATCTCCTGCTGATGACAAGATGCCTAATCTAAATCGTTCTTATTTACAACTTTTCTTCTTAGTCTCACTCCTTTCACTCTCACACATTATAAATTACATTCTCCCTAAGGGTATCCATTGGTTACTATTTTTCCACAACCATAAGCAGACTTTCCACCCACCTCCATCCCCAAAATGCAAGAAACACAGAATGGCTGAAGTGGGAAGGGACCTCTGGGTCCATGTGCTCCAACCACACGTTGACCAAGGAGGCTGTGAATGCTCCACCCCTGGAGGCATTCAAGGCCAGGCTGGATGTGGCTCTGGGCAGCCTGGTCTGGCGGCTGGAGACCCTGCACACAGCAGGGAGGTTGAAACTAGATGATCATTGTGGTGCTTTTTGACCCAGTCCATTCTATGATATGATTCTATGACAAACCTGCTCAAGTAGGACACACAGAGCAGGCTGCCCAGCACTATTTCCAGATAAGTTTGGAGATCTCCAAGAAGAAAACCTCATAACCTGAGGGTTCAATCTACTTCATTGTCCAAATCACTGATGAGGACTGGACCCACTGCAGTACTTAGCTCATCATTGGCTTCCAGCTGCACTTTGCACCACTGACCACCACCTCCTGGACCCAGCCATTCAGATAGTTTTCAATCCACCTCACTGCTCATACAGCCCATATTTCAACGGCTTCTCTATGAGGATTTTATGGAGGACAGTTTTCTTATTGAAGTCCAGGAAAACAATATCCACTGCTCCCTCTCCATCTGTGAAATTAGTGATTTCATTATAGAAGCTTATCAGGTTGATCAAGCATGTCTACTCCTTGGTGAACCCATGATTATTGCTCCTGATAATTTTCTCTTTCATGTGCCTGGAAATGGTTTCCAGGATTATCTGTTGATCACATTCCCGGGAATCAAGGTGAGGCTTATATGCCTGTAGGTCCTTGGGTCCTCCTTTTTTCCCTTCTTGACATTTGTTTTCTTTCAGCCTTTGGCACTTCTCTCATTCACCATGATCGGCCAGACATCGAGAGCGGCCTCACAGTGACAACTGCCAGTTCCCTCAGCACTCATGGGAGCACTCCATCAGAACCTGTGGACTTAGGAATGTTCAGTTTGCTTAAGCACCTTAAGTACTGAGCAGATCTTCTTCCACCAAGGGTACACCCTCCTGGCCTAGTCTCTGGAACTTGGAATTCCCTAAAGGCATATGAGTATTATCCAAGTTGACAAATGCTGTCTTCAAAGCATATAGGAATGGCTATTGTTGCTGTCAGGAATGATGCCCAAGCAATATATGATGAGGAATCCCTTCTCTCAGTGGTGCTGAGTACAGATCATGGCACTAGGAATAGCATATTCATATAGGATTTAGAATTCCCATTGTTAGTTACCTTTATTGAATTAATTCTCAAACAGGGGTCCAACCAGCAACTTTTGCATAGCAAAAGCCATGTTAAAAGGAACAACACCAGCTCACAGGCAAATTAGAATGATCATGAGCCATCTATGGATTACACGGAGAACTCAGTACTTTATTTCAATGCATATGTTTCTTTCTTCCCACCTCCCCACCCCCACTAGCTGGATACAGCTATTTCAAATACGGCAATATAAAACTGCAATCCTGCACTGCAGATAGTTTTCATCATCAGTATGGACACACAGAGCATCCCATATCTAGAGCAGCACAAAGGCAGCTTAGCTTAAGTCTTCCATTACATTCACACACAGATGTAGCTCATCTGCTGCATGGATAACTCTTACAAAATACAGTGGTGTTACATGCAGGGGAAGAAAACTTGAGCTTACCCAAGGAGCTGTTATTGCAAATTTATTACAAAGACAACTCCAAGGCCAATGTAGCCCTCCTATGGACTACAGCAGCCATGATTTTGAGATTATGTTGCTCAATCTCCACAGTCAGAGGAGCGGTGTGGGACAATCACTCATTTCCACATGTTTCAGACTCATTTTGGTCAGCGTTCAGAGGCAGATAGTTACCTCATTACAGTGTCCAGAAGAATAATAGAAAATTTCTTCTGTGAATTGCAGGTGAAAATGTGGCTGGATCATCAGTCTCCACTTAAGAGTCAGTTACATGTAGAGTTTCTCAAGTGTCTACAGCACAATGTTCCCTAATGCCTTATCTAATGGTGCAGAGATGGAACACAAGCTCACCAAGTTTGCAAATGACACCAAAATGGGGGCACACGCCCTATTAGGAGACGCAAGTGGAATATGAACTGTTCAGCCTGGAGGAGAGCAAGTCTTGGAATGATCTGCTGGAGCACACTGGACCTGCTGGAGCATGTCCAGAAGAGAGTCACAAAAACGATCCAAAGGATGGAAGAACTCTCCTAATGAGGACAGGCTGAGAGAGCTGAGGCTGAAGAGAAGGCTCCGGGAAGATCTGAGGAGCCTTTTAGTATCTAAAGGTGGCCTGTGAGAAAGAAGGGGACAGACTCCTTAGCAGGGTCTGTTGTGATAGGACAAGGGGAAATGGTTTCAAACTAAAAGAAAGGAGATTTAGATTGGATAAAAAGCCCTTATATATAAATATATATAAATATATATAAAAAGATAAAATATAAAAGAAAGGAGATTTAGATTGGATAAAAAGCCCTTATATATATATATATATATATATATATAAGTAGTGAAGCACTGGAAGAGGTTATTCAGAGAGCAGGTGGATGCCCTGGTCCTGGAGACACCCATGCTAGACAGGGCTCTGAGCTGATCAAGCTGTAGGTATCCCTGTTTATTACAGGGAAGCTGGACTAGATCACCTTCAAAGGTCCCTTTCAACTCAAACGATTCTATGATTCTACGATCTAGCAGCCTTAAAAGCCCTAAGAGTTCATCAACAAGAAAGAGATGGGCTCCTTACTGACGTGCACAGTGGGAAAACAAGAGCTATGGCTGTAAATCAAGACAACTAAGTTTCTGAATGGGTATAAGGAAAAATACTTTCTTCCAAGTATAATTAAGAAGAGAGATGGAGACCCTAATAGGCTGTGGTATCTTCAGCCTCTGTGGCTGACAAAGATCTGATGACAGATAGCCCTGATCAACCTTGTCTGTCTTCAGTGACAATCTCTGGAGCAGACGGTTGGACTTCCCATGGCCCCTTCTGAACTGAATATTTCTATGGACATGCATGCCTACACTCAATGATATGTCCGATACTGGAATGAAAATCTATTTCAGTTAGTGGGTGTGTAGTCTGCTCTGCAGCTGTACATGAAATTCATTTTGTGGCTGAAGTCAAACATACAGAATTAAGGATTGGCTTCTTTCAAATAAACGGAAAGTAGCTGGGTTTAGCTTTGTTTATTAGATCTACCACTCAGTTGCTAGATCTCTACTCAGTTGCCTGAAGGCATAATCTGTCTTTAAAAGTCCTTGGTCTCCCTTCTGACCTGGAAGTCTGGGATGAGAAGCAGAATAAACTCCCCACAATACAGGTGGAAACAGAGACCTGATAGTTCACCTGTACTGTCACAAGTCCATGGGACCAGATGAGATCTACCTGAGGGTGATGAGGGAGCTGGCAGAGGTGAATTGGTAAGCCACTTACCACCATCTACCAATGGTCCTGGTCAACTGGAATGGTCCCAGAGAACTGGAAGCTTAACAGTGTGAATCCCTTCTGCAAGAAAGGTTGACAGGAGGATCTGGGGAACTACATGCCTATCAGCCTGACCTCGATGCCACAGAAGACGCAGAGACAACAGACCATCTTCAATGAGATGAGGACGACCCGATGGATAAGCAATTGGTTGAAAGGCCGCAGACAGAGGGTGGTGGTCAATGGCTCTATGTCCAGGTGGAGGCCGGTAACAAGTGGTGTCCCCCAAGGGTCTGTCTTGGGACCGGTGCTCTTTAACATCTTTATTAATGACATCGATGAGGGAATTGAGTGCACCCTCAGCAAGTTTGCTGACGACACCAAGCTGAGTGGTGCGGTTGATACGGTGGAAGGAAGGGATGCCATTCAGAGGGACCTCGACAGGCTGGAGGGCTGGGCTCGGGTGAACCTGATGAGGTTCAACACGGCAAAGTGCAAGGTTTTGCATTTGGGCCGGAAGAACCCCAGGCACCTGTACAGGCTGGGAGGAGCGGTCCTTGAGAGCAGCTCGGCAGAGAAGGACCTGGGGGTCCTGATGGACGAGAGACTGAATATGAGCCAGCAGTGCGCTCTGGCAGCTCGAAAGGCAAATGGGATCCTGGGCTCCATCAGGAGAGGGGTGGCCAGCAGGGACAGGGAGGTGATTGTCCCTCTCTACTCGGCTCTTGTGAGGCCCCATCTGGAATACTGTGTCCAGGTGTGGAGCCCTCAGTACAAGAAAGACATTGAGATTTTGGAAAGGGTCCAGAGGAGGGCAACTAAGATGATCAGGGGGCTGGAGCACCTCCCCTATGAGGACAGGCTGAGGGAGTTGGGCTTGTTCAGCCTGGAGAAGGCTGCGGGGTGACCTCATTGCAGCCTATCAATACCTGAAGGGAACCTACACCCAGAAGGGTAGTAAACTCTTCAAAAGGGCTGACAATAGCAGGACTAGGGGAAATGGTTTTAAGTTGAAGGAGGGAAGATTTAGGTTGGATGTTAGGGGGAAGTTCTTTACTAGGAGAGTGGTTAGGCCCTGGAACGGGCTGCCCAGGGAGGTTGTGGATGCCCCGTCCTTGGACGTGTTTAAGGCCAGGTTGGATGGGGTCCTGGGCAACCTGATCTGAATGTGTATGTTTGGTGGCCCTGCTAGGCAGGGGGGTTGGAACTACATGATCCTTGGGGTCCCTTCCAACCCGGGTGATTCTGTGATTCTGTGAGATCACACAGTGTGTGCTGGACAACCAGGAGATCAGGCCCAGCCAGCATGGGTTCTTAAAAAGCAGGTCCTGCATGACCAATCTCATCTCCTTCTATGATCAAGTGACCTACCTGGTGGATGACAGAAAGGTTGTCAACATATCTACCCAGGCCTCAGCAAAGGCTGTGACACTGTCTTTCACAGAATGCTCCTGAGAAGCTGCAGCTTGTCACCTGGACTGGTACACTCTTTGTTGGGTAAATAACTGGCTGGAGAGCTGGGCCCGGAGAGTGCTGGTGAACGGAGTTAAATCCAGCTGTCAAATGGTCATGAGTAGTGTTCCCCAAAAGTTGGTACTGAGGCCTGTCCTGTTTAATATCTTTATTGATAATCTGAATGAGGGAATTGAGGGCACCATCATTAAGTTGTAAGATCACATCAAGTTGGGGAAAGTGTAGATTTGCCTGAGAGAAGGAAGGCCTTTCGGAGGGATCTGGACAAGCTGGATAGCTGCCCAGAGGCTATTGGGATGCAATTCAACAGGACTAAGTGCCAACCAAAGATTGCACTTCAGCCACAACAACCACATGCAACAATATAGGCTTAGGGCAGAGTGGCTGGAAGACTATGTTGATGAAATGGACCTGGAAGTATTGGTCAATACTCAGGTGAACATGAGCCAGCAGTGTGCGCAAGCGGACAAGAAGGCCAATGGCATCCTGGCTTGTATCAGAAACAGCACTGCTAGCAGGAGCAGGGTGGTGATCATCCCCCTGTACTCAGATCTGGCGAGGCCATGTCTGGAGTGTTGTGCTCAGTTTTGGGCCCCTCACTGCAAGAAAGACATCAGGAGCATGTCCAGAGAAGGGCAGTGAAGCTGGCCAGGGATCTGGAGTGCAAGGCTTATGAGGAGCAGCTGAGAGAGCTGGGATTGTTTTCCTGGAGAAGAGAAAGCCCAGGTGAGACCTTACTGCTCTCTACAACTCCCTGAAAGGAGGTTGTGGCAAGGTGGAGATTGGCCCCTTCTGCATAACTATTGACTGGATTAGAGGGAATGGCCTCAAGTTGTGCCAGAGTAGGTTCAGTTTGGGTATTAGGAAATCCTTTTTCTCCAAGAGTGGTCAGGTCCTGGAACAGGCTGCCTAGAGAGGTGGTTGAGTCACCGTCCACAGATGTGCTCAAGAAATGTTTAGAGGCTGTACTCAGGGACATGGTTTAGTGCTGGTAGATGGACAGTTGGACTAGCTCATGACTTATGTCAAACCACCTACAAGATATCCAGGCAGAAAGTCTCTGAATCCCAAAATATCAACTGACTGGCAGCTGATGTAAAACTAAAGCTAAGCAAAACTCACAAAACTACGTACCAGTAACAGCTTTTGGTGACTATGAAGTGACTGAAGTACTTCAAGGATAGCCTCTTGTAGCTGCTTTAGGCTAGTTTGAGCAGTGTGAAAAGATCAAGATTGCTACAGTACAAATGCTGAGGATGTAAAAAAGTGCTTGATGAAAAACATCATACAGATTTGTTTGGATGACTGGTAATGATCAGACTCCTAGAAAATTATATTTCCTACTCAGTCTACATTAAGAGCTATGCTGATAATTAGGTAAGCAAGAAATGAAATGAGGTATAAGCAAATTTAAATCAAACTAATGTGAGGATTTTTCAGTGCTCTTACAACAGCGTATCCCAGAAGACTCATTTTGTTTGGAAACAGTCTTCTGAAAGAAACACAGCCAAAACTAAGGCAGGTGGCCTTCGCACTCAAAAATATGCTAAATAAAAAATCCAGACCTACAAAAAAGAAAGTGTTCAGCATACTACAGTGTAATCATTAGCACCAAGTACACTGCTTCAGAAGTGAAAAACACGGTTCTGTTGCTGTCAGTAGCACCACAAAATGCCTACAGCTGGAAGTTATACCGCAGCAAATAATTCAGATGCAGACCTAGACAACATTCACAAATTATAGCTATGTTTCATGACCTCTGAGGACTATTCTCACTACCTGGCTTTTTTTTTTTCCGTTTTTTTTTTTTTTTTTTTTTGGTGCAGTTCTGTATATTCTCACCATCAATTTCAATTCCCCCTCCCACAGTGCTCAGCCCATTTTTCAAGCCATAGCTGTTATTCTGCCTTTCAACCTTCCTGAAGTTATTTAGTGCATGTTCTCTCCTACATATGTAAATTCTTCTACTGGTTTCTTTATTTTTCTTCTCCATTCATAAGCCGTCACTTGTGCTTCACTATCTCTATTTTTCTAGAAATCCACAACCTTCCAAAGACACCTCTTCCTCATTAGTCTGAATGGATTTTTAGATGTTTTTAGGAACACAATCTCTGTTCTATGCATATTCCCCTTCACACCATCCATCTGTTTTGGCAAATGAACTCATTTCTCTCTGTAGGTCACTGATGGCATTACAGAGCAGGTCTGCTCATCCCCTGCCCACAGTGGCAGTGCTCCACAGCACTTGTCTCTATGGAATTCATCATGAAAAACCTCTGCTGCCCTTAGAAAGATGTTTAAACTGTGATTCCTTGATAACTGACGGCAAAACATAGGAACAGAACCAAGGCAAGTCATTCTCTTGCCGAACTAAGGGGATGGATTGATAACCATTCAGTGGCAGCTATCTCTCATCAGCAACTGCTGATTGACCCCAGATACTTAATGTAGACTAGATGTTCCCACCTTAAATGTGTGACAGCCACTCAGTCTTACCAAGAAGGACACACTCTTCCTTTTCCCACATGAAGCTCCTTAACAAAATCCTCCATGTGCCCTCATAGCCAGCTATCTTAAACCTACCACGGGAAAAAAATCCATTTGGTTATTGTGAGACCTGGCAATGCCTTGTAGGATCAGCATCATTGTAAGCTTACCACACACTAAAGAATCTCTTTGCAATGCTGACTGTATTAATGCAATGTAAGGTCTCCATTCTCCAGAAGTAAGAAGCATGAAGTTAAATTATCTCAATCAGCAAGCTTCGTTTTATAGTGAAAACTCACGGAAAGCTTAGGATGAACCTACACAGGCCATCTAACCCAAATCAGGCTCAACTAGAAGAGGACACTGAAAAATCATGTCCTGAACACTTCCAAGGATGATTATATTGCTTACATCTGTGCCTTATGGATCATGCCACCAGGAATTGCATTGCATTTATGCTACACATACAGTGAAGCTTTCTACTTAGTTTCCCTCTTTTCAAGCTAGACTTTAAAGCCTGACCAAGAAGAGTAGTAGGACATTGCCAGTTAATTCAAAGATACCTGAAAAACATCCACATTCCCCAAAATTTCCTTAAGTTGTATTAACTAATCAAATAGAAAGGTATCATCCACCCCCACAAGTATTATTACAGAATCATGGAATCATTAAGGTTGGAAAATAATACTGGTCCAACCACCAACCCATCCCCACCGTGCCCTTAAACCACGTCTCTAAGTGTCACATTTACCCTTTTCTTGAAAAACTCCATGGCGATTCTACAACTTATCAACCATTAACCATGGATAAACTCTACTTTAAAAATGTTCCACCAATAGTATGGGACGGCATATATAGCATTTTACACTTTATTTTTTCAATAGAAAAGTCAGGATCTTGTAAGGATTATTTTAGTTATTTGTTTATTTTAAAGAAGTTCTTTCTTTTAGTGTGAGAAATATCTGAGACCCTTCATCAATTATTGGAAACAACCATACGAAAAAAAAAATTGACTGAAGTTTTCCCAATTTACAGGAGCAATTTTCTGCTTTTGAAAATGCATTTTTTAAAACATTTTTAACACTTCTCCACATTTCCTAATAAAATGAAGTTCAACCTGCACTGCTATCCAATATTTCAGCTTGTCTATATCAGAAATGTTTGCTTTGCTCTGTTGAAATCCTTCTGAGACACCTGTGCCTGTCTAGCTGCAAAAGATCCTCAAGTCTCCTGCATTATCTGAAACATGCACAATTGAAGAAAGTTTCCAAAAACCAACTGGCAGTAGCAGCAGTAAAGTCCTACCAAGAAAGGAAGCCCACGAAAGTTGTCTGAAATGTGTAAATGGATACAATATGGTTCACGTTCATTTCAAATTCCATGCTAGCAATGCATTATTTGGTAGGGTTAAGTAAAAAAAAAAAAAAACAGTTTATCTGTTTCTGGTAGTACAGGGGACAAGATAGCAAAAGCCTCAACTCATTGAGTTGAACAGCTTCAACTACAGAAGCAGAGAACTATCTCATGAGTAAGGACAGATAGGGCTGCTGAGTGATCCACACAGTACCACAGTACCCCCTGAAAAAGGAGTGCCTGGAGTGCTGATTTAAGACAGTGGCTTTTCCTCCAAAACACCCTTATTTTCTCTTCTTGCTTCACTCAACAATACATAGATTCTAAGAAAGGGCATTTTGGCAGGCTGTGCTTGCTACCAGTGTAACCTGCTGAATATAAGAAAAAAATTCTGTTAAAAAAACAACTATGAAGCATGGCTTTAAAAGCCTGCTTGCTAGACAAGTTGATCAAGAAATGAGTAAACAGTAACATAGAATGGAATAGAATCATAGAATAGAATCACAGAATGGCCTGGGTTGAAAAGGACCACAATGATCATCCAGTTTCAACCCCCTGCTGTGTGCAGGGTCGCCAACCACCAAACCAGGCTGCCTACAGCCACATCCAGCCTGGCCTTGAATGCCTCCAGGGATCCAGGGGCATCCACAACCTCCTTGGGCAACCTGTTCCAGTGTGTCACCACCCTCTGTGTGAAAAACTTCCTCCTAATATCTGATCTAAACCTCCCCTGTCTCAGTTTAAGACCGTTCCCTTTGTCCTGTCACTCTCTACCCTCACAAACAGCCATTCCTCCTCCTGTTCATACGCTTCCTTCAAGTACTGGAAGGCTACAATGAGCCCTCCCCGGAGCCTTCTCTTCTCCCAGCTAAACAAGCCCAGTTCCCTCAACCTTTCCTCACAGGAGAGGTGCTTCAGCCCTCTGATCATCTTAGTAGCCCTCCTCTGGACCTGCTCCAAGAGCTCCACATCTTTCTTGTGCTGGGGACCCCAGGCCTGGACATGGTTAGTTCAAAACACTCTATATGTTAAATTCTATAAAATGTGTTATTTCTTATTTATTCCCTAGAAAAGTGAGCAAGTTATCAGAGAATTCACTCCTGATGCGGTATTTTGATGATTACGCTGTTCTGCTGTTGATGATCAAAGAAACTGAGGCAAAGAAAAAAATGGTGAATTTTCCATGGCATAAAGCAGAAATGGAATTATCACCCTCTCTTTTCAAATTGTTCCTCAATACTTAAAGGCAACTTTTCCATTGTCTCAAAAAACTGGGATAGTTGGTCTAACACAGCTCATTTGCACTGTCAAAAGCAGCAGTTATGGTTTGGACATTAACCACTGCAGAACACCGACAGGATTTTACTTCTGAAGACTACAGGCCAGTAAGGATTAAGTACTGAAATCAGGGGCAAGCTTGGCACAAATAGACGTGTGAGCAGGCATGCAGCAACAATGATCTGCAGTGCTTTTAAAAAGACCTATGGCATCGTCAGCAAAAAACATACTTTGCATCACTACTACGGATGTTTTAGGAGCAAGGATTATTTGGGGGGTGGGAAGGAGGGCTTTGTGTTTAATAAATATATAGACAAAAAGGCAACAAATTTGGTTGCAGAAAGAATTTCCAACCGGGTTACACCGAACAGGCAAAACAGTGAAATGTTAAGGTAAGACATTAAAAAAAATGGTAATTCTTCCCTGAGCATTAGACACACATTTGAACTCTTCTGCTATGGTTCATTTGAATTTCCTTCATAATTACTGCAGCTATGTTTTTGTATTTTAGTGTGCATAAATACATATGCCTAGATGATTACGGCCCACAGTAATGCAAACAGTTAAACTCTCTGACAAGGGGGAAAAAAATAAAGATTTCAAAAGTGGCAGGAGAGTATCTACTCATTTCAAACACATGATTATCTTTCCATATTTCAAAAGGAAAGGCCTTTTGAGGCACAGCAATATGCATGTGAATAGAAACATATTGAAAAGTCTCAGCTTTCAGGTATAATGCTTTTCAGTTAGAAAGGCATAAGATGGAAGAACTTTCAATTCCCTGTGACACACTTAAAGAGAACTGAACACGCCACCAGGCTTGCATTATCGCTGCCATCCCCTCTCCCCACCGATGGCTCACCACCACTTCTAAGCTGTCTGGAAATTCCAATTAAAAGCAACACGAGCAACACGAGCCCCTCCGCAGCCCAACTGGACCCACAGCATACTGAGCACGTTGCCAGCCACAGAACGCATCCGCAGGCTGAAAAACAGCTCTGTGAAAGAGAATACAAGGAAGAAGAAACCTTCACCTTTGAAATATCAGTGTAAAGATCACATATTTTTCTAGGAAGGATCTCACAAATACGGTGCCTCTGCTACAGAAGTGCAATGCCAGCTGTCTGTTCCTTCTTTATTGAAGGATCGGGGAGTCGGGGATTTTAAAGGCACCTGGGTAATGCACAAGACAAATTGGTTTTGCTCTCTTCAAAGCAAAAACTTCAGCTGAAAAGAAGTTGTCAGTTGGCTTGTCACCAAGTCCATTACTGTGATTTTTTCCTTGTCTGTTCTCCCCAGGTTTCTTCCCATAGCCCTCCTGCTCATCTTGAACTCCTTCTCCCACCTTTAAAGCTAGAGCGCTGGTTTCAGGGAGCTTCACGGGTAATGCAACAGAGAAAAATTGTACTTAACCTTTGGCTTCTGTAACAAGCCCAGACAAAGCAGAGATCCATGTCAGAACATTGCACAAAATCTGGTGCGTTTATCTTCCCCTTTATTTGCAGCAGGCTTGTGGTCTGTGGTCACACCTTAAGGTTTTGGCTCAGCTCTTTCTGTGGCTGGACTCTCCCAGATGTGAAGAATGTCACCACAAGCACAGCTAGGTTGGACTTAATCCCTAGTACATGAAAAGCACGATAAAATCAGATGAGAAAGACAAAATAAACCTGCAATAGGGGAGAATACAGGGCAGAGCACTGCTTCTGCCTGATGTTGTGGAACTGTGCCCTTTCCCATCATTTGTCCTGAAGAACAACTCGATGCTTACAGTAAGGAATTAGAAATGAAGATTAGATTCTGCTAACGGTCCCTTTTCCCTAAAGGCCCCCACAGACAAATGGCAAACTATCCCAACTTTGCATTAGAAAGGCTGTATGTGAATCACAGCTTATTGTTCAGTGAAGCTAAAACAGCCTCACAAAATCTATCAGCCACCAGATGGAAACAGTCCTTCTCCTCTGTGCTGAGCACAGCCCTCTCTCCAACCGAAGGCCAAGTTATTAAGAAATTGTTTGTCGACTTAGATTGGATTGATCATTTATTTCCCAAATTCCTTTTCCCATCATTTACTCATTATACGCCTCCTTCTGATGTAAGAGGACATTTATTAGCTTCTGCATTTATTGTGCTGGCAAATAGAAACATTCTGCAGCATTTCCTGGGGATTCTCTCATTTATCTATCTGTTACAGGACTGGAGTATTTTTAGGGGCAGAAAAATTAAAATATCACTCAGACTGACAGCAATGAAAATGAAGCCGATATGTGCTCAGGAAGGCTGTTTCAGCCTTTGGGTTTACAAGATGATTTACAAAAATGTAGGGAAGCATTTCACATAATTATTATTGCTTGTAATGAGAAAAATCACTAACTACTGCCTTGAATGAAAAGGGAACTTTTTAATATGAAAAGATGCTCAGAAAACGCTTTAATGCACATCTTGTCACTGATACCTCTTTAAATAGAAGGTGTATTTAAATTGGGTACTTCTTGTTTTCAAATACAAATACACAGAAGGTTGGGAACAGAAAACAAGTGAAAACACACTGGCCTGTAAGTGTGCTTCTTCTCATTTGTTGCTCAGTTTGTCCAAAAAATGAAATGATTGGGCCATTGGAAAACCATATGCAATATATATTTTAAAGATAAATAACTTTAAGGGAATACATATCCATCAGATTCCCAGGAAAGTGCAAGAGATTAAAGAATTATTGCAGTTCAATTATTCCTCATATTGTATAGTCACTGAAATCTCTAACAGATACCCTAACATCCAGTGGCTTACCTGTCACAAGGTTCTACTTAGAGTTGGAGTATTTTCTACGTGATACTTTGACAAAGAACTGCAAGCAAACCGTCTCACTGAGGGTCGTGTTAAACACAGTGTTAACTTATAATACAGCTCTTGTACCAAAACTTCTACAAAGGAAAAAAGGTGGGAGGAGGGAACAGGCACGGGAGAAAGGAAAGCTGCTTATTCATTAACCACACATCTGTTACAACTCCTTGCCATATCCAACGAAATGCGATAAGCACCGCCTTTTGACATTCCAATGACACATTTCTTTGGTTTATCCCATTTTGCCTATTAAACATTTTTCTCATGGTATGTTTTGTTGCTTCTCAGGAAGGGGAAGGGAAATAGTGCAGCTGAAGCTATCAAGGAAAACAGATGCAGACACAATCACTAAGGGTGACTTAGGCAACGCTGACATGTTTATGTTTAACTGTATGCATCCACTAATTTGTTTTCATTAAACCAAGCAGTGCTGGATGAACAACTTACCCTAACAAGCACCCAGAAATGATTTCATATGTGAGAATAAAGCAGACAGGGACTGAAGGAGATGTCCAACGCGCTGCTTTGTTTTTTTGGTATTGCTCCCTGCATTCCCACTTGTCTCACAGTTTATCCTCATCTGCAATTTTTATTCATGGGACGCACGTGCTTATGTGTTCAGACTTCACAAACACCATGACTGAAGAAGCTTTAAGAGAAACTGAAACCATCGCAAGGAAAAACAGTGGTTAGCAATGGCTAGTAATCATGGGAACATGATCAAATTCCTGTTGTTAAAATACAGTTGGAAGTTAGCAAATGGTGACACCCAGCGTGGTGAAAACTGTATAAGCAAGGAAGAGTTAAGAAGAAAGTGAGATACAAGCAGTGAGGACTTGTGAGCTGCAGGACTAGAAATGGGTTTATGACAGAAATCACCTTTACAAAGCAACACGATAGGTAGGAAAACAGAGGGCTGACATAAACAGGCATACCATATAAAAAGCCATTTCCTGAAAAACAGCATTTCACCGTCTATTGGGTCAGCGAATCATAGAATCATTGAATAGCTTGGATTGGAAGAGACACCAAGGATCATCAAGTTCCAACCTTCCTGCTACAGGCAGGGGCACCAACTTCCAGATCTGGAACTAGAGAAGGCTGCCCAGGGCTCCATCCAACCTGGTCTTGAACACCTCCAAGGATGGAGCATCCACAGCCTTTCTGGGCAGCATGTTCCAGTACCTCACCACTCTGTGGAGAACTTCCCTCTGACATCCAATATAAACCTTCCCCCTTGAGCTTAAAACCACCCCCTCCTTGTCCTATCACTATCTACCCTTGTAAAAAGTTGATTCCCCTCTCATTTATAATCCTTTTTACATACTGGAAGGCTGCAATGAGGTCTCCCCACAGCCTTCTCTTCTCTAGGCTGAACAAGCCCAACTCCCTCAGCTTGTCTTTGTAGGGAAGGGCTCCAGCCCTCTGATCATCTTTGTGGCCCTCCTCTGAACCCTATTCACCAGCTCCACATCTCTCCTGTATTGGGGGCCCAGTACAGTATTTCCAATACTGGGGGAAACCCACACCAACAACCAAAATCTTCAGGAATTTGAACTTCAGAAGTTTTGAGCATCCCCATTTCCAACGAGCGTCCCTGCTCAGCCACTCATGGAGCTCTGTCCATCCTGTTGGAGCACACACCTGCTTAACACACACTGAGTTTGGTTTTACCAAGACAGTGGAATTTCACATAAATAAAAACCACCATCCTCCCCATCTGAGGAAATGCCAGTGCATAAATTCTTCAGGAAACAACACTGGGGTATCCTGTAGGCTGAGAAAGAGCCTTCAGGATGATTTTATAGCGACATTTTAGGCCAATAAAGTACAATGAAATAAAGCAGAAAGAGTGAAGACTTGAGCTTGCCTATAAAAATAAACAGCATCAGAGGAAAAGCTGGTACCCTGTGTGGTTAGTTCTAGCTGAGACTGGGGGTAAATTACTGAAGTGATGCATGAAAAGGTAGTAAGCCAGAAAAAGAAAGCTGCAGGAATGATGATGGGTTGAAGAGATGCACCAATGGAGTTAAAAATAAAGAAAAAAGCACAACTACGTAACAAAAGGCAGCGGTGCATTTTAACAAAGTCTTGCAAGCTCATGCAAACACACCCCTGCTCGTGGGCCTGAATTATTATTTTGCATCCAACATACCCTTACCCCTTGGTCTTCTGCAAGTACTTACAAAATGTGAACATGAAATTACCCATCTTTTGCTCCAAACTGAAATTACAAAACAAACAAACAAACAAAGAACTATCTGAAAACAAGGTAACATACGTATTGGGTAAGTAGGAAAAAAGGATTGCAAACAACCTAGATGGAACTATCTGCTACATTCTAGCAGCTATCAAATGTCTTACTGCAGGGGCAGAAAAGCCTGGAATATTACTTATCACAGTTTGGTTTTTGTCTCCATTTATTTAAAGACATGCACACAGGATGGAAAAAATAATCTATAAGCAAACATTTAGAGAAACATCAATCTCTACTATTCAGTGTGGAACAACTCATTATTTTGTTATTAAGCAGCGTTTCAGCATTGCTATTGATTGGATGTGTGATAGTGAAAGGGGTATTTTAATAGGAAAATGTCTCAGAATAAACATTTTCAGTGGTTTTATACAAAAATATATATGGGTGGGTGTGTATTTCATAACTGATATACATATTAGCTACTTATTTAAAAATAGCAAATAAAAGATAATGAGTTAAAGAACTAAACTAAACAAAAAAGGCTTAAAAACAATTATTTAGAATAGTGATTGTGGCTCAGAAAGATATGGAGGTAGAGCATTAATGCAGCACTCCAGTCAGAAGGCTACAGCTCCGTCTGCCTTTGTCAATCAGGTTGAGGTTTCAGATATTGTAATTGGTAGCAAGTTTCCTAATCTCAACCTGCCAGGCAAGAAGAGCTCAACAAAAGCTCTATCCCCAAAATATAATGAAATTTGAAGAGAGGAATTTTCTAATATTGGCAACATGAAGCAAGATCACAGGTTGGGCTGACAGCTTTATTATGCTAAACTGACAAAAACATTATGCTCTGGTCAATACTAAAAAAGGGGGAGGGTTCATGAGCAGTATGGAAATACAAAGCATTGGGAAACTATCATGAACTTTTGCTTTTATCTCTCTGGTGCAGCACATGTCTGGTGACATTACAAAGTCTACTGGCCCAAGTACAGAATGAGAAATTAATGTGTCTTGATTTTATATTCAGGTCTCCTCCTGCACTGATTTGGGGAAATCTGCAAGAATTCTCTGTTGAGGTTGAATATTGTCCCACCAGTAGCCTTACATAGATAAGAATGGTATGGTATATGCCTACAGTGCAAGCCATAATACATTTTACTGCTTCCATCTGAAAAATGTTTGAAAATCAGTGTTGTTTGACATTTTCTTTTCCCCTTTATTATGGCTAAATTGAGTTGAGTAGATAGAACTCGATGCCGGCAGATTAATGCAGTGGTTGGACTGGTTTGATACACAGACAGAACCATGACCTAATCCTGTTCAAATGTAGTTCAAGGAAGAAATGATAACAGAGTTTCAACATCTACAAATCTCTGGCTTCCAGTCTGTCTCTCTGTATTTCTGTACGTAGCATCACTCCCTCTACATATGTACAGAGAGACATGGCGCAATACACATATTTGATCTGTTTATGCAGATAAATATGAAGAGATAAAATGAAGAGGTAGTTAGAAGGAAAAAAAATGAGAAAATCTCATAAAAATGGGAGGGGAGTAAGAAGGATGGAATTGTTTTCTTTTAAACCACTGACAGATACTGCTGCCCTAAGCTCTGGTTGAAGTTCAAATTTGTTAAGTAATGCGACACTGGCATACCCACTTCAAGTGTAAAGAGAAGAAAGGTCTGTAAAATGTCAGCAAACAAGACTTTCCTGAAACACTGGAGTTCAGTTAGTAAAGCTAAGACAGATATTAGTGGAAGCATCAATTTAAATAGAGCAGAAAGGATCAGGCATTTGTAGCTGGACTGCAGTCGCCAAAGTCATCTCTCTGGACTGAAGACTATGAAATATCTCTACAAGGGTAAACTGGAGAAACTCCACAAGCTGGGGAAGTCGAAAAAGATTCCTTTATGGAAAATATAAAATGTTGGCATCCTACGTAAGGCCTCTACTGAGTGGTTATTTTGCTGACAGGACAGTGGTTATACAGCTATGCATTATGTTTAGGAAATAAATGCATATGGCCAGTATTTTGAACTGCAATGGACAATTTGGAAAACCCTACTGGTGTTATGTGCATCCAACAAAGAAAGCACGTATTGCACAGAAGCAACAACTGCAACTAACTGTCAGCAGTGTGCTAGAGGTAATTCCATTTCTTCATAGGAACAACGACAAAAGGTTTGCTGAGCTTTCTCTGTGCCTTCCTCAAATGCTCAGAACACAGCATCATCAGCCAAAACTGTTCTCTGCTTTGCTAGATGCAGTTTGAAATCTTAAAACACTGTACCTACATCACTGCTGTTTGATTTTGAAAGACATGAAAGAATACGCTACAAATGTGTGGAGTGTAAACATGTTTGCTCTACCGAATACAAACTTCTAAACACAAGAGGTGAGAACAGAATCATCTCCTGGTTATGGAATTCTGATACAATCATGTGAGATCAAAGAGAGTCAACAAACTGATAATTTGAAATAAACAGAAACAAAAAATGTCTGAACTGCTAAAATACATCACAGGGAATGAAAATGATTGCAGTTACAATAGTGCCTTATAATAGTTCCCTATTATTCGCATCTTGCAAACCACAGTTTACAAAAAAACACAGCAAACAGATTCTGATTATTTGGTTGTTTAGACTTTGAAAAGGTAAACAAGATTCTGAAGAATCTGAACAAATGTGGAACTCGCATTGTTTGCATCCTAGCACTTATGTTCATTATAATCACATACAAAAAGCCAATACTTGGCTGTGAAGCTGAGCTGTATGTTATCTCTTTTCTGAGCACTGGCTCTATCACTGCAAAGCACACTGGTCCATTCTAAGACTTGAATAGAAAAAAGGAAGAGATCATTAAATTATAATTTCCCCGTACAATTGGTATAAGCATTTCCTACCAACAGGATTAGCATGAACACAAGATCCCAGAATAAAGCTGCTCAGCAGTGAGAATGGCAGTTTAGTGTCTAGTAAATTCGATTTCTCTGAAAATCCTGACACATCATAATAGTGAAATCCTATTTACTGTAGCAAGCAGGATGGATAATACTATTTAACACCTGGTATAGTATGTGCCATCAGCTCACAGCTTCGTGCTCTGTGTGCTCATCTTACCTTAAGGTTAATGCTCCTTGACAGCCTACATGGTAAGTAGAATCCCCAAATTAAGTGCTGAACCTCTGATTTGCAAATCCTTCCTAAAAATGTAAGTCTTGAAAGAAATGGATGCAGATAAGAGGATCACATTTGCAGAACTTATGTCTATATTCTCAGGCTCTGATCTGGCAGTAAGCCTTGTGCAGTGCAGGAAGCTCCCTGCAAAAAGGCCACTGAAGTCAGCAAGGGATTGCACAGAAATCACAAAACCCCCAAGAACCACAGGGAGCAGTGACTTGTTGACTGCTGGGCAGTATAACATAATGTTGAAACTTCTAAATGCTAACAGAATTATTTTCTTTACCTTATGCTGCATGCATATTCACATGCATACTAAACAATACTCACTGAAAGCATTTCTAGGAAATTTGCAAGCACAGAAGCTTAGCTTGAAAGAGAAATATATCCTGATTAATATGGGGATACACATCTTGCTCATTCACATAGATAAACTAAGTAGTTGTGTCATACAGCAGTCTATTAAAATTAATTTCCTTCTGCTCCCATGACTGGGGGGCATGATTCTTGCAACGACGCTTAACAGTATTATGAAGCAGCATAACGTAAATGAAAATAGCTGGATTTGTTGAGGAAAGGTCGATCTAGGGAGAGTTGAGTGACTCTCTGTAAGCTGCAGAAGCACGCAGACACACCTCGTTGTGTTTGATGCCAGAACTCCAAGCAGAAGAGGAAAGCATGCAGTCACGATTTCCCATGCATTAAAAACATTCTAAAGCAAAAGCAACTGGGTGAAGGAGTGACAGGACGTCAGCTGCTCTGCAGACAAAATTAATGCAACTGTTGATGTTGGCTGGAACCTATACATCACAGTTATAGTAGGGATGTAAAAGTAGTTATGAAGTCTATATCCACCAGGGCTTTGAATTTACATGCAATCCAGTGGCATAATGGAAGGATGATGGACGCAGAGAAGCTGAACAGAAAAACGATGGACAGAAGTGTGTGAGAATATGTGTGTGTGTCTATTGGTGTAGATGCACATGAGACAACGCTACAGAGAGGCCACAGTCTTCAAGGCCCCAAGCTGCACAATCTGAGATGCCCATTTTCCTATTTCTTGCTGCACTACCTTTTAAAAGAAAAAACAGATGGCTAAAAATACCACTAAGGCCTGCTTATTGTATTAAGCAATTGAAATGATGTAGGATACGCGCACATTCACCATCTGAATTCTGCTGTCTTACCCTCCACTTGTTTGCTCTAGTCAAGAAGCATCATTAGTCTGTAAACACATAACGAAGGATCACAGATTTTTCTCAAAGCTTGATGTGTGAACTCTTAAATAACAGCCTTACACTCTAGTTAGATATACAGAATACAGAAGGTTATTCTTTAACTCCTTTGTTAAACGATCTCATTTTGCTTTGCTGCTGTGGAGCATGCAATAACTCATCGCTTATGTGCTATCTTTGACCTAGAAGCACTGGCAGCTGTTAGGGGAATCGCCGGGTTTTTGGAAAGTATCAAAAGGTTTTTAGCACATAAACTGAATTTATGAACAGATATTGCCCCAGAGAATGGAATTGTTTATGTTTTAGTATCACAGCTGTCACTGATGCACAGTTATTTTGTCCTGTATTAATCTCCTCAAAAGGTTGAGCATCTTCACTCAGTCACTGAAATATTTTATAATTGACAGACTTCATCTGGCACTGAATATGTATAATAATTTTCTCCATAAGGAGCACCCTGTGCTGACACTAATCTGTTCTGTTGTCGTCTTCCTTCATTATCAACGTCTGCACTGTTTTTTCAGCAGCACTGAGGAACACAAATATGAAGCTTCTAATTGAAAAAGCTAGGTAATCAAAAAGCCAATTAATCATACAGATGAGCTCTGACATTCAGTGATGCAACAGACAGAAATACCACATATGCGCAGCTGAAGTATTTTTAAAGTGTGTTTATTTGATGTAAGAATGATCTGAGAATGTAATTAGCATTCTTTGTCACAAATGACAGCCCAATATTGCACATTTCCTCATGCTGACATTATCTCTCTGAGCTCCACTTGCTCCACTCCCATCCTACCTTCCACTCTCAGCTTTTCTCTGTTGAACAGCACATACTCAAACACCGTGCACCTTCCACTGAAATCAGGACAAGCTTAGGAGCAAACAAACAGCCTGTTACTGTGCTCTGTAATTTCCAGCATGTAAGGCCTTTACAGACCTTTCTTTTTTCTTAAAGCTCTATTTCCATCCCAGTGCTCAAAAAATAAGCAATAGTGAAACTCATAAATGACCTTAATAACGGCTGCAGGCACCAGCCTCAGTGAAGCTTGGATTGCAAGATACACGACCTCTCTGCTTTTGTAGGTTTTCATTCTGTAATCTCCACATCTCTGAAAAAGTTCAAAGCCCGATTTGGAGCACAGAGTTCACCTCCTCTTAGAGCTTGAACAACTGTTTTGGTTTTTTTTGTGTAGAAGAGATATGCACATGTACTTTGAAAACAAACCTGATGACAGCTTAGCACAGCAAAAGTTCTTTACTTACAAATAGAAAGTCATAGAATCACAGAATGGCCTGTGTTGAAAAGAACCACAATGATCATCAAGTTTCAACCCCCCTGCTATGTGCAGAGTTGCCAACCACCAGACCAGGCTGCCCAGAGCCACATCCAGCCTGGCCTTCAATGACTCCAGGGATGGGGCATCCACAACCTCCTTGGGCAACCTGTTCCAGCATGACACCGAAGTCAGAAAGTAAAGACTTGCCTCAGTACCACAGGAACTCCACTCTGAAGACAGAGCAAACATCACCCACAGAACAAGGGAGTCAATTCAGAACTGTCTGCTGTAGTCTTGGAGACCTTAAGATCAAGACGTGGAACAAGAGCTGGTGAAGATCACCCGTATGATATGAAGGGACAACATTTCAGCAGTAACAAACACAGGTGTTTATAGTTCACTACATCATTTCTATGCAACAAAGATATATTCACATGCTTTTTAAAATGAAATTCCACGCTGGAAGTGGCCACTTAACAGCAGCAAGTGAAGGCACTGTACCAGTGACCTACTTTAAGATTAAAAATAGAAAAGAATAAAAACCTTCTTTGCTGCATAGCACCTTAAAAAGGTAAAACACAAGCAAAGAACCATGTTTTTTTTTCATGTCCTTTGCCATCAGTTACTCCATATAATCACAGAATCATAGAATGGCTTGGGTTGGAAGACACCTGAAGGATCATCAAGCTCCAAGCTCCCCTCTGCAAGCAAGGCCACCAACCTCCACATTTAATATTAGACCAGGCTGCCCAACCTGGCCTACCCCAACACTACTTGGACTTTAACAACAGAATGGAAGACCAATAACTAAGTGAACAGGTACAACCATGCTTGGATCTAGCTTGGATGACTTACTACAGATACTTTCAGCTCTATCATCAGTCAGCTGCTTGAGAACAAGAAAGGTATTCTGTGGGGATTTTGAATGAGGGATCTTCATTTGTGACTGTTTAAATAACACACTTTTAGAATCATTAAAATAATTTAACGTCATCCTTTCAAACTGCTCCTCATTGCCAAGAACATGCCCTTATTAATGCAATATTCAAAAAGGTTGATCAAAATAATGAGATGGAATCTGGTATGCCCTCTGTTTAAAATATTCATTAAGATCAATTATACAGACTGATAATTCAGGCAACACACTCTTCTTTTTAATCCATAAAAACAAGCAACCTTCTTCTCTTTATCCTGCTAAACTCCACAAATGAATATATATCATATTAACATTGCTTTCAAAACTAACAAAAAGTCCAAATTAAACAATAAGTAGGCTCAGAAAAAAGGAGAAAGAGGAAAACATATTCAGGCTGAAGGTTACAACAAACCTGGGATCTAGAACATGATGGCAATAACAATTAGTTTGAAAATAGAATGTTATAGAAAAGTACTCTATAAATAAATAACAGTAATATTTTGAAGCACTTCCTATTAAATATACTTAAGCTCTTCCCACAATACCAAACTGTTCTGTACAGTTTAGTCTCAATTCTATCGCAAAAGAGACACAAAAGTACGTTTTTAAATATGTCCTAAACAACCTGCAGTTAATATTAAACTCCAGGTGGGTTTGGTGGAACCACAAGCTGCTCAATGGGAGTAACTGTGGATCACAATGCAAGTAATGAAATTCAGTAGGTATCTTCCCATTTCACATAGGATTTTCAGACTGGTTGGTGATGCCTATTTACTTGCACTGGTTCTTCATCTGTACTGGTAGGAAGGTAATGATTCTCTATATGTAATTGCTATGACAGATAAAATCTCATTGAAACATGAGAACTTAGCTAATAAGGAAAAGAATATCCTCAACTTTAAAGCCTCCATCTTGTCAATATAAAATAAGCCAGAAACAGTAGCAGTTAATACCAAAAAAAAACCCCTCTCTAGCCACAGCTTTAATCTTCCTCTCCTTAGAAAAGTCATCTTGTTTAACAATAAAACATAACCAGAAAGTCAGTAGCAGAAATAAACAGAAAACTCTTCATTAAGAAGGAAGAAAGGCTTACCCTTTCTTCCAGTCGAGCCAGCTGCTCTTTGTAGTAGGCATCATGCTTCTTTAGTTCTCTGTCTTTCTCTTCCAGCTGCCTGGCCTAAAAAAAGAAATAGAAAGATAAAACTGGATCAGGAAAGAGCATCACTCACAAAGCAAAACATCTACCATAAATTGTACCAGTAAGGAATACACAGTGATTGAAAACTGCAGTCTATTAGTTTTTGCCAAACAGTGCATTAATAAGATGATGATTGCTGCATTGAAAATGGGAAGAGATTGTCTATTGTACTGTTCTTCCCTTACCTCCTCAACAGCTGTGCCATGGTTTGTTCAAATGTAGCTGGACACGTCAGAAAGGCAGAACCAAGTGTTCCATGCTGAGACAAAATTTGTTATTAACTTTGTAGATCACTTCTCAACTTAGGGAGATGTGCTCAAGCTACCCAACAGAGTATATGGAGAGACTCACTCAATTTTTATTTGCAAATTGTTACTGAGTGGGCATTTTGACATGAGAATAGCTAAACTTGCATCTGCACATTTGCAGGCTGTGGTAAAAAGAGGATTTTTGTAGTGCTTTTTCTCTACAACCGTAGCAGCGTTTAGCGTGCACTTAATTTTGAACATGTGAATGGTTCAGAAGAACCAAATGCTTGCACATTTGCAAAAGCAGATCTAAAAAGCGTATTTAAAACTCTGATGTCCTCTTTAATTATTATTCTTCTGGAAACTCCTAGTTCACTTGAAGTATCCAGCTAAGCTGAAACCCTTTAACGTATGGTCATCTGCATGTTCAGTACCTTAAAATAATGCAGAGTATTCATGTTAAGATGTTTTCAGCACTACTGAGCAAATTGATTTTTTTTTTTCCTTTTCATCTGTAATATGCTCTACTATGCATATTATAGGGACTCATTAAGAATTACAGAATACATTAATACATTCTCTGGGCAACCTGCTTTAGTGCCTGATCTAGTGGTTGGCATCCCTGCCCGCAGCAGGGGGTCAGAACTGGATGCTCCTTAAGATCCTTTCTAACCCAAGCTATACTGATCCTATGATTAAAAGTACACACATGCATACCAAATGTATATAAACATCAACTATGACGTCAACTATACAATGCAAACTCAGGCAAATGATCCTTTTATAAAATCATAGAATCATAGGACTGCTCAGGTGGGTAAAGACCTTAAAGATTATCCAGACCAACCATATTACCCTACCTAATTAATGATAAGGCATCTTTAGCAAACAATAATTAACCATCAGTGGCCATTACCACAATTGTCTACTCAAAATTAGTCATTCATCACTAACACTTTCATTCAGGTACTGGTAACACAGAGTTAACTGCAAACAGTTCCCCTTCCTAACTGCATCACGAAAAATAGGAAATGTAAACTCCTCCTACCAAGAGTTCATAGGTCATGCTCACAAAAGCGTGTCAGAAAACTTCCTTATACCAGACACTGTGCTGCATTTCTTGTACAGATGCACTTCTTGTACAGGGCTTAATTCTCCTCCTCAAGGTTTGTCTTGGATGTTAGACAATGAATAAAACAAAGACTTTGAGGTTTTGGTTAGACTTTCCTGGAGCACTTACCTTTTTTTCTATCTCCTGAAGCATGCAAGAAGTCAAAAAGTTCAAGTTAAATTGATTATCTAACAGTGGAGAGAAGGAATGCATAACAATGTAAGTATGTGAGGCACATCTGTAATCCAGAACAGTGCTGAAAACCACACACAATCTTAGAATCATCACAGAATGGCTTGGGTAGGAAGGGACACCAGGGATTATCAAGTTCCAACCCTCCTGCCACAGGCAGGGTCACCAGCTTCCAGACTGGGCTGCTCAGTCATCCAACCTGGTCTTGAACACCTCCAGGGATGGAGCAACCACAGCCTCTCTGGGCAGCCTGTTCCTGCACCTCGTTGCTCTCATAGTAAAGAACTTCGCCCTGACACCCAATTTAAATCTTCCCTCCATGAGCTTAAAACCATTCCCTCTTGTCCTATCACTATCTACTCTAGTAAAAAGTTGATTCCCCTCCTGTTTATAATCCCTTTTTAAATACTGGGAGGCTGCAATGAGGTCTCCTCACAGCCTCCTCCAGGCTGAACAAGCCCAGCTCCTTCAAGCCTGTCTTCATAGGGGAGGTGTTCCCTTACAAAGAAGTCAAGACAGGACGTTTTCTTACGCAACTGCACCAAAAACATCCCTGCTCACACAAAAAGCACACAGCCAAATTTCGCTTTTACTTGGTTTAACCAAATCTTGTTCTTCCTCTACTATCCTACATTCAGTATAGAATCATGGAGCACATGCTACAGCTCTGTCTGCCATCATTTAAATCAGCTTTTGTACACTAAAGAAAACTGATTACATGCTTTTCCAAAGCTGATTAGGCTAAATCAATCTAACTAGCACGCTTTGTATTGATCATGGTTTTGCTTTTCCCAGATAATCCATGAATTGCCTCTCAAACCTGCCTTTTGTCCCGGTCATAAGAAATAAAAATTCACCCCAGACTGTGCCTCCCCAAACCATCACCTTCCCAGCATTTAATACTACACTTCAATGCATTATCATAGCTTCCCATATGCAATCATTTTATGCATAACCACCTCGTGATCTCTCAAATATTTGCAAACTCATGCCTTTTGTTCAAGTGCAGTTAAATAGGCCAGTGACAAAGGAATGGTAAAAATTAATGTTCCATTACTCTCACAAGAACTTAGTTAAGCTTTACTTCTTAGAATTCAAATGTGTTTCACACAATTCTACGGATATCCTGAAACTAAGGAATAAAATCACTGGATAACCAATAAGATATATTTTAAAAAGAGCAAGATTGGCATGATTTACTGCACCTGCCACACTTCTGGCAACAACAGGTAAAGATACACATTGCAATGATGGAGGAAATGAAAAAAGGCTTCATATCAGAACCCTGTCCTCTCCTCCAGTCCAGCTGATCAATCAGAATCAATTCTTTTCATCTCACAAAAAGAAAACAATGGTAAGAGATTAGCAGAACCTTTCTCCGATAGATAAAGATGAGCAGTGAAAGAATGAGAAACAACATTCACAATTGAATATTCACAATGCGCTTTTTATGAAACAGACAGATCCCAGTAAGTTCAATCAAAAAATCCAGACATCTTGTACAGCAATGCTAAAGCCATCGATTGTGTTCTCACGATGCCATCAAAGCGTAGCTGTAGGCTGCACCATGATCCAGTCCCATTTCTCATTTGTAGAAGAACTTGGAGCATTTCTGCATAGCTTTTACACCTTTTGTAACTGCAACATTATGTTTTATCTACATTATCTACTATTTTCAATTCCCAATATTTTGCAGGTTATTCCTTAGAGTGCTAAGGGACTTAAGACCCGCTCATCTTAAAAGTTCTGCATCAAGAAAAGCTCTCTGTTACTGATGTCTGGGCAAATAACTATGCTCCTAGAAAAATGGCAAAAAAAACTTTCATAGAGCAACGGAAGTTGCCCATTTGTATTTTTCTTCATAAAACAGAAATATAGAGAAGGGAAGACATGAAAGCTGAAAAATAACTAATAAAAAGTTTCCAGATCACAGTATATTGCTCTGGATATCTTTATAATGGAAGAATCCAAATAGAAAGCATTAATAAAAAAAAAAATTACTTCAAAAACTCTAGTGTTGATTTTAACTAAATTACCACAAGATGCTCTTGATAGTAAAGTATGCTTCAGCTCTCACACCACAGACAAGCATGTTTAAGATGGATCATTTAAGATACTGCATCTGCAATTCATACATTCATGTTATCCTATTATATGGGTCAGCAGAAATAAAGTAAGAGAACGATGAAAAATGGATTTGACAGAATTAGACTGTCACTGACCATTCCTATTTAAACAAGAATTTGAGTACGTATAGGTGAAAACTAAAATTCTGTTCGAAAATACTGCTTTAGAGGTTCATATCTACTGACCTGTAATTTTGTCTTATATAGATAAAATTAATTCTAAAACCATCGTCATAGAATAGCCAGAAAGTCTGATCTGAAAAAAAACTTGCAAGGACACCTCCATAGGACCCATACCTTAGCCCAAATTCTTCCAATTTGTGTCAGTCTTGCTGATCAAAAACCATTAAAATAGAAAATTGATTTGTTGCTTGGTATCTGATCACTAAATATATATACAAAAGGTAGTACAACCAGAGGAATGCAAACAGCATTTATTCAGGAGATATCCATCTGAATGAGAACTTCTGCCCCGTTTATTTGCTTACTATCCTTTTCCCCCAAGTCAATTAGCGATCAAAACAGCTGGATTTTATTGCTCTAAGGACACGGGGTCAAGCAGCAAACCATATTCACGGTGCCTTTTGCCTTGAACCTATCCAAGCTTTTGTATCACCGATAAAGTAGAAATATTAGATTATAAGAACACTAAATAGTACATTAAGCCAAAGGTGCAGTTCCTTCTATAGTGAAAGAAACTGGAAGATTTGGTAGGCCAGTAAAAAAAAAACAATATAACAGTATTCCATATAGCTAAAGCGTCTGGTATTTGTAAAATAATACAGACACAGCAAAATGAAAATATATATATATATATATTTATAAATATAAACACATTTACACAGAAGACTACATAAATATTCCAACAGAAGAGATTTCACTGAAGAAATAAAAACTTTAAGGTAATAATATATTTATGGGACCGCAGCAACACGATCCCAGTGAATACCAATTAGCCGTAACAAAATAATTAACAGTAGCCGTGTATTCAATTAGCTGAATGCTGCACTTTAGTTGTAAATGAGATATTGTAACAGGTTCATTGCTTCTTCATAAAGTAACTCTAATAAACAAAGCAGTTTCTTGGGTGTTATTTAGAAAAGAGCTCCAGAAGGTCACCTTTGAGAAGCAGCCCAGCTTGCCAAGGCAACCCAAAATTAAAAGTGAAAACCAACTCTCTATTATTAATTATTCCTCAGAATCACTAGAAAGTTGGACCAAGATTTAAAGGTCAACTTGATTTTCATTTTCAGAAGTAACATCTGGATCTGGCACAGCACTGGCTTGAGATTCCATGAATGCCTACAAAACACTCCTGCACGTCATCCTGTATGTGGATGTAGGGAAAGCTGCTCTGCAAAGAGACTCAAACACTGAGAGGTCTCTTCTTTGGGGATCTTCAAATCACCTGGATGTGGGGCTGGGCACAGCCCTGGTGGCCCTGTTGGGCAGGGGGGGATCAGATGGATCTGAGGTGCCTCGAGCCTCAATCAGCCTGTGGTTACAACACATACGGACTTGTTCTGTCATTTGTAGGACTGAGAAAACAAGCAGACAATTGAAAACAAATGACTAATAACTATCTTTGAATAAAAAGAACAAAGGAATCCAGGCAGCTGGATGCAGAAAGGTTGGAGATGTGTTTAGTCTGTTATTGCTTTTCTTTATGGAGTTGCAGTGGATAAAGCAATACCAGGTAGTTTAGGAGGAGAGGTTTATATGCAGATTTCAAAATTAGCTTTTACAGTCCCCAGCTTACAGCTGCCCCTCAGTAAGGACTCCAAGCTCCAAATTCATTAACATCCATGGAGTTTACAGAAGTACGCCCCTGAGATCACTTCAGTTTGCATTTTTCTGCAAAAGAACTGCATGCTTCAAAATAAGAGTGCAATGCTGAATTTATACAAAGCATCAACTGCCATTGAAAAGGGACAGAGTGCTCTGCTGGGCCTTGCTAAGCTGCTTCATGATGATTTCCTCAGCACCACCTCAAAATAGCAAAGGGGCAAGTGGGCAACCAAACAACCAGGCCCCCAAAATGGTGCAGGAAGGAGCAAGAATCATACAATCATAGAATCACAGAACGGCCTGGGTTAAAAAGGACCACAATGATCATCCAGTTTCAACTCCCTGCTGTATGCAGGGTTGCCAACCACCAGACCAGGCTGCCCAGAGCCACATCCAGCCTGGCCTTGAATGCCTGCAGGGACGGAGCATCCACAACCTCCTTGGGCAGCATGATCCAGTGTGTCACCACCCTCTGGGTGAAAAACTTCCTCCTAACATCTAACCTAAACCTCCTCAGTCTCAGTTTAAAACCATTCCCCTTTTTCTTTCATTATCTACCCTTGTAAACAGGATAATACTATTAAAGAGGACAACAAAGGGACCAAGTCTCACATATAGTGAAGGAAGGAGCAAGAAGACAACCAAGGACCAGGCTTCCTACATGATATTCAAGGCTGCAAGCAGCATCAGGTCCAGGGGCTGAAAGTGTGCTCTGTCAGAGTTTACAAGACTACAGGGATTTGCCTGATAAAATCCTGACTACAGAATTGCGGCATTTTTTAGCCACCGAGTAAAGGGAAAGGTCACAGAAAATATCTACAGGCCTTAAGGAAAGCCTGTGTTGTTTGAGGAAAAAGGTTAACGGAGTAATGGGCAAAGAAAGCAGCAGCAGAGAGCTGGCCTTCAGTAACTCCAGAAGAGGAGGATGTGACAGAACTGCTGACAGGGCAGGGTGAGGGTGACAAACCAGAACTGCAGGGGAGCAGATCTCAAATGCCATTCCAAACATTATCTTTCATTAGTAGCTAAAGATGTTCTGTTTGTTTTACAACAGAGGCTTGCTGGGTGAGTGTATCTTTGTGTTAAAACAGTGGGATTTCACAAGCTTGTCGATACTAACATCACTCATGTACAGACTGTGATGGTGACATGGCAAAACTTAGCTTTTGATGTCCACCAAGATGCTGTACGTGGAAACACTTCTGCAGCAGACTACAGTCACCACGTGTAGTGCGATGCATTCACATTTTATGTGCTGATAAACTCTAAGATGAAAAAGATTGGCTTCTCATATACATTATTATGACCACCAAAACTCCAATCTTCATTAACTGTTTATGGCATCCCAATTTCCAGTTCCCAATTTCCACACTTAACCTACTCTGGATTACAAGATACTTGAATTTTTAACCCTCTAACTCAACCAATATATAGGCTATGCATTCATATGTAGGTATGTATATATATACACACATTATCCTAAATGGGTACTAGAAGTAACTTATGGATATTATTAGGAGCATATGGTTCTCCCTTACCCCCCAACATGATTTCTTTTGAAGACATCACAGCTCATAAAATCATTCCTAACCACAAAAAATGATCCAAACACATTACTTACAAAAAAGCCCTGCTCATTTCCACTTGTAAAGGTGGAAAATAGTTATGAATTAGAAACAGCAGCAACAATAATGCATCATAAAACATATTCTTTGACAACTGTAATTAAAACAAGCTTTTGTAATTACCAGTAAATGTGCTACAGTACATTTTCTAAAAATAATGAAGTCCTAGAAGAATGAATAGTAGAAAAGATCACATTAAGAGTAAGCTAATGGAGAAAATTAAAAAATTGAATTTATGAACAAGTTAGGATCTATTTTATCCAGAACACATGACATTAAGCTTCATTTACTAAATCTAGTTATGGACCAAAAGAGAAAAAAAAAAAAAGAAAAAAAAAAAGAGACCAAATAGACAAAAAAAAAAACAACCCTGAACATCAAAAACCACATTCAAAAACCCTCTGCACACTGCATTAAACAAAAAAGCTTCAGATTCTATGATTCTATGATTCAATGAGACTCCAATTTCTTGTGTAAGCCTTGGGAATATGCAACTGGAATTCATGGGCAAGTTGCTATCCAGCAAGATAGACATTCATGGATGCTTTTGTCTCAGCTAAAAGAGCATCTATCGTTACTTTAGAAGAGGCTGAATGAGGAACATCTGGGCAACTGCTGAACCAGGCGGATGATTTCAGCAGGGCAGACCTATGGCTCCAGTACTCAGTGGGACCAGCAGACAACCTCAGCTGGAAGGGACCTCAGGAAGCCACGTAATACAAGCTCCTGATCAAAGCAGGACCAACCAAGAGGCCAGACTGAGTTTCTTAGGGCTGCATCCAGTTGGGTGTAAAAAATCTCTGAGCATGGAGACTGAATAACTCAACTTATACCATGTCTTCCTCCTCTGCAAGGTCTCCGTGTACAAATTAAGTCCATGGAGAAGAAGAATCAATGGCAGTGGTCAGAGTTTGAGTTGGCAACACTTGAGAGACTCTAGGCTACTTCCATCCTGAATTATTTTATGTTTCTGCCCCCAAAACAAGGGGCAGAATGGTCATGCAGCTGTACCAAGCTACCATGAAAGGAGCAATGGAAGTATTACAGAAAAGCTGCAGTTATCAGACTTTGCTCCTCACTGGTGAAGCATCTGGATTGCTCAGCACGAAATAACATGTTTTGAAGATTTCACTTTCTTGAAGATTTTATATCCTTGAAAATGAAAGTTAAAATACATTAAGGACTATTATATTAATTAGCAATTTGCAGAAAAGCCTCATGTTTCCATCCAGCCATGGTTCAAAGAAATAACAGACACTAACCAAATCTGTATTGCATTCATGCATGCCAGCGGAAAAAAAGGAAAAGCACGACTTCTTTCTGAAACTATATACATTCTTTTCATTTAACTAATGTAGTCTTAAAAGATCAAGCATATTAAAGATTATCTGTACTGCTGCCAGGTATTTGTAGTAATTCAAGTAATGTGTACAACCTTTTCTGACAGCTTCTGATGTTACAGTCATATGTCAAACATTTACAGTTTTCCACTAATCTTAAGGAAGCAGGCACTGACTGTTCTGCATGCGCCAAACTGGATTTCTCTGTGTAAAAACAGAGTAAGAGAATTATTAGTCTGTAAAATTCAGAAAGAACAACTGTCAGCAAGCAGATGTAGGATCGTGTTCTACTGCCAGCTACCTTATCGTATCACTATTCTAAGCATTCCTAATATTTGTGTCTTTTTTTTTCTCTAATTTTTACTGTTTAAAAATGATCTAATCGTAATTTTATAGAAGCACTTTGAAATTCCTAGATGAAATAAACAGCAGAAAGGCAAAGAAAATTATAAACAAGCACTGGGAGCCAGTATTTGATGCACTGTAAAACAATGAGTCACATAAAACAAAGGAAATCATAAGGACTCAACACTCTTTCAGAAGAGATTTTCAGGCCACATCACTGCCCCGAAATCATCAAACAAAATCTCAGTTTCTTAATAACTGTTTAGACTAGAGGTAGTATTGAAACATTTTATGCTGCCTATCAAGGAACATTTTATTTTTGTTTCAGGAATCTAACATCTGTTGTTAACATTTTCATACTATAACATTAAATTTTTTCAGCCATAATTTAATTATTTGCTTGGTAAATTAAAGATTCAGTAGACTGAAGGTAGACAGTGAAATAATTCTCATAGGTACTGCACTAAATTTCACTGGAACCCACTTCAAAGTCAGTCTCCTAAAATCCCACTGAAAACTTGCTCTGTATTCTATACTATGATTCTATTTTTCAGAAGTCTAGCAGAATCAGGGACTGATCACTCATTCCCCAGCATTATTTTACATCTGCAAATATCCTAATTCTGGTATCAAATAATCAAAACTATACCTAAATCGATGTGATTTCCTTATTTCCTTTGAACAGAAGTTGCACGACTGGAAATGGCTGCTTGACCTCTTACCCCAGGAACCAGTTTTCACTGAAGCAAAGAATGCCGATGCTCAAGAAGGTAAAGGCCGTATTGAAAATAGAAAAAAAGGTACATTTATTTTCTCTCAGCTATTCAAGCTATTGGTTTCTGGTTAAGACACAAAAGTGAATCACTCATAGCTACATCAGGTCTTTCTCAAATTCAAAGATATAATATAAACAGACCTTTGTTTTTGGATATTCATGAAAATGCTACTGAAAAATATCTTTGTGATAATGGAAATAATCTTTTGGAATAATCTTTTCACTCTGAGAGTGGTGAGGCACTGGCACAGGTTGCCCAAGGAGGCTGTGGATGCCCCATCCCTGGAGGCATTCAAGGCCAGGCTGGATGTGGCTCTGGGCAGCCTGGTCTGCTGGTTGGTGACCTGCACACAGCAGGGGGTTGGAACTGGATGATCACTGTGGTCCTTTTCAACCCAGGCCATTCTGTGATTCTGTGATTCTCCGAAATTAAATCTTGTTAAATCGAACTCTTATTTTCTGTAATAAGCAAACAATCCGAACACATTGTCTCCTAAATAATTAAGCCATCCTATTTACTATTATCTTGAAACAGAGATTTTCGTAATCAGCCTGACAAAAAACCTGCAAACTGGAGATAATTTAAGATAGAAGTTGCCACTCAGCAACAAGCTGATCTTTTAAGTGGCGCACATGAATTAATTAATCTACAACTGTGAAATATTTTGGTGCTCACCATCAGCACTGCTGAGGGAATATCAGTTTGGTCAGTTTTGTGAGAGCTACAGCTTCCAGAAGAGATCATTTTCCATCAAGACAAAGAAAAAAACTGACGCAGTGAAGAAAATATGTGACTTGATATGCCGTACATATCAGGGCTGTACAACAAATTTATCCCATGGACAACTTTCTAACACTTCAAAAACCTCAATGTAAGCACTATATAGGACTGATACATAGATCTTTCCATCACCTCCCTAAAATACTTACCCAAGGTTGAAAATTCAGTGTCATAAGAAAAGCTACTTTATCTGTTTGAAATGTGAAATATCACCTAACATTTAGCAAAACTAGAAAGCAAAGTCTTGGGAAGCAAAGTGGAGAAACGCAGGAAGCATGTATACAGCACGAATCCTATCTTTTCCCTTTCAACTAGCACATTACAACCCCGATCTTTCAAAATTTTCGTTAAAGTTGAAGCAAATTATTCTGAAATAAGCCCACAAGAGAATTATTGCCCCGAGCTGCTAGAACAAGGGAGGATTGATTTATATATTGATTATTGGTGAGCATCTTCCTTTTGTAAAATCCTGTAACATGTCATCGAATTTCTGCATCCAACTTCCATTCATTGCACTTTTATTTCTCCTCTCATTTGATTGCAAAGTCTCTAGGGCAGAGCCTGGAACTCACTATACATCTGTGCAATGTTTAACGTAATTACACTTCAAGCTCTGCTGGCGGCATTATTCTATCAGATATGAACAATATTCTAAGCATGGAAAAATTACAAAAATATTTAGAAAATTTGATTTACAAAGGCAGATTTAATACAGGACAGTAAGGAAGACAAGCACCTGATTTTTCTAATGAACATGCTGGACAAATATAACGATATATATGTGGTTTTTAATTTAAAGCCCGGCTCGGTTCAGATGGCACATGTCAAGTATGCACGTAATTTGGAACTGAGCAACTAAAAAAACTTACAGATATAAATTACTAATTGGAGACAGAAAATACATGTTAAAGACGGCCTGATGCTAACATTTGTATTCCTTATCTTATTTTGACTTCCTTGTCATGTCAATTTGTTGACAGAACATTTAGAGAGAGAAACACAAAAGGGCAGAGACTGGCTGTAACAGAAACGTGGTGCTACACTCTTTCTGGCAATAAGAATTCATTAAACTGCTGATGAACGTGATATTCACAAACAATTCGGGAATATCTTACATGAAAGAAAAATGAAAAGCAAACAATCATAAAATCCAATGCAATTCTCAAAGGCTCAGTGAAAACTACTAGATTGAAATGGCCCAAAAGACCAAACCAGAACAGCTTGTGGTCAATGTCTATGTTTCAGGCAATCTACAATCCCAGTGATTTCAATCATCTAGAAAAAGGGCAATGTTGAAACAACTGAAACTGGTGACCATCTTCATTCACCTCGTGTTACCAGAGATCAGGGAAGACCAGGTAGAACAAAACCAAAGCTATCTAAGTGACAAGGAGCAGGCAGCCTGGAAGAAGGGAGGATACAATGAGGAAGAAAACAAAAGCCTGTACCAATCATATGAAGCATTTTTAATCTCATTTTAAAACCCAAGAGAAAGACTTTATATTCCTGCAGGCAAGCCAATAAAAACCTGTCCAATCCATAACAACAGCAGAGCAAGGATGGAAAGAGATATACGGACAAACAGAGAAAGAGAAAGCAGTACCACGCACTGTGATCACATCACTTGGGACTAAAAGCAGATCTTCTGCAAGCTCTGGTCACTACACTCAAAAGCTTCATAAAATAAGGAGCTGGAGATGCCCAATGATCAACACCACTAGCAGTGCCTTGTGTGCACAGAAGGGTACAGGACAGGTACACATTCAGAGAAGGTAAGCTGGGCTCCTTCTCATCATACAAGACTGAAGAGATATTCAGTGAACAGTGAAATTGAAAAGCAACAAATTTGAAACCAATTAAATGCATAATTAACCTGCAGAACTCATTGCCACGAGTTATCAGTGAAGTCAATCGCTCAGCAAAATTAAAAAAAGAAAAAAAACAAACTTGAGATGTTTGTATTAACTCCAAAAACAATCACAGTTATACAGTTATACCTATCAGGTATAACTGAGAATGGATTCCTTTGAAGGTTGTACACCTCATCATTTGGAGAACAATTTAAAATACTGAAGTTTGTCAAGCATGAACTATTAGAGATCAGGATGAAACTCTCCATCCTTTTCATACCTCCTGAATGTTATAAAGAGTCTCCAGACTACTCCTTTCCTTGCTTGAGTCTTTCAAAGAGTTTAAACGCTTTGGAAGGGTAGATAATAGTGGGATAAGAGGAAATGGTTTGAAATTGAAGGAGGGAAGATTTAGGCTGGATATCAGGGGGAAGTTCTTCACAGAGAGAGTAGAGGGGTGCTGGAACAGCTGCTCAGAGAGGCTGTGGATGCCCCGTCCATCCCTGGAGGCGTTCAAGGGCAGGTTGGATGGACCCTGGGCAGCCTGGGATGATATTAAATGTGGAGGTTGGTAGCCCTGCATGTGGCAGGGGGGTTGGAGATTCCTGATCCTTGAGGTCCCTTCCAACCCAAACCATTCTATGATCTATGATTCTGTGAGACAAATGTAGCTACTTCAGAAAGCTGTTTTAACACTGTATTTAAAAAGACAAAAAAATAAAAATAATTAAAAAAAAATACAGCCTGACAACTCTTCCTTCATTCAGAATTGCTATCCATACAGGGATTCTGCAGATCTAACCACAAAGCTCCAAGAAGTCTTGCAGAGCTGCCTCTCATCTGTGTTGGTAATGGCCAAAACGGTATGAGGAACTACTCTATTGTCAAATGGAACTCGAGGTGTAAAGCGAAACAAAGCACTTCTTCTGCAGGGAAAAAAAAATAGCTAACAAGTAAATTTAAATAGCGTTGAAACCAGAATACTAAGCTGGTTCAAAAGGCTTTTGCAGAAAAAAAAAAAGACTGCTGAGCTCTCAGCTCAGCAAATTTCCTACCATTAAGCTTATTGTTCATGAGACAGAGAAATCCATGCAGCAAAAGGCACAATTTTTCAGACTGAAGAAGAAAGCACAAAAGTGCTGAGGAATACAATGAAGACAAGGACAGTGTGTCCAAGCTCTAAGTTTACTGAACCAAAGCAACACTGACAGTGACTCCAGTGTCCTCCTTCCTCTTTCTGCTTCCTCCCTTTCTTTGCTTCATGGAATCATAGAATGACCTGGGTTGAAAGGGACCGCAATGATCAACTAGTTTCAACCCCCTGCTGTGTGCAGGGTCACCAACCACCAGACCAGGCTGCCCAGAGCCACATCCAGCCTGGCCTTAGGGATCCAGGGGCATCCACAGCCTCCTTGGGCAGCCTCTTCCAGTGCATCGCCACCCTCTGTGTGGAAAACTTCCTCCTAATATCTAACCTAAACCTCCCCTGTCTCAGTTTAAAACCATTCCCTCTTGTCCTACCACTGTCCACCTTTGTAAACAGCCGTTCCCCCTCCTGTTTATACACTCCCTTCAACTACTGGAAGGCCACAATGAGGTCTCCCCAGAGTCTTCTCTTCTCCCAGCTAAACCCAGTTCCCTCAACCTTTCTTCACAGCAGAGGTGCTCCAACCCTCTGATTATCTCAGTGTCCCTCCTCAGACCTGTGCTCTTACCTCGTAAGAAAAAGGTAAAATTGTCATTGCAACTCTGCTTTGTCACTTTGGCTGCTTAAATAACAATATGTGCAGAGTATAAATTAGGCCAGCAATTTTGAGAGAAATAGCAATGAGTCAATCACTTGAAAATCAAATATTATCACTGAAAAGGATGGGTAGAAATGGATGAGGATGTCCCATTATGCTCCACCACTAGAGAAACTATTAATTACTATGTTGGTTTTTCCTATTGCTTATTGCTGTACCACAAATAGAGCAGCTCAACCTTAGACATTGATTAGAATCCTTCTGCATTCAGCAATACACAAATGCAATGTGGACAATTAGTGGAAGGAAGAACACCTGCAAAACTTAATGTAATACATATTTGAGAGACAAGAGGGTTAAAAAAAGACTGCAGACAATAATTAACATCCAATAAGCCATTCCTTGAGGTATATCTGGATCTTTTCCATTCATAGAGAACATGCATGCTAAAAGGAATAGTAACAAATAAGCAAAACGTGCTAACCTTTGCTGTAACTTCCACAGTTGTGAATGTTTCTAGCCACCAGAACTATCCTAACATTGACAATTTTTTGTTTGCTTGTTGTTTTAAGCAGAAGAGAATTAGGACTCCAGCACAAACAGCTTCTGCCTCAAGGGCTTTCCATTTAAATGACATCCAACACAGTGCCCTTAGTGCCTGCCAAGCATTGTGTCCCTAACATGGAGTAAGCACAGATCTGGGGTGCAGCAGTGTGAGCTGCACCTTAAGCACAACTCATTGTGCAGCCTCAGGAAAGGCTTCTTTCCTCCTAGATATTGGTGATGTTTGCAAGGACCCCAAGGCTGTACGCACAGCTCGCAGAGGATCCACAATCCCCACATTTTTAATACAAGAATACTATTCTTCTAACAAGTCCATTTCATGTTGTGGGTGAGAAAGTTTGTGAGTGAAAGCAAGCACTTACAAGAGCTTTACAGAAAAGCGGTTTCATCCCAGTCAATAGAGTGCTTCAGGAAAATATAAGCTGACAAGTACTTTCATAATAACAGCCAAAAAAGAAAAACCTCCTGCATTTTGGGAGTTGCTAAAACATGTCAGTTTTACACAATCTTTTGTGTACTGACCGGCATTTAGAGTGCTAGAAAGCAAAGCTCTTCTCTGAATTGGTGAAGGGTTTTTATTTTTTAATGCATGCTTAAACTTTATTTGTCCTGCAATACAAACTGTTCCAGGCCACAGTGAGAATTAGTGCTTAATTTTCTGAACGTGGAGAAACATACCAACTACTCACAGAAGGAACATCTCTGGCATTTGCATGAAACAGAGAAGAGCAAAGAATTGTTAAAATTGGATTAATTCAGAAATGGGAGAAAAGTAACAACCTTCCTCTGTCCTTAAATAGGAAGAAAAAAGATTCTGCAGAACAAAACATGACTGATCATAAATAGGCAAAAGATTAATAAAATGTGGATTCGTCCCTTGTGAATACAGAGTGCAATACACCCCAATTCAGGTTATTAAACAGGGTATGGTCCTGCAGTGAAACAATCTGAACAGGGATTGAAGGACGCCCCACTGTTTCCCAAGTGCCCTGGTCTGATATCAAACAAATGCAGAAATTATGGGGATGCGACCAGGGCAGACGGACTAGAAGACTGACTGAAAATGTCAGGAAAGAGCTGAACTTCTTTTATCCACTTATTTCTTCCCACGCTGCCTTGTGAAGTGCAAGGTGAGCCAGATTTCAGAGAAAAAAACACCGGAAAGGAAATGTATAATTGACTTTTCTAGACACTCCTGTTGGAATCTTTGTGTGAAAACTATCTGTATGCAACAAAACACTCGCAGGCACTCTGTACATTTATCAACATGTAGTGGCGTGATCCTGATTTTGGAGACTGGAGATGTCGAGTTAGTTACTGAGAGAGAGAACACAGCCAAGTCATAGAATCGTAGAATCATAGAATGGCCTGGGTTGAAATCATCTATGATCATCCAGTTTCAACCCCCCGCTATATATGCAGGGTTGCCAACCACCAGACCAGGCTGCCCAGAGCCACATCCAGCCTGGCCTTGAATGCCTCCAGGGATCCAGGGGCATCCACAACCTCCTTGGCAACCTGTTCCACCACCCTCTGTGTGGAAAACTTCCTCCTGATATCTAACCTAAACCTCCCCTGTCTCAGTTTAAAACCACTCTTCCTTGTCCTATCACTATCCATCCTCAGAAACAGCCGTTCTCCCTCCTGTTTGTACGCTCCCTTCAAATGTTTGGAAGGCTACAATGAGGTTTCCATGAAGCCTTTCTTCTCCAAGCAAAACAAGCCCAGTTCCCTCGACCTTTCTTCATAGAAGAGGTACTCCAGCCCTCTGACCATCTTAGTGGTCCTCCTCTGAAACCATTCCAAGAGCTCCACATCTTTTATGTGCTGGGGGCACCAGGACTGGATGCAGTATACTTAGAAAGAAAAGCTGCAATGTCAATACAGCTTCGTTATAAGAGTTGAAGTCAAATTATGGAAATTATAATTATCTCTTTAGAAGCGAAAGTCAACTCTGACCATTATAGATATTGGTACGGTTTCATTGAAGCTATTACTGAACCTGTGCCTTAAAAGGTGCTAAGAAAAGGCGAGGCTATTTTCAAATTGAACACAACATCAGCATCCTAACCACCTGCCAGTAACAGTTACAAAGGTTTCCCATGAAAACTGGGTTCCCTCATTGCCACAACTGAACATCAGCTTCATTAACTTTAATCTACCTACCAAAATGCAACAGGCAGTCTCCACAATGACTATTTTTCACTTCTTTCTTTATGCTACTGAGCCCTATTAGACGTCTGCCACGTTCACAGCCTCAATTTATAGGTGGAAGGAGCAATATATTTACAGGTAGAAGTTAAAATGTATTCCGTCTCTGAAATACCGACAAGGTAACTGTTGAAGAAGCACAAATGTTATTGCCACCAGTGACATACAGTCCCAGCTCAGCACAGACACACTCCAAAGAAGAGATGAACAGATGAGCATGAATCTCCATTATGCCAAGGATCGGCACAGATGCATAAATTCTGCTCCTATAAACTAAAATTAAAGAGAGTCCTATTTACTTTTATGAAATCTTTATACGTAACATACAGCAAGCAGTATTTTTTTAATGGTGGGGAAATAGTTTTATATCTCCTCTTACTTAACTGGAGTCAGTAAAAAAAACCAGAATGGCCTGAGTAGTTTACCTGGGAATTTAAACTCCAAGGTTTTACTATAGCAGAAAAGGCCAACGCTAATTTTAAGATCAATCTGCAGGCAGTTCTGTAACAAAATGATTCAAAAGCACCTCATCAGCGGCCCAAGTAAATTGGGCTGCTTTGTACATTGAGATTAAAAATAACCAAAACCAAAAGATAGATAAAATAAAGGTTGCAATAATCAGATTGGAATCTGTCTATTCAAACCAAACTTGTCCCTGTGCAATTCTGATTATGCATTCCTTCCTCCTGCCCTGTGCACTTGGGACAGGAATGGAACCAGCAGGGAGAAGGAAGTGATCATCCCCCTCTACTCAGCTCTTCTAAGGCCCCATCTGCAGCACTGCATCCAGACCTGGGGCTCCAGGACAGGAAGGATGTGGAGCTCTGGGAGCAGGTCCAGAGGAGGGCCACTAAGATGATCAGGGGGCTGGAGCACCTCTGCTATGAGGAAAGGTTGAGGGAACTGGGCTTGTTTAGCTTGTCTCCCCTTGGCTCCTGAGAGACTTCATCGTGACCTTCCAATATTTGAAGGGAGTGTATAAATAGGAAGGGTATAACTGTTTATGAGGATGGATAGTGATAGAACAAGGGGGAATGGTTTTAAACTGAGACGGGAGGTTTAGGTTAGATATTAGGAGGAAGTTTTTCACACAGAGGGTGGCGATGCACTGGAACAGGTTGCCCAAGGAGGTTGTGGATGCCCCTGGATCCCTGGAGGCATTCAAGGCCAGGCTGGATGTGGCTCTGGGCAGCCTGGTCTGGTGGTTGGCAACCCTGCACACAGCAGAGGGGTTGAAACTGGATGATCATTGTGGTCATTTTCAACCCAGGCCATTCTATGATTCTATGAAGATGCGGTTGGCTCTTCTTACCAGTTTGGGAATGCTTGCATTAAGGCTTTGAATGCTTTTTGGGAGGTGAACAAAGAAGAGATTAGTCAAATATTCTCCGTTTTTCATTCCCTGTTACGTTTAAAACAAACAAACAGATCTCTGCAGAATTATCTAGGTCTAGTCTCGGTCCCACCAAATTTGCTTAAAGACATTCAGTTTTCACAAAAACCACTGATCCTTTTAAAAATTTCATCCTGTTTTTTGTATGTAGTGCTGCTGCTCTCTCTGTATTTTGATTCAGATTCAATTCTGGTAACATTTGGAAGCCTCATGCAGGGATAAGACTGAAAAAAGTTTCCGGCCTCACAAAGGAGCTGGTTTTTGTTTTTTTCTAAGATGCTAGTTAACATTTTCATGTACTATTTTGTAGAAGCCTTTTATTTTTCATAGAATCGCAGAATCACAGAATGGCCGGGGTTGAAAAGGAAATACGTATAAATATAATATATAAAGGAACACTCAAGTTATGTATGTATACACATACAAATATGTCTGAAGTGATGTATTTGTGTTGGGGAGAAAAAGTTTGTTTGCCCAATGCAGGTGTATTATTTTTCAAGCTGTAAGATTTATTGCAATTAAGAAGTCCAAATCCCTGTTTTAACTTCTTATGTAATTTATCCACAGCTACAACAGTAGCTCTATTTTAACTTGAGCTTCTGAATGTTAAGTAACTCCAACATTCTCTGAAAATATACTTGTTTGCCACTAGAATATTTATTCTGGAGTAAAAGTATGCTCACTTTCTTGTTCTTACAGTAAGAAAACCTTCAGCGCCTGTGCCATTCCTCAAGAGTGAGACCAATATGCATAGGAAACCCATGGATTTTGAGGAAGCAGCCACTTACAAGGATTTTTTTGTGGTCATATATCCAGAACCAAACCTGTGTTCAGGAATCAGCACTTCTTTTACAGAGCATTGGAAGGGTGGGATCTCACCTCTTCTTCCTCCAATGAGCTGATGATCAGGGAAGGCACTGATTTCTACACTGCTGCTGTCGTTTCGTGGCAGACCAGGATAATTCATAGAATGGCCTGGGCTGAAAAGAACCACAATGATCACTGTTTCAACCCCCCTGCTGTGTGCAGGGTCGACAACCACCAGACCAGGCTGCCCAGAGCCACATCCAGCCTGGCCTTGAATGCCTCCAGGGGCATCCACAACCTCCTTGGGCAACCTGTTCCAGTGTGTCACCACCATCTGGGTGAAAAACTTCCTCCTGATATCTAACCTAAACCTCCCCTGTCTCAGTCTAAGACCATTCCCCCTTGTTCTATCACTATCCAACCTCATAAACAGTCATACCCCTCCTGTTTATACTCTCCGTTCAAGTACTGGAAGGCCACAGTGAGGTTCTCCCAGAGCCTTTTCTTCTCCAAGCTAAACAAGCCCAGTTCCCTCAATTTCTCTTCATTCATCTTTTTGAGATGTATTTTTGTGCAAACAACAAAAAAAATAGAAACCCAAAGTAAGAAGTTGTACAGACAAAGACCTACCCCAGTAGTTACAAGTTCAAAAGGAAAGGCACAGAGAAATAGTACAAACCAACAGAGCAGGGAGCATAAGCACAGGTACACACAAGGTCTTTTGAGCTACAGAAGAGCAATAGCTTTTATCATTATATTTCCCTTCACATAAGTTCAGATTTTCTGTCTAAAATTTATGGGAGGAATAATTGTGACAAATATTTTATTCCTCTCTCCGCTCAAAGACATTTACAGGCTTAACAAGCAAAAAGCTGTTTATATCTGAGGCTGAGTACTGGGGAAGACTCGGGTAAAAGTGCAGTCACAGCTCATCTCCTGCTCTGGGCTACATGAGCTGAGCGTGCTCAGACTGTGATAAATTATGAAGACACAAAAAGGCCAGAGAAATGGAAATATTTATTAATGGCAAAATAGAAAAACAGAGAGCTCCTGCAGCACGACGTGGAGAGTTGGGATAACCTTCTCCCATAAGACCATAGAAAGAAAATTGTGCTAAGGAACTGAGGTTCAAACGTCATTGACTTAATACTCACCAGCGCAGTTTTTACTCTTCAAATATTTTTTCTTGGAAGGAACATATCTTTATTTACAACTGAAAATACTGCAACGCAATCAGCATGCAACAATAACCAACCATCCTGGTGCCACATGCCTTGAGAAAGATCTAAGACAGGAACAAATTAACTTAATCCCATTACTTTAAGGTCCCGGACTGAAAGAGCTGCTCAACACTTGTGGTGATCCTGTGTCACTTTGATCTTCATCGTAACGGAAAAAGTAAAATGACACGCTCAAATGAAAATCATTTATAATAGATGAAAGCAGGGCTGAGCAATGCATGGATTAAATGTGCTTAGGAGAGTCAGAAGGTGAAAAATAAATAAGAATTACTATTTTCTCCAGCATTCTCTGCCCATCTCAGATCTTCCTCTTGATTGAAGTCCAGCTCCCGCTTCCAAACATTATTTTTAATTATTACAAATATGAAAATCACAGTGACAAGAAGAATGTGAATTAAAATATTGATTGTACCCAATATGTCGTTCTGTACTGACTGGAATGCAACTGTGATTAAAAAAGTAAATCAAACTAGAAAGAGAAGTGTGATTTTTTATGTTGTTAAATTAAAAATGGAAGGACAAGAGTTTTATCTTTCCAACCCCCTATTAGTGCTGCAGCACAGACTTAGATCCCTTCCTCCATATTTCAATCTCTTTTTCTACAAAAAGAAAAATATTTTAATGGAGTATTTGACAGGCTGTTAAAAAACGATGCTAAGAATGCAAAGCAACACTCACTCATATACAAGCAAGATCACATGGCACACATTAAAATGAAACAGTATTGAAAATGTGACCTGAGGGTACTTCACAGAGTTTACATTTTTGCTCAGTTATGTGTGCTTCAAGTCATATCTCAGTGATGATTATGCTAAGACCTCCATCATAAGTCAACACAAAAAAAACCTGTACATCAAAATATGGCATTTAATTTTTTTTTAATTAAGTTGTTTGTTCTGATCTTCTTAAAAACACTCTTGCTAAAGAGAGATTTTGAGGAAAGAAAGCAGCCTGCTCTAGCAAAGCCAGCTTGTAGCAGGGTGGTTGCACTACATCACCTCCAGCGGTCACAGGATCATAGAATCACAAGGTTGGAAAGGACCTACAAGATCACATAGTCCAACTGTCCTCCTTTCACATTACCACCACAAGCCACTAAACCAGATCTTTTAGTACCTCATCCAGATGCCTCTTGACCACCATTAGGGGTAGTGACTCTACCACCTCCCTGGGCAGCCATTTCACTGTCTGACCACTCTGAGAGAAAAAGTTTTTCCTTATGTCTTATCTAAATCTCCCCTGGGACAGGAGGTCCCATCCAGTCCCAGCTGTTCTGTGACTGCACAACAGTATCGCTGGTTTTCTTTCCGAATAACTCCTAGCTGCTAGAAAGTTGGCAGCCCTACCAGTGATGTTTTTATTCACGTCTGGCAGATTAGTTGTTGTCAGCACTGAGCTGTATGTATTGCTTTGTTAACCACAGACCCTTTGAGCAGCCTTGGGTACAGAGAGTGGCAGCTGCCAAACTATGAGTTTCTGCAGAAAAGCAATTTATCAGCTGCTTCTGTTATAGAAGAGAATGTGCTACAGTCACACTACATGTAATGATTTCCCTCCTAATATTTGCACAGGCTTTTCCTGCTTAAATGATATCACAGCAACCTTCACAGAATCCTCCATTCTTCAGTTTGCTGCAGCTACCATTCAGGAGGTGGGTGCATGCACCAAGCTGTGCTCCAAACCTCAAGTTCGTGGCTCTTTTACTGAGAAACAAAGTAATGGGCAGTCTGAAGCTCTCTGCTTCAGTAGCCATCCCTGGAAATGTACCTCTCACACACACTGAGCACCCCAAAGCTGTGGCTCTTAAATCCCAATTTGTTCCTCCACCCACATCACAGTGCAATAAAAGCGTGTGGCTCCAGCCCTACAGGTACAACAGAACAGCCCCAGAATCACAAGGGAAACCCAAACTCTACAAGACATGACCTGCACTGAGGCCTGGTGAGAACGAAATCTTCAACAGGAGCTCAGGATTTCACAGAATGGCCCAAGTTGGAAGGGACTTCAAGGATCATAAAGCTCCAACCCCCCTGTCACTGGCAGGGCCACCAACCTCCCCATTTAAAACTAGACCAGGCTGCCCAAGGCCCCATCCAACCTGGCCCTGAACACCTCCAGGTTCTGGATTTCTTCGCTTTTATAGGATTATCTGTTTTTGACTATAAATATTTATGGAAAGTTCTATCTTTGTCTGGTATCTGTCACTGTTTCCAAACTTTGGAATGCATTCCTTTAGTGGAGGAAAACCTCACACCTGGTTTAAAATTGCAAGAAAAAAAAGTTAAAAAAAAAAAGTAAAATAAATCTAAGTTAAAAAAGAAACAAACAAAAAAGCCACCACCACCAACAAAAAAACCCCAACACATCTGACACCAAATATTTGCATTTTCTCCCAGATTATCAGCTTGGTAGGTTTCTAATATATATTCAGTATTCAGTCTGGGTTCGCTCAGGGAAAAGAAGACTGAGAGGGGATCAGATAAATGTTTATAAACATCTGAAGGGAGGTGGGAGGGAAATGGATGAGGCCAGGCTCTTCTTGGTGGTGTGTAGTGATAGGACAAGGAGTAATGGCCTAAAACTTGAAAATAAGAAGTTCTGTACTAACATGAAGAAGAACTTCTTTGTGGCAAGGATGACAAAGCACTGGAGCAGGTTGCCCAAAGAGGTTGTGGAGTCCCCTTCGTCAGAGATATTCAAGACCCATCCCTGTGTGACCTATTGTAGGGAACCTGCGTTAGCAGGGGGTTGGACTTGATGATCTCGAGGTCCCTTCCAACACCTGCGATTCTATGATTCCTCCCTTAGGTGCACTGCTAAATTCGTGTTTACGTGTCATTAAAGTGGACAAACTGAAGGGAGAATAAAATATGCATTATTTGAGGCTTAACTGTGATGTAGCATTTAGTTATGTCAAGAAGAGTTTTTCCTGCATCTGTTACATTAGAAAATTCTCATGTGAATGAGAACCTGCCTGGATGCCTACCTGTGCTACCTGGTGCAGGGAACCTGCTTTGGCAGGGGGGTGGGACTCGATCTCTGGAGGTCCCTTCCAACCCCTACAATTCTGTGATTCTGTGAATGCTGTTGTTAGGACACGGTAACTCAGTGGTTTCCTCATGGAAAACCATTTCACAAGAGTAATGGTGATGGGTTGCACAGGCTTTTTCGTGGCCTTTTGTGGGTATAATTTCACTATCACCAAAGATCACATCAGCTCTAGAAAAGTGAAACACCTCTATTATCTTGCAAGCTTCCGTTAACTCATCCCACCAATGGTTTGGAGGTACTGGGAGAAGTTCAGGGCTCCACATGCATGGAGGAACTTAACAAGCACCTTTAGCAATCAAATTTAATTAGGAGCTTTTACCAATCAGTACAACAATGCTTGTTTTTGTGAGGACAAGACAGTCTTTCCTATAGTGGAATTTTGATACTTAAGAAACGTCTGATAACTTTCAGCTAAAATCTGAGGTTCCCTTCTCTCTTCCTCTCCACCTCATTACTCAACGAAATTCAAGATCCATAGAAACTTTTAAGCTGAGCCCAGAGAACTTCTGACTTCAAGATAACATGGAGATTCCTCGTTTTTAAAATCATAGAACCGTAGAATCGCTCAGGTTGGAAAAGACCTTAAAGATCATCAAGTCCAACCACAATGTAACCAAATGTTAACAACACTCCACTAAATCATGTCCCTGAGCACCACGTCCAAATGGTTTTTAAACACATCCAGGGATGGCGACTCAACCACCTCCCTGGGGAGCCTATTCCATTGTTTATTTGATTCTTCTCCAAATGAAAAGAACTATTGATGAAATTTCCCAAGCTCACAACTGTATTTGTTACTTCTGTACAAAATTATTGCAGAATTCAGCGGAAAGCAATAGGCTGTAAGAAGCCCAATATGAACAGAAAGTACTAATTTATCTCTTATTATTCCAAAACACTGAAGTTGATGTTAGATGATTATCTATCACGCAGACAACTGCTATATGGATTATAGCTAAATGATAATGGAAGGTCATGTAAACGGAAATTAAATACAAGAGACGTGATTACGGAAGGAAGGCTCAGTTTGCTGAAGCTTAGTCTTTGAAAATTACTTGCTATCTGAGCTATCATTTGCACTCACCAGTTTAAGGTCACAGACTAGTTTCTCAAAGAAATCTTTAATATCAAATACAGCCCTTAATATTAATTTAGTTGAGCTAATAAACAAGATTTGAAAGAAGCTGAAAAAAACTCTTAAAATGGAATTGTCATTACACATAAAGCTGAATAATAAAGGAAGCGATAGAAGTTCTGTGTACACAACGTTGTCCTCAGCCACTGAGTCAACAAGCCCGAGAAAAGCCAATTATAGGCAGTACTGAAGAGTACTAGAAGAGAAGTAATGCGAGAAAGAACTCCAGACTGACCAAATAAACATGCACGTATGCAGAGCTCTTCATGGGCAAAGAGTCAGTAGAAAATAAAATACTGTGTAGGAGAAAAGTGATACTACAAAACTATTGTCATAGGACTGAGATTAATAAACTCAGTGCCTTGCACATGCTTTAGTTCTCCACAGTGCCAGACAAAATTACTTCTGCTGTTAAAAACTTCCTTTTCTTTGGAAGTACAAGCTATTGTTTGTCTAAGTCACTTTCACTCTATTTTCCTAGCAACAAAGTTGAATTTCCTAAGGAAAAAAATATATTTTGTACCACAGTGAATATGTAAAACACTTTGATTTGTAAATCCTTATTATAATTAAATATACAAGTTTTGGCATTTTGCATATTATCACACCCTCCAGCTTTACAACAATTTCTCCGTCTCAAGTAGAAGAAGAAATAAAAAATAACTAATAGGAAAAGGACAAAACATTCTGTATTTGCCTTCCATACTATTTTTCTTTTAAAGTAAAGCCTGTCAGTTCACATCTCCTCAACCCCTTCTCATTGCCATTTCTGACAAAAGATATTAGCGATGAATTCTGCAAATTAAAGCACTCTGGCTGCTGCACTGCAGGGAATTGCCACATGGGGGATTCCAAGCTGACAGCAGCTACACAGCAAAGCCAGAAAAAAATAAAAAGAGAACATAACATAGGAAAACTAGAAAATACAGCTGTTACTCTTTAGAATGACAGTTCAAACAATATGCGTATATAGAGATGCCCTGCGTATTTCTCAATAACCTTCTGCTCTAGAAAACGAGATTTTTATTTCCCCCTGGAAGCAAATCTGCATCTCCATATGCTTGAGGAAGGGCAAAACACTAGTGTTGTAATCAGTTTTCAGAATTTGAGACTTCCTTATTTTGCAAATTGGCGAGAAAAAAAAAAATTACGTATGTAAGTATACCCCCCACAGACATTTACATGCATTTTAGCACATAGCACAAATACGTACCTCCTATATCTGGCATTAACCCAAGAACTTGCACATATCACACCTAGCAGTTAAGTCTGAGGTCTGAATTAAATGATGTTCGTGACAAACCACGTCCTTTAGGCACAATTTGTTTGACTAGATCAGGTTGTCCTTGGATGTGCCTGAGTGGTCGGCAACCTTGTCCATGGCAAAGGGGTGGGAAGTGGATGATCTCTGAGGTCTCTTCCAACCCAAGGCTATCATGATTATACCTGCTGTTAGGGACTGTTACGGGCTGGGACAGAGAAATTACCATTAGCACCAAGAATTTGGATGTTAGTTTGTACACTTTGCCCCATTTCCTTTAATTTCCACTACTCACAAAGACCAACTGTTTAAAAAGACTGCAACGTTCCAAACCATTTGCAGAACAAATGGTTGGAAGACACTGAGAGAGCCACCATTTTTTTCCATCTTGCTGTATCAATGGCCATTTATTTCATTATTTTGCCAATTATGAAGTCAAATTTTATGAAGGCCACAGCTTGATAAAGCATGCACTTCTATATGCTATTTGAAACAGCATTTTAGATCCAAGCCTCAGTACGATCACACAAATTATCCATCATAACAACCTAGCAATTACATATGGAGCATAAGAACTACCTCTGTTTTTAGAAAGCAATTTCACCCAGCACAACATAAGTCAGTAAAAAGAAACCTTTCTTCTCACAGTCACTTAGATACTGCATTAATGACGACAATGTGAGAAGCTCAGATGCAGGCACCTATACACTAAGGCATCCACGTTAAACCACGTCAGCATGTTTCAAAGCAATATTCCTACTGAGCAAGTAGGTGTTGTGAGAAAAGAAGCCAATTTCCCACTGTGTTAGGAGTCGTGAAAACAACTAGCTGAAGGCTTAAAGAGCACAAAAATCACTGGGCTTCAGGGAAAAAAAGCTTTATTTTTCACATCAGAAATAGTTTCCAATAAAACTGTTACACTGTAGAAATGCACACTATGTTTTCAGTATATTTAAATAAGCTCTAACTGCTTTGTTAGGCATTTCCAAGAAATACATTCCTGGCATCAACCAACAGCACTTCTGTTGTATTTGCTGCTCCCCAAGAAACAAAAGCAAACCTTTGGCTGCCATACCTGGAGTGTCCCCATCAACCCCACAGTGGGCTGACAAGATGAACTTAGTGTGCTTTTCCAACCTTAATTATTCTGTAATTCTAAGTGGTATAGCGAGTCATGGGGATGAAGAGGGAGAGGAAGCAGATAAAGGTGACATAGCTGATATCAGTGCTGAGCTCACATCTCGACTGGCCACTTGGCAAGTAGGCATCATGTGGTCATCAAGTTTATTGTAAAGCCCAAGGTATCATCAGGTAGAGAGACAGAACTTGGGAGGGTTGGGCGAGGAGCAGCCAGAGGTGATCACTGAGGTTCTTTACTAAAGAATCCAGCGTCCCCAGGACAAACGCAGGAGGGGAAGCCACTGATACATGAGAACCAAGACAGTACAGAAAAAGAACTAAATCAGTCAATTTTAAGTCTAGTTATTACCTTCTATAAGGAGATAGAAGTGCAAGGGTACTAAGGATGATCTACATTCTTTTACTTATTCCACACGTTATACCACAGTAGTCTGCACTATTTCACGGTCTGTACTACTTATTCCCATTCTTACGTTTCTCCACCCTTCAACACTTAGTCTTGAATACTCAAAGCTGGAGCAGACTATTTTTGAGGGACATTTCATTTTACAGTTATTCTGAAGTAACTTCAGCTCACAGCTAGAAGCGGATCCACTCTGCTTCATCCATCATCATGTGCTCCTCCTGCAGTTTCCAGCAACTTTAAGTTACAAATTTTGTGGCTTCTACACAAAGCTACTCCGAAATAAATAAATAAATGCAGTTATCACCTTGGAGTCATAGAATCATGGATTCATTTAGATTGGAATAGACTTTCGATATCATCAAGTCCAACTGTCACTTGTTAAACCAGATTAGATTTAACAAAAAATATGGAATTATGTTAAAAAGCAATAGGCTTGCAATTAATGCTTCAAAATGAAGTTAAGGTCCCAAATAGATAGCATTAAGAATCTATGCAAACTTGCAAATCACAGTAGATATTAAAGCAATGTCCTGTCCAATATTTGTCTTGCCTACCTGAATCCGTGCTGCTGATTGGTTTTATATCCGTTTGCCCCCCTCTCTCTGTCTAGCACTAAATCAACTTAGTATCATTGCTTTTTGACAACTCCAGTATTATATTCTTCACATTTAAAGGGAACTCCTCATTGTACATCTACACACAGTAAATTGCTACTGTGTTCTATCACGCACCAAAAAATTATATCTATGAATAGCGTGAGATAATGCAGTTAATTATATATTTAGCTTGTAAAAGCCCTTAGAGGGCCCCCAAGATAGAATTCATTCTATGCAAGCTCTCTTTATTAATAAAAGTACTTATAGCAATTACCTTGAACTTCCGGAGACAGTGCCTTCTTTCATACCATTTTAATCAATCCTTACCAAATCTCTTGACAACAGCGTGCAGGAAGTATACAGAGAGAAGTGAGTTGCAGCATTTCAGTCAAGCTACCAATTCTTTTTGTTTATCATTCATCCTCACCATGCTTTTTAATTAATGAAACAAAATAAAACTGAATGTGCTTTGCCAGCCTCAAAGTTCTCATTTATTAAAAACGTGATTACATCCAGTAATCTGAAGTTAATATCAGAAAGCCTCATAGAATTTTCCAGCCTGTACTACTAACAAAGTAACTAATCATTGGAAGAGATTTAAATTAATTTGGGTCAAATGAGATTCAACATCATCTTCCAGGTGCAGCTGCTCACACTGAAAAGGTTACTGATCCCACTGATGTGCCTGCAGTGCAGAGCTGTGCATGTGAATCTGGCAGCGAGGGAAACAGTTTAGCTCTAACAGTTTAAACTATTTCAGCACATAGATTTTGCCCAAAGCAAATTAGGGAAGAGCTTGCCTGAATTGCTACTAGGCCAGCTGGTGAGGGACACTCACCTCTAGCAAGGGGGAATGGCAAGGGGCTGCTGGAGCCTGTAGCATTCTCCACTAATACTACTGGACCTAGAAGAGTGCTTACCAAAGAGAGTGAAGTCTGTGTAGGTAAGAAAGGGCAGAGATGAGATGTATACACAGCTCCCAGTTTCAGCTTCAGCCCTTTGACATCCTAGCTGCCAACTGGAATTATGGGCAATGACACATTATTTATATTTCACAAGCTTATTAAATTATTTGACACAAGAAGAAATTACACATCTTTAAAGGATGAAGTCATTGATCCAAAAGAATCTTAATTATTCTACATATCATGAATTCAAAAACAGCATAATTTTTACAAAAACTAGTTTTATCATCTACTGAGATACAGTGAATCTTGCCACAGATAGATGGGTTACTAAGAGTTCTTTATTACATCTTTGGACCAAAAAACATGCTGAGTCACACTACTGATGCCTTTCCAACCGGTAATGTATGTTGGGCCAAGCACAGGCTGATGGCCACTACCAAGGAAACTGGAATTGCTCAAGCATGGCTGCAGTTACTGATGTTACTTCTTTGGGAGCTTCTTGATTTAGTGAAGTCACTACCAATTGTTTAGCAGGTAATTAAACGATGAAGATAAGACTTGTGATTTTCAGTCTTTCAAAATAATCATCAGAACTCCCAGCTGCATTTAAATGATTTCCAGTTAAGATCACTGGCACTATTTGTGTTATCATTCATTCCCTTTATATGCCCATGCTAGTAGTTCTATCCAAGGTACACCGCACTGCTGGCTGTTTTACTGAACAATCACTATTAATGTCTATCTACAGGGTTGGACTTGTTTCTTTATCTTAGAATCATAGAATCACAGAATCACCAAGGTTGGAAAAGACCCACAGGATCACCCAGTCCAACCGTTCACCCATCACCAAGAGTTCTCACTAAACCATGTTCCTCAGCACAACGTCCAAACACCTTGAACACCTCCAGGGTCGGTATCTATTTATGTGTGTAAGACTTTAGAATCTCCGTTTATTCATTCTGATCCAGTCTTTCATTTGCGTACAAAAAATACTTAAAATCAAATAAAACTTGAAAGACTGGATGGCTGTTTTCTTCACATTTTTTAAACTGAAGACGGCTTTATATAAATTTCACGATTCCCCAAAGTGCCTTCAAAATTACAAGCAATTTAGACCATGATTCACTTTCATGCAGGCTCTGACTGCATGCAATTCCCTCCCACCCCCCCATCTCAATTATATCTTAATATTATGGGGGCTGAAATGCATTAAATAAATCATATTTCGTAGTAAAGCCATAATACTTACATGCATTTTAGAAGAAATTGTCCTGCATTATAAATGTATTTATAATGTCATTACCTTATTTTCCACATTGACTGAAATACCAGGCAGCAGCAATGCTCCAAGCTACGGATGGAAGCTTTTAGCAAACCTTATGTTTATTCTGCTGCTGGTAATTAGCTGTTTTAGTTAATATAATACAGCATTTGCAAACAGCAATTTATCCAATATATAAACTCGCTCCTGTAATTAGTGAAACATTGTTATTGATTAAGACTTAATATGGCGGTTGCTGTTTCTGCAATGTACTACAGAAAGAGAACGATCACTAATTTGTCAGAGGACAGTCCTTAGTCAAAGTAAGCAACTGGCAGAGCACCATGAATTTAATTCTTTGCAAACTATTTTCTGCAATAGTTCATCCAACCTGAAAAGTCTAAAAAATTACAAGGGAGCAGGAAATGATGGGCAAAAACATATTTATTAAAAGGCAGTTATGGACCTGGCCTTTCCCGAAGAAACAAAACTGCTTGATTAGTTTTTTAAAGCTAAATCAGTTGAAGGTGATGCATTTAAGACAAAAGCCAACTAATCCCCGTTTGACAGGAAATACACAGAGCTTTACACATACACATCAGTGCTCCATCAGGAGTATCGGTGATGGATCAGACACTGTAATTTCTCTAGACATATAAACAACAATAAAAGTTAATTGTCAGAAAGAATATTCTCTCCAAAGAGATTTCAGTTATTACGTTCAAGAGCACTGGAAAGTGGATTTCAATGCACTGCACAGGATATGAAAATGGGGGAAAAGTTGATGGTATTTCAATAGAAAGTTTAAAGAGGAATTCACACTATCAAAATGTGAACCTGAATAGCAATTTCTACTAACAGCAGTCTCTGGATTCACACTTAAATTCAGCAGTGATGCTGAAAGCCAAGTACGAGTCCCCATCTCCTCTACTGAATCACTCACCTGACCAGATTGCTACCTGCTAGGAATATCACATTTTACACTTTCATTAACAAAAGCAAATGAGGCAATGCTAAATGAAGTACAATTTCAGCTATTTAGATTTTCAGAACATCGAGCACATTTCACTGGAACATACAAGCAGCATACTCAGAAGCACCAAACACCACACAAAAGATGGGCATAAGTGTCTGAATATAAAGCTAACCGCCTATACTTCTGAAAACTTCATCTGAACTCGACTGTAAAATTCTACATAACACAAAATAACCCCAACGGCCAAGGGAAAATACCTCTATTATCTGAAAGTTTATTACAAACCATACAAAACAACGACCATTCCAATATTCCAACTGGAATATTCTAATGTCACAATATTGCAGGGAGGTGTTTACACACTTTTGGGAATGACAGAAATAACCAATATAAATTTTACTATTGTAAATAAGATGAAAGAAGCTACACAAAATTTGGATCCATTCCTAGATACCTGTGGAATTCAGAGTAAGACTGAACGACTCATTTTAAAACGTATTCCCATAATTTAACCCACTTACATATACATAATGACCAGGGTTTCGGTTTCAGAGAAAGTCAAGAAAACTATTATATTCATTAAAATGCTCGTAGAATGACTAGTTTATCATCTTTGCTGCAGAACAGAGCAAGGTGAGCATAAATTATTTATGATGTGTAACAGTTTAATGGAGTATAAAATAGGTTTTTTTCTCCTCACTGGTAGTAGAAGTTCTGATTTTTGTTGTTGCTGTCAGCTCTGCACTCAGAATCATCCCCGACCCATTTACAATCATGACAGATGCAACCATTTTAAAAATTGTTCTTTATAAACTCTAACTTCGAGGAATTACTTATATAACCTATATGTTATTATCTTAAAGTGTTATTGTAGTACCCTGCAGAGAATGCACTGTTGAACTGCATGAACTTCAAATAAGTCACAAGACTCAGTTCCTTCAGAAATACAGGAAAAGCCCTACATCCTACATGTGGTCCAACACTGCAGCATCAAAACCACTGCTATGGGAAGGTGCACTAAGATCAATTTTCATTTCCCACTGCGACTTTCAGTCACTGAGTCATGAGGAATGTGCTCCAATCTCCCAGAACATGTGAATGAGTAGGAATTTGTGCTTACCCACTGGCAAAACCAAAAGGGATTTAAACACTTCACAGTTAAAACCTTCAAACGATGCAACTACAGAACATACTGTGCATCATAAGGGATTTAGGTAGCCAGTGCAAAACCAGTAGCTCCCACCAGCTCTTCACAAATGATTATGAAGAAGTAATTTCTTCTGAAAGCTTTGTCTAATGCACCAAAAAAGTAAGGACAAAGGTCATAAAAAACAAGGCTCATGGGAGTAATTTTCATTATGACTCATTTTCTGATTTATTGTAAGTGTACTTTGTGTGACGTGGATGCAGGAAGGGTTATGATATTTACGTTTCAGGTCCAAACAACCTTAATTGCCTAAATAATCTATACAGTAAGACATACACATTTAAGCTCCTTCTACAAGGCAATCAACACCATCATCAAGTTGACATCTGAAACATGTCAGAATCACACCCCCAACATACCCATTTCTCCTCAGTTATAAAGAGATCCCAGGGTGCAAAGTTCTGGCACAGCTGATCAGACCCACGCCTTGCTGAAAACGTAGGCAGAGAAAACCTACCTCTGCTTGAAATGGGCTGTGCAGCAATACTTGGGAGGACAGCCAGCAGTAAGAAAGGAAAATCTAAATGCTTAGCATCTAAGGCAGCACAGATTGGAGATGCCCTTGCTTCAGTTTGTTCACCCTGTACACTCTCAAAAGTAAACCTGAATGTAATACAAGCTCTGTGAATGGTGAAGTTTTCTCCTCGCTGTTGTACCACCTGTGTCATCCCCCCAGAAAAAAAAGATTGCTTTCCATTCATTTCCAGCTCTACAGAGCCTCAAGCTACAGACTTTCTGAAGCAAGAGAAAAAGAGTTAAAGATGTTACACATCACCTCCAACTTTTCTGAAGGCCTAGGCCAAATGCATTCCATTCACTTTAAGATAACACTCTCTACTAACAATAAATGAAATTTCTTTAGGTTCCAGCATTCACATAGCTTCCAAAGGAATCTGCTATCAGCCAGGAAAGCAGTCCAGATCACATCAGGGCACTTTCTTCTTCCACCTCCAATAAAACAAAATCAAACTTCACTATGTCCATAAGCCTCTGCAGGAAAAAGCAAATTAAAAAAAAAAAAAAAACACACACAGCTCAGGTTTGATAATTTTTGTCAAAGCATGGCAATATGGTTCTGTATAATTTCATCCATCATGTGCACGCTCCCAGAAGCCAATATGTACAACCTGACTACCTGCAGGAATCCTGCAAGGGCTGCAGGTGTTAAAGCAGATTTCTCCTGCAATTCTTTTTTCCTTTAGGTCCAAAATATTGTAATATCAGGCAGCAGAAGTGAAAGGTACAATAAGCTCCCATGCATCACTGAAACAAAGTAGTACCTCATCCTGAAACTAAGAACTGACAGACCTGGAGGTTGTAGAGGGAAAGAAGAAAGGAAGAGAGAAGGTGGTGAGAATAAAATGAAAAGAAGGATGTGAAAATGAAGTGGTGGAGTCGCCATCCTTGGCAGTGTTCAGGAGGCCTCTGGATGAGGAGCTTCGAGATATGGTTTAGTGGCTTGTGGTAGGAATGGGAGGAAGGCTGGACTAGATGATCTTGTAGACCCTTTCCAACCTTGTGATTCTATGATTCTAAGATCAATTGGCCTTCAGGGCTGCAAGCACACACTGCTGGCTCATGTCCAGCTCACCAGAACCTCCAAATTTTTCTCTGCAGGGTTCCTCTCAGCGAGTTCTCTCAGTCTGTTCTCATATCTGGGATGGATGCAACTTCACCTTGTTGAACCTCATTTGTTTCACAGGGCCCCACTTTTTAAGTGGTAATACAATTATATACCTCTCCCCAGTAATTAAGTTGTAGGTGAAATTAAAGGTCTTTTCTTATTTGTGACTTTGAAAAGATAAACAGAAAAAGGTTTTTTTTAAGTTTTTTTTTTTTAATAGAGAAAATTACTGTCTAGTAAGCTACTTCAAAACAGTAGTAACAGCAAAATTATGATTTCAGAAGCTATTTTATCTGGCATTCCTTATCTGTTGAACTTCAGCTCTAAACACTGTGTTTATGTAATATTTAAGATATTTACCACCTTTACACTCTTGTGTGGTACTGTCAATGCTTCCTGGTTTATAATTACACCCAGATTTTTCTATTATACATCACAGAATCATAGAATTGTTCGGTTGGAAAAGACCTTAAAGATCATCAAATCCAACTGCAACTCAGCCATGCTATCCCTAACTCTAATAACCCTCTGCTAAATCCCATCCCTGAACACTGCATAGTCCACACACATTTTGCTACAGGCCACTACAGTGAGACAACACAAATGACATAATAGTTTAAAAAACAGTTCACAATGCTTTCAGATAAGCTAATGCTTCAGATTACATGCCTTGAAAGTGAGGCTAGAGTACAGAAATGAACACCAATACAATCACACAAGTTCACCAGTTCTGCATTCTGACTGAAAAACATTAATGCCTTAACTTTCACAATACTTATGGTTTGTTTTTTTTTTTTTTACATTAACATTAAGCATCACTAAGAGAGCAAAACGTTTAACTTTGAAGGCATTGATTCTGCAATCTTAGTAATCCTAGCCAACTGACAGATTTGCTTATAGGGGAAACCAGAATTATGGTCAAGAATGTCAAATGAACCAAGCAAAAATCAAGTTATCTAAAAGTTGCCCAGTGGCTGAGCACACTGCAACTACCAAATTTTTAAATGGGGCAGCAATGACACAACATAAATTCATCCTATCTGTTCCAACAATTTTGCCACTGGTTACAACAGGCACTGAAGTCCTTTCAAAACCTGCTTTGTATGATAAAACATGGATAGCGTGCTAATTCTGATCAACATTTCTATTAATGTGGACCATCCCAGTTTTCAGTCTCCGCAGAATACTCCATGCTCATCTTCCAACAGAAGATCTCTTATTCTTAAGGCTACACGGATGTTCTTTCCCTAACATACCAGGACTGACCATCAAAAAAGAAAACAGATTTTTCAAACATATGGCAGATTTTGAGAGATCTATCAGGGGTTGTGACCTCACTCTAAGGTCACACCCCTGACATAATGGGTAATAATAATTAAGCAGTCATCCTCCTCTCCTGCTACAACTAATTCACTGCATTCAAAAATCGATGAGTCTCAATCAACTGCTAATGATTTAGAGCAGTAAGACAAATGAATTTTTCCATGAATCTCCAAAACGAATGGGAACATGGAAATAAAACTGGCAGCAGTGGAAAGGTGCTGAAAAGTAAAAACATCTGCTTCAGGAGAATGAAAGTTTACCTTCATACCTAATACTCCTTATTTTTGTTAGGGTCAAATCTGCTCACATACAAATTTTAAATGATATTTTAGAGAGAGCAAATTAGAAGGGAAAATAATAGGCACTCCTGCTTGCTTGGAGGTAGTGTGTTCAAAGAAAGATTTTCCTCAAGTTCAGTATCTTCCAACATCACTGCTTTCAAAAGAAATAACTGTGATTTTTCTTTTCATGCTTTAAACAGACAGATAAAAGTGAGAAGGAAAATTAAAACATGAGTTATTACAATGTAAAACAAAAATCCAACCAACCTATTTATCAGAGTACTTCTTAGAAGATCCCCTGTTGCTGAGGTAGATGTGGCACTTGCTCATTACCCCTCCTCCCATCATCCTTCCTGCATATCTTCAAAAGCCTTCAAAAAACTTCATTAATAGATATTAGATGCATGTATTTCTTCTCTTACATCAAAATAGCAGATACATCAAGCTGGTGCTGTGATGTCTGCTGTCACGACTTCAATTTGAACATGTGGTGGCCCTTCAGTTCTGCCTTACAAGCTAGAAATGACTTGGTATCACAGTCACACACAACTATTCCCTTCCCATCGAAAAGAAGATTTCAGAACAGTCTTTCTGCAGATGTAAATGCAAGAAGCACTCGATAAAACAGCACAGAAGGCTCTGGATGCTCACGGGTTTAAAGATAGACTCCTGGTCACAAATAGGCCTTGAAGGTCGATCGGTATTTTACTTCCAAAATTACTTTAATAATTTTCAATTCACTCTTACACCCTCTGAATGCCTGTTCTCCAGTACTACACTCAGTCTAAAAAAATTCACCTACACCTCTAGAACTCCTTCCTCAATGTCACGGCTTTTTCCCTTTATGTATGCTAAATGCTCTGGCAGAAATTATTTTGAAATGTAACCATTAAAGGTATGCTAATGACTATGAATTGTGACAGCTGCTGCGGAAACAAGCCTGTTGGCTCAGGCACAGCACCATTAACTATCTATCATAAAGTACTCTGGACTTGCTCATTTATTACTGCTGCATAGCCCAAGGGGGGGGGAAAAAGGGAGAACTGCACAGGCTTCTTTATCCAAGGCAAAATCATAAGACACTTATCCTAATGTCATGATCCCCACTGCTTATCTGCATGATAATTAAGAAAATGAGAAGGAAGGAAAATCTGTTATTTATTTATTTACGAACCTGACTTGAATTCAAACATCTAAGAAAAAGACAATGCGGTGATCACTACGTGAACAGGCTGCAGGATCTGCCAAAATGAAAGCCAAGTTAGAAGCATCAGCCCTATCAATCAAAAAGTAATGCAACAAGTACACAGTATTATCTTTTACCATGGCTTCCTAAAAGTGAGCGTTGACGCTTTTCTACTACATCATCCTTACGAAGTGGCTTAAACAGCAGACTTAACAACTGAAACCAGATTTTGCTTTCAAAATTCATGTAAAATAAGAAAAATGTTCTGTAGACCATGTGTTGAAGTCCGTATACTTTTAAGCAGCAGCTACTTCGTGAAAAGAGAATGGTTTGGCTTCAACTCACTAGATTACGTTACATGCACACACGCATGCAAATGTCCATATGAAGACTATTATCCATATATTTCTTCAAAGAAGACTGAATTTCCAGCTAAAAACTCCATTCCACTGTGTTGGACAGAAATGACATACTGTGCTACTGGGAACTGTGAAATTAAACAGTTTCCAGTCTTTAGAGAATAGGCCTGTCAAGAGAATAGTTTTTATTACTTAAATAAAACGGTATATTAACATCCCCAATTTATCAACCCTTCCACTTTAATGTCTTCCCTCCTTTAAAAAAATCCATGAGGCAAAGTATTTTTTTCCATGCACATGCTAGCAAATCTGTTGTAGAATACATGATCAGACATTGTGTTGAGGCATGGTTTAGTGAGAACTTTTGTTGACAGGTGGACTGGATGATCTTGAGGGCCTTTTCCAACCTCAGTGATTCTATGATTCTATGACAGTACAAGTAATACTGGACAGAAGAAACAAATCTTAATAAAAACCAACAGACTTAACCTTCCTCACCCTCTAATAGATCCTTTTAAACTGGATTTGAGTACATCTACTTTGGATATGTTAGCACCTATTGCTACAATATCTAAGTACTTCACCTTTTGCTAGACAGCCAGCAGGACTGATATACAACAGCTTGGAAAAGACAGAGGGAAAGGACAGTCTACATATCAGTAACTTCAACAGGTATGTCATATTCTGCTTAAACCAAAGGACAAATTATACCAAAATTACAAATCAGAACTGATGAAATCCCATCAAAAAGTGAGAAAGTTCTCGATCTGTAACTTCTTTTTTCCCCAAAATATCATTCCTTGTCACAATGTATTTTCTAGAATTCACACTATTATCAACTCTACCAGTATAATTATTGATTCACTTAAAGTACCTTAACGCACACAGCAGTGACAGTACTAATAGCAATTGTGACCAAAAAGTGCCATCTAATGCATTTAATTGTTTCTTCTGATAAACTGATAAAATGATATCCGTGGTGGGAGGTTAAATCTTTTCTTCCTGAAGACTACATGTCATCTATTGCAGACTTGCTTCTAGCCAAAGGTGGTAACTCAGACAAATGAATGTGATGCAACAGAACCTGTCTCTTCAATCTTAAAAACTGTTTTTGAACTACAAAAATAAACTAAACAGGGCATACAACAGTATTTCACAGTCACCATTTCCTTCACCTATGGAAACACTGCAGTTGTACTATTTCAATAACTCGGAGCAGAAATACAAGTCAACCAACTTTGTACTAATAAATAAAGAAATGCCGAAGTGCACAAAGAACAGAGAAAGTTAAAAAACAAAACAAAAACACCTTTTCCAGACCCACTTCTGTTTGTGTTTTGGTGTAAGGAGAATATGACATCCCTGCTAAAAATGTTGATATATGGATAGTCCTTTCACTTCAGCCTTTCTAACATTAAAGTTTAAGTGTTTGTTTGTTTGAAGATATTTAACAGAGTTTTTCTAAAATGCATTTTCTTTCCCTCACACAAACACAGAAATACAAACACACAGCTTGCAGAAATGCATAACGGGAAGATACTTCATTAACACTGCCCTGTTGGTATGAGGGTTGGAAGGTCATTCCCGTGCCTTACAGCCTGCATATCGGTCCATTCCCTAATTGAGAGTACTACAGAATAAGCATTCAGTGGGAAAGCAAAACAAAACAGAATAAAAACAAACTGCTTTTCCGCTTATAGAAAAGACATTCATTTTCTAAATGGGAATCAGATGTAAAAGAATACACTGATGGGGCTCCTGGATGCAAAAAGGGTTTCCAGCGTAGATCAAACATGAAAGTGGACTCTCAACTTCTCCGAAAAAGGACAACATAAACTAAATTAACTACTAACCTATCACCCTGTCACCCTTAACTATACTCAAGTTCGAAACCTAATCTTGGGCACAGTTGTAAATATAAATACTGGAAGAAGATATGCTATCAATCTCCTCAGAAACTGACCAATTCAAGATTTTAAAGAATCACAGAATCTTTTGTGTTGGCAGAGACCTTTAAAGGCTGTCTAGTCCAAGTCCCCTGCAGTGAATATGGACATCCATAGCTTGATCAGGTGCTCAGAGCTTGCTCCAGCTTGAATGTCTCCAAGGATGGGGCTTCCACCACCTCCCTGGACAACCTGTTCTATTGCCTCATCACTCTTCTGATCTTTTTCTAGCTTCATTCTAGTATTTTCTACTTACAAGAGAATGGCTTTTGTCTCAGAGTTTGCTTACAACAGAACATGTAGAGTCCTGATTATAGGAAAAACTCTAATACAGAGTGCACACCAGAGAACAGCAACATCACCACCACTAATCAACCTACTGATTTTCCTTATTACTATTTTCAAGGTACAGACTGCTGCATATCTTCCAAATTATACTCTTTCAGTGGTTTGCTTCCCTTCTCTCAGATAGTGTTCCCAAACAAAACACCCACGTTGTGTTCACCACGTGTTGTGGACAAGAGTCCTGGCATTAGTTAAGGGTAAGTCATTAGTAAAACAAATTGCTCTTCATTTCTCCTCCCTTTCTTCTCTTAAGTCTTCTAATTCAACCCAAAGATAAGAAGGTAACTAAAGTATTCTAAAGGAGACACAACAGAAATATCTGCCCAGCCAAAAATCAACCTAAATTCAGAGTAAATAGATATTAAATAAAAGTCAGAAAGAGAATCTTAAGGGCTCGCAAATCTGTATAATCAAGATGCTATAATCACAATATAATTGTATAATCAATAGATATCAAGATGTTATAATCACAATATAATCAAGAGAATTAGGCAAAGTAAACAACGATCACAAAAGAGAATAAGTAGAAGAGCTTACCCTTCAGCTGAGCTCACCACCAAGAGAGGTGATCTCCAGAAGAGATCCTTCCCCTCTGGTAGCCAGCTCTTAAATAGGTCTAGGAGGGGTGCAGCCTGGCTCCACCCCTTCCGGCAGCACAGGTGAATTGCCTTCACCTGTGCTCCTCTGGCTGACTCATGGCTCGCCTCAGGTGATCAATCAGAGGTTCAGGCCATGACTCAGCAGTTCCCATACACAAATCCTTATGAAGAAATGAAAGAGACTGTATATGTGCTATGTTTCAAGTCCTCTGTGGCCTTTGTTGTGTTCAACAACCAGCAGTTGTGTCCTGAAATGGAGTTTGGATAGGAATACTTCTATAGAAACACTGTGCCAAAAACTCCTTAAGAATGTTATTTAAAACATCCCTTTCATGATATCTTGAGGGCAGAAATGGGTATTCTCTCTGGAAGAAGCAAATGTACATGTAAGAAGGATGCATATGCTTACTTTTTGCCCATGCATGACAAGGAATTATGACATTCATTTGAAAAGATAGCATAGCAATTTTGTTAGCTGTTCAATAAAAAGGGAGTAGCAAGAACAAATTGGTTAATGAATGAGGGAGGAGAGAGGAGAGCATTATGCAGCGAATCTATAAAAATGAACTCAATTTGAATTCAACCAAAAGAACAAATTGATGGAGCAGCAGGCTTTGTAAAGCACTAGATCTTCATCTGGATGCTGAGATAACCCAGTGATTAATTTTGCTTCTGTCAAGTATCTTGGGTTTTGCTATATATGAATTTAAAAATAAAAAAAGCAAGCTCTTAAATGCTGTTTGACTAACAAAACACATTTCTCTCACCATTCAAACAGAAACTTTGAGGGAAATAAATATTCACTTTGTACACTTTCCGTGCCTTCAAAATTTTCTATTTTTACTGTATTTTTTTTTCCTTATACGTCTAACTTTGAGGGAAAAAGATGATTGCTAGATATAAGAATAAAAAATTACAGGTCTACAACATTGTCAAGTCAAAAACCGGAGGAAAGAGAAAATTATTTGTATTGTTCCATTGAAACAAATATTTTTAATGTCAGTACAGATGTTATGAAGGGGCAGAAAAGAGAAACAGGTAAGAAATTTCTTATTCTACTTCACGGGCATTTAATGGCAGTTTCAGAGATGAAATAAAGCATTAACTGTTGACATGACAGAGGTCATACTTGGATTACAACCTACAGCAACAACAGTGTGATCACCCACAGGCTATTTTAAATTATTTTTACTGTTTAACTACATCAAGGGGGAAAAGATTGTTCACTCATTAATAAAGTAATTTTAAACATGCAAATGGGCATTTCCTTAAGGCACATACATCCGACCAGATAAGAAAACCTCTCACAGTTTGCAAATATTTGGTAGTGAGTCCCATTTCTTGCATTGCTGGAAACCAACATTACTGATCTCTATTTGCATAGTAGCACCTTCTTGTTCGTGCAGTAGTTTCATATCATCTATACAGCATCCCAGAACAGACAGAAAGCCAGATTCCTATCCTACACACCTTACAGCTGCATCAGAAATGCCAATGAGAAGGAGAGTCAGTGAGAAACTAAATGTGTGTCAGGAGAGGCATAAGCCATATCCATAACATCGTGTTTATTCAAATGAAGATAAGCATGTAAAGTGCAATGGAGTTTAATATTTTTAAAGTGTAAATGATTGTTTCAGTGTATTCTGCTTCTGTAAAAAAGCAACCAAATCCCTCTCCCCCAAAACAAAGCCAATAAAAGACCCGTAGATCTCATCCTCAGCACTCAAAAACAACAACTTCTTCCTCATTGGAATTTTACTCTCTCTCCCACATCATGAGCATGAAGGCAAAGGGATCATTTGCTGCAACAAAACAGCTATTTCTAAATGGCAAGGGAAAAAGCACTTGGCAACAAAGTACCACGTGAAACTGAATCAAATCTTACCAGTAGATCTGAAAAAATATAAGCATTCAAAGACTACAAATACTTCTACATTATAAAACTGAAGAACGAGAGACAAAAGAAATGTCACTAGGTTTAGCTCTGCACCACGTTGTTTTCAAATCTTAAGTCTAATTTTCAAATGCGAGCTTTTAGTATTTTCACTGTCATAAATTGTAAATTATAGCCACCAATCATACCGTATTTCCCAGAAACAGCCTCGTCCTCTCTGCAGTAAGCAATCATGTTTTGCCTCAGGCTATGTAGTTTACCTCGAATTATTTCAGAATCATCTAAAAAGATTCATTTTTCTATTAAAATGATGAATGAGCTAAATGAGGTATGTAATAAATACTGCAGGTTTGTAAACAGACTTCTTTTCTCCTGAGAACTAATGCTTTAACTCGTTTAGTAATTCTTCCCCCTGGTATTTTCTAGTGAAGTCATCCTTAAAATATGGTTAGCACAGGACTGTTTGGAAAGAGCAGGAAGAGTCAGCACATAATCTGCTTAGAGAAAATAGAGAATCTCCTCTTGAAAAAGCTAATGAATTGGGGACAGGAAAAATAAATGCAACACTAAAGGAAAGGCTGCACAGCACGCGCACGCAGTGATATGGACGTGCCACCCAAGGATGACAGGGAAAATATCCTTACATTGAGACAGAGAAGATGGAAACGCTCCATTTTAACAAAACGCATTCAATTATGACAATAGCTCAAATTCACTCCTATCATAATTCAGCGTGCTTCAGCTCTAACATATCAAAGAATGTATTTTGTCTATTGATTTCAGTGCTCAATAAAGAAAAAGAAAAAAAAAGAATTCTACACCTACCTCAAAAATCCAATAGATTGATTACCACATACACCTGAAGTGCAGAAACTGCTTTTTAAAGTAAGGATACTTCTGCCAGTTTGACTTTTTGAGCACAGAACTTATTAATAGACTCTCTCATATAGCAAATAATTTACACAACAGGAAAATACCTCAGCAACGCCAGACTCCATTCTCTAACAGGTACTTCTGTGAAAGCCTGAACAATACATGGGGAAATATATATAATTATATTAGTATGGATACAGATAATTTCTAATGATAGCAGTAATCAAATTTTAATGTTATGGTTACAGCAAATGAACAGAACAATATTTCTGTGCCTCTTCAAAGGGAAATGAGACTTTAATGTCATTGGCAGCTCAATAAAAGCATTTTCTAACATATAGGGTCTTAATGACAGCTTGTTTCAGTCCAGACAGTGAAGCAAACATGTTAACAGTAAACTCCAGGTCATTACAAGGAGATGGAAATACAACAGGTCCTCTGCACTTTGGATAACTATTGATTTTTTTCCTACATGTTCTCTGTGTCTCACCCTGGCTCTCATAATGACTGCAGTGATGGAACATCAATACGCTGTTTATGGCAAAGCTACTGCATTGAAAGGCACTCAACAGCACTGTGCCCAGCTCAACTATCCACAATGCTTAGATGTGTAGTGAAGGCCTCCAACCACAAATAGTGAAAAGGAAGACAGGTCTGCTGCCTGCATAAACACAATGGAAGTATTCTTGGAGCAGTCACAAGTATGGAACACTACACAGACTCAGAGGGGGTCAATCCCGTATCAAAATTCTTCTGTGGTCAGCCTGAAATAAATGCCTTAATCCATTATGAAGTCCTCCCTTAGGAAGGATGGACAGAAGAAATATCACCCTGTATGTGCTAAGGGTAGGGAAGAAAGGAATATTTTTGACATGCTACACTGCTACAGATAGTTCTCAAGTACAACTTCAAGCACATTCTGCACCTGAGGATCTGGAAATTCGACTCTAAATTTTATCACTCCTACCTCGCTTGGTACAAACATCAGAACTGCTAAGTTTTATGTGTCTGGATCTCCCCCAGAACCATATTTTAAGAAGCTGATATCCCGTCAGCCAATTCCCCACCCTGTACTGAGGGAGTTTCCCCTAAGAGCTTACACAGCATGTAAGTAGCTCAGCTATCATTAGCTCATCTATCATCAAGTTTCTTTCAAAGCCTTCATGAATACCACCCAGGCCTGAAGAGCTGTTATTGGTAAAACCATCAATTTTCCTTAGTGTTTTCTACTGAATCTTCAGATCAATGGCTTTGTCTAAGGAAATCTCTGCAAAGAAAACTTCTGGCACGGCAGCTTGCAAAGTTCCTCTATTTTAAAGGCATATATGAAAGAATTAATTTGGAATTGTTTTGCTGCTATGGGTTCATCTCTTCTGATCACACACCACATTCCCCAGAGACATTCTGACTCTACAGTCCTTGCTGGGATCTCAGTTCCATGGAGTCTGTGGGCTTGCACACACACATTCTGCTCTCTGGTGACAGTGATAGGGCCTGAGGGTTAGGGAAAGGTTCTGCATCAGTGGGCAGTGGGCATGGAACAGGTTGCCCAGGGCAGTGAGTGTGGCCCTGAGCTGCCAGAGCTCAAGAAGCATTTGGACAACATGCTCAGATGTAGGGTTTGGGTTTTGGGTGCTCCTGTGTGGAGCCAGAAGTTGGACTCCATGATCCTTGTGTGTCCATTCCAACTTGGGATAGTCAGTGATTCTGTGACTGAACCCTTCTAGTCACAGTTAATATTCTGGGAGGTTTGTTTTTTAATATTTAGCCTAACGTGCTCATTCTGCTCACTTAAAAATTATTTCCAATTTTTTAAGGGTGCATTCCTTTGCCTTACCTTGCTGTTCAAGCTCTGCTGGATTCCTTTAGATATCTTTGTTCAAAATTGCAACACTTTTGCTTAAAAAGACAAATGACATCTTTACTTCTTATCACCTGCAAAGCTTTTACTCTTTTAGCTGTCAGCTTCATCTTGCCAATTTTCTTCATCTGTATGAAGAGCCAATGCCAACTTTTGGTGTTCTAATACTCAAAAGTTTCCTGTTTGAACCTATAAGCAGCAGCCAGTTTTAAATGGTTTAAGACTGGGAAATATTACTTCAATCTAACAATTTCATGTCTATTTGTTAAAGCTGAATTAGCAGCCTTTGTACAAAAACATTCTTCCTGTTTTACCATCTTTGCCTGCTCCCTATTTAAACAATTTAGCAGCAAAGGAATTAACATTGAAGATAATGCTATTGACATTTCCTAAACACTAGTCCTTTCTCCAATAAAGAATCTGACAGATGTGATCAAATCTGGAGTGAATAAAAAAATCAACCTGCTCTAGCAGTTAACCAGCATGTGGGATCACTCACTCCACCTGAAGAATGGAGCACACAGATGTATCCTAGTGTTGCAAATGTTATAAATTCAAGTTGGATACATTAGATGAATAAACAGCTAATAACAAACTATGGTGGAAACAAACAAACAAAAAATTGCAGTAGTTTCAGCAGAATTACATAGGGGACTTCACCAGAGAACTCCAGGATCTTTTAAAACCTCACAGGTGATTCCTTCATGTAGGCAGTTCTACCTTAAAAATTCTAGAATAAGTGCAAATTAACAATACAATCAACATAATAACTGAATACACCTGTTTCATATCATAATTAGGTATCTCTTAGGCACTGGGATGATGAGAAAGGCATCACATGCTTCACAAAAGCACAGTGCTAAGCACAGCACTAAGTGAAAGATGCAAAGTTCAAGGTAAGTCATGCAAATATTAAACCCCAATGTAACTCTTCAGTTCTCCATTAGGCTGAGACCACAAAGCCCTTATCCATTCTTCACATTAACAACCCGAGGGTTAAAGGCATAAGACTAAAGCTCTATCTTAGACATGACTCCCCTCCGTTTTCCTTTTTTCCCCCAAATTCCAAAATGTTAATAATTTATCTAATAATTTTTTATTGTTTGGTTTTTGTTTGTTTGTTTGAAATTTAAGTCACAGATGGTTTGGAAAGATAGTAGAGGCAACAGATTTGTATTTACACAGCATAGATAAAGCTATTGATTACTGAAGTGACTAGTTGCCTCTCTTACCCCCCAGTAGCTCTTAGAAAGCTTTGAATTCATCTTTGATGCAGATATTTATATAGATGTTGGTATAACTAATCCACAAAAGGAATGCTCCTGTAAGTTATTTGAAACTCTTGTTCTTGTTCATGATCTGTTAATCATTTATACTCTGGCAACCTTAAAAGAAATCCTAAGTGATATTTGTATCTCAGAGCATAATGACTATTGCTCCTAGGAAAGCTCAGTACAGACTCAATATACCAAGGAAATGTTACATAGGAAGCTATGAATCTGCCAGACATTTGAAATTGACTGAAATATACAGTAGTCAGTTTTCAAAAGAAAACAGGCAGCTGCATTTTGTAACTTCTTTGTCCAGAAGTTTTTATACAGCAGCTCTATTAAAATAGGATTCTTTGATACAGAATTTCTCACTAAGCCAGTACCAAGGTGTGAGGCAATCAACAAGAGTTAAACAGTTCTTTTTGTTTTCTAGCATGAAGGAGACTTCAAAATTACACTTTTTGATTCCTTATTGACAGTCAGTTTTCAAATGAGGAATATTATGGACTTCCTTGAAATATGAAAGTAATCAACTTATGGAAGAGGATCTTGTATTCTGTAACTCTTTGATAATTCAACTTAGTAAGCAGATTCATAGAATCATATCATAGAATGGCTTGGGTTGGAAGGGACCTCAAGGATCAGGAATCACCAACCCCCCTGCCGCAGGCAGGGCCACCAACCTCCACATTTCATATCAGAGCAGGCTGCCCAGGGCCCCATCCAACCTGCCCTTGAACACCTCCAGGGATGGACAGGGCATCCACAGCCTCTCTGGGCAGGCCTGTTCCAGCACCTCACCACTCTCATAGTAAAGACTGACCTAAACGATCAACTATTCTTCTATCATATTCTACTATTATTCAACTATTCTTCTATCGCACTACTCTATACTAAATAAATCACAAGGCAACCCTTGTGATTTACACTTTCCGCTTCTACTAATAGTTTGAAACAAGTCAGAAGAGATGGCTGTTCAGAAATGCAAGCATTCTACGAGATCCTGAACTTACAAAGCGCTGCGCCTTCTGACGCTCCTCTTCTGTCGCAGCTCTCTCACGAAGGATGGCTCGGGTCAGGTGCTCATTTGAAGAAATCCTTTCTCGTTCCAGGATTTTGCCAAACTCGTCACGTACATACTCTTGTTCTTGTTTCAGTCTACAGAAGACAGAGGGAAATTCAGATGGAAAGCTTATTATCTAAATTCATTTTAAGAGATGTAAACACAATCACTTTGAAAGCAGTCCCTGTAGCAAATTATTACAGGCTTTCGAAAACAGCAGAACATGAATTCACATGAAATTCCGGATTATTTCAGATTCAAGCATCAAAATACAAAAACACAAATCAACAAGACTTAGGAACGCTACTTCATAAATCACACTGAGCACTGATCGTTCAAGGGTTTGTGAAAAAGCATCTTTGAGTACTATGGGTATGGATAGAGCTCTGTTTGTTTTTGTGAGGAGCACTCAGTTTGTTGTTTTTAAGGAATGTTTTTTCAAGGAAATTCTTCCCTGCCCCACAATCCAACTTTCTCCTAAAATCACCATTCTTTTCTGCAGCGGGATAATGTTTTTTGATCTCCAGACACACCATCAACCTAAACGTGGTACCTGCTTACAGAGCTGGGAAACAGATGAAACAATCAGAATAAACATTTCCCAGCAATTTGAGAGGAAATGAAGAGAGCTATAGAACCTATTGCAATAGAGTTAACACAGTTACCACCAGCCCCAGAAACTCAAAGAATCACAGAATGGCCTGAGTTGAAAAGCACCGTGATGATCATCAAGTTTCAATGCCCTGCTGTGTGCAGGGTCACCAACCAGCAGACCAGGCTGCCCAGAGCCACATCCAGCCTGGCCTTGAATGTTTCCAGGGATGGAGTATCCACAGCCTCCTTGGGCAACCTGTTCCAATGTGTCACCACCCCCTGTGTGGAAAACTTCCTCCTAATATCTAACCTAAACCTCCTCTGTCTCAGTTTAAAACCATTCCCCCTTGTCCTATCACTATTCACCCTTGCAAACAGCCATTCCCCCTCTTGTTTATATGCTCCCTTCAAGTATCGGAAGGCCACAATCAGGTCTGAACATTTACACATCACAAAACATAACTTTACTCAAAACATTTACTATGCACACTGCACCTATTTTTTATGAAAGTAGGTATAAGTAGGATAGCTATTACAATATAGCTATTAGAATCTATCAGTTGAGCATGCATTGTGACACAGAGCAAGGTGCTGACATTCAGGAACTCAGAGCCGTAATGGCAGAATTAAACACAAGTTTTCAAATGGATTTTTTCCAGGAGTGAAGGAGACAAAGCTTAAGGATTCTCAGTGCATTTATATGTTGTCAAGGGAGCTTCGGAGAGCAAATCGTAATGAGTAGGGTCACTTTGTAAAAGGTATGAGCATTACAGTACATTAGATTCTTCCCCGGGGAAAATATCTAAGTGGGGTGGGGGGGAAAAAGACAATTACAAGACGTATTACTTCAGTGCTCAGACAACCCTCTGAAATGCAGCAACCAACTGGGAGTCTTTATAAAAAGTTTATTAAGCGGCATCTTCAATTACTCTAGGAAAAGTCTGATTATGTAGACATGGACCAAATTCCATTAAGTGATTTCCCAAGGTCCCCCAAATTATTCCAAAAGCATTGGTGTATCAAATCGTTCACACAATCAGTGCTTCAGTCAAAACATTCTGGTCGTCTTTTCCATTGGAGAAATAATGTTTTGTTTAAAAAGTGTCAAAATAGACATCTCAGCAGCTTTTTCTTAGGAGAAACAACAGAGAAAGCACTTCACATTCCCAGAGATTGAAGTAAACTCCTTCCTCACTCTTTATAGATTTTACTTCTCGTATATGCTTTTCTCCTGGTTCTTTGTGCATATTACACCTAGCAGCACAGTAATTAAAGTATATGAAGTCAGACTATATCTGTAAAGGCTGCTAAAGGGCCAAGGCCATTCTCAGAAAGGAGCCCAAGGAGCTGAGAGGGAACAGAAATAGGACAGCTGACCTGAAGTGGCCAAAGAGATGTTCCATTCTCCCTCAACTCTTCTGCTACCACTGCAGATGTAAAATCAAGAAGGCATTACTAAACAGATAAGTGATGTGTTCTTTCCAAGTATCTGATGAATAAAAGAATGTTAAATATTAGCTAGCTCATTAATACCAATAAAAATGATGTGAGATACTCACATCAAAAACGGAAAGATCTTATCTGTGCTGTAGTGTTTGTAACAGCTCGCCCAAAAACAGCTTTCTGAATTATTACAGAGCATCCTTCCTCCTTAAAAATGTGATTTCCCCGTTTCTTTAAAAACACACTTATAATGGTAGAAAGGTACAACATCATCAGCATAAATATCCGGCCACAAAACTGTAAGCATTCCCTGGCTCACCCTACAGCTTCCAGTTTTGGTGCTAAGCCACAGAAACGTTTTGCAAAAACTGATCAACTTCACCCAGATAAAAAAAAAAACAAACTAATGAACAAATAAAATAAACAAAAGAATCTTACTGCTGCCCCTGCTCTACCTGAAAGACCACTGCGTAAGTTCATATTCTGGAGAATGGAACATTCACATAGTTTCCAAGCTCAATTATTACTTGACCCATTCCAACACCTTCATTTAGGGGCTAACAGGTGAGACAAAATACAGGTTTACCGCAGGGAAAAAGCACTAGAGAATAGATTAGGTACTTTGATTTTAGATGCTTCGACTGTAAACAAGGCACTTAGACCATCTCAACCAAAGAAAGGAGCACAAAAATTTTGCTCATTTTTTGGTGTGGCATTATAATGTATTTTTTTAAAAAAGGCATACTATTCAATTATGTAATGACTTGCACATGACAGCACCCGAAGGCAAAAAGTCTCTCCTATCTACCTATCCAATGTAGTGGTTGGCAACCCTGCCCATGGCAGAAGCGTTGGAAGCAAATGATCTTTGAGCTCCCTTCCAACCAAAGCCATTCTGTGATTCTGTGATTCTACCTTAATCCTCATTCATGCAATCACAGAATCATAGAATGGCCTGGGTTGAAAAGGACCACGATGATCATCTAGATTCAAACCCCGTGCTGTGTGCAGGGTTGCCAACCACTAGATCAGAAATATATGCCATCGTATCTACACAACAAATGACAACTAGTTAACTTCCTAGAGCATCCCCTAGACTTTTTCACTTAGGGCAACTTTCATCCACAAACAATGTCCTAAATGCTCATCACAACTGATTTAAATTCACAGGAGTTTTAAAATAAGAAGTAGGATTTTGAAGTAATTTGCATCTATTTGAGTTACATAATTGGGTAGGTTGTAGGAGCTTAATGAAACAAACAGAAGGCGGCTACATTCTGATCTCAAACATTTGCTTGCATCAACTTACAGTAGTTTCCTTCCTTGACATTACAGATTCATTTTACTGGCATTCAACATGTACTGCTGCCGAATGAAAGCAAACATCAGCTAAATCTACCGTAATAAATTATATTATTACCTAGCCAAAAGTAAAATAAATAAATAACTCAGTATCTGCAGTTGATAAGCAATTAAATAGCACAATTTGACAATAAAGTCCACTACTCCAAGAATGCCATAGAAACAGATCACTTAAAATGGCATTTTTAATTACAACACAATTGAAGGCTCAGTATAACAGCTCTCATGTTAAAGCCGAAAGCTTTAGTTAACAGACAAAAGACATTATGCATTACACTGATCATTTATAAGGAAAGAGCTTTAAAAAAGCTGCTGAAGCAGCAGATAAGGCTGCTTGCTATACATTTTTCTATGGAGTTGATAGCTGGAATAAAATACTTCTAAATAATTATGAAATACTGTTTCAAGAAGCACACAGCCATCTAGTTACAGCAGTTATTTACTGAAATAAAGGATGCAAACCTATCACTTTTCCATAGTGCTATTTGAAAGTACCAAAACCCTACTCATAATGAAGTCTGGATTCACACTTCACAGTATTTCATACTCTCAACTGTCCTACAGCATACAATCTTATATACAGAAACCAAAAATTCCTCCCTTTCTACTGGCTTTCAGAACTTCAGAGCTCTGAGTTAACGCCATGAAAACATTTATTCTTGCACTGCACTATTACACTATTAAGTTATCTTGTTATTACCTCTAGGTCTTCCAACACTCACGAATTCTACATGGTAACTTCTTTCACACATCTTGTAAACACGTGACGATTGTTTCTTGCTTTATTATGAAAAGCACAGCCTGCAGCTCTCACAGAATCACCCCATCATTTGGGCTGAAAGGGATTTTGTGCCATCATCTCTGAATTCCCTGTTCAAGCAGGCGCAGATAAGGCAGGCTACCTGGGACAATGTCCACTTGGGTTTCAAATATCTCCTCTGTTGGAACCTTCACACAGACTCTGGGCAGCCTTCTCTGACCACTGGCCTTGTAATTTCCACTATTCAGATGGATTTTCACGTTTTCCAGTTTGTTTCTATTGCCTCTTGTCCTAGTCCTAGATCTCCTTGCTTGCCCTTTTTGAAAATGAGAGTGACATTTGCTTTCCTACCATCTTCAGGAAGCTTTTCTGACCACCATCACATTTCAAAGCAAATTGGGAGTGGCCTCACAATGACACAAGTCAGCTCCCTCAGAATCTCATCAGTCCTCATGGATTTATGTATGTCCAGTTTGTGTAGGTGTTCCTAAAATGATCCAAACTAAGTTACCAAAGTAAGCCATGGAATCATGGAATCATAGAATCACAGAATCACAGAATGGCTTGGGTTGGAAGGGATCTCAAGGATCATGAAGCCGCAACCCCCCTGCCACATGCAGGGCCACCAACCTCCATATCCAATACTAGACCATGCTGCCCAGGGCTCCATCCAACCTGGCCTTCCAGAGATGGATGGGGCATCCACAGCCTCTCTGGGCAGCTGTTCCAGCACCTCTCCACTCTCATAGTAAAGAACTTCCCCCTGATATCCAACCTAAATCTTCCTTCTCCTTCAACTTAAAACCATTTCCCCTTGTCCTGCTATTGTCTATCCTTGTAAAGAGTTGACTCCCCTCCTGTTTACTGGCTCCCTTTAGGTAGTGGAAGGCTGCAATGCTCTTCTCCATGCTATCATCACTCATCAGTGATCAGATCCCAACATCTTCATGTTGGCCTCAGCATCCTGGGATTCCTGTACATTGGATTTTCCAATATAGTTTGAGGCAGAGATGAAGATAGCACAGAGGATCTCAGCCTATTCTCTGTCCCTTGTCACCAGACACCCTGCCCTACTGAACAGTGGGTCCATATCTTTCCTATTCTTCCTTTTCCTATTGATTTTAACACTGATTTTTGTGATATCTCCATCTGTCCATAGATCTGTTGATAGGTAATTAAAAGTATTAACTATATAATCTCATTAACCAAAGCAACAGAAAAAAAAAAAAATTAAAGTTTCATTTTGCTATTTCTGTGAAGATTCTGCGTACACACTGAAGATAGGAAAATGCATGCATCCCATCCTAATTTTTTTCACAATCAAGTACACACAGAGTTCAATTTCTGGACCTGTTCAGTGTTAATACAGCCTAGTTTTTATCAGAGAGCACAACTATGCAGCCAGGGACTGACACAACCTATTGGATAGGCATCTTGTAACTCTGATACTTCAAAATAACACATTCCTGCCAGCTCCCATCCTTCTGGAAATATGCTTTCAGTAAATCCAAACTGATGAACACTGAATAGAAAAACATATCAGTGCACGCCTATAATGATATATATGATTCTCTTTGTGTTAAGGCACAGGAATCCTTTTGTTAAATGTATTTTAAATAACAACATAATTTACACACATGGAGTTGCACTAGGGGACCTCTCAAGGTCCCCTCCAACTTCCAAACAATTGTGTGATTCTGTGGTAAGCAGAAAACCAAACTGTCTCCTAAACACAGATATTCCAAATACAGTTACATCTGACCATCAAAGAAATTGGAGAAAAGTTGAAATACCCAACTAGTTCCAGTCTCTAAACACTTGTGAAGCAGAATTCGAAGTTTAAGGGAAAAAATAGCAAAGCCCCTCTAAATGTGGCGTTTGCTAAAATCTCTTTTTAAGAAATATAAATATGTTTTCCAGGAAAGAAAAAAAAACCCCAAAACCAACAGCTTCACTGCACTCCGAAGAAAACCTTTCATGCTTTTTAGATCCATTTTTTAAAAAGAGTTCAAGAAAAGGGAATTGTTAATGAAACCACATGAAATTACGACATGGTACTGTAATCTTGCACAGCATGAACCATGTAAGCCACACTAACAAGATGAATAATTTAATTCGCAATCCAGAAGAAATCTCTCTTTTGTTTACTCCAAAAAATCCATTTCTGTCATTCTTGAGAAAACACCTGCAGGTGTTAGAGGTTGTCATTAACAAAAAAGCACCCTTTAATTCATGAAAAACAGCAACACAGAGAAAATGCTAAAAGTCTAAATGACAAACAAACAGAATAACACCAACAGTCTTCTGTGCTTTGAGCTTCGACAGCCATGACAGACTTTGTTCTGAACTATTCCACGATCCACAGGAAACCCCAAACTGGTAAACACTACAGTATTAAAAGCAAATACAGTGATGTATCATTTTCAGCCCTTCTTATTTCCAGATATTGAAAATTTATTACACTATCAAAGTAAAACATATCCTTTCTGTTATTTTCTAGGGAAATGATTACTTGCCAGTTGTTGCATCTTTATTACAGTCTCCGAGTTACGCAATCTGATGGATTTCTGGTGATCCAAGATAAACTCATTCAAGTTTAGAGTGTGAACTCTGTCATTTTTCGCTACCTCCAACAACCAAAACAAAGTATTTCCTGTTTCAAAGCCCACTATCAAGAAAATCATCTTCTTTTCTATAAAATGTAGAAAAATCTGAAGATATTTTGGGATTAAATGCTGGAAGTGATCTTGAAGGATGAAGCCCATGGAAGAAGACACAAAGCTAAAACATTTCAGCATTGAAGAAGTACATCTGTACACTTAGTTGTTTTTTTCAATTACTGTTAATTTAATCCAGCATCCTTCATCTTTCATGATCTCTGAACATTTTCCTTTCTATACGACACCTCCTCAACCCAGAAAGCTTACAATAATTAAAAACAAGAGCACAACATGTTTACAGTAGAAACCGCTCATCGTGGTTTTTGCCTAGTTTGATGCAATGAAGTTTTTTAATGCATTCTGACGGATTTGAATAACATCCAAAAATGTTTTGAACAATGCAGCTTAGGCTACGATGCAATATTAATGAACGAATAATGTTTCCGAGTACTGAGCTTCAATATTTAATGAATGCATACAGAATGTGCCATAGAAAGATGTGGTTGAAAATCACTGGAGCTAACAAGGGACTTGAAAAGATGCTAGAGACACCAGGAAAACCTTTAACCTAAACTTAAACTGGAGTCTGAGAAGCGTGAAATGGGTATCTCTCTTGCTCCAATTCTAGTACTCACTTGACTGCCAAATCTGCTATATTATATGATCCACAGGAGTCCCTTCCAAGTCAGGATATTCTATGATTATCTATCTAATGCTGATCTTCTTCTGCAAAGCGTGGCCAAGGACAGAGATTTAAAACCAAACTGTCCAAATCCCAACCTCCTTGGGCAACCTGTTCCAGTGTGTCACCACCCTCTGAGTGAAAAACTTCTTCCTAAAAAATGAAAACATTAAAAACTTAATTTCAATTCACATAGGTCATTGCATACTACAGGTGAAAGAGGCTACTTCTAACTTAGGTAGCATCCCTTCTCTCTAAAAATCCATCCTGAATTGATTTCTGGAAAAGCTGAGAGAAAATATCATCAATATCAGGAGAACAGAAACCTCTTCTAAATTTAAGACTGGAATACAACTTTCCTGTAACTTTGTTCTACCCAAGTGGCTTTTGAAATGCTTTTAAACCGAAGAGGGTAGATTGAGACTAGATAATAGCAAGAAAGAAGACACTGGAACAGGTTGCCCAGTGAGGTTGTGGATGCCCCCTTCCTGGAAGCATTCAAGGCCAGGCTGCATGGAGCTGTGAGCAGCCTGGCCTGGTGGGAGGCATCCCTGCCTAAAGCGGGGTTTGGAACCTGATGATCTGAAAGGTCCCTCCCAACCATTCTATGACTCCCTAATTCTATGATCTGCATGCTGAACAGATCTCATTAACAAAGACAGAATCAGAACTGGTAAAATAGAAAAGAAGCAAGGCAAAGTAAAAATGCTAGAGTTTTAAAAACATCATCAAAAGCTTTAAACTAAAATACAGAAACAAATGAGAAGAAAGAAAATGAGAATAAATTTATGTGTTTAGAATGTGGGTTAGGCTTTCCTTCTTGTCATCTAATGAGAGCTGGAGCAGCTCTGGATCTTGTGGGTTAACATGAAGAAAGAAATATTCATAATCACCTGTTTCATGTATCTCCATAGAGATTTCAGTATGGATTGATATTATACTACTCTTTTTTTCTGTTTGTATTCCACATCGTTAAATTTAACAAGAACTCCACTACTTAATTCTATATCCATTTCTTCCTCGTGATGACCCTCCTTAATGCAGACCACACACATACATAAAATTTGTGAACCATTCCTTAGAAATATTAGTGAAAATATGAAAGCATCAGCAGCAAGTAAACTTCTGCTATAATGTTAATTTCCCTCTCCAGTTCATCCCATTACAGTCTCATCTTTGATCGGTTGCAAATCATTCTACAGTTCTTGCATTTTCATATCCAGTAGTAACAGCATGCAAGAGAGCAAAATATCAAGTTAGTTGCTCTACACCAGGAATTCTGGGTTGCTGTCTTTCTTTTTTTGGGTAGTGTAACACACTGACCATAATCTGCACAATTTATCTTGGATAAAACTACGTTCCACCTTACCCACTTAACCATTTATTTCCATTCTCCCAATTATCCTCTGTTTCAAATGCTGTACTTTCAAAATCACCCATGACAATCTGACTAATAACTTCAGTTGAATGTTCCATTAACTTCCTTTTTCCAGCTGCCCTTCAGCCTCAGCATAACTGTCAATTGAAAGCTTTACTAATGGCCATGTTCTTTTATATGCCAGTTCTTGATCAAGAGATCAAAGACACTAATTTCAAAACCAGTCATTATATACAGCCCTCAACTTACAAACATGATTTCCATGGACAGCTTGGCAATACCTGGTGCAATCAGTCTGTTGATCCCTTACAGAAGTTGGCTCAGTTGAATTTCCTTATTAGTGTTCTTTGTGTTTTGTGGGTTCTCTTCATTTTTTTTTTGGCAGAAGGAAGGCAGTGATTGAGCAGAGGGAGAGTGAGTAGGGGAGAGGGGAGACTGTTCAAGTGTGTGTGTGGGGGGGGTGTAATTATACTACTTAAGTCTAAAATATGTGCATATAAATCACTATTATATAAAGACAGAACATATGAACAAATTTCTACCTTTATGCCAGAGGCATGCAAGGAACATAAGTCAGAATAGTAGAACTGTTTTGCATAATTTGTGTAAGTATTTAGTTGAGACTTTTCCCGATATTCTCATAACTCCAGCTGAAAATACTTTCCAATTTAATATCACTCCTCTTGGGATCTGCAAAGGCAGTCATGAAATTATGACAAGATTAATTCTTCATTAAAGTGAAGGGACAGTTACCACATTTTATTATTGTTATTATTTTAAGTGTTTCTTTGCTTTGTCTACTCATTTGCTACTCTTCAAAACGAAAGAGCTCAGCAGTTTGAAAGCAAAGATTTGTTTTAAATTGCCAGGGGGAAACTTTTGCCCTCCTCCCTACTTGAATCTGAGACTTCGAAGCAGTGTTATTTTTGTTGATGCTCTCTCCAAATGAACTCAGTGGCTTGAAGTCATTTTCCAATCTCCCTGAGAAATAAACTTATCAAGATGAAGCTCTGCATGGAAGTTGTCAGTTGAGATGCCAAGTTTTAAAATCAGAGTGAAAAATAAACCCCTTGAAAATGGGGGTTTATAAAGGTTGCAGTGAATTATAGCAACACTTTCTCCTATTTCCATCCACGCCTCCAAAATTCATCTCTGCATATACTGAGAACTAGGCATAATGGCATTAATGGAGAATAAGACCAATAACAAAATCGTGGAGAGTAACTCCACCATCAGCAAATAGTATTCTTTCCTTCCAAGAAAATAACAAAGAAAACCAGTCAGGTATTTCCAAACTCTCTGTCTCATCAGTATTTTTATTCCCTTCGCATTTTGCAGGTGGGATCACGTGCGATGCTTTGGAGGTTATAAAAAGCAGAAGGTGTGATACAGCCCCATTCTGAAGTTGACTTGGCCTCCATCATAAAATAATCATTTTTAACAGTAGGCTGGTGACAGTGGATCAGTATCTCACCTGTCCACAGTACTTGTTTTACAGCCAGAACTGTGCTCAAATCTCACATCTTCACATTTAGTCTTGGCTTCTTCTCACACTTGAAAAGCTTTGACCCGGCCTGACCTTGCTCATCCCTTCCTTTCCTCCGGCAGAGCAGTTATCCCACAATCCTCTGGACCTCAGTAACATTACAGAATAAGTTCACATCTAAACCTTCTGCTAGATGTGACAGGACAGGGGCACTTCTGTTGTGAAAAGGAGAAAGAGGTATAACTATAAAGGGAGAACAGGAGAAATTAACTACAAAGGGAGAATAGGAGAAACTCAATTAGAGGAATCAGTGCAAAATACGCTCTTTTCTTCATGAATATTCCCCAGTCCCAAGGCTGAACTGGCCTTTTCTGCAGGCAATGCAAGTAGGTTTTACTTTATTGTCATTATTTTATTTTTATGATTTCAGTCGCACATCAAACTTGAATATTTTGTTCTGGTAAACAAATAGTTGTCACCAAACCACTATGCATCTCTTTTTGCACTTCAGAAAAGCTTATTCAACAATCTTATTGACTGCTATTTGAAGTCCTCTCTCTGCTGCATAACCAGCTGAGCACTTTCAAAATGGGGAACAAGAGTCACACAAACTTACACGTCAACTTCAGAGATAGGAGGCCCTTATTGGATGTCATTAGATTAGTCTTTCTCTCCAGTTCATATGCAATTTATATCTTCTCTTTTCCAAAGTCCTGTTTGTCGCAGTAAATATCCAAGTTTTGCTCTCTCAAATCAGTAGTCAATTATTTTCCCCCAGTATACTGAATATTATATTAGAGAAAGGTTAATCTTCCCAGCATTTATGGAAGACAAGTTATAATGTATGAAAGTGTATGGACACAGAATAAGTTTCCATCAACTGTGGCAGCACCGACAGCAGAGCTCTATGTGACACGTATAGCTCCTCACTCCAATGTGCAACACCATTTTCTACCCCAGGAATGGCAACAGTAATCAAGAAACCTCCCTCTAAAAGCAGTTTCTCCCAATTGTATTTGAACATTGCTCAAATCTCTGCAGTACTTCATGGAAAGGGAGGTGATTTTCCCCCTATACTCAGCTTTTGTGAGGCTCCATCTGGCATATTGTGTCCAGGCCTTGAGCCCCCAGTACAGGAAGGGTCACTAAGATGATCAGAGGGCTGGAGAACCTCTCCTGTGAAGACAGGTTGCCTTTCTTCACAGAGGGAACTGGGATTGTTTAGCTTGGAGAAGAGAGAGCTGTGGGGAGACCTCATTGTGGCCTTCCAATATTTCAAGGGAGCGTACAAACAGGAGGGAGGACGGCTGTTTACGAAGGTGGACAGTGGTAGGACAAGGGGGAATGGTTTTAAACTGAGACTGGGGAGGTTTAGGTTAGATATTAGGAGGACGTCTTTCACCCAGAGGGTGGTGACACACTGGAACAGGCTTCCCAAGGAGGTTGTGGATGCCCCTGGATCCCTGGAGGCATTCAAGGCCAGGCTGGATGTGGCTCTGGGCAGCCTGGTCTGGTGGTTGGTGACCCTGCACACAGCAGAAGGGTTGAAACTGGATGATCTTTGCGGTCCTTTTCATCCCAGGCCATTCTGTGAATCCATGAAAGCTTGTCAGAAGGACTCTCAGAGGAGGCAAGCCTCTGGTGTGAGTCTGCTGTGACAATTCTTGCACTCCCCAATCTGATTACCAACTGAGTAAAATTCTTCAAGCTGCTTTTTAAAAGCAGTGCAGTCATTTGGGTGAGAAAACAGAAAATTCTTATTCCGTGGAATAAGAATTTTCCATGGAAGTTCTTCCATGGAAGGATTCTATCCTACAGTCAGCAGTAGAGATGATGCAATTTTTCTGAGTGTTTTCACATTACTGAGAGGTCCCTCTAATAGAATACTAGATTATAACTCCTTTCTTACTAACAAAGAGGCTTTTTGTCCTTTATGGAAAAAAAATACTGGGAGAAAAAGCCAGTTATGTCAAATTGAGTATCTAATTACCTTGGAAAAAAGAATCCTTTAGGAAGGAAAAAAAATCTATTCAAAAGATTTTTCAGCATATTTAATGCACAACCCATATAAAATGAAATAAGTTACAACGTTCTTCAGTAAAATATAAAATGAATATTTTAAATAAATCAATCATTTTACTTTTTCTTACATTCTCCAGACCAATGCCAGTAAACTAAAATAAACATGTTATTAAAACAGAAATCAATAGTAAGCTTTAAAATACACAGTACTGCAAAAAGGTCAAGCTCCAGTATTGATTTTAATGTAACATTTTTGGTGTGTAGTTTCCCAAAGGGTTCTTCTCTAATATTGCTCTTCATTCTTCCTTCACTTTACATTTGCACTGGTGAATTCGTTGTTCTTTTCTGCAAAAGCTGTCCACTCCATGAAGTTTCCTACGAGCACATCATGTATGCGATGTGCTGCTGAGACATGACAAAACAAGGTCGGGAGGAGGCACTCAGACTCATGAGAGTATCAATTAAATCGAAAAGTTAATCACAGTTACACAGAGACCCCTTCCAAATACAAGGAGTAAGAAATGAATGGCTGCAATCTAATAACCCACCACTGAGAACCACCTCTGTGGACTGTGTGTACATATTTTTAAAAGCTGATTTAGAGTTTAGAAAGATTTTCTTTAAGCAGGTGAGTATGTTCAGAAATACAGAGGCTGTAATAATTCATCCTGCTAATGACAGATGAAATACGACACCACATGGAACCCTGCAGACTTCAGCAAGTCATTAGCACGGAATGTTTGAAAATCTATGGTCTTCTTCAAGAAAGCATTTTTCTTGTAGCTTTTCAAGGCAAAAGTTTACCAAGGAACTCATAGGAGATGACCCAGTCAAAGCATAGCTAAGTTTAAGAGCTATCAAGAGCCATTCCCAACTAATTATCTCTTTTGTTGACCAAAACAGAAGCCAATCCAGGGAAGGGATAACGGGGATTGTATCTGTAACTGCACTACAAAGTGGATTGAAGACACAAAATTCTTCTTCCTACTGCAGCTGCTATTTCTCTTCTGGAACTGCAGGTTGAAATTGTTGATATCCAGATACCATTTCTCATCTACTGATAGTCACCATCCACCCAACTCCCTTTGCAAGGGATCACACGAACCTTTCTTGTTCTACCTCAAAGGAAATCACAGGGAGAAGCTCAAGTACATTTTTTGGATCTTTAAGTGAACCCCACTGGACCTTGGTTGAAGAACAGTGGGAGGTTACCCTTCCACCTCTTTGTTTATGTGCTGAGCAGATAGAGAAGTATCTGGTTTTGGTAAAGGCTACACTAGAAATGCTTGTCTGTAGAACACACATGGCCATGACCCTTATTTAACTAAAAGTAAACTTTCAAGGTTGAGACTGTCTGATCAGAGATTTTAAAAAAGATTTAAGACATACTATCATAAGATCTACCTGCATCAGATCCTTTTAATAAGATCTTGAGCAACACTCACACACTGCTCAGTGCCAGTCCTTAAAATGTTCTACCTGTCTTATGCCCTAATTTTAGACCAGAAGCAGAAAGTGAAGGGCCAATGTCCAAACAAATGTCTACTTTTGAGACTTTCCCTACACTAAAATTACCTCTTATTTCCCCAGATGAAACTAGTGCTGGAATCACAGAACATACAGTGTAGGACAATTGTAGCAGAACTAAGCATAGGGAATTGGGACAATTGTACATGAGCAAACTGCACACAGAAATACACCTGGCATATTATATGCAGATACATATGGAAGACCTGATCAAAATAAACTTTCTGCAGTATCGAAGAGACTGAAAATCACCAGCATTTTGCAAAAACACCTCATTCTGCATAGAACTAACATGCCTCATATATGAAATCATACAACAAGAGTTGGGAAACATCCGTCGAGTAAAAAATACTGTAAAATCATTAATATAATTGGTCTAGTTGAAAATAAATAAAGGTTGAATTTGCCCCCACATTCAAGGACAAAAAATGGTGAGTACTATTTTATGTACAATTCCTGTCAGAAAACACATTTTTCCTTTGCCAGATATTTAAGTATTTCTTGTGTGCATTTCAGTTCATGAATCCAGTAGCCTGGAAGGCTGACATGAGATAAATTTTATTATGTTGATTATATACACTGATGTTCATTCTTACTTTTCAAAACTCTCTTTTCTTCTGTCTCTCAGAATGCAAAACCTTTATAAACTAATAAAATCAGCCATCATCAGCATGACGTAGAATCATAGAATCACAGAATCACAGAATGACCTAGATTGAAAAAGACCACAAAGGCATCACATATTCTGCTTAAAAAATAGCTTAATGAGTCTTATAAGAACAGCTGAGGGAACCAGGAATTAGCCTGGAGAAGAGAAGGCTCAGGGGAGAAGATTATGAGCCTCAACAATTCTATGAAAGGAGGTGTAGCAAGGTGGGAGTCAGCCCCTTCTCCAAGTAACAGCAACAGTAGTGGTGTAAAAAATAATGGCATCAAGATGTCCCAGAGGCTCAGGGAGACTATTAGGAAAAACATTCCAGAAAGACTGTTGACATATTGAAATTGGTTGCCTAGGAAGGTGGTGGAGATACCATTCACAGAATCATAGAATCACAAGGTTAGAAACGACCTATAGATCATCTAGTCCAACCGTTTCCCCATTACCACTGCCACCACTAGCACTAAACCATATCACGCAGCACATCATCCAGATGCCTCCTGAACACTGCCAGGGACGGCGACTCCACCACCTCCCTGGGCAGCCATTCCAGTGCCTGACCACTCTCGGGGAGAAAAAACTTTTTCCTCATGTCTGATCTTAGCCTCCTCCGGTACAACTTGTGGCCATTTCCTTGGGTCCTGTTTATTGCCTGGGAGAACAGGCCAAATTCCTCTTCACAGCCTCCCTTCAGGAAGTTGTAGAGTGCAATGAGGTCTGCCCTGAGCCTCCTCCAGACTAAACAATCCCAGCTCCCTCAGCTGCACCTCGTAAGACTTGTGCTCCAGACCCCTCGCCGTTTTTGTTGCCCTTCTCTGGTCACGTCCCAGGGCCTCGACGTCATTCCTGTAGTGAGGGGCCCAAAAGTGAACACCGTACTCGACGGGCGGCCTCACCGGTGCTGAATACAGGGGGATGATCACCTCCCTGCTTCTGCTGGCCACGCTATTGCTAATGCAGGCCAGAATGCCGTTGACCCTCAAACACCTGGGCACGCTGTCGGCTCATGTTCAGCCGAGCATCAACCAACAGCCCCAGGTCCCTTTCCTCTTCACACTCATGAGGAAAAACTTTTTCCCCCCGACAGTGGTCAGGCACTGGAATGGCTGCCCACGGAGGCGGTGGAGTCGCCGTCCCTGGCAGTGTTCAGGAGGCGTCCGGATGAGGAGCTACGAGATATGGTTTAGTGGCTCGTGGTACGAATGGTGACGGGAGGACGGTTGGACTAGATGGGCCTGTATGTCCTTTCCAACCTTGTGATTCTACAATTCTATGATTCTATGAAAGGTTGCCCCCAGAAACCTTTGGTGGAGCTGCCACCCTCCTGCTTGGAAGCCAAGGGCCCGCACCCATGAGGCGGTGACCGTGATGTCACAGTGGGTGTCACGGAGCGGCCATTGTGACGCGTGAAGCTTGGAGCAGAGCAAAGGCTGCCGGGCTCAGGGGGAGTCACTGCGGCCTGGTGAGGCGTGGAGAGAGGAGGGACTCTCGCAGTGCTCACCGTCGACGCAAATCATGTATGCTAGGAAGCGGAAGTTGTCTGACTCGCAAGAGCCAGGTGAGAGCGCAGCATCCCTGAGCCCCGCTCCCGACACTGGGCAGAGGGGTGCTGGGGCTGTGCCTGCTGCTGAGAGCTGAGAGGGGAGGAAGGGGCAGGCAGGAGCTCCCAGACAGGCCTGGGGCAGGGCCCCTCTGCTCCTTGGCAAGGGGGCCCATCTTGGGCTGTGGCTGCCTTGCCTTGGGCCTGCCGTGGCCCCTTCCCCTCCACCGCCTCCAGCCAGCACGGCAGGCACAGAGCAGGACCCTGGGAACGGCCCTCAGGGACACCTGGCCCCGCCACCTGCTCACCGCTGCTCACATTTGCTCTCTCCTCTGCAGCGTGCGTGCTGTGTGGCTGGGTCGATTACGACCTGGACACCTACGGGCGCATATTTGACCAGATCGAGTTTAGGGTCCACGAGTTCTGCTTGGTGAGTTCCCTCGAGCGATCCTGACTGCTTCCTGCCGGGACGCTCCCCTTCTTCCTGTCCTCATGAGATCCTGCTCTTTTCTCTCCTACAGATTTTTGCCAACATCTCTTTTGACGAAACACCAACAGACCAGGGAACTGTGCACATTGATTATGCTGCCCTCACAACCAAGGTCAAGCAGGCAAACCAGAAGGTGAGGACCTGAACGGAGCGGGCAGATTTGTGCCCCGAAAGGCTCACACCAGCTTAGCCTGGACGCAAAGAAAGCAATTGCAGCCTTTCCAACCGCCTCCAGGACAAAGTCCTGCAATTGGAGATGCGCCCTGTCCGCCAGGCGGCTTTGTAGAGTGTGACCAAGCAATTCCCACACCCTGTGCCCTGCCCAGAGGTCTGGGGCCGGCTGCAGAGGCCCTGAGCCTGCTGCTGATGGGGCTGTTCTGCTCTTTCCAGCAATGCTGTGTTTGTGGAGAGAGGGGCGCTGCCATCACGTGCACAGAGAGCGGCTGTGAACGAAGCTTCCACCTGCCGTGTGCCAAGGACGGGCAGTGCATCACCCAGTTCTTTGGGCTGCACAGGTAAGGGCTGTCAGCAGCAGCCAAGCCAGGGAGGATCCCGCAGCGACAGCTCCCAGCAGCCTGCCAGAGCCAGAGACAGGGCCTGGGGCTCCTTCGCAGTCCTCTACCTTCCACCCATCACTTCTCAGCATGCCCATCCCTTCCATCTTCCCCAAGGTCCTACTGCTTTGAGCACTGCCCTCGACAGACAGCAGTGACAGCTTCAGCAACCGGCACCCGCTGCGCCATCTGCCAGGAGACCGTGGGGAACATTGCATCCTACCACACCCTGACGTGCTCGGTTTGCAAACATGCCTGGTTCCACCGGGGCTGCATCCAGGTAGGAGTCCTCCCCTCACCCTGCAGGCACGCTTAGTGCTAAGCAGCACCAGGCACTGCTCACGCTCACTCTGCTTGTTCTTCTCCTGCAGCAACAGGCCTTGAATGATGGCAAGGAGTTCTTCCGCTGCCCTGTCTGTCAAGACAATGCTCTTTTCTGCATAGAGATGTCCATCCTCGGGATCCAAATCCCAGACAGGTTGGTGTCCTTCTGCCAAACCATGCAGATGAGAAGGCATGAGCACTGGGCCTGCCAGCGAGTGTCTCGGCAGTCCTGGCCTTTGGCCGTCACAGGAGCACGTGCCTCAGCTTCATGGAGAAGCTGGAAATGGGGTTGGGGTGGATGAGAGGGGATAACCTTGGATCTGGTGCTGGCAATGCTGGTGCCTCATCACTTTCCCTCCCTTCTTTTATAGAACACCAGCATGGGAGGACGAGCGTGCATTCGCAACACTTATGCAGAGGCACAGGTGCTGTGATGCCATCGTGTGCTTTTACCACAGAGGCAGGGAGCTGGCAGAAGAAGAGGGGTGAGTTACCGCAGCAGCTCTCTGTGGATCCGTGGGGGATGTCACAGAGCCTCAGCACAGGCTGGGGGAGCAAGGACTGAGCAGCAGAGATGTGCCGGGGACTCCCTGGCTAGGCTCACTTGGTCCTCAAAGCCACAACCCCCTTGCTTCCCCAGGCCCTGGCAGCTGATCCTGTGCAGCTCCTGTGGAGTGGAGAGCACCCACCGGCAGTGCTCCTACTCAAGCATCAGGATGAACATGTGGGACTGTGACAGATGTGCTGGCCTGGGTACCGGTAAGAGGCGATGAGTCGCGAGGCACAGGGCTGGGGCCAGGCAAGGCCTGGCAGCAAGTGCTCGGGGCAGCTTTGCCAGAGTCTCTCTGCTCCAGGAGGGATGGCAGCCTGTCCCTACCCGGAGCTACAGGTTCCTCCTGCTGACCTTCCGCCTCCCCTTACAGCCTCCGCCGCCATCTCGGAGCTCGCGGCACTCAGCACTGCCAGCCAGCAGAGCAGCCTGGAGCCATCCCACAGCCCCCAGGAACACGAGCACAACTGCTCCAGCCCCGACAGCCAGGCAGCATCCGAGCCATCACAAAGGTCCCAGCTGCCACAGCTCAGCTGCCAGACCAGTGAGCTGGGGACAACCTGCTCACATGGTCCTGACCATCAGGATACAGTGGAGCAGCACCAAGCACAGCATGGGAGCAGCCATACACCCACCCCAGCCACTGAAAGCAGCTCCCGCATCTCCACCAGACGGGGCAGATCGGGATCCTCCACAGCAGCCACAGCAGCCGCACGCAGGAGGCGTCCCAGGCAGCGGAGAACAAGCCGCACACGAAGCCGCTCCCCGCTGCAAGGTTGGGCTTCAGGATCCCAGAGCCCAACCAGAAGACCTCGCGGCAGCAGGCGAACACCATCTCCAGCTGCTCAGAACAGAACCTGCAGCACCACCAGAGCGGCAAGGCGGAGGTCCTCGAGGGCTCCCCTGCATTCACACCCTGCGGAGTGGCCCGGGCAGACAGGGGAGGCCCGCATGCAAAGCCGTTCCCCAGTGGCACAACGAGCCACATATGTCCTCAGCCGGTGCAGAAGAGGCTGCAGGAGAAAGCCCCAACAGCAGAGGCTTTCCCGGTCATGAAGTGACTCCCGGGTCTAACATTGAAGCCAACAACCACCTCCCATAAGCCCAAAAGAAGATGCCGTGTTCCAACAGTGCGGTCTATCCAGGCATGTTGTCACTCCTGGGTGCAACATCGATCCAACATCTGCTGACCCCCCGCACAATCAGCCCAAAAAAGGTGACATGGAAGCAGTTCCAACCGGGGGGGGGGCATCCCAGGCACAAAGGCACTCCTGGGTCTAAGATCGGAGCCAACATCCGCACCCCGGCACAATTCGCCTGAAGGCAGACGCATGGAAACAGCCGCGGGCCAGTACCATGTGCTGGCTCTAGCCCCAAGTGTCCAACACAATAAACCCAACCATCCCCCACCCATTTCTTTGTCAGCTTCTTTTTCTCCGCTTGTCCAGATGTGGGCAGACCAAGGCGCTGGGATCACAGGGTTTCCTCCTCCTCAGCACCTTCCCAGTGGCTGTGCAAAGGCTGCTCTGCAGCCCTTGGGCAGCCTGGAGGATTGGGCGCAGAGGAACCTGCCGAGCTTCCAGAAGGCTGAGTGCAGGGCCCTACACCTGGGGAGGAACCAGGGCACGCTTCTGTAAAGTAAGGAGCTGACCCGCTGGACAGGAGCTCTGTGGAGAAGGATTTCCCGCCTTAGTTCCCGGTGGGGCGGGGGGAGCCATCAGAGTGCCACCTTGTGGCCAAGACCACCAATGGCAGCCTGGGGTGCCTTCAAGAGAGTGTGACCAGCCGGGCAAAAGAAGTTCACCTCTCCCTCTACTCTGCCCCGGTGACGCCACACCTGGAGTCCTGTGCCCACTTCTGGGCTCTTGCAGCTCAAGAAAGACAGGGAACGTTGCTGGAGAGTCCAGCAGTGGGCTACAAAGCCGAGGAGGGGCCTGCAGGAGCATCTTCCTCAGCAGGAAAGGCTGACGCACCCGCTGCTGTTTAGCTTGCAGTAGTCTGAGAGGGGAGCTCATCAATGCTTATCAATACTTAAATGGGGGCTGCCAAGAGGATGAGGCCAGACGCAGCAGGGAGCATCTCAAATTGCTTTTACTGGGCTCTACAACGGGCCACCTGATCATGGGGAGCCCGTTGACGAGGCCTTCTTGCTTCAGCTGCAGCAAGTGTCACGCTTGCAGGCTCTTGTCCTGATGGGGTGGTTGAAATCCCGCACTGGGATAGCGGCATGGCGGGGGGCAGACAATCCAGGGCATTCCTGGGGCCTGTTGAGGATAACTTCCTGGTCCAGGCATTAGATGGAGCGAGCCGAGGTGAAGCCTTACAAGAGCCGCTCTCCATCAGATTTGAGAAACCGTGGCAGTTGGGTGCAATCCCTGGTGACTGGCAAAAAGGAAACATGACTCCAAGTTTAAGAAGGGCAGAAAGGATGACCCGGGGACCTAGAGGCTGGTGAGCCTCACCTCTGTGCCTGGGATGATCATGGTGCAGATCCTCCTGCTCACCATGTGAAGGCACACAGGAGACCAAGAGGTGACCCGAGACAGCCGGCGTGGCTTCACCAAAGGCGGATCTTGCCTGACCAATCAATCTGGTGGTCCTTTGTGATGGAGGGTGGCAGCGGTGGACGGGGAAAAGGCGAGGGATGTCATCTCCCCGGCCTTCTGCAAAGCCTTTGACACGGTCCCCCACCTCATCCTTCTCTGTAAATGGGAATGGTATGGATTTGAAGGAGGCAGTGCTCGATGGATTAAGAAGTGGTTGGCTGATGGCAGCCAAAGGCTTGTGATCAACGGTTCTCTGTCTGGGTGGAGGCCAGTCACGAGAGGTGTCCCTTAGGGATCAGGGGGCTTGGGATAGGTGCACCCTCAGCGAGTTTGCGGACGACACCAAGCTGAGCGGCGCAGTGCATCCACTGGAGGGAAGGGACCTGGGCAGGCTGGAGAAGTGGGCCCATGTGAACACAGCGAGGTTCAACAAGGCCATGTGCAAGGTGCTGCACTTGGGCTGGGCAATCCCAAGTACTTACACTGGCTGGGGGAAGAACTTGAGAGCAGGCCTGCGGAGAAGGCCTGGTGGACAAGAAGCTGGCCGTGAGGCAGCAGCGTGCGCCTGCAGCCCAAAAGAGCAGCTGTATCCTGGGCATCGTGAAACAAGGGGTTGCTTGCCAGGAGAGGGAGCGATGTCCAAAGGGCCGGAGCACCTCTCCTTTGAAGAAATATTGAGGGAACTGGGCTTCTGCAGCGTGCAGAAGAGAAGGCTCTGGGGAGACCTCACTGTGGCCTTCCAGCACTCGAAGAGAAGGAGGGGGAGCGGCTTTTTGACGTGGGTTGATAGTGATAGGACAAGGGGGAATGGCTTTAAGCTAAGACAGGGGAGGTTTAGGTTAGATATTTGGAGGAAGTTTTTCACTCGGAGGGTAGTGAGGCCCTGGAACAGGCTGCCCAAGGAGGCTGTGGATGCCCCGTCCCTGGAAGCATTCAAGGCCAGGCTGGATGGGGCCTTGAGCAACCTGCTCCACTGGGAGGTGTCCCTGTCTGTAGCAGGGAGCTTGGAACTAGATGGCCTGAAAGGTCCCTTCCAACTCAACCCATTGCTGTGATTCAGCGAAAAATGAAACAACGCTCCGCTGTATTTTCCAAATGCGCAAACTTCCACAGCTTGGACGGGATGGGTTGTTCAGAACCTACCCTGGCAATCCGGGAGGACACTAACATCTTCATCAAGGACCGGGACAAAGGGACAAAGTGTGCCCCTGGCCTGTGTCTAGATGTGGCGGACACGCCAGAAGGCAGTGCTGCGATTTAGCGACGGTTAGCCACGATGAGAGCTGGCCAAAGAGGAACCTGGTGGGGTTTCACAAGTGCGAGTGCAGGGTGGTGCACCTGGGGGGGAATATCTGCACACGTCAGTCCAGACGAGGGGCTGACCTGCTGGAGAAGAGCTCTGCACAGAAGGACCTGGGTCTCCTGGTGGATACCCGGCTGGCCATTCTCACCTGCTGGAGGTGATCCTTGTCAGCCGTGAAGGACAGGCAGCCTTCCAAGGAAGATCTGGGATGTTACCCAGGCAAGTGGACAACCTTGGAGAAAGGTGGTGAGCAATCGAGGGAATTAGCTGGAGTGGAATTAGTGGTGGAGTCGCCGTCCCTGATGGTGTTCAGGAGGCATACGGATGAGGAAGTATGAGATACGGTTTAGTGGCTCCTGGTAGTAATGGTGATGGGACGACAGTTGGAGTAGGTGGTCTTCTATGTCCTTTCCAATTTTGTGATTCTATGATTCTCTCTTTTAGGAGGCTTCTCTTTCAGACATGTCTAACAGGCTATGGCAGGTATTTAAAAGGGGACAAAATCTTGCTTTTTCACTTCTTCTGAGTCCACACACACACACACACACACACACACACACACACACACACATACCAGTGGCAGTAAGAAACATCATAGCAGAACGCCATTAAATATGCTCAATTAATTGTTCAATAAGCCTCAAATACATCACTGAGGTACTGGTGTTTTCATTAAATAATCAACGTCATAAAAGCAATGTATTATTCCGAGTTAATGGTAGGTACTGACATGAACTGGAAACAGACTATGAGAATATTAATGGTATTCTTAATCTAGGGGAAATAACACACTATATTCTTTCCTATTCTGTTCAAAATAGTAAGTTCTCTAGTAATTATAACTGTAATAGCAGTATTATTTCTATGTTATTGTTCCTAATACTAATAGTATTACAACCTATAAATTAGCTTGAGCATTATCATATGACTGTAGCTCCAACACATTAACTGGTCACATCTACTAATGCAGTCACCGCAAGTTCTGTTGCAATTGAATAAAAACCAGCTTAAGTTTTCAAATTAAATGACTCTTGAGAGGAAACTTTCTTCATGTTCTAAAGCCACAGTGAGAGACAACAGCTGAGCTGAGTAAAAGAACCAGTGCATTAGCTTGAACTTTGTGTCTTCAGTGGGGTTTTTGGCCAATATGGTATCATTAGAAAGTTCTGCTAACCTATTCTTAATCTCCAGAACTGATTAGAGAGCATAGGAATACCTACTGGTCAGACTCAAGGACTAAATACCCAACCTCTAACACGAGTAAGTTCATCCACATATAACTCTGCCTTTTTCTGAGAGGATAAACATTGCTTTCACTTAAGGAGATGGAAATAAATAAGTACTTCTATGGACAGAGACTTTATTCATCCAGTCTATCAAATTAAGTAGAGAAACTCCCAGGGGAAATTCAGCCAGAAGGCAGCTTTAGTAAAGCACTTCCAGCAACATTTGTCCATTAGTTGGCCTGGGAAAGCAATATGTGAGATGAGGTGGTGTTCTGGCCCAGAATGGTTAAACATGAGGGAATTCAGTCACTGGCAGCAGTCCAATTTCCATCAACAGATTACAAGCCACACGTGTTCTCATGACAGTAGTTATTAAGTTTTGCATTAATTTATGACGCTTCCCAACCACTACATACTCCCAGACTCTAAGAGAAGAAAATCCTGGAGAGACTTGTCATAGTTTCAGGGAAGTTTTAACCATTTGCCTAGGTATGTATGAATAAATAAACTACATACCAAGTTAATTAAAAAAAAAAAATCTTCTTTCAGAGTCTTACATGGATATACTACACATCTGATCAAAATGTGGTGATCAATGCATACAGAAACAGTACTGAAATTATCCATTATATAGAGTTAGACAACTGACAGTCAAAAGTTTACCTATGTTTAATTTTTTACTTAAAGATAGCAAAACTGTGTTTGAGAAGGCAATGGATATACACACTTTCTAAATACATAACCTTTGTGTTTCTCTATCTCATAAAATGTTTACCAAAGACATTACGGATATCAGCATCACCTGCCATCAATATTTGACTTAAAGATAGTCAAGAAAAAAGTAGTAGGTTATCAATTTCATATTTTTTTTTTAATGCATTGAAAGTGCAAAGCAAAGTAGTTTTTAATACTATGGTATCCATTAAATTAACTGATTATGGGGCTTATGCCCCTACCATAACTATTCAAAAAATTTAAACACCAGAACTACAGCATTCCAAGTTGCTTCTCACCAGTTAAAAGTGGCAAATCTTTCATCCAAATGCAGAGGTCTGGCTTCATTCTGCTCACTTGCCTACCAAAGTGCCTGAAATAATAAGCTGAAAGAGCTACTGAATCACCGTTCTACAATGCACTACCAGCACAGACATCAGACACCATCCTTCTCAATCTAACCAGCCTTGAACACTGGTGCATTTGTACTCTGCATTCTTCGTATAGGTTACGAAGCCTACATTTCACTTCCTTTTTTCACATGTTCAAGGATTAACACCATAGAATCACAGAATGGCTTGGGTTGGGAGGGACCCCAAAGACTATCCAGTTCCAACCCCCCTGCCACAGACAGGGCCATCAACCTCCAGATGTGGTACCCTTACCTGTCAACGTCATTCGTGAACATGTTTGACACAACAAAGAAAGTACTTCTGTTATTGCTTCCATGAGCTGCAGGTTCTGAAGACTTGAATAATGTGGTCTAAAGCTCTTGAACTCTGGAATGGCTTCCAGTTGCTCCTGGAATATACCCTATGCATGCTAACAACTGTTCTCTGTAACAGTTTTATTCCAGTATATGTTTTAAGCACAGTACAGCTGGGAACACAGGTTTTGTTCCATCTTACAACCATCCATGTGCTTTCATGTTTACTATATAACTAAATACAAAAGGAGTATTTTTAAGTTTTTCTTGTCTGTATTACCTAGAAGTCTCTGCATTGCACCAAAGTGAAAGGTATAAAATGTTCTATCTGAACAGTGTACACTGAGCTCTTAAGTTTATGTTTCAAAACTGAAGTCCAGTAATGATGAAAAATTATACCAGCTCTAAAAGTATGTAAGTGTCCAGAAGACTGATAGATACCTGAGCTGTATAGAAAATTGCAGGCTTTTTCCACTTGAAAGTATGGATCTTGACTTAAAAAAAAAACAAAAAACAACCACAACCACCACACACTGCACAGACATTTCTCATGGCCCTGAATTCGAGAGAGATTGCTTTCTCAATTGGAATAGAACAGGAGGGGTAGGTATGCTGAATCCGAACAACAGAAATCTGTTCTTCATGAGGTCGGCATAGCAGCAGTCACTTCACTCTCAGCAGAACATGTTCTGAAGGAGAACAGCTCCATTTATTACAGCGCTTCTTCAGTGTTTTTAACAACACAAGCTTCAACCAGAGCTCAGTCCGTAAAACACCTCAAGTAACAGCTAAGTAAACACTTCCATCTTTTAAATCTATTTTATGAGACAAAAGCCTTCACACTCCAGCCAAGTATTTATTTATAATCATATATATATATATATATATACATATAGTACACAGAAAGTAAAATAAGAAATTCTTGATTATCTCTAGAAAAAAAAAACAACACCTAGTAAAGACACAAAAGATGCTAAGAAGACTCTTAACATGTTATTTTCATGAGGATATTTTTGTTCTAGATTTAGTCTGATAGTTTACACTTCAAAAGCACAGATTCTTCAAACCAAGTTTAAGAGAACACAGCAATAGCCCCTGTAAAACAGCAAATAGCCTCTGTAAAACACACCATCAGGCATGTGAAAAGCCAGCCTACTCCCTACCTTCCACATGCCAACGCACAGCTAACAGAAACTGAGCTACGGAAAACCTGATGAGAATCACTGAGAAGTGTCAAGGGACAAAATACTGAAGTTACAAAACAAACATTTCCATACTGTAAACACGTTTAGATGAACTCTAAGCAGCCAACATTCAGCTCGAATACAACACGAGCTTTCCTGTCAAAGACCAGTTCAAAGAGGAGAGATTTTTCTATTACATATTGATTTCCTTTACTGCTGATTAAAGAAAAGCCCGATTCATTTTCTTGGGCATTTATATAGTCCTAGCTAATTACATACTCCATCAGCCTAACACAATTAAATAACAATATAATGATGTCTAGAAAACAACTGCTATATATGCAGACAGTTTAAGTAGCACTAATTACACCCTAATTTTTAAAATCCATCATAATGAGTCTTTCTTCCCATTCTCAGAGGGGAAGACAATGAGTAGATTAATATTTGTGATCTGTGTGTTGTATTACCTTCTAAACAAAACCACTGAAAGGAACTACGAATCACCACACAAATCCACCAAGTTCACCATACAGCCAAACTGATGTCCAATTCAAATTGGAAGTTTTTACTTGCTAATAATTACCAGCATCAAACTCAACAGAGGGAATATATCTTTGAAATGCTACACCCAACTCTGCAGCTGCGTTCTGTGTGTTTGTATCAAGTTTCTCACAGTAATTACAATCTCTACAGGCTCTGAAAATACACAACTAATAAAGTAATGGTTTTACATACAAAAGAGCTACCAAAAAGGGTTGTTTGTTTGTTTGTTTTTCAGGTAAACCATCTAACTACCATACTTTGCATCTTCAAAGTGCTAAGACATTAAATATTAAAGCAGTTGAAAACATTCTGCAATACAGAGAAATAACAACAACTACCATTTCTACTGCTGTTAAAACATACTTTTGATCAAACAGAAGACTTAAAACAGAGGGATTGTAAGTAATCCACCCATACAGCGCTCCCTATTGCTATCTTTCTACAATGATTTTTTTTTTTTTTTTAAAGAAAAAAGAGAAGTTAAGAAAGATTGATTTTAAAAGACCAAAGAAGTCAGGTAAAAATTGATACAGAACGTTGACAAGGCAGCATCAGCTGATTTGCTGCTTTTAATGTGTATTTAATATCAAAATTGGTTATATAGCCCCAGGGTCTTACCTACCATTTGTCTTGAGGGCACAAAATTTAACTGTTGATAATAAATAGGTAAATAGCAGTAATAAAAGCATTAAGAACATTTGTTTCAAATACTGTTATTAACAAACAAACCTTCTCTTTTGAGCTTCAGAGTCTCTCCTGGCTCGTTCTAATGCCAATTCTTCTGCAATTCTTTTCTTTAGTTCTTCATCATTAACTACAATTAAAAGAAAATTAAATGAAGTGTTAACAGAACACAATATATTCCTCATTACGGAAACAACTACATAATACATTATTTTGTTTTTTCTATAAAGCAAAGTGCTTTCTTGTGATTTAACTGCCTTTCAAATTTTAATGCACAACACTAGAGAGCCATTAAAAATTATACTTATTAAACAACTTTTCCATTAACAGTATCTTCTGAAAATTATGAAAAAGCATACAGTTAAATTAAAGGTGATATAGTTAAATTAAGGACATGTTTCTTAAAAAAAAAAAAATAATAATATATATACACACACACACTGTTATAAAGTAAAATCAGGACAAACGCCTGAACTTTAAGTAGAAAAGGCAAACATGCTTTTTACTCATATGAAACAGAGGGAAATAAATTCCTATGTAATTAATCAAGTATTTTTATACACATTTTTCCTCAACAACGGAGCATTTCTAACATCTTACGTACTGATATTTTTAGTCTCTCTTGTTGGAAAAAAAGTTTTTGCCTGAAATTCTCTTCATTTCACTTAAGCAGGTGGGCATAGAATAAGCATTTATTTTGTTTTGACTCAGCCGAATTCTTCAAGTCTATAATTAACTTTCCCACACACAAGTAGTGTAAGTACATACAGTGTAAGATCCACTGATTCTACAAGCTTGAAAAACATCCAAGTCTACCAAAAGCCATTCAGTGAGACTTCTGTTCACACACACACAAAAAAAACTCCCTTTACAAAATGGCTTGGGTTGGAAGGAACCCCAGGGATCAACCTCCATATCTAATACCAGAGCAGGCTGCCCAGGGCCCCATCCAACCTGGCCTTGAACACCTCCAGGACAGGGCACTCACAGCCTCCCTTCATCACCGATCACAGAATCATAAAAGCTCTTTAAGTCCACTCAGATCATCCCACCTAACCATCAACATCCTCCCCATGCCCACTAAACCATGCCCATCCCTCAGTGCCACATTAACACGTCTCTTCAACACCCGCACAGACATCAACTCCATCTCCCTGGGCAGCCTGTTTCAATGCATCACCACTCTTTCTGAGAAGAAATTTTTCCTAATATCCAATCTGAATTGATATTCAAGTGCTCGGTCTTGCAAGCTACTACACTGTTCATATTCAATAGCATCAATCTGTGCACCCATGAGCACAGAACTGTAGAGATAAGAAATTTTGCATTTACTTCCTTCAACTGAAGCTGTAGCAATTAAACATGTTTCAGCAGACTTCCAGAGGAAAGGTTGTTTCAATCAGAACGCAAACAAACCAACCAGACATTTGCTCATTTTTGAGATAGTTTCATACATTTTTTTTCTCCATACAAAGGCAAATTGACACAAGCACAGCAGGAATAAAACAAATCAAATACTGTTAAGATTGAGCAATACTTGCTCATTCTTACAAGTATTTACAATGTTCTCCATTTTCAGAAAATGCATTGGCTTCGTAACCAAAAGTTGCAGACAATGTTGATTTGTAATTACTGCTATATATATATATATATACACACATATACATATATACACACACATATATATATGCTATATACACATACATACACACACATACGCACATATATAAATATATATATACACACACACATATATAAAAATATATAAATTTATATATATATATATATAAAAAGTAACTCTACAACACTTCTATCTTCCAGTACAGGCATCAGGAAAGTTTCCTTACTCATATGAAGCAGCTGGCTCAAATTCCATTCTCTGGACCCACAGAGCAACAAAACATGCAGTCTCACTCCAAAAACCAAGATATAGATGTGAGACAACCTCCTCAGAAATAGAAACCAAAACACTAGCTTAAGTAACTGTAAGACAGCAACTGCATTTTAAGGCAGGAATCAATTGCAAGTTAACAGTTACAAAGCAGTGTCCTTACTGTTTGTGTCTGTATTCATGCACAGCGACAGCACTCAACAATTGTCAGCAGTCAGAAACTTGTGGAGATACTGGGGCAAAGGAGAATGAGACATCTGCCTTTCAGGTAATGCTTAAAAATAAAAAATAATTTAAAGAGAGAGGCAGATTTACCCAGAAGTGGAACATTTTCAGTTTAGACTTCCTCAGACTATCAGGTTTGAGCCTATATGTCATACATACTCCAGCAAAGTGCACCAATCACCAAACTGGCATCAAATTTAAGTAAAGACAAAGTAAGTATTTGGGTTAGGCTTTTTTGGGACAAATTTCTCAGCTAAAGAAATGCTTCAGAGGGTGCCTATTAATCACAACACAAATCAGGGCAGTCGCCAGTTCTGGTATCTCCTTTGTGGAACCAACTTTTTGTTTTACATTAAGCAGCAATCAGATTTTGTGAACCAAAAGGATGCACACAAAAAAAAAAAAAAAAAAAAAAAAAACAATGACAAACATGATCTCTGTGATACTGACTTCAGGAGTCATTTTGATCTGCAAACATTACCCAGCATCATTAGCCCACGTTCCTTTTACAGTTAAAAGAGCCCAGTGTGCAAGTCTCTCATCTAAAGCAGATGTTCATAATAACAAGTTTTATGAATGAACGAAGCATCTCCATGACTCTATGGGAATCCTGAGCAACTAAATCAGTTATAAGCACCCTAAGTAAAGCAGTAAAGAAATCAATAGCCATTCTGCCAGACACAGCAAAAGCTTACTCAGATGATGGAGTTGTAACAGGAAAGGACGAGGGGACACTTGTGAGCCTGAATCTGTGATTCTGTAAAGTGAGTGTCTGTAAAATTCACTCTGAAGTCAAATTATATATGACAATCCAGAGGTAAATATATATATATCTATATTTAAACAGATATTTAAATTACTACAAACCCTGAAAGAAAAGCAAATGTCCATTTTATTGGGACTATCTCTACTGACTGCCATCGCTGTTCCCCTGTTTTCTGACCTGAGGCTACACGAGTACATGCTCACAACCTCTGTTTGGGAGACACTGAACTGCTGCACCACACCTGTACATTCCCAAACAAAGATCAGAGAGAACACTCACCCAAAGAGACAAAAAGTTTAGCCAAATATCAGGCAATCACAAGGATGCTGGTTTCGTATTGCAGCACACACGAACCTCCCCGTACCTCAGTAAGCACCGCAAGCCAAAATGAAAGCTGTTAAGGTTCTGCGTTTGTACACTTAGAAATGATTAAGCTGTCATAAAGCAAAAAAAATGTATTTCACATCACAGCTACCTTATTCACAGAACAATCTGAAAACCCACGATCAAGTGTTTCTTACTGCAGTTTTGCTCAACTCTGATACCTCAATATTTCACATTCTTTTAATACTGTGCCTGAGAATACAGGAAATGTTGTGTAAGAATGTTGTTCACCAGCATTTATATCATGAGCCTCGTTGCTTTGGTGCACAAAAACAAATACAGAAACCTCAGACCATAAAATAGCCTTTAAAGTCATAATAAGAAGAGATTCAGGCATCAGCCAATAAAGACATTTGACCTTAACAATCAATTAGATTGCCCATCGATCTGCCAAATACTAATAGGGAATAAAACTGGAGCCATAGATCACTCAATAGAATTATTGTAAGATATAATTAGGTAGCTCCCCAGTGGGAAGTTTATGATGTTTCAGTAAAAAATTGCAGTTTTATAAGTAGGAGAGATTTGTTCTGGGAGAAGAAGCTTTTAGAACAAAAAAAAAGTTAATTTATTACAATGGGGATGAGGAAAAAAATGGAACTGTTCTAGGTAAAACCAACACTATTTCCCTGCAATGGAAATCTCTGCTCAGACTGCAGGACGTTAAAACCAAACAGCTGGCAAGCTAGTGGAGAATATCACAATATGGTAGATATAAGTCTGCAAAAATAAGCATAATCAGGACACAATAAGCATACAACAGCTGCCAAAAATTACTTAGCTATTCCTATCCCCTTAGTATTTCAAGTTCTTCAGGACACTGTAATCAGTGTCAAACTCGTCTTTAACTGCATCCCAGAGAAGAGAAACCTGGAAGATTTTCAGACAACTATATTTAGGAAGGTCACACTTAACCTTAGCGCTTTGCTATGCTCCTACAAGAGGGCAAAATGCATCTCTGCCTTTCACCAAGTCTGAATGCACTAATGCACAGTTCACATCACAGGACAATTTAGATAGATGGTCAGTAATGGGAACTATGCTCTGAAAGCCATAGTGCTCTACCCAGAAATAACTCTGTCCTCTTAGCATGCGAGTTGGGGATGCTGATAGGTGTCTGATAAGCTGTATTCTCCCTGCAATAATGGAAATCGAGTACCACCAGCTGCACTGCCAATAGGCTCCTTACCCTGCTCAGCTCCAGCAGCAGGTTGCACAGTGCTTAACAGACTGACCATCCTGCCCTGTGTAACATCACCACAGATGTGAACACTGGTGTAAGAGCCAAGTTAAAACAAAGAGCTCTCGCCTGGAGCCTCACAGACCAAGCAATGATGGTCAGAGAACACTTTGCCATTAGGATGCCTTCGGGATGAAGGAACCTGGGCTTTGACATCTGGCTACCTCCTCCTCTGAAATGCTTTGATACACAGATATTATGTCTAATAGTAAGTCACAAACTCACAAACATAAGATGCATTTCCTCCCCTTCGCACACAGAATTTAACTTGAAGATGAGCAAAGGTAAGTTCACCAATTTTTAAACAAACCATTTCTGTGTACTTCAGTGACATGCCAATACATGGACTTGGTACATTCAGCTTGCTCAACACTCAAGACAAAGACTTAAAAGATCTAGAGAAACTATAAGTTACAGCCAACATCTATCTAATGGCTAAAACCTATGGCTGTGCCCAACAGAAAGAAAACTTCCAAAATAAAAGCTGCAGCACATTGCAGCAGGGTTTTGACAAACACACAAGCAGACCAACAGTTATGCAAGTGCAACAGCATTTCTGCATCAATGCTATTTTGTTTTAATTAAAAAAGAGCAGAATACCTCACTCATACAGATAGATATTGTTCTCTGTAATCTACATTAAGTGTAATATAATTGCTTTAAGAAAAAAAGCCCGCAGAACGACAGGAGTGTACAAAGTAATTAACATTCTTTATGTGTCCTTCAAAATCAGATGAAAAAATAAAACATACATATTCACAGGGCCCAAAAGACTAACAGAGTAGTCCAAAAGACTAATTATAACTCCTCAGTCCTCATTGATGGCTCCTAGGGGTACTGAAGAGCTCAAGCATTTCCCAATAGTTACAGAGGCTTCAGAGGGAAAAAAACAAAAAACAAAACAAAAAAAAAAAACCACACCTCCATGTTGGAACACTCAAAAGCCATCGACCAGCACCACGGACCCAAAGCCAAGAGCTTTGTAACAAGCAAAATTCTTTGGAAGACAACAGCAACCCTAAACTCTAGGTCTACTATAGATTGCTGTGTTAGGATGTATGCAACTCATGCATTTGGACAGTACTTTCTTCCATCCTTTTGCTTCATCATTCAAATCAAAAGATCGAGATTCATAACTTCTCTTGCTTAAAGCTGTCTTGTAGAAAAAGTATTTAACAAGATAGTACAGCGTAGCAAGAAGGCAGCACCCAAAGCTGCAAACAACACACATTAGTTACTTGCAGCTTGAAAACAATTAGATAGAGAAGTGAAAATATGATACAGACAAATTAATCAAACAACCTCTAGCTTGCAGAGCTAGGAGTCTGCTGTTAGTTTTGGGATTTAAAAAAAAAAAAAATGTTAATGGAAACAGCATTTACCATCAGGCACCTTAACTAAATCCTCCTGAAAGGGCAGGTGCATTAAGTTATTAAGAGACACTTAGGTTTGGTACAATCACACGTTTTAGAGAATGCTTAGGAAAACAATATTCAGAGACTGAATTTACAAAATTAAAAAAAAAAAAAAAAAAGGAAAACCAGCAGATCTACTGATCTTTCACATTCAGCTTTGCTAACAACACAAAGACGGTCAGTGAATGAGGCATAAAGGCCTTTGTCACGCGGTCTCTTTTTCAACACAGCCCTATCAAAACTTACAGAAACATCAGGGCATTAAGCTCCCATTAGATTCAGTTGAAATAATGACTATATATATTGAAAATAATACGTCATAATATATATTATATAATATAATATATATATATGACATATGGCACTACCACACAGCCCTTTCCCATTGGAAAAGCACTAGGTGTTCCTCATCTGGCAGGGAGATTGGACTCCACAATCCCCAATATTCTGTGAAATAACGGCAAGAAAACCTGGAATGACTCAACACAGAGAAGACAGAGGGCCAGATATTAATGCAAAACAGGCAGTTCAGGGCTTCTATTCACTCTTCCATAACACACTGTTGAAAAGACTCACAGAAAAGTTGATTGGGCAGTACTTAAAAGACAGATTTTGTATTGCTTGAAATGAACAACAGGCACCTTTTTCTCCAAATTGTTGAAGCCAAACTAAAAATCAAGTAAAATCAAAAGGTGAGTAAAACACTGAAGAACACCAACAGGCTATAAAATATATGAAGTGCAGTCAGAGGATTTGGCTTCAATACCAGAAGGAATTTACTTTTTCCCCCTACAAAAAACAAGAACATTCCCCAATCACTACAGAACTTCTTGTGTTCACCTCCGTAGCACCTGGTATTGACAGCAGAGCATCAGGCCATTCAAATCACTGATCTGCTGCAACAAAGCATTTCTCATGTCCCTGCGTGCATTAAGGATGAGCATTAACCACCTCACCTGGGACAACCCACCCTAGGGCTGGTTTCCACCCCATCATCTCTCTCAGGAGCTGGCAGAGCAACTACAGCTTTGTAGACGTTAAAGTTAATGAAGATGTCACAAGGAAGATTCCTAACAGCACACTAACAGCCATAAATATTGAATCAGAAAGCACAGTGGCAACCTGATGGATTCATGACATCAAGCTATGGGCTTATAAATAAGTTATGAGTCTTCCGCAATTAAAACGTTTTCCCACACATACTCCAATCAAATCCATAACATGCAAAGTTAATATACATGTACTCTCAAATTATTCTTTCCACTTAATAAGCTCTCCAGTTTGGACCATATCTAAATTCCACACATCACACAAATAACCATCAATATCAACAGCAGCTGTCTAAGTAGGACAGCAAAGACAAAACATTTGATCTGTGAATTCATTTCTAACCAGGAGAAATCTAAACAAGGAACACACGCTTAAGCAGCACACAATAACTTCCAGTAGACTAGACTGAAATAAGTGTTCATATTATTTCTTATTCATTTAATCAAAACACTGCAGCCTTTACTTGCATTCTCAAAATTATCTCAAGTGACTGACGAACCACGGACATAAATTCATCCTATTCCCAAAATAGGTTACGTGAGGTCCAGGTTAAAGAGCAATGGTGAATCACTGCAAGGCAGCTTCATTCACTCCTCCATGTACAACTGTGCGCTCGCAAAAGCTTCAGCTCAGAGCCATCAATCTCTTAGGGATTGTAACTGTTGCAAACAGCACACTGGTCTTCCTACCATACAACATCTTTTTAAATAATAATATAGTTAAGCATAAGCTCAGTTTTCAGACTCGTACAAATTTAGCTACCAAAACATACAGCAGCTCTTCCATTTCAATTCAGAATTACAGCCACTTCCAGCAATCAGGGATTCAGTACAAACACAGAGCGCGCCTCCAAGGACAGGATTTTGTATTAACTGTTAAATATTGGTAATGTGCAGCGATACCTAAGCAAGCTCACAGAATAATTAATACAAAAAACAATGCAATTAAGTGTGCATAATTTAAAATTATTTAATATTTTAGTTTCAAAAGGCGCTCTTGCATATATTACAGTATCTGTTTTACAATGTAAATGCGGATCTCAACCAATTTATACTCATTTAAATTAGCAATAAGCTGGTAGATGATCTAGAAATAACGAAGCAAAGTTAGTTACACTGCATTGGGAACATCTTCTTTCCAGCATTCCATTATTGTAACTTCAGCAGTAAATCCCAATAGTGAATCAGTGCAGACTTAATAAGGGTGGTCTGGAAAAAACAGGAGAGAGCTGAACTGCAAGGTTTTGCCTTTTAATTCTTTCAATGGGTTTCTATCTGTGCTTACAAGATCTGTTTACCAATAACTCATTCCTGAGATTCATTCCCATTGGCTGAGCTCTTCTAATACATGATTTTGTGTTGGTGCAATTCCTCTGTAAGACTTCATGATTATTAAAAAGAACCATGTCTGTGTGGATGTGTGCACGGAGAAAGAATTTCAACGCAATGCAGAGACCCCTCAAAAAAATCTAAGGGGATGCTTCGTAGAATCCTAGAATGGTTTGGGTTGGAAGGGACCTTTCAGATTATTTAGCTCCAACCCCATGCTGTAGGTAGGAACACCTCCCACCAGAGCAGGTTGCTCAAAGCCCATCCAGCCTGGCCTCGAATGATGTTTATGCTTAGAATTTTCTTCAAACTTAAAATTAGTTGCAGGGAAAAAAAAAAACATCATGACAAAAGATTTCCTGTCGTAGAGAACTTAAATTACGTATAACAGGTGGACAGAGATAGGGAAATACTGCAAGAAAAGAAACATGAAATATGAAGTATCTATCTAAAAACACCCAAGAGCTGATACAATAAATAATTTATCACCAGTAAGACTGAATTTAAGAAAAAAAAAAAGGCAGTTAAAAATTAGGTACAAGTGTGCATCTTCTCTAAGAATCATGCTTTGTCAGTTACAATAAATCTTCATGTAGTGATATAAATTCAAGTCGTTATTGTTACAAAGTTGTGAAACTTTTCAACCAAGTTTTCTTAGTAACTCACACTTCCCATGTACCTCTGCAACACACACACACACACACACACACACACACACACACACACACAATAATTGGTTTCACCACTATTCAGCCATAAGCCAGTTTGTTGTCCTCTTCATTTAACATGTTTGTGTATACATTAAATACAGAAGAATCACATACCTTTATAAGGCTATCACTAGCAGCACGTCCTTAGATTTCAAGCAACAGGTGAGAGACTTGCTATTTCAGCTGTCTGCACTGGTTACTTCCTACTATACATCAGCTGCAAGTGTTTTGTTGCTGAATACAATGGATAAAAGCATCAGGTTCCCATAACTCACCATTTAAAAAATAAACAAACACACTGTAGATGATAATGGGAAGGATTTAATCAGACTGCCTTCAGTTGGATTAAACATGTAGTGTCCTTTCAAGACAATTTAAGCTGTCTTGTTTCTGATCTTCATGGCTCATAAGTTTACAGTGAAATTATTTTATCTGACCGTATGGGGAATTTACTGCTACTCCTTCTATCTTCTTGGAGAAAAAAAATCACATCTAACCCTGTGTACAAAGAACAATGTGAAATCTGAAAATATTTGCCTCATTTTTAATAAACTGCAGTGTTTTCTGAATACGTATGTCATAGAACGGTTTGGGTTGAAAGGGGCCTTTCAGATCATCTAGTTCCAACCTCACTATAGGCAGGGATGCCTCTCACCAGACCAGGCTGCTCACAGCTCCATGCAGCCTGGCCTTGAATGCTTCCAGGGAGGGGGCATCCACAGCCTCGCTGGGCAACCTGTTCCAGTGTCTCACCACCCTCACAGTAAAGCATGACTTCCTAGTATCTAGCCCAAATCTACCCCCTTCCAGCTCAAAGCTATTTCCCCTCGTCCTGCTGGTACCTGCCCTTATAAGAAGTCCTTCCCAGCTTTCCTATAGGTCCCCTTCAGGTACTGCTATACCACTAAATACCACTTTAATATCACTACATTTGCAATGGAACCCACAATTTTTGCTAACACAAATAATAAACTTGAAGGTTATTGATTAAAGCTAGGTAATACTAAAGAAACTTCAATAAAAACAATCTTGTTTCACAAAAGTAATAAGATGGAACCAAGTGAACACTACAGAAGCTGTGATAGTCAGCCTTATCTGAATTCTTGCTTGGGCAGGTTGGGGAAAATAAAACGCCTAAAATTATGTTATTTTATAACATGTATCTCAATCAACATCCTCTACCACTACATGGGACAGCGTGCTATCAGGTATAACTACGTGTAACAGCTGAGTAAAAAGCACATAAACTAAAACATCTCCCTAATTTTACATTTAGAAGTTACCATTAACTGCAAGGAATTATAACTACTATTGCCCAGGCCAGCATTCCAGAATAGGACCGTCTGTACTGTCAAGGCTACATAAATAGCACATTTTCATGTTCCATCTACTACCACTGTCTTTAAAGAAGATTCTCCAGCTGTGATTGCATACTATCAGCAGCACTGAAAAGTCAATTTTAGCCAATTACAGCTCAGGATTGCAGTAGCTTTCAACAAGAATAAGATTCACAAAGTCGTTCATCACTCAGACAAAAAGGCCTCTGTTGAGAATAATTTCACATACCTTTCCATTGGTGGGAACACCAGCTCACAGTAGCTTTAGGCATTGGAAAACAGTGTAAGTAAAGACTCAATGAGTGACTGAATGGGATAAGCAGGAGTATGTAACGGGATAAAGACAGACTAATGTTGTGTATCTCATACACAGCACAAGTGACTATACATACGTACAAGGAACTGTTTTTTCCCCTTCTTCAAATAAATGTCTTGAAACATATAAATCTATATTCATTTAACTTTCCAACCTAAGCTGATTTTTGTGTTTTCCATTTGCACCCATGTATTGATAACTTCAAATGATCTTAGCATGCTCTGTACTAGTCAGTCCTTCTCTAACAGCCACAAAGAGATTCCAAACAAAACCAAACTGAACAATCAATCAGGAAGAAGAGGGCAAAAACAATGAAAGATAACCACAGGTTGGTATTTGATGGTGGATACAGCTTTGTGATGATGACGATGCTTCAGCTTTCTGACATTCAATCCTTTCACAATTTCCAAAGCTTGCTGCTTATTCACAGCTCCCAGTGCCAAAGGAAATTCTCCCTGCTCTGCAAAATTAACAACCAGCAATATTTTCCTTTGCACTAAAATCAATGATAACCTGGCTTCTTGTGGATTTAGGCCCCATTTCTCTCATAAACACATTAACCCTGCTTTCTTTCAGGGCACCGTACTATTTAAACCAGGAAGGTGAATTCTATAACTGGCCCAAAGCTTCACACACGGCTTTGTATCTGTACATCTCTGTATCAGCTCATCAGCTGCACAGTACATTACAGAAGCATTTTGCCTACCTGCCCCCTAGCAGGGCACAAACCACAGGTCTCCCAGTCTCCTGAGGGGGTCACATAGTAAGTAACACAATAAAACTGGTTCCAAAGGACTATCCCATACCAACACCATCACTCACTGATACCTGTGCCCATTACCAACTTGTACTCTGTTACTTAAAGCCAACATCAGACAATTTAAGAAATCCTCTTTTTATTTCATCAGGAGCATAGCAACTGCTTATCTGTCCCATCCCACAGCTGCTTTTGAAGAACGACATCTTTCTGCACCTGGCTCCTTCCAGATACCAAATTTCAAATGCATGCAACAGCCAGGCATCAGGAAGCACACAAAGAGCAGTATCAGATCCCAAAACCTCATGTGGCACATTCACTGCCCTAAAGAATCTCCCCCTTCCTATTTATCCAAGCTCTCCCAAATCCCCCAGCTCACTGATGGGCTTTTCTGCAACCTTCCAACACTCCAGGACTTTCCCTACTCTGCCATTCAATAAGAATCAGGAAGCCTCCATGCCTCATAGTGCTCCAAGTTTTTCTAGACAGGGACAGACATCAGAGAACACTGCAGTTACCCTTCCAACCAAGGAGACTGACCCTCTTCAGGGAAAGGGGCTAGAGAAGAAGTCCAGCAAGGCAAAAGATAAGAGACAACAATGGGAAAAAGCAATTTTAAAGCCCTGATAAGGTGAAAGGGAAGAGGTACTGAATCCAGGGAGGGCAAGCTACAATTAAGCCAGCAAAAACTATAATGATGGGAAAAGACTGTTTGTGAGGTATGAGTGTTCGTGGTGAGAAGCATTCATTGTAAATATTGCGTCACAGATCAGCATCGCTCAGCAAGAAGCTCTGCTCAACCTTTCCGTTTTGAGGAAACTCCTAGGAGCACAAGAAAAGCCTTAATGGTCAAAATACAGAACATGCTGTCTGTAGGAACAGCAGTGGTTATTTTCATTTTGAAAAGCTGTTCACCAGTACGAAGGCAGTTTATAATACTGATCAGTAATCTTATCCAGAAGCATTGCGGTTGTACCATTTGTCACCAAGTGACTTCTAAAAAGATGAAGAATTTATTTACACGCTTTCTGAGAATTTAGAAAATCCCTCTGAGAAGTTTGGATAAAACTGGTTAACAGCTTTGAAAATTATTGTGGGAAAGAGAAGAGATAAAACCAAGTTATATGAAAGGCCTTAAGGCAATCACAGTGCGGGAGGGAGGGGGGAACATGCAGACAAAGTAGGTTGTTACCTATAAAGGTTAATGAAAGGATAAAGAGGAAAAAAGAAAGCGTTTTATACAAAGATAACACTGATCAATACACCTGCTGATCCTGTTAACGTGATTTCTCAGCAGTTGGAGTTGTGTACAAATATAAAGCAAGACGCCAAACTTCTACCTTGTGTGTTTAAAGCAATTTAACAAAGTTATCACTAAGTTTTAAAGAGTATAAAATAAAAATCCAGTAGAAGCCAGTATTCAGAAAAAACTATAACCACATCAAATCATAATTTTAACCAATGAGACGGGCACTGAATCTGTGTACAAAATCTGAAAGCAATCACTTCACTTAAAATTAGATACAAAGGGAAGCCTGCAGAGATAAATAAGTGGATCTTTAACAGCTGTTGTGGCGCTCTCACACCTAATCTCCAATTGATTCATTCAAGTTACAATAACAGACTGATAACATTGATGTTTTGTCTCAGCGCAGAGAAAACAGTAATTCCAGAGTTTGTTTATTCAGCTCAGATGAAAACTACAGAGCATGCAGTCTGGTCAACAGGATGGCGAGACTAGAATCAGATGACAACCAGAATATACAAAGAAACTAAATCCATACCTAAAGTATAAGAACATGTAATCAGCATTTGTTAGAAGGCCTTGTCAATCAAAATCACTGACTTACAGAGGGAAGAACATCAAAGCACTCTGGCTATGGAGGGTGTTAAGGTTGTACACAGGAGCAAGGATTCATCTCTGTTGAGGAAAATGGAAGAGAACTACGAAACACTGTAATGTGTCTTACAAAGCCAGTTTTGCTGAAGCCAGTGTATTCATCATCAAGCGCTACAAAATTGTTAATCTTGAAGTGTGGGAGCTGAAATAGTCTCAAACCAGCATTTAGCCCCATATAGCTGCTTGTAATCATAAATGAAAACTACATACAAAACTGTGACACTTGCAATCATTTCTGAACACTGAAAATAGTCACAAATGAAAAAAAAAATATATCATAGAATGGTTTGGGGTGGAAGAGACCTTTGAGATCATCTAGTTCCAACTCTTGCTATAGGCAGGGATGCCTCCCAGCAGACCAGGCTGCTCACAGCCCCATCCAGCCTGCCTTTGAATGCTTCCAGGGAGGGGGGCATCCACAGCCTCGCTGGGCAACCTGTTCCAGTGTCTCACCACCCTCATAGTAAAGCGTGACTTCCTAGTATCTAGCCCAAATCTACCCCCTTCCAACTTAAAGCCATTTTCCCTCGTTTTGTCATTACACACTGTTATTAAAAATCCCTCCCCAGCTTTTCTGTAGGCTCCCTTCAGATGCTTGGAAGGCCACACTGAAATGTTTTAAGTCGTTGCAACTACAATCTACTTGTTATTAAAAATGTATGTGTTAATGAGACACATTAACAAAAACAACTTCTCAAAATGACTGATCTTTAAATTGATGTACCACCCCTCCCCACTGACAGCTTTTTAACGGTGCTGTTTGTCCTCACAAAAAAATAATAGTTTGATTGTCAGCAAAGATGCTTCCCATTAATTTAGGAATTCATGAGGTTCATTTCTTCCTTCCATTAAAACATTCTGCCCCCTCTTCCGCAAAAAAAAGTGCAGATTAAAAGTAAACTGGGTGTAGCCATAGTAGTCAATTGGTCAAAACTTAGTTGACAGAGACATAAGGCATCATCCAGTGCTCCTTCTCCAAAAATCAGATTCCTTAGGTGTCTGATCGAAATCACCCTTAAATAATTATCATGGCCTTTCTAATTCTTCCAGCCAATTTCTGCACATATTGCTTCTCCTACTTAGACTGCAGAACACTCAGTGCCATCTCTGCGTGTTGAGAAGTGTCACTCAGTATCATCAAGGATAATTGAGTCCTTTCCCTTAAATAAAGCTATCCCTTCTCACACACGTGAAAGAAAAAATAATTAAAAAATCATCACAGATGAACAATTCATGAATGTTCTTTCTGCAGAGAGCTCTTGAGAGCTAAGAGAAATAGAAGACTTTCACAGAATGGGATAAACCCCAATGCTTCACCTTAGACTTGATGCTAGTTCACAGGTGACATCAAGCACTTACAAAGCTAAAAATGAGAATCCAATTAATTGGCTTTATGAAACACTGCTGGATAACAGAACAAACACACAGATGTTAAAACAGATACACAACAAACCTTGAGGCCAAAGAGAAGAAAGAAAAGAAGGCTGCTGGGTGACCTCATCGCAGCCTTTCAGTACCTAAAGGGAGCCTACAAACAGGAGGGGAACCAACTCTTGGAAAGGGTAGATAACTGCAGGACAAGGGGAAATGCTTTGAAGTTGAAGGAGGGAAGATCTAGGTTGGATGTCAGGGGGAAGTTCTTTACTATGAGAGTGGTGAGGTGCTGCAATAGCTGCCCAGAGTGGTTGTGGATGCCCCGTCCATCCCTGGAGGTGTTCAAGGTCAGGTTGGATGGGGCCCTGGGCAGCCTGGTCTGGTATTAAATGTGGAGGTTGGTGGCCCTGCATGTGGCAGGGGGGTTGGAGATTTCTGATCCTTGAGGTCCCTTCCAAACCAAGCCTATGATTCTATGATTCTACCATAAAAGAATTTCCTTCATCTGTTTTCTAGTTTTAAAACAACGGGTAGCAGTACCTGAAAACTGAAATTTCCAGTCTGGTGCTCTTCAGAACTTCAGGAATATATCTCAACATGAGCTCAAGAAATTCAGTACACATGCAAACATGCAGAAGTCTGGGAAAAAAAAGGAAACTGTAGCAGTAAATGAAACTGCTGACAGCTCCCTTGAGGTAGGAGAAATGTCTCTAAGTGGTTACCTCCTGTTTAACTAAAAAAAAAAAAACAAGTAGTAGAAAGCTTTCAGGAAAAAAAAAAAAAAAAAACACTATACAATATACTTAACTTGTCTGATCTGACAGGTGATGAAGAGGTTTAGTAACACTTGGTTGCAGCTGGAAGATGAAAGAATAAAACAAAGCTTCTCTTTTCATCTTAATGTGATAAACCATACCTCTGAAGTATTCTTTAACATCACGCCAAAGATCGCCTGTATATAAAGCATGATAGAAAGAAAAGTAGCATAATCTATTAAAACCACCAAGTCGTATTATTTACACAGGATAAGGAGACCTCTGAGTAACGTAACACCTAAAAAGTGGCATTTTTAAATAAGAGAAAAAAATGCACTCAGAACCCACTTCCCCTTCATGTGATTTAAAATCGCTTCTTACTGAAGACTTGGTTTAGAAATATTCTGAAGCATTCTGCCCCTATTACAGTGCCCCACTTATTTTCATTTTATTGACGGTTGTAGTCAGTGGAGAGTTGGGCAAGAACATATTTTACTGAAAAACTGGAGAGGATGCTGCAGAGCAGAACGACAATTCCTTGGCATAGAGCTATCAGGACAAATACTGGTAAAAGCCAAGTATTCTAATTTACTTCTCAGCTTTACACCACTAAGACTATCAATATTTTTGATTTTGTTCTTCAAGATAGCAGAACTATTCAAGCTGCTCCAAATGACTTTTACTCTAACAATCATTTCAATTACATACCCTTTTATCTCAGCCAGCTATCTGGTCTTTTTGACCCTTTCCAACCTCTAATCCCACGAAAGGTCTCTGAAGGACAAAGGAGAAATAGCTGGGTTTTGTTCTGGTGCCTCGTCACTGCACAGACTGAAGAAGTCAAAGGCAGAAATTTCACAGGAAATGTTAAATTGTTCAGAGCTCTTCTTCTCTGGGTAATTTCCAGCACATTCAACTCTCTGTACGAACCGAGAATTTCAGCACGTGTGAACTGCCATTTCTGTCTCTTCCCCAAGTCTGCCTTATAAACATACGATGGATTCTGGCAGCGTTTTCCACAAGTTCAGCCTAAGACTCTGATCAAAGGTCTAAATCTTTATCAGGAGTTCACTCCCAAACAATGCAGTGCTCAGCACGAGTAAAAGTACCAATTCCATGCATAAATGCATAACCATTTAGACCCTAAAATTATTTACTGCATGCTATTTCGTTACACATTTCACAGAGCCGTTTGCAATCTTTTTTTCCAGGTTGGGTCTTTCCCTACATTTTTTGATAGTTTCACTGTTGGTTTTTTTTTTTTTTTTTTTTTTTTAAATCCAGCTTGTTGTAGCACTAGAAATTAATATGAGATTCACATGCCACAACAAGCAGTTGATTTTTATAGAATCACAGAATTGAAAATGACCATCGGGATTCAACCCCCTGCTATGCGCAGGTTTGCCAACCAGCAGACCAGGCGCCCAGAGCCACATGCAGCCTGGCCTTGAATGCCTCCAGGAATTTCCCCCTAAGTACTAGAAAGCTGCGCTGTAGCACACACAGATCCTGTGCTTTTAACATTAAAAAGCAGACGGTTCTGACCTAGAAGCTGTTTCTAAGCAAATTCTTTGGCTATGCTTTTTACACTACCTATGACAAAATTGCTTTATGCGTGCACTGCACAACTCCTCAAAGATTTTTTGGAGCAAATGCCTGCAACTCGGTAAACCCTAATAGAGCACATGAAGCCTTAAGCAGAATAGCATGAAATTTAATTTTGACAAATCCACTTGAGACCAAAAAAGCACACAGTGTGCAGTACACAAGACTTACCTGTTTCAAAGAATACATGGAAACAAAAAAATGACACTTCTAATTGAGTGCCAGTTGACAGCTAAATTCTGTCTATCCACCAAAAGCCACAAACACAGAAAACCATTTGTAACAGAAAAAAATAAACTATAAAAGAAGCCAATTCTTTTATATGAATCTATCTAGACCTAAGACCTACGTATTTATGCGCACAGATAGGACAGGACCTCACACAGACTATTCTCTCTTTAAATTTCATTCGGAATATCAGAAGTTCTTTATCAATTGTAAAACAAGATCCTCTAATTACATCAGATGCCCACCTAACACACAGCAATATCCATGTGGTAGACCTACATGCAGGTCAGAGTGAGAATGCAAAAGAGAAAAAACAACTCAATGCCATAAGCTCTCAAAAATTCAATGCCTATACTTGCAGAACAGTTGAAAGCTTTCAGAATTGGCTTTTTTAGCTCCTTTTACAACACTGAACAACAAGAAGTAAAAAAAAAGCAGGAGAAAAGTAAGGGGAGCGATTAGTTCAATTCCAGCCTTAAATGCCTCCCACAAATGGGCCACTTCTTCATACAAAGTTCAACACAATCATTACATTACAATAAAACAAAGAAAAAGAGAGAGAGATAGAGAGACATCCTCTGCATGGGGCCCTTCCAATTGCAAAATTGTACAAGTCAAATGTGCACCACGCCAAACTCTGGGATAACGATAATGCTGATGCCATTCTTGGACCGTATTTAAGTGTAGTGGATCACACAGTGCACTTCAGAGGTGAGTAAGGTTTTTCAGGGGTTAAGTAGGTTTTCTGGGCTTTGCTATTGATAATTTAACTGTAAGTGGCATTTTTTGGTTAAACAGAAAACAGCGACTCCTTCCTTGAATAGCACATTATTTCTTTATTAGGGATAAAAACCTAGCCTGTGACAACTTAAGGATTATTTCAAGATCATTATTATGAGCAGCAACACAAACTACCTTACAGAAAACAATCCAAACCATTTTCTGGACTATTACACATTGGACTAAGTGTACTTCCGAGAAAACACTGTCAAAATTAATACCTGGAAAGGTAAGGACTGTTGTACCGTATGCAGCAATTATAACATCTCTGGCACTCAATGATACCATTCCAAGAATTTCCACATAATAGTTTCAAATAGAAGCCTGTGCTACAAATCATCCCAGTTCAGCTTTTCCCTTAACTGATGGTGTAATCCCCAGAGCTGAAATGCACAAGACTTGGTGCTCTTCCCACATCCCAGCCTGCTCAAGCCATCTCCACACTCTCCAGTTCCAGCAACAGCATCTTTGTGCTCGTTCCTTCCCACTGTCATTTGCACTTAAAACACCAGTAGTGAAGTTGCTAAAGAAGCTGCTTCAGAGAAAAAAAACCCTTAAGTTAGACATGATTTGCAAAACTTCTTCAAAGACTGTAGCCTTAGGATACGTGATGTTTGCTTGAGAAGTTTCAACAGCTCCTGATTCTGGTCACTTAAGACAACTGTTGCAGTCCAGAATGTACTGAGTACACAAAACTCAAAGTAGGCGGCCTAAAGGCACGGTTGTGATGTTATCTCAAAGACAGTATTTCAGTGAAGAATCACAACTAGTTCGAATTTGACAAACATTGGGCACACAGGGCAACAGAGTACTCCCTACCACAAAATAATAGAATCATTATGGTTGGGAAAGAACTCTGTGATCATCTGGTCCAACCACCCACTTACCACCAACACTGCCCACTGAACCATAGATATCTTCAGAGACACACTGACCCTCTTTTTGAACACCTTCAGGAATGGTGACTCCACCACTTCCCTGGGCAACTGTTTCAATGCTTGTTTCAATGCCTAACCGCTATTTCTGCCAAGAAATTTTTCTTAGTAACCCTGTGGTTCCTCGTTATGACCTTTCTTATAGATGAGCATCACATTAAGTCTGTACATACAGACTCTTGCATTCTCACCATAAGAAACCAGCAAGGTTCTAGGCACTGCTCCCATACAACTGAGTAACTTTTTCACATTCAACAAACGTGAAAGTCTTCCAAACAATTAAATGTGGACTTTTCCCTGCTCTCTAACATTCTCATTACATCTACCCAACTCTTCACACCATTTGTGACGCAGCTAATACTGTACTTTCAGGACTCAGAGTGAAGAACTAAGCTCTCCCACAGCTTTCATCTTCCAATTACTATGGGTGAAAACAAAACCAGAAGTACGGGTTGCATTAGTTACTCATTTATCCTTCTAATTTAAGAACTATCTTACAAGGACATAGCCAGCCATCTGAAAGCATTCGCAGAACACCTTGTGTGTCACACAGACAGTGAGAACTTAAATTTATGCAATACTTACTTCATCTCCCATGCATAATTCTACATTCCCTATACTCCTGCAATCCAGTGACATGAATGTCAGGCTCAGCTAAAGATTTGCTGTTAGAGTGACAGCACTAAAAGTTAGGCATCTTCAGTAGTTGAGTGAGTTACAAGACGTTTCACCTTTTGATAATAAAATACTTCCATCAATAGTGAACCTTTAACCCAAAGAATATCAATATACATCACTGAAAATAATGTTATCTCCAAGAAACTCAGTGACAACTAAGTGGCAATATAACAAGCCATGTGAGAGCATGAGTGAACACTGCAGCATCACATCCAAGAACACCCAAGAACTTTGCTCAGCTTTAAATCAAGCACCAAAAAAGCTACATATCCTGTGCAGACAAAAGCCTGGGAGTGAGAAGCAATGATGATCAGATGAAGCTGTGTTTTATACAACTTCCCTCGTAAGGATATGCCTTTATGCCTGCAGAATGTTTTCTGAAATACCACAGAACTGTATAGTCTTATTATATATTTCTGTCACAATAGCATGATGAGAAGCTTCAGAAATTCTCACAAATCTCTCTAAACTTGATGAAAAAAGAAAAGAACAGTCAAAGGGAAATTAGTGCAAAACCACAAGTGTGGTGGTTTGTATAAGATTCAAATCTGGGCCATTCAGGCTACTTGTGGTGGCCCATAGGTTAGCTCAGTTTGTTGCCTGGGGATTCCAACCCAATTGATTTTACACCTAAAAACTACTAAAGAATACCCAGAGCTGCAGATAGAGCAGGACAAAGTATTAGCAAATGGAGAGACCAGGCTTTCTTGGCTACTGCTAAAAGAAGAATGCCAGTGGCTGAAAGAAACAGAGATGTACAAGTATAGCAAGAGATGTACATAGCAAGACAAACAACAAGGCATCAAAAATATCTTGCTTTTTTTCCTAAGGTTATAAGCTGTTTTTCTTTCCTAGAAATAAGAGTCAATGTTACACAATAACATCACAGAAATGTCAATTTACTTAATCTTCCATTTATGCGGAGAAAAAGTGTTACTGCAACAAAAAATAGATAAAAATAGCAAATATATTAAAGGGCACAGAACTAAGGATTTATTTCCAGAAGATTCTTGCTTAACTAGCATAAACTTAGCAAAATTCTGTAAACCTCCAGATATACACAAAACACGTAAATACAACACAACTCAAAGTCACGAGCAACACAGCACAGCCTCCGAAAATACTTGTCATCAGAAAACAGTTTTATTTTCTTCATCCAGCATCCAACTCTCCAGAAACACCACCAGCAGGAGTAAGGAGAATATATATATATGCTGTCATTCTTTAGTGTTGAAATAAGATTTTCCTAAATATTGGACCAAGTAACTGCAGTGTAAAACCTCTCAGCTATGTTCTCCTGGAACTGCACACTGCACCAGCCCAGGTGACTTTAACCGTTTCCACTTGCATTATAAAGAATAAACTTGTTAGGTGCAGCCAAGCATTTTATTTTCACACTCTGCACCCAAATTATGGGATTACAAAAGGCTTAGGAAGTAACTTTGTCAAATGCAATGCTCAAAGTGGAGTCAGCCCTGAGATCAGATCAGGTTGCCCAGAAGTTTTAACCACTTGTACCTTGAAAGCCTCCAACGATGAAGGCTGCCTAGCCTCAACTGGGAAGCCTCTTCCAGTGCTTGACCAGCCTCACCATGACATAGTTTTTCCTTATTTCCTTATTCAGACTAAGCAGTCTGAATCTCTCCTGCTTTCCCATCCACTATCTCTTATTCTCATACAGTGCATCACCATAAAATAGCTGTTGCCACCATTTCAATAAGCTATAGGAAGGATGCTATTATAATGTCTCCAAAATCTTACTTTTCTGCAAGCTGAAGCAGCCAAGCTTCCTCTCCTCATAGAGAAGACACTTCAGCAGCTGACCATTGCTGACCTCAAGCCAGCTGATCAATGCCTTGTACTGATGGGTCTAAAACTGTACACAGTAATCTAGAGGTGATCAGAAAACTGCTGAAGAGAAGAGGAAAACCCCTTCCCCTGCTGTGCTAATTTGCTCCCATTTCTACAGCCCAGGATGCTGCTAGCTAACTGCCTCCTGGACACAGAGCTGAGTCACACACAGTATGCTGCCTTCCAGCATCCAGTTCCTCTCCTGCACAGCTGTTCCCTAGAGGGCATCCCAGCCTGCACTGCAGCAATTGATTGCTTCTCACCTGGTTCAGGACTTTGCATTTATCCTTGTTACATTTCATGAGGCTCCTGTTGGCTTCACTCCTCCAGCCTGCCTAGGTTCCTCTGGATGGCAGCCCTGCCCTTGAGCATATTGTCAGAGTCGATCTAACTGGAGTCACCTGCATTAAGGAATATGCACTCCACCTTTATACATGTTCTGGAAGATTAGATCTGTTATACGAGACAAGCTCCAGCAGTACATCATTTGTTGCCAGCCTCCAAAAAGGGGAAGCCCATTAACCACAACCTGCTGATCATGACCAAAGTTTTTTAATCCAGCTTGTCTTTTGGCCATCCACATTCTAACATCCTAATATGGATGCAGTAATATTGTAAGAGCACTGAAAGTCTTGTCAAGGTTGAAGTAAGTGACGCGTACCTCATAGAAAGATCCCATCTTTTCGTAGTAAATTTCTGCTTCTATCTCCTGCCAAAGCTCCTCCTGAGCCCTGTCATGAGTTCCCCATTTAACGAGACCACTCTCAGGATGGATCTGTTCATTCCCTTGAGTATGAGGATGGACTGCTCTTGCAGTAGGAAGAGGTCGCCCTTAAAGATTTGACAGCTTTCCTGAACTCATTTCTCAGAGCTGCCTCCCATGGGATCCTACTAACAAGCTTGAGGAAGCTTAAGTTTGCTCTACTAAAGTTTAGTTCAATTTCAGTTGCATCTTCAACTAGAACCTAATTCTTCAAATGCACATTCCTGCCCATCTCAGCAATACTTTCTTGTGTTTCTGACTGAACTGAGATACCGTGGGCTCCAGAAACTTCACCAAAATATACGGACACCAACACAACAGAGCACACAATGAAAAGATGTCATTCCACACAAACAAACAGGGTTGTGAAATACATTTTTCTCCACGGGAAGCATTTCAAATCTAATCCAACTTCTGGAGAGGCACCAGCAGTACCAGCCTTATTTCACACCTTCACAACACACAGCACTGTGATATGGGTCCTTTACTGTCTTTTCATAGGCATGGTAACAACAGCAAACATACAGTTAAAAATAAATAAAACAATCCTCTGCGTCCACAGTGTAGTTTGCTTCTGTAATGACAACCAAGGAAAAAAAAAAAGTTGAGATGCAGAAACTTGATAATTTAATCACTTTTTTTTAAAACTCACTTATAATAGACTACGAGCTTTCCAGATATCCACCATACTAAAACAAATTAAACCATTCCCTTTGTCTGTTCCAACTGAAGCTTTAGGTATAATGAATCCTCAAAAAAAAAAAAAAAAAACAAAAAAGAACTCTCATCTGACCAAATTACTTTTCATCAATATCGCTTTAGGAATTACAGACATACTTTAAAGATTTTACTCTTGTTAAATATTTCAGCGCATTCAATATTACTCAACAGTCATAAAATGATCCAAGCAAGCAAGGATGTTTTAAGACGCAGTATTTAGATGTCAGGTTTCATTGTAAATGTATGCAGTTTCATTTTCCAACCCGAAACTGAAGTCAATAAATACATCATATACCAGCAAGCAGCAAGATACACACTTTTACACATAATCCAATCAATTATTTCTCAACCAAAAGCTACTGAAGACTTGAGTTAAGGATTGTTTCTATTGTCTACATAAATTAGAAAACTCTAGAGGGAGAAACAAGCGTCGTTTATCTAGAATGCACCATGATGTAAATGTAGGCTAAGAAACTGCCAAGTTCTGAAATCGGCCGGCTGGGAATCCAGCAGCCAGAACCAGCCTTCAAAAACTCTCTTCAGAAGCTGTGGGTGATCCACCCAGATGGAAAAGCAAGTCACTCTAAGCAGATTCATACGCAGGAGGAGCTATGGGAGACACGTCTCATCAGCAGCAAGAGGGCTTAAGGAAGAAACCAACACCAAGCACAGCTGCATCACAGCAGAAGGAAGATCTCCAGATTTGGGATCCAGCCCCCAAAGCCGTAGTTCAATACTAAATCACCAGAGCACTGGCTTTGATGGGAGTGTCCTTCTTGTAATGACACTGTATCAAACAAGTGCAGCCCCTGAAAAGTTAAGACGTAGATCCAAAATAAGTAGCTTGACTGTTCTTACAGCATCAAAGAAACTCAATTGTTTGTAATTCTTCATCAAAAATCATTCAGTGGCTGAGGAATAGATGGTATGGCAACGTGTACTTAAGTATAATTTAATCTTCTCAAATACAAATCATTTGAGCAACAGAGGTATAACCTTGATTATCCTGTGTAAATACAAGCACTCCACCTCAATTACTGGCTCTTAAAGCAGAAATACAAGTAACATCTCCCAGGCTTGCAAAGGATTGAGAGATTCATTAAGCCTTTCAGTGAAGATTTCCAACACATAAAGAGAAGCAGAAGACCAAGCTATGTGCAAACTGTGGATTAGTAAAGAAGGCTGGAACACCTCAGAAATTCATCCCTGCAATCACATCCCAAAAATCCCACTTTCTTGTTCTCGAGGTTACTTCCGTAACTCATTTAAGGATGAAAAGCAACAGGTATCACAGTGTAAGCAGTTATGATGCACAAATATTATTTCACATAAATCATTGTCTTAAAATAAATTCTCCACCACAGTAAAACACATTAACATCATCATATGGATGCTATTCAAACAAGAGAAGATGGACAACCCGGCAGTTCAGACACAAAACTACAGCCCTATTCCATCTAAACCTTACTTAGGCAAGCTCCAAATCCTAAGTAATTTTATTGAGCAATCTACATTTCAGCAGCCAGGTGACAACTTGAGGCTTTTTTAGCACTGATATTTTATCAGTCTTCAACATGTCACACTTCTACCACTTATAAAGCTGAAAAATAACCTCTAGAGCAGCAACGTTTGGGAGCATCATTGTAAATAAAACAATCTGGGGTAGGTTCACCTGAAGCACATAGACTCTGACACCTGAACTCTTCACCCTGGTATTCCTAGAGGGCAGTTTGTCTCATCCTGAAGTAGATTTTTCAAATAAAATACATGAATTGTCTCCCAAAAATACATTTTTCTTTCCGTTGACTATAGAAGGAACCCAGCCATGATAAAGCCACCTCTACTCCATAAACATCTTCAGTTAAGCAAAAGGAAACCAACTTTCTATGCTTAAGCTGGATGAAAGATGACACTCATTCAAGTCTTGCTGCAAGGTCCGCCTCTGACACGCTTCTTATCATGAGGGGAGATCTGGGGGTTCTGCTTTGTAAATAACAAGGCAGTAGGCCCCTCAGGAATACTGATATCAGGAATATTTCTGGAGAAGAAGCCTTCCTTGAACCTTACAGGTCCCACATAGTCAACAGACATAAATCACAAGGCACCACTGCCATAAATCCAATTCTCTGCCATTCATTTTCATGTCCGCAGTGCTGAACTATTTTAAATTAGACTACATGCAGACAGACCTCAGTAATGAAATAAAAATATTAGGAAAGCCATCATTTTCAGACAGCAATCTGTACAAACTGTACACAACTCATTTTCGCTCTTCCACAACAGGGGAATAACATCATTCTTTTATCATTTGCTTAAGTGTATTTCAACTGCAATTCGCTATAAGGAAAACTCAATGTTGATTAAATGCACAAGAATTTTCACTTCAAAACTCAATGTATACTTCTGTATATGTCTTTTTATAAATAAAAATGAAGAAGAGCTTTTAAGAACAGATAATAACTTAGAAAACAAAGTCTATAGAACAGCTGTGTTTTAAATTTTACTGTTAGAAGAAAACCAAAGAGTAATGTAACTCATCTAAAAGCCATCAACTGCTTCTTTCTTTGAAAGGAAAAATGTTGGATGTCAGATAAAAGCCAGATCAATTAAATGGCAATGAGATCATTACAGTAATCTGAATGACACATTTCATTTTTTTTTTTCCTCCACTAGAACAGAGAAAATAAATGCATACCTGCACCAGGTGATCGGCGCTGAGACTGCGGTCTTCCACTGGGCGAAGAAGGTTCCTTCATCCGATCAATGACGCTATCAGATAGCTGGAAAACAAAACCCCCAGCCCCATCAGTCAGCCTGCATCTCCTCCTTCACCTCCATTACCCCCCACCCTCACAAAAACAAAGTAAAACTTATTAAATAAAATAGGACAGAGCTTCAGAATAAGACACAAGGACAGCTGAAATGTTATCAACAGAACAACATGTTATTTCCAGCAGCCTTCCCCTCCTTGGTGGGGCAAGCACTTCTCTGTGAGTACAAAGAATCAGAACATTTTGCTGCTCGTGGAACACAAGAAAGCTGTACAATCAAACACAGGATACACCACCATCCCCCAGCACATTGTTGCTTCTATTAAATCAGCCTTTTTGTCTTTCTCTGCTATTGGATGATCGTCAAACACCACACTGTGCAGTTGCAGAGCACCTGGGCCAACAGGAACTTCATTCTAATAGAGCTCCCAAAGCACTGGAGCAACAGCAGTCATAGCAAGGATTGTCACCCACAGGGTTCAGCCTACTGCTGACACGTGCATACCCAAAAACACTGTCACAAATTACATGAAATGAAACTGAGAGTAAGAGGAGTGCCCAATATCAGATCTACTGTACCCCAAGGAAAAAACACAAGGGTTGCCTGGAATTAATGCCCGTTGGCCCACAACGTCAGAGGTGGATGTTGGTGGTATGGCAGTAGATGTTGAACCCTCCCACCAATGTCCCATAACATTTTGTTGCTGTGCAACAGAGGCAGAAGAGGGGCAGTCTGACAAAGCAGTATCTGACACAAAAGTGCGTATGAAGCAAAGAGGTGGAATTGAACTCCTCCATGTGGCAAAAACGGCACCCACTGACATTCATCAACACTTGCTGAATATTTATGGATTCCAAAGAGTGGATGTGAGCACAGTGAGGTGGTGGTGCCTGTCAGCAGTGGCAACAGCAGGTTACTTCCACTGGTACAGATTTTTTAGTGCACAGCACGCAGGCTCTTGTTCATCACTGGCAAAAATACAGAGCTAATAGCGATGATCACACTGAAAAACAAGGTTTTGCAGCTGAGAAACTGCTCTATTAAACAGTGTTATTATGCTCTTTGTAATTGTTGTATTCTCCACAGAAATAAAGAGAAGGCATTACTTCTGGAGCAACCCTACATCTAACAGAAAAAAACATGTAAGTTCTTATGTTTCAACTTAGAACTTTCCTTGAACACCATGAACACAGCTTCGACTACCCTTAAAAACTATTTTTCATTAGAGAGTTCTTTACAGCACAATGTTTCTCACTGGCAGAAATCTGCAATAAAGAAGTTTTGCTACAATTTGAGCTCTAACATGCAATTGAAGAGGTAAAATTCCTCCATCGTAAGATTTCTTGCCTTAATATCAAATCTTTCAACCAAACTTGACACAATTAGTCTTAGGAATATAAAGAGAACCAGTTACAGATACCCCACTGATTAATGAATCTGTATTTCCCTATCACCTGTGATATCATGCAGTTTTCATAGTCAATATTTCAAGATACAGAATACTTTATAGAAGTTTCAATACGATACAACACAGAAAATTCAACAGCACTTCCTAGTACTGAAGCAGCTGGAGCCAACAATAAAGCAACAAAAGCTCACCAAGCACAGGAATCAAATAAAAAGAAGTTACAAAGATGATAAACTCTGTAGTAACTTAATAGTGACAGTAATTAAATAGTAACTTAAGATACAGTCACCTATTTGACCAAGACCATTACGCATCCAGAACAGGGAAATATTAGTATGACAAAAGAAAAAGCAGGAGTTACCACCATCCTTCGTTGTGCAACACTCCTCCCTATCAGCAGGGATAAAAGACACCTTATCATTCCTGCTATGAACTGCAGTGTCTTCTGTTGACAAATCACTGTGCTGCAAGATTTTGCAGTGTCTTGTGCCACGAGCTATCTGCCCTTTGCTGTGTTACAGGCAACAGCATGCCACAAACTGGGAAAGAACGTGAGTGCTTCTGTAGAGTGAACTGAAAACTGGATATACGGAATCATGGAATCACAGAATTTACTGGATTCAAAGGGATCTCAAGATTCATTGAGGTTCATTGAGGTCCAAGCCCCTCTGCCACAGGCAGGGTTGCCACCTGCCAGATCAGGCTGCCCAGTGCCCCATCCAGCCTAACATTAAACATCTCCAGAGATGGGGCATCCACAACTTCCCCAGGGAGCCCATGTCAGCTCCTCACCATCCTCTCAGCAGTTCCCTCCTGACACCTACTCTGAATCTCCCCTTTTTTAGTTTAAAACCATTCCTTGATTATAAGCACCCATTTGTGCTATCACTATCTACCTGCATAAAAAGTTGATTTCCCTGTTGTTCATAAACTCCTTCTAAATACTGAAAGGCTGCAATGAGGTGTCCCTGGAGCCTTCTCCAGGCTGAACAAGCCCAGTTCCCTCAGCCTGTCTTCACAGGAAAGGTGCTCCAACCCTCTGATCATCTTCGTGCCCTCCTCTGGACCCACTCCAACAGTTCCACTGTACTGGGGACCCCAGACCCTGACACAGTTCTCCAAATGAGGCCTCACACGGGCAGAGTAGAGAGCGGCAATCACCTCCCTCCCTGCTGCCACCTCTCTTGATACAGCTCAGGATATTGTTGGCCTTCTGGGCTGCGAGAGCATGTTGCTGGCTCACACAGCTTGTAAGAGAACGTGGGAAAATGTTCAGCTCTGAGACGTGGAGATCAGAGAAGGCACAAAACAAGTTCTTCCAGTCACACATCTCTCTCAGCACCGTGCTGCCCTTGGAGACAAGGCCGAGGGGCCAGCACAGTCACAGCAAGCTTCTCACCAAAGGAGAAAGTGACAGTAAGACTTCAGGATAATAAGGAGTAAGAGGAGGAAACGAGCAAAGCTCAAGGAGAGAAGGGAACGGGAGGCAGACGCCGGCAGCACAGCGGCACAAAACGGGGAGAAAGACGAGAGAGGCGCAGGGGCAGCGCCGGGCAGGCCAGGCCCCACGTGCCCCTCAGAGAACGGAGAAGAATCTGTCCCAGAGAAGACGCCCAGGCCCTGGGCAGCCCCGCTCTCACCCGCACGCCCTTCACCACCGTGACGTTCTCATTCTCGTCCGCCTCGAAGGTGACACGCCGAGTGCTGCCGGTGGCGCCCATCTTCGCCCGGCGCTACCAGGCCGCTGCCAGGGACGGCCCCAAGGAGACTCTCTGTACCCGCTGCCAGCGCGCCCCTCAACAACGCCGCCTCTCATTGGGCCGTCGCTCGCTTCACCCCGCCCTCCGCGCCTAGAAACATTCTTCCTATTGGCAGCGGGGCCGTAGCCATGGAAACCGCGCACACCCGCCGAAGAGCGGCGAGGCACCCGGAAAGGCTGAGGAAACTTTTTCAGTTAAACTTCCCGAGGGAGGGACACAGACTACTACTCCCAGGATCCTTAGCGCTGACAGGCGGGGGCGGAGTGCTGGGCTCCTGCGCATGGCCCGCTGGGTAGTGTAGTTCTCTCTGGCCCCAGGCTGAGGGAGCTGTGCATGTGGGGAAATGCCGTTCGTCGTGGCCCAATGTGGCTATCCCTGTGTGAAGGTACGTTCTGGATTTGGGGTGTAGTTGTACATCTGTCATCCCAAAGATGTTACAATGCCTCAGGATGGGCCCCTGTGGGAAGTGTTTCTCAAGGCTGTGCTGGAGCCCTAAGCCTGTATCATAGGATGTTTGAGTTGGAAGGGACCTTTGAAGGTCATCCAGTCCAAATTGGCACCTCAATCCATTTTTATAACGTTATAAAATTACCATTAACCCTCTTGGACCATTAGCTCCTGTCAGTAATTACCATTAGCCCTTCAGACATGTAATCTTCGTTCCAAGAACTGAATAATGTTAGTAACACATAATGTATTTTCTCCTCAGCCTAAAATAAAAGGTTCACTTGGATCTGGCTGCTCTGCAGGTAACATCTGTTCTGTAGGTTGGATGGGGCTGGTGGCCTGCCAAGATTGTCAGAACTGCAGAGATTTGTGCTGGGGAGAGGCCTGAGAGGAGAACAAGGTGTTCTCTGGTGTATAACCTCGGAAAACATGTTGCATTTTGGATGCCAGTAATGTCGGAAACATCTCTGAATTTCTCTGTCCTAAATGTGAGGCAAGAAATACATTTACATAGCAGATATATCTCACAGAATTATAGAATTATTTTGGTTGGAAGGGAAATTTAAAGGTCATCTGGTCCAACTCCCTGCAGTGAACAGGGACACCTACATCTACATCAGGTTGCTCAGAGCCCCATCCAGCCTGACCTGGACTGTCTCCAGGGATGAGACATCCATCAACTCTCCAGGCATCCTTTTCCAGTGCCTCACCACTATTTCTGTAAAATCTCTTCTCTTTTAGATTGAAACCTTTTTCCCTTATCCTTTTGTAACATACCCTGCTGAAGAATCTGTCCTCTTCTTTTTCATACCCCTTCTTTAGATCCTGAAATGCTGCTCTCAAGTCTCCCAGGAGCCTTCTCTTCTCCAGGCTGAACAGCAGCAGCTCTCTCAGCCTGTCCCCGTAAGGAAAATGTTCCATCCCTTGGATCTTTTCTGTGGCCCTCTTCTGGATGCCCTCTGACAGGTCCACATTTCTGCTGTACTGAGGACTCCACATCTGGACTCCAGTGCTCCAGGTGAGTTCTCACCAGCACAGAGCAGAGGAGGGGGAACAGCTCCCTCGACCTGCTGACCACGCTGCTTTTTATGCAGCCCAGGATATGGATGTTGCTGGTTCATGTCCAGCTTACCATACACCAGTACCTCCAAGTCTTTTCCAGCGTACATGAATATACGTGATTTTTCCTCTTCTACCATCTGGCCTCTTCACTTATTTTACCCATTCACTGCATTTTGTTATTAGCCAAGATATAATGCACAGTGAAGCCTCTCTTGTCTTCTGGGACTTGTTGCACTGCTGAAGAATAATAATAACCATAATAATTTGCAAAGTCTTTTTTTCATGGAATCACAGATTTGTAGAGGTTGGAAAGGACCAATGAGGATCATCATGTCCAAGTCCCTGCTAAAGCAGGTTTACTATAGTGGGATGCATTTGGTACAGCAGATTTTTTTACCCCCCTTCCAAGTCTTCTTCCTGGCTTGAGGAAGGCAGTACTATTTGTACTAAATTACACTGATCCTTTCCACTCCTTTGCAAGACGTCTGTCCCAATGTGTTTACTGCTGATCACAATGGATTACTGCAGCCTGTGTCAACTGACTCATTTCATTTCTCTGAGTAGATATAAACATCATGTTGGTTGTATCAACAGCACTGCTCACATGTTCTCAATATATTTTCAAGCAATTTTTATTTGGATTTAAAGTGTTTGTCAGCTGGCATTTCAGCAGTATCTGCCTTCCTTGGGGCTTAAGATATTGCTGAAGCATTGGCTGATAGCCACTTTACTACCAAATAAAAATTCCTTGAAACTATATCCAAGACAGATGAGCTTGATGTGTGTTCTCTTGATGTGTGTGACGTAATGTTGATGCCTGTTTTTCTAAATGTTAAAGTAGTTTTTATGAAGGGTCAGTATTAGAAATTCAACACCCATGTAGCTGTAAACTTCTAAGGGAATAAATGGACTGTGTATCTGTTTGGCATGACACTTTGTTAGCACCAGCTAGCTGAGGGTATTGTATTTTTTTTTCTGCACTAGGGTCAAATTGTATTTATTCAGTTAGCTATGGAACTACTGTGGGAATGCCTTCTTCAACCCTGAATATATGTCTTCTAATATATTTGTCCTCTCCTCTGCTTGACGAGTTCTGAGAAAATACTCATGTCTCACCGAGCAGAAAGATTTATATTTAGGAATTAAGGTTTTAACAGCACCTATTTCCTACTGTGGTTTTTTATGTTTGCTTTGAATGACTTGGAATTACAGAACTCTGTAATATATGCATAGATCGTGGGCAAGGGGAGAGATCATTCTTAAAGAACAAATGGTCAGAAATTACAACCCCAAATTGCTTTGGGTCATTTTAATGTGTCCATAAGGTTCAGTCACTGTAGAAAAAGCAGGGCTGAGGTACCCCAGAATTTATGGTTCCCCTATAATAGGTGGAAATGAAAGACTATTTGCTGCAGGCCAGAGCAATCTATATGTCAGAAGCTTTTCTGGTGGACTGTCAAACATATTTGAGAGCTCTTTCAAGGACACTGCCAGATGAAAACTATTGCAAATCAATGGCAGAAAAAGCTACTTCACATTTGCAGATGAAAAAACATTCATTAACAACTGGCAAATACTCATGTTTATTTTGCAACTCTCACAAGTGATTTGCAAATAGAAAAAGAAGTCGTTCTGTGTATAACTTCAAACGGTTTACATGTTCTCATGAGTAACATGCATATTTTAAAACTAGTGTTTATCAATGTGGTATATAGATCTGGCTGCACTGTGCCATAGAAAAAACAACAACCTAGTTTAGACTAAGCAGTGCAAGCAGCAGACATAAGTAAAGCATCAAGAAAGAGCTCAGCACAGAATAATTTCCATTACTACTCAGCAGTGTTAATCCATCTACAGGAGTTCTGTGCAGCTAAGTCAGGCTTATTTTGATGTGTGTTACCTCAAATGACTGCATCCTAATCTTCAGTCATAGCAAAACTTTTCTGAAGTATATTTGATAAAGTGACATGACCAAGGACATGCAGTAAGTCAGTGCCAAAGTAGAATGCTGGTCTTACTTCTCTTTAGTGCTTCCTAGAGAGTATTTTTCTACTAAGAAGAAAAGATAATGCAAGAGCAAAGTGGCACATAAAAATATAGCAATCAATACAAGCTTATTAACTGCTTCTGATTCTTGTTTGATCTGAAAGTATTTATGAATTGTGTAAGCTGAAAATCCATCTCAAACTGGTTGGCTTCAAATATTTCATCGTGTAGCTGAAAAACAAGCAGTATTTTACTAGATTTAAAACATTTATTTCTCATGGTGCTGTGATCTTTTCCACATACTCCAGACATTTCCATGGGCAGATAATAAACAAGTGATACTTCATTAAAAAGCAGTGCTCTTGTCCAGTCTGGATTTGTTCTTGCCTTAACATATTCCTTTGTGGTAGAAATAGGTCTTGTACCACTCAATACTCAAGATGTTAGCTACAATGTGAAGCCACAGAGCAGTGAAGGACAGGGTTGCCAGACATTCACTGACAAATAAATCCCAATGAACCCAGGAACATGTCAGTATTAAATTTCTGACTGTTGTCTCAAGGTTTATAAAATGCCACGAAAACACTTGATAGGTGAGGTGACATATAAAGGCTCATTGCACACCCACTGTGAGTTTTTATTCTGCAGAGGGTCATCCAGTTCAGTCCTTGCCAGGGTGAGCGTGTTGTACTGCATGACTTAAAATGGTTGTCCCTTGATGGTAATCTAGTCCTTAGAAATGTTCAGCATGGATGGACTTTGGTAATACCTAGGTTCCTCCTGTCAGCATTGATCAGAATTGCAAAGTCTGCAAGTTCTCCAGGTCTGGAAATTACTCTTTCCTGTTGGATGTAACAGCCCACGTGCTTTCTGCTCTAAGATGAAACTTCATCTGTAAATAATGTATCATCAGTGCATTCTTAGTGTGCTAGATCCTGCCTCCTTTGGTACTATTGGCACAACTTTTGGTACCTGTTACAGCTACAGGGCACATTAAGCTGAACCATCAAATTCTTCTAAATGAGTTTTTCATACATATTTAAGAGCTTTGGCTATATAGAGGACAGAATACATTCCAATTCTAGTTCAGCTCTTCCAGAGGATGAATGACCATGGCTTATCTCAGAATCGATGCTGCAATCATTGTTTCATTTTTCACTGTTTTATTCACATTAGTTTAAGACAGGGGCACTTTTGAATTTTGCCACACGCTCAGTGGCACCCTATCTGCAACAATTACCAGTTGATATGACATCTATATGGTTTAGTTTCCTGTGCAATGAAAGTTAACAACCTCATCAATAAATAATAACTATTTTTCTGAGCAAAAAAGTCAAATTCAACTCATCATACACATTGCAGGCATGAAACTGGATTTCTAGTCGGTGTTTGAGACCTCCATGTGATGAGTGCCATTTTCAGAATACCACTACCTCCTCAAGATCAGTTCTAGGGTACCTGTGCTATTTTTCTATTCTTTGTTTCCCTGTTGGCTGCTACACACTGATACTGGATTACGATTATCCTCAAATCACCCCAGAGATCTCTGTACTTTCCACAGAGGGCAGCCTGGGTTCCACGCCTTGCAGCACTATCCACAGGAAGTTGTTGCAAAGCTTATTTAGTTAATGCATATTGTGCAGTTCAGGACCCTCGGATTTGCCTGTGGGCTTCCAAGCTTAATATATTAATATTATGTCATATTAATCTGTGATTATTTATGTTGATATACTTTTATCTGACGAGTGTGGTTCACATCAGTAGCGAGTGAGCTGCAGGATTTGTAGCCAGCCTGTCACTTCCAAGACCAGATTTGATTCATGGTCTCATTTCCTGTTTTTCCTCCCACTGCTCACAGCTCTTTTTTTCCTTCTCCATGGTCCATTTATTAAATGTAGAGTTAGAAACACAATTAGAATTTACTCAAGTCTATAATATCTGAATGCGAAATCTTTGGAACAATAAAAATTCTTTTCCAAACCTGTCTTATCTAGCTTGCCTGTTCAGATGATGAGCTCGGCCTTCCCTACTGACTGAATAAATGAAAAAGAAGCATGATTCCATCAATTCCAAGCAATGTCAGTAGGAGAAATTGTGAAATTACCAAACACTGCTATAAGGCCTGCAAGAGCAAAAGCACAATGTTAGGTGAATAATGTTTATATGGCTTTCTGTATACACTGCTATGTGAACTGAACACCAGAAGTGTGGAATGCATCCCACTATAGTAAACCTGCTTTAGCAGGGATTTGGACCAGTGCTAGGCACTGATACAGCAAAAGCAATTGGTGAAGTCTCAAATAGAAGTGAGGAAGCTGTCTCCTGCCGACCATGGTTGAACAGGAACAGTAGATCCAGCTGGGGCTCCACCTGAAAGTATTTGTGCAAGTAAAGAGTGTTGCTGAGTTCCAGCAGCAATTCAGATTGGTTTTCAAAGGTGCCAGAGATATGTATGGTGCCCACATCCTTCCTTCACCTGTGCCACTTCAGGAGTTCCTGGGTTGTAGTTTACACAAGGGCAAGAGCAGGGGCAGATACAAGGGATAAGCTAAGAATATTTCCCTTTCTTCACCCATTAGCATACAACAGGTATACTTCTAAAGGGAAACTAACACTCGGGGGAAAAAAAAATCAAATAATAATTAGCAGAACTGACTATTAGAACTTTTGTCACAAGGAAACATCTGCAGTCCAGGCACAGCCAAGTACATTGTGCAGGGAGCTGAATTCACACTCTAACAATACACTTCGTAGGCTATGGTTTGCTTTCAGTTTGCTCTGTGCATTCATGCACTCCTCTGTGTCTGGTCAGATGAGTCAGATGAAAGCACTTCTATTCTAGGTTATATTTTGAGTTTTATAGAGCACATTTTCCAATTGGAGAGCATCTGAAAACATTTCGAAGTGTCCGGTGTATCTCGTACAAATAGGTTTCTCAAATTATTTCAAAAGAGGCACACAGTACAAAGCTTGTGGTCTGTCTCCTTGAGTGGTTCATCCAGTTTGTGACAACAATCTCCTGCTGCTTTTAGGCAACAGAATTACTCATCTGGCCAAGAGGTGTCTGTGGTACTTCCCAGAAGAGTGCTGGTGGATGAGATCTGCAGATGAGTGTACGATCACAAAAAGCACAGGTCATGGCCCTATCACAGCTCGTATCTCCCTCTAGAGGTTGGTTCCCTTAAACTCAAATAAGCTCCATAATTAAGTCACCCATACTTGAATTACCTTTAGAGATAACAAAACAACCCGATGCAACTGTATTCCTAAAGAAGGAATATGTGCCTAGTATGAGGTCTAACAGCCAAGCAATGTGTCTGCACTGAAGAAATCAGGCTCAACTCCTTCAGACAGCTGAGGTATTTGAAACAATCCTGCATCCATTACATTATCTATGAAGACACCTACAAGGAAAAGCCTAACCACCTGTCTGTGGTATGAGAGGCTTTCACTTGTTGCACTGAAATTTATGTTATGGAGTAGAGCAAAGAATTTGTTAGACCAGATAATATTGTAACATTATAGTAGTCCAAACAAGTTAATATTTTTGAAGACTCATCAATAATGCAGTTTGAACTGCTATACAGAAAAGCCTTTTTGCTCCATTCCCCTAATCTCTGGTGTGATGCTCATGCTGCCAACATTCCTCTGCATCCCAGGGTTGACAGGTTCAGTCTCCCTTGAGCCAAGTCAAGGGATAGGATTACAAGTCATTTCCACCCTAAGGCCTTCCTTGGAAAGACTATGATGCCAGAGTGAGGTTTCTGCCTTCTCATTCTTGAATCCCCAAAGCCATCTTCATCATCTCCTCCCACCTCCCACCTCCTGCCCTTTCCCCTGATCTCCAGTGCCAGTGTCAGAGCTGCCCCATTTCCCAGCCCTTGGCCACTGAGCTCATGCTTGTGTCCCTTGGGCAGGGGACATTTGTGATCATGAGGACACCCAGCTCAGCCCACAGCAAGCCTAGCTATCTTGAGATGCTGCAGTGCTGGGTCAGCACAAAGCCCATGGGCTTCGACTGCTGCTAAAAATCACATTTACTACACATTAATAGGCTACATTATCAATGTGACAGGGTCTGCAGGACAGCAGGA